>NC_045786.1:168481605-169112767 GCF_009873245.2 Balaenoptera musculus
GAAAAATCTCTATAGAGTATTTTTTTCTGTCCAGTATCCATTCCCTCTTCTGATAACTGCACCCCAATCTGATAACTTTGGGGGACCTGATAGAACAAAAATGGCTGCAAAGGCCTGGCTATATCTCCCACTGAAGATGAAATCTAATTCTCCGATCCTGGAATCTGGCTGAGCTTAGGGACTTCCTCTCCTTTCACATTCAGTGGAAGTGATGTTCTGGGCCGTGTGAATCTAGATCAGAAGGAATCTTGCTGCTTCTGCCCTGGTCTTTTGGACCCTTGCTCTTGGCTCCCAGGCACCACGGCATCAAGTCCAAGACAGTCCATGAGAGGCTCATGTGTAGAGGAACAGAGGGCCCTGGCTGACGGCCCCAGCTCAGCCACCTACTTGCTAACCACGTTGGGGGGTCTTCCAGTCCCAGTTAAGTCATCCCAGCTGAAGCCTCATGAGACAGAGGCAAGTGGTCCCCATGCAGCTGGGTCCAACATTCAGGTTTGTGAGTTTCTGATGTTTTTCAGCCACAAAGTTTGAGGTGGTTTCTCATGTAACAGTTGATGACCAAAACAGGGACTCATGCCTCCCTCCCTAACTTTCCACCTGCAGGGTTGAGTAGAAGTGACTCCTGGTTTTCATGGAGAGTCACATGACCCAGGTCTGGCCAGCTGCCTGAACTCTGAAGTTGCAAACTTCCCTGGACACAGTGATTCATTCAGGAAGTCATGTTATGAATCAAGCCAATGGGGCTCAATTTGGGGACTTTTGTCCAAACCAGGAGAATGGAATTCTAGACCTTCTAGGAGTTACTACAAGAAAAGGGCCTGCCTGATCGTAAAGCCAATATGTGGAGAGTGAAACTCAAATTCAGAGAGACTGAGACATGAGGCCAGTTTTTGAACTCCTGGATTCAGCTATACCTGAAGCCACACTGTTCCTGGACATTTTCATTACTTTAGCCCACACTTTCTCTGTTTCCATCTCTATCTCTTTATTTTTACTCATTGGTCACCTGAAATTGAAATACAGATAACTTCCTTGTCCAGGAAGGTGCTGTTTATTTAAATTCTAGACTTAATTTTTTTTTTCCCAAAATTCTCCCCAGTTCTCATCTATTCCACCTAAATGTAGATGTGCCTGTCTCTAGGTGCTTATGGACATTGTTTCCCCTTCTCTCAGCCCAACAGCATTAAGAGATCACTCATGATGACACGGTGTGTCCTTGATTGCAGATAACCACACATCAAGTGACTCTTGCCTCGGTTGGTAAGACCCCTGGCTGGTCCTTCTCGGTTGCCTTTGCCAGCCCATCTTCCCCTGCTTACCCTTAAATGTTGTGTTCTTAGGGGCCTCACCAGAGCTCCTCTGGCCCTTTTGCCACCCTACTCTCCCTGTGTGATCTCATTCATTCCTGTGCTTCCTTTACCACCCATGCTGATGATTCTTTCACACCTACAAATCTCTCCTGTCTCTCCTTCCATCATCACATGTCTTTGGCCAACACTTCTGTCCTCCTTTTCCCCTTTTAAGGATTCATGTGATTACACTGAGCTCACCCCAATAATCCAGGGTAATCTCCCTCTTTTAAGATCCGTATCCTTAATCTCATCTGCAAATTCCTTTTGCCATGTTCTGTAGCATGCTCATAGGTTTCAGGGTTTAGAGCATGGACATCTTTTGGTCATTCTTCTGCTTCCCACACTGCCTTCGCACTGTCTGTTCCCTCCGCCTGGATTCCCATTCCTCCCTCATCTACCAGGAGGACTCTTGCCCCCTCATGTGGCTTTCCAGAAATATCAGTTCCTCTCAGCAATCATGTCTGCCAACCCCAATCTCCACACCCCCAACTCCTTGCATTGTTCCCAGGCAGAGGTGTCTCGGGACACCGTCATCTGGCTCCTATTGGCTTTCACCAGGACATATCCCACTGCTTGGTAAATGACTGGATTGCAAGGCAGTCTTCTCGGGTAGCACAGAGGGTACCTAAGCTGTGTGTTATTTGCATGAGTGGCAGGATAGCCTGAGAAGCCAGGGAACCAGGTAAACTGGGTCACATGCTAGTTCCCTTCCTTAAGAGTCTCTCTTGAGACCTCAGTTTCCTCATAAGTGAAAAGGGTTTAATGATAGCGTTTCCCTAAGGATGCTGTGAGGGTTAAGCTGAACATGCAGCGCCTGGACAGAGGCTGCCATTCAGCTGGCGGGGGCAATATTCTCTGCAGTGATACATCGGGGCTATGAGGTCAATGGCTATAGGTTGTTCCTAGAATAAAAACTTCTGCTGTCTCACACTATTTCTCATCTTAAATTTCCTTCTGTAAATGTTCCTAAAAGTCCTGCAAGGGAATATCCTTTTAGAATGCGCCCAAGGACCACTCCTTTCCCCTAGAACTGAGCCTTGGAGAGAGAAGGCTGGGGCTGTTGGTGGGAATTCCAGGCAGCCCCTAATAGAGCTGGGCACAGGGACTCAGCCAGGTGGCCTCGCTCCGAGGTGGGCAGCCTTCTCCGCAGCCCAGCCTCCTCAGGACCCTAAGAGGAAGGTAGGAGGGCCCAACCTCCATTCATGAGCTTCTGACATGTGCAAATCCCAAACGCTTGGGCTGGAAACTGGAGGTTGAGATCAGACTTCTGGCAACCCAAGATGCTGGAATTCATTGGTATTTAAAAACACTTCCTTGCCCTTTTACATTATACAGTCTAACATTTAGAGACTCCAAAATCACTACTTATTGGTACAATACAACTCAGAGAGCTTGGAAGTGGTGTTGGGAAAAAAAAACACTGCATTAAGAAGTAGCAGTTTGAGGAAATGCATATGGTAAATAGGGAATTCTTCATAAACCACTCAAACCTCTTGGCCTGGCCTATATGCCAAAGAATTGCAGGTTGCTGGTGAGAAATGCTTTCCTGTGTGGCCTGAACCATACTGTTTGGAACTCACAAGGTTTACCAGTACATTTGATTACATCTTCTGTTGGATCTCTCTCTAACTGGTTAACTGGCACAACTATTGTCTCCCTAGCTCTGTTATAATGGGACAGGTCTGACCTACTACTGCAGCCCCTCAAACTGCCCAGCCTTGGTTAAGGAACATAGTATGTGCCTTACAAGTATTGCATGAATTAATTTGGAAAACTGGGGCTCTTTGTTTAACTTTCTTTAACCTCTTAGTTGATTCTAAAGGAAACTTCTGGGGAGGGATAAATTAGGAGTTTGGGATTAACAGATACTCACTACTATATATAAAATAGATCAACAAGGACTGACTGTATAGCACAGAGAACTATATTCGATATCTTGTACCTATAATGGAAAAGAATCTGAAAAATAATATATATATATATATATATAGCTGAATATAATATATATATAACTGAAAAAGAACATATATATGTGATTCAGTATATAAATAATGAATTAGATATATGTATATATATAACTGAATCACTTTGCTGTACACCTGAAACTAATACAACATTGTAAATCAACTATACCTCAATAAAAATTAAAAAAAAAAATAAAGAAAACTTTTGGGGAAACCATGGAGCAATAGGGAGAAAAAAAATCTAATAAATTTATTTTATTAGTATAAGCACATTATTTAATATTTTATAAAACAGTCATTAAGAAAAGAAAGACCACTCATAATATCCCAACTGTTAAAAGGCTGTTATTGGCTCTTTGGTGTATTTTCTTCTCCTTCTGCCCATGTGCCTGGTGTTATATGTAGCATATATGCTGTTATACGCTCTTGTATTTCTATGTGACTTGGCACCCGTGTGTTACACTGAATGGTATGGTATCAGGGTTTAGGTTTGTGAAGTGATGTCTTTGACCTAGACACTGTGACTTATCAGAAGCATGAGGAGTTTGAGTGCCAGCTTTTGGTGCTGGAACCAGCTGACCCTGAGAGGGTCATTTCTCTTGATTCGAGCATCTGTAAAAAAGAACCAATGAACCATCCTTGCTTTCCTTGAGTCTTTGCACAGATGTGTGGCCTCAGTGGGAGAGACACAAATGGTGACAGGCCCCACAAGAACCATTGTGCTGCTTTAAGAGAACTTTAAAAAGATGAGGGAAAAAGAACAAAATAAACATGAACTTCAAGGAGCAGAAAGAAAAAGATTCCAAAGTAAGAGGTGTGTCTGTGGGTGAATAATGCACCCTGAACTTTTCCTTTCACTCTTTCTCTCTCTGTTCCTTGTTTTTGTTTGTTTGCTTCTTCATCTCTCCTTTTTTTAAAAGCTTCTGGTACCAAATATTTTTTCCTCTTAACGTTCTAACTTGAGAGGAACCAACAGAGAGGTCTGCTTGGCTAGAAGGAAAACACGTGAGGCTTTTATTTTTAAAGCTATGGTCTGTGGCTTTTAAAACTGTGTTTCCATCACTAGATAATAGGAGGGTCATTGGCACTTACATACTGAGATTTGAGAAAAGGTGATTTTAAAAGTTATTTTTAAATCTGTTGACAAAGGGCAATGGCCTCAGGTCCTTCTAGGCATCAATCAATCAATCAAGCAAGAAATTTTAGGTTAAATGGTAGAATATGGTGGTGGGCTGGTAGAGAAGATTCTCCAAATTGGACTTCCAATGCAGTAGCCAACGCTGAATCTTAGTATTTTCTTCGTTAAAGAAATACATATATATATGATTTTGCAAACAGAACTTCTATCATTAAAATCAGATGGAAGAGGTGCAGGTTGAACCATGTATGTATGACCCAAAGCGAGGCCAACAGCAGGAAGCCCAGAAGATGCTGCAAGCCATCACCTTATGACTCTGTTTGAAGTTCTTTAAATATGTTCCTTCATTCTATCCTTACAGCAACCCTGAGGTGACTTATTCTTTATTGTGTAGATAAGGAAACCAAAGGCAATTAAATAATTTTCCAAGTGCCCTTGGCTACAGAGAGTGGAACCCAGGCTGTCTGTTCCAGAGCCCACCCCGTAAGCCCCCGTGATTAGCCACACCCCAGGAGTCCAGAATGACTGACACCTACGTCTCCTTTTAGCTCCCTAACACGTGTAATTCTCCCATTTTCCATAGGAGAAGACAGGGCTTCATTCACGGAGCTTGGGTAAATCTCAGATCATACGGTTGGTGGGCAGCAGAGAGACCCCCAACTGGTATACCTGCTAGTCTTCAAAGCCCGTACAAGCCACCGCCAATGTAACGACTTGCTGAAAATCTGCATCCTTCAGTGAAATTGTTGATAATGGTGGTAGCTGTCTAATTCTGCAATGTTATGGCTATCAAGCTGTCTACCATTTAGGCATTAATCGTGTTCCTGTTCACACTTTGAAATATCTTTTCTTCTCAGAAGAACAAGTTGAATAAAGATGGTTAGCCCGTAAGAGTCCGCTTGGTCTTAAGGTATTGAAAAAAGCAGCAGAGATAGAAAAGGCCACCTGTGGCATGGCTGGCATGGTTTCTCCTGAAACGCGTACCAAATTCCAAATGTGACTATGGTGTGATTTGTTTGGGAGTCAGCAAGGAAGTGTTTGCCCTGCTTCTCCGGCCGTCTTACCCCCTGAGACACTCCTAACACATCCATTCCATGTTAGAAACTTCTGGTGGATGAGCAGCCGGTATAGCCCACGGTAGCAATAAGGCTGTGAAAATTCAAGGACGTGGGTTCTGGCTCTGATGCTGCCAGTTGCCCACTAGCTGGCTGACCTTGGCCAAGTGCCCTGATCTCCCTGTGCCTTATTATTATTATTATTTCTTCCTCCAGAACTCAGGATAATAGTGCCTAAGCCCTTGCAGGTTTGTAGCAGGGATTACAGAAATGATGGGTATAGTGCCATGCATAGTGTAGCCAAATCAAAATCTCACATCCAGTGAAGGAAGCCTTAGCTATTAAGTGTGCCTGGCTGGGAGTTCCTTAAATCCACATATATTTGGTCCAGTTATTCCACCTAACATTTAAGGTGCTTCGAACAGTACCTGACCCAGGATTAGAATTCAGGAAATATTAGCTGCTGTTATTATTATTGTTGTTGTCATTATTGTTGTCATGGTCATGATCTTTATTCAGAGAACATTTTGAGTCTGCCATAAAGCAAAGGAACCAAATGGCAATGTCAGAGGGAGTTGTAGAATTCATTTTCTTTATGAAGTGTCATTAAAAAGATGCCATTGACAGTATTGGCAGCTTCATTAAGAAGTCTGTTGATGATGGTAATAAGGCTGGCACATTTGGGATTCAGATCGACACTTCTCAAGACAGAGGCAGAACTTGGGCTTGGCACGGAGATGCCAGGATGTGGCTTGGAATCTGGGAAGGGCTGGGTGCCTGGGAGAGCGGGGTCTGGATGGAAGAGCCCCAGCCTGGGATGGGAGCCTGGCGCCCTGGTGCCTGAATCTAAGAGAAAGACGAGAGACCAGTAGGGAACCTTTGCCATAAGCCTGGCGAGATGTGATGGGAATGGGCTAAGACAGGGACGGGAATGCACGGGCTTGGAGATGGACGTGACCTTCACTGAAAAGATGAGGGCCCTTCCCCATCAGTGACATCCTGCATGATTCAGACGTGGAGAAGAAGCAAAGTTTAACAGAAAAGAAGCAGTCAAGGACTATTTGAACGTAGGTGCTTAAAAAAATTGATGTGTGATCATCTTGGCTATGGGAACAGGTCTACCTATAACCGGTGAGTGGCCCAGGACATTGGAGGTATGTAAGCCAGACCATCTTTGGGGTTGTCTGAAATCCTAAACTTGGTGCTGACCTGCCTCTTCCCTCCTCCCTTCCTCCTTTCCTCCCCATCTCTTTGTCTTCCTGCCATCTTTCCATTTTGTCTTCTGAGAAATATTTGTGCCCATCTCTTTTGTGTTAGACCAGACTCTGTGCAGAATCAACAAATGGACATACATTTATTTTGTGGATCTCTGGTTGGGAACCGCTGGCCAATATTTAGCATCTCCATTCCAGCGCAATGTCTGCAAGGATAAAGTAGAAAATGGTCTTCCCAGTCAGGAAGTAGAATTCAGTCATAACAACATCTGATTTTTAATGGGGAACAATCACTAATAGTGGTTTTAGAGGTAGATCCCAGTTCATCCCGCTGCCACTCTGACACCTGTCAGTCAGTCCAAGGCTGCCTCTTCGTCTCTTATCTGATTCAAATGTGAATGTGTTTAGGGAATAGGCTTGTATTCAAAATGTAAATAGGTGTCTTATTCTTCCTCTTAAAGCTATTACTGTGATGCTGGATGTCTCACTGTAGTTAAGGGTCTGTCAGCATCTACATTAAAGAGCCTTATTTTCTGAGGCTTAAAATGCCATTAAAATCTGTTCGACTTGGTTGTTAAATGGTCAAATTATCCAAATTTCTTTTCAAAAAATCTACCTGGCTCTTTATTCATTGGTGAAAATATGTACATCCTTGTAGTTTCTTGGTTTCAGAAGACTTGCAGTGTTTCCATGACTAATAAGCTGACATTTTACCCTCCTGGCCTGAGTGCCTTTGGTCATTTTGAGTTTTCTTTATAAACATCCCTCCTGTTTATCAGAAGGCTGTTGTTAATTTAGGCAGGAATTAAGGTTGTATGAGGGTATTTTCTGCATACTTGGGGCTCTTAGATTTTTGTAAAGAGAGAAAAAGAGTGAAGATGTGTTTAAATGAGGCTGTGCCAGGACACTGTGTGTATTAAAATATTGTCTCCTTTAAACTGCACAATAGCCTTTTGAGGTAAGGATTCTCATCCCTCTTTTACAAATGAGGGAACTGAAGTTCTGAACTGAAACAGTGGAATTGTGGTTGAAAACCAGCATCTAAGCCCATGACCTTTGCACTCTACCATAACCCATCCTCAAAAACCTTTGTGATATTTGTGCATATGCCAAAGTTCAACCAGGACACAAAATCAAGGTCAAACATTTTAAGAGACTTCACTAACTCCAGTGGTTTTGGTGGAATTCCTTTTCCAAAGGTTGGTCTTACTCGTTGTGAACCAGCCTCCCTCTTTTTCTTCCTTTGACAGATACTCATTGAGCAGGTACTATAATAAGCGCTATAGTCATCACACTTAAATAATTGCACTCATCTCTGCAATAATTTGCAATTAATAGTTTCTGCTTCAGAGCTGTCGCACACGTCATTCTGTCTGCTTGTGAGGCCCCATCTAACCTTTGTCAGTTCTTTAAAGCTAAGAGACTTGTCCTGGTTTGCCTGGAACAGTTTACACAGTTCATGTTGTTGGCCAAGATTAATTATCAAAGGTTTCATCTTTTGTGCTCAAAAACGTCCTAGTTTGGATGGTAGCAGATATGATTACCCTCTGCAGGGGCCAAATCTAGCCTTGGCTCCTCAGCAAGACTTTCCCTGAGAATCCACCCCGCTAGTATTAGGACAGATTTCTCTAATCTCCTATTACTTTTCTGATGAGTTCTTCCCAATTTGTCAATTAAGTATTCTCTGAATGTTGCACTTGTATTTCTTTTTAAAAACGTTTTATTTTCTATTGGATTATAGTTGATTTACAATGTTGTGTTAGTTTCAGGTGTACAGCAAAGTGATTCAGTTATACAGATACTTATATCTATTCCTTTTCAAATTCTTTTCCCATTTAGGTTATGATGCACTTGTATTTCTTGATGTTGACAGTGTCCTTTGCTCTGCATCCTTCATGACCTCCATGATAAAGATGGAGGAGGCTCAATAGATATTTGTTGAATTAATGGGTGAGTGAATTAATGGGAAAGAAAATCCTCTTCTCCTTCTCCTCACTTTGGCCAGTTCTAAGGCTTCTCCTCTGTGAGGACCAGCTGCAAGGCCATTTATACAGGAGACCTTTTGTAGGTCCCCCAAATTATCCAATTTGGCTCTGTCTTTATCTGTTTTGGTGCTTATCCCACAGCAAGATTTGAAAAAGTTGCAAGTGGTCTCTCTCAGTACCTGGTACATAATGGCGCTCAAGAATAAATGAATAAGTGGAGGAATGTCCTCTTGAAGCATGCTTCTTCACTATGGTTTTTCTAATAAGCTGAACACCTCTGAGAGCTTTCAGACTGAGGCCGCATTCCATTTCCTATAATAGTTATTTTAAATGACAATAACTTCATTAAAGCTTTAAATGTAAACCCTGGCAGGTAGTAAACTGTACTAATTATTTCATTTACAGGAGCTGGCTTGAGATGTACATGCTAATATTTTTTTCTCACCCCAAACTCACGTGCATATTTGGTGAGTTTTCTTATCTTTCAGGTCAGGGATGGGTACTTTGCTGGTAGTAATAACGTGGGAAGCTCTCTGAAACAGGATGTTATGGTGGTTGGGGGCATGGACTTTGGATTTAGAAATATGTATTAGTTATCAATTGTTGTGTAACAAATTATCCCCAAGCTTTGCAGGTCAAAACAACACGCATTTATTATCTGACAGTGCTTGTGGGTTGGGAATCCAGGCGTGGCTTAACTGGGTACCTGTGACTCAGGGTCTCTGAGAAGGCTGAAATCAAGGCGTTGGCCTGGGTTGCAGTCACTTTGAACGAGGTTGGATTGGGAAGAACCTTCTTCCAAGCACACTCACATCTCACATGGCTGTTGGCAAGTTCCTCATGGGCTGGTAGACTCAGAACATCATGTTTTCACTGTCTGTTGGCCAGAGACATAAAAGTTTCTTGCAGTGTGGGCTTCTCCATAGGGCTACTCACAATATGGCAGCTTGCTTCCTTCAGTATGAGGGCTGAGAGAGAGAGTGAGGGAGTCGGCCCAAGATGGAAGCCATTGTCCTTTTGTAACCCCATTCCAGAAGTGATACCATTGCTTCTGCTGCATTCTATTCATGAGCAGCAGGTCAGTAAGTCCAGCCCAGACTCAGGGGCATTACACAGAGTGTAAACACTAAGTAGTGGAGACCACTGGGGCCATCTTAGAAGCTTATTAAAATGTCAACTTATTAGTCATGGAAATCTGTCCTAATGTCAGCTTGTTAGTCATGGAAATCTGTCCTAATACTAGTGGGGTGGATTCTCAGGGAAAGTCTTGCTGAGGAGCCAAGGCTAGATTTGGCCCCTGAAGAGGGTAAACATATCTGCTACCATCCAAACTAGGACGTTTCTGCCACAACATGCCTGGGTCCAAATCCTGGTTCTTTCTTTCAATCTCTGTATGTCTTCAAAGAATTTACTTTACTATTCCAATGATCAGATTCTTCATCAATCAAATCATGTCTACTTTAGAAGGTGGTTGATAGGATGAAAATAATTTTTGCGAAACACACATAATAGGTGCTTGATAATGGGCTGTTAGGAGTGTTATTACTGTAATTAATCTTGGCGAATGCCGGGGGCTTTTGATTCTCAATCCCGTGTCCTGGGGAACACAATCTCCTCATGGGCCCTGTCCCTTCGACTGAGAACACTATCATAGTTTCAAACTTACCTGATTTTGAATGGCTTTCTGGGCATGAGTCAGTTCTTTTGTGCTCTCTTCTCTTCTTTGGGAGGTGATTTATGGCACTGACTCTGTCATGTATGTCAATATTTTTAAGGCAATGGCATCAGCAACACACTGAGAGGATTTGTTTATTCCTTATAATGCTTCCTGCATTTTCCCCCTGCCATTCAGTGTATACGCACCACCCCCGCCCCCCAACCTCCTTTCCCCTACTGTTAGAATTCACAGCATTTGATAACCTCTGCTTGTTCAGAGAGTCTTCTTCCACTAGGGCTAACTGCTAAGAGACAGTGTCCCCAGCATCTGACAAATACAGTAAGTATATTCATACGAATGAATGAAGGATTTGAGTGTAAGGGTCACCATCACGTCTGATGCAGGACTTCTGCAGCTGCCTCCTCATGGCCCTCTACTTCTCATCTTGTACCCTCTGCCTCAGGCTCCATGCTCTGCCCGAGTCCTTTCTGAACAACACAAGTCTGACTGGGGACGTGCTCCATGAGGATACTTGTTGAGCTCATTCATCTAATGAATACTTCTGGGCACTGACTATAGAGCTACCATGATGAGCAAAAACAGATGTGGTCTCCGTCCTCAGGGGAAGACAGACTGTAATTGAATAATCACTCACATGCAGCTGCCCATCCCTGAGAATGCAATAAAGGAAAAGTGAATGGTGTTTTGAGAGTATTAGTGTAGCAGAACCCAACCTGGTCTCGAGATTGGGGAAGACTTGACTATGTGGGTGAGGGGGCAGAGAAGGAATGACTCTTCTAGGTAGAGGGGACAGAGGTCCTGAGATGGCGTGGTGGGAACCCTGTTACAGTTTGGATTGCTGGTCAGTGAATATCCACTCCGTGATCCTCCCATGGAGGGCAGTTTACTTTCTATCCCCTTGACTTTGGGCTTGGCCATGTGACTTGCTTTGCCCAGTGGAATGTTAGTGGACATGACATGAGCAAAGGCTTAAAATATGCTTGCTTGGAGGAACTTAGCTTCTTATGCCTCATCCATCAACATGACAGGAACATATCCTGGGTAGCTCGCTGGTCCCAGAAGGATGAGTGACACACAGAACAGAGCCATTCTGCCCAACCCCACACCAGAAATTTCCAGTGGAGCTCTCCTGCCAACCCACAGATCCATGAACATGTTAATAATTACTTTTGGTGGATGCCACTGAGTTTGGGGAAAGGTGGGATGGTTTTAGGAACATAAAGAGGGTCAGACAGGCTGAGGTAGAGATAGAAATTTGGATAGTGGTGCAAGATTCAGCTAGGGAGAAGCAGGCATCACATGATGCTGGGCTTTGAAGGTCAGGGTGAGAATTTGGTTTTTTCCTCTGTGCTGGGGAACTAGGGCATATTTCAGCAGGGGAATAGCATGGTCAGATTTATGGAGAACACGCTGGAGAGGGGTAAGAGTTCCTCTTTTAGAAATCCACACCTTTGCACGAGCTGTAACCTCCGACTGGGAATTGTTCCCCACCCCCTTCACCCAACTATCCAATTTCTAGAACCATGTTATTCTGAGTGACTGCAAATGTTTCTTTTCTATGAAGTCTCATCACAGGTGTGTTTCGCATTCCCTTAGTTGAGTTCCCATGCCACTGGTTTTTTTTTTCCAGGACCTGTCACACATAACATTGTCTCACCTGGTAGTCCAGTGGCTAGGACTTTGCGCTTTCACTGCCAAGGGTGCAGGTTCAATCCCTGGTGGGGAAACTAAGATCCTGCAAGCTGCGAGGTGCGGCAAAAAAAAAAAAAAAAAAAAAAAAAAAAGAAAAGTATAAAAAATTGTCTTATCTCTATCTCCAACCTAGACTGGAACAGCCTTGAAGGTGGGCCTCGTGACTTAGTCATCTCTGTATCTTTATATCTGCTTCCCTGTGTCTGTGGTCCTCTGTATCCCTGTGGACAGGATCTATCCAGGAGACAGCAGGCAATCACTAAATATTTCTTTAAAGAATGAATTTACAATCTTACCCTTTGTGGTTAATTATTATGTAGCAGATGAAAATCCATCCGTCTTTGGTTTCGCCACCTGCAACATGTGAAGAATAATGGTGTCCCTCTTTGGGTTGTTATGAGGATTAAGCAGGTTAGTCTAGATTGAACAGTTACCAGCAATTCAGGGGCATTCCAAAATGTTAGCTAATTAAGGTCCTGTAAGGGTTTTGCGATGAGTGATGAGTGAATAAATGACAGGAGTGCATGTATCCACTGAGGCCTTAATGAAGGGACCCCAGGCCCCGCACAGGAGGAGGGAAGAACGAGCAGTGTACAAAAGGTGTGGGGTGAACAACTCCTAAATGACCAATAGGTTGGACACCAGATCTTCTTGTTAAGATTTGGCACATTCAATTGAAAGCCTCCAGACTGTGGACCGGTTCAGTGAGTCTGAAACTGAAGGTTCTCATATCTGACTTCTACAGCTCCAAAAGTTCCAGGGAGCCCCAGAACACAGTTGGGGTTCAAATACAGAAAAATATTGGGGTCACACTTAGGTTTGCTAAAAAGGCATCCCTGGCAGAAGGTAACTCCTCCCTAAACCCAAATGCTCATTCCGCAACACCTGGAGGGCAAAATATGCTCCATCTGTTATCACTGTATACCTCAAAACATCCAGTATATATATACATAAATTACACATTTGTTGACTATCTGAATGAACAGATGATTAAGATTCCATGGCAGTCCCCAATCTAAAGAAATTTATGATACTGTCCAGGATATTAAAAATAATTATAAAATGGTAAAATGACTTTGTTGTTAGTCCAGTGGCAGTGAGGGTTAGAAGATGCATCTTAAGGGGCGTGGTGACGGAATCAGAGACAGCTGAGGCTACGGGGCCCCATAGCAATAGCAGCGGCCAGGAAGCAGGGACAGCTGAGTCCCTTGGTTTCTCCCACTGGAGGGTCTCGTCCGTTTTCATTCCCAGGACTCTCCGCTCCCATCACAAATGTGTCACCCGCCTCCATTTGGGGTTTGAAAAATTTGAAAATATCTTATTTACACCTAGGCTTGTCACTTCTCGACTTGAAGTCTAACATGCTTCCTAATTTACGTAGAGTTTGTTTGACTCACGTAAACTGCATTACAAAAAGAGGAGCGATGCGATAAATTCCTAGTGACAGAGGCCAGGCTGGATCGCAATTATTTTTATAAGCCCCTGGTAAGCAATGATGTTCTGTTTTTACAGCACATAATGTCCCAGCATTATTGAAGTGCCGGCAGCATCCATGAAACACATCTGTGTTAACAAGTCAGCAGGTACCAACTCCAGGAGAAAATATGGTGGCTGGAGAGGCCCAATCCGCGCCATGATTTCAAATTGCTGGGGTGGCCTCGTCTGCTCCTGATGTTTTCTAATGGGAGGGATTTGCAGTGGAAAGTGTGAGTGAAAACAGTGTAGCCAGGAAGACTTGGATTCCCATCTCCTTCCTGTTTTCTTACTAGTTATAAAAACCAAACTAACCTATCACTCTGACAGCTCTTTGTTATAAATTGGGCATTGTAATATGGTCGACAGGAGGAGAAGAAGTCATGGGATATCTAAACTAATAGTGATACGAGCTAATATTTGTTGAGCACTTACATGTACCAGGCACAAAGGGGCATGTTTGATATGCATTATCTTGTTGAGCCCTGAGACCCAAGCCTCCCACCCCCCAAATCGGGTATTATTATTATTATCATTGCTATTTTACAGTCAGGGAGACTAAGAGGTATAAAGTTTATTTTTATATTTGTCTAAGACTCTATAGCTGAACCAGAACTTGAACCCGTGTCGGTCTCAAGTCCAAGATGAAATTTTGGCCAATAAGTTGTCCTGCCTCATCACAGGTAGCCAGTCTTTAGAAAACCCTTACTTGTCCCAGGGGAGACCTGCATTTCAGAATTGCCTTGGGAAAGGCCTAGCCAGGGTCTGGGGCATGGGAAGCTCCCAGGAGAGGTGGTCTGGCTTTGAGCATATTGGCTCAAGGTCCATATAGCCATACAGAGTTTATCTTTGCCTTTGCTAATCAGCTCCCCTGGCTCCAGAATACGGACAGGGTGTGGTGGAGGTGTCTGCGAATGTGAATCGTGCAAATCTGAAATCGTGATATATCATGTATTAATAGTCTTAGCTTATGCACAGATTTCGAAAGACTGCCAACCCTGCTTTACATTTCCTCCTCCAGAGAATTAATCTTGAATTGTGCTAGTTTTGAATTATGTGAGGCCTTTGGGAATAGGCCTACAGCCCTTGCAAGAAAATGAATCACCCTATAAATGACTTAACCCCCCCCCCCCCCACTCAGGGCTCCATGGTGGAGACTGTAAGAAAGAAGGCAAATTAAAGGACTCAAAACAGCGGCATCATTCGGGATACCTGAGCCCCCTCCCCTGCCCTCCTGTCCTGTTACTAACCTTCCCCTAAGCTGGTTTCCTCACCCCCTGGTTCTCCCTTCCTGCTACACACCTACACACTTGCAGGTTTCCAAACTCTCTCTGAGGCTTTTTGTCAAAGGCCACTTCCCGGATTCCCCAAAGTTTCATTCACCCCACATTGCAGGGCAGAGTGCCCCTTGTTCTGCCTCCACTTTCTCTTTTTTTTTTTTTAACATTTTTTTTTTCTTTTTTTGATGTGGACCATTTTTTAAAGTCTTTATTGAATTTGTTACAATATTGCTTCTGCTGTATGTTTTGGTTTTTTGGCCGTGAGGCATGTAGGATCTTAGCTCCCCGACCAGGGATCGAACTCGCACCCCCTGCCTTGGAAGGCGAAGTCTCAGCCACTGGCCCGCCAGGGAAGTCCCCTCCACTTTCTCTTTAAGTGGGCGTGAGACAGGCTGGGACCTGGGACCTGGGAACCTTTGCAGCAGTGCTGCAATGCTTACACCTGGACTAACATCTCCTCCAGCTACAAAATACAAAGAAACTATAAGAGACTAAAAATAACTGCATGCATGCACAGTTGGGGCAAATTATGGACAATACACAAAAGACCAAAAAAAAAACCCAAAAAACCAACTGTCACTTCTGAAGAGCCAGGAGCAAAAGCAGGGTACCGTGCATGCCTCTTGCATACAACACCACCAAAGGGGTGGGCATCCCACCTAAGCCACACCTCCAACCCTACCCTCACTCGGTATAAAGAACCAGCTCCCCCCTCCCGCCTCGGGGAGCAGGCAAGTGAAATTGTTACTTGTTTTCGCTCCCCTCTGTTGCAGCAGGGGCCCCAATAAAGCCTTGCCTGAATTTCTTGTCTGGCCTCATATTAATTTCTATTGATCGGGGAAGGTCAAGAACCCTTATCGGTGACAGACACAGGAGGAGGGGCTGCTAGAATTTGCTCTCCCTACTATAGGGAACTTCAGAATGGTGCCCTATAGAATGTGGATCCATATGGCTGGGTCTTTGACTTTTTTTTTAGTTAGAATTGGGTAGATTTATGAAAATTTCCAGATTTGTAAAACACTCTCTTGGCCTGACAACTTTGGGATACCAGTTTGTGATGGCTGGCTTAATATCTAGCTTCCTCCTTCCCCCCACTCCAGAATCCTTGATCCACAGAAATCATACTTTTCTTGCTAATCTGTTGTCTTCTTTCTCATGCAACCCCACTGCTGGGGGAAAGGGCAAGTTGCAGGACATTATTTGACCTATTTCACAGAAAGCCACTGTGGGAAGATGTGGTAATAGTGGATGACCTCATCTAGCACCTTCATTTTCAAGTGAAGACGCTAAGAGATTCTCTACCTCTGGGGCCCTGAAGAACTATCTGCAGAATCTTTAAAAAATCTCTATTCGCTTGCTAAGGCTGCCATAACTGAGTACCACAGACTGGTGGGGGTGAGGGTGAGGCTTAAACAACAGAAATTTATTTCCTCGAAGTTCTGGAAGCTAGAAGTCCAAGATCAAGGCAGGCTTGGTTTCATTCTGAGGCCTCTCTTTTTGGCTTGTAGGTGACCATCTTCTCCTTTTGTCTTCCCATAATCTTCCCTCTGTACCTGTCTGTCTTCTAATCACCTCTTCTTCTTTTTTTGTTTTTTGGCTGCGTTAGGTCTTAGTTGTGGCACGCAGGATCTTCACTGGGACGTGTGGGATCTTTCGGCTGTGGTGCTCGGGCTTCTCTCTAGCTGTGCTCTCTAGCTGTGGCGTGCGTGGGCTCCAGGGTGCATGGGATCTGCAGTTTGTGGTACATGGGCTCTCTAGCTGAGGTGCGCAGGCTTAGTTGCCCCACGGCATGTGGGATCTTAATTCCCTGACCAAGGATTGAGCACTCGTTCCCTGCATTGGAAGGTGGATTCTTTACAACTGGGCCAGCAGGGAAGTCCCTAATCTCCTCTTCTTAAAAGGACCCCAGTCCTATTGGATTAGGGCTCACCCTCAATTAATGACCTCAGTTTACTTTAATTATGTCTTTAAAGGTCCTATCTCCAAAGACAGTCACGTTCTGAGATACTGGGGGTTACGACTTGAACATACAAATTTTGAGGGGATACAATTCAACTCATAACAGTTCACCCTCTGTCCCCCTCCTCCCAAATTCATGTCCTACCTGTGTGCAAAATACATCCTTCCCATTCCAACAGCCCTAAAAGTCTTAACCCATTCTAGCATCTGCAGGGAGTCCAAACTCTCATCTAAATATCACCTAAGCCAGATGTGGTTGAGACTCGAGTTACGATTCACCCTGAAACAAAATTCCTCTCTAGCTGTGAACCTTGGGAATCAGACAAGTTTCCAAAGTACCTTAGTGGGACAGGCATCAGATAGACATTCTCTTTCCGAAAGGGAGAAATCAGAAAGAAGAAAAGGGTCGTGAGTCCCAAGCATGTCTAAAATCTATCCTGGGAAATTCCAAGGATTTTAAGGCTTGAGAACAATCCTCTTTTTGCTCCATGCTCTGGCTGGGCCCACTAGGACCACCTGGGTACCATCTAGGAGCTTCTGTCACTGTGTCTAGTCGTGTCCCACCATTATCTTGGCAAACGCCTCCTGTTTTCTGAAGAACTCACTGTGTGCCAGAAACACTTCACATATGCACATTGCCTCATTAAATTCTCATCACAGCCTGAAGAGGGAAGAACAGTGGTCATCTCCAATTTGTAAGCAGCTTTTGGCAGGAAAGAGCTCTCTGCAGGGGGCCCCTCTTGTCTTGTCACTAACCTTAAACGAGGCACCCCCATGCTCTACCCATCTCTGGCCCAAACACACCTTTCAAAGTACTGTGTGATCACAGTGTGATCAAAAGATCACACAGTACTTTGCCTAATCTGTTGGTTCTTTCTGCAGACCAAAGAAGTAGAAATGAAGAGCAAGTAATTAACAGATGACCAGATCTCTTCCTTAGCTTCCCCTTCAGCAGTCTCATGAACAAACTGTGTGAACAAGATAGCATCTAAAGAAAGATCACAAGAAGTCCACAAGCCTGCACATAAGCCTGTACGCAGTGGGGAATGGCGACGACCCTGAGCCTGTATCTCAGTGATTAACTGAGATTTCTTCCCCTTTTCCCTTTAAAACTTTCACGGCCGAGCAGAATCTTCAGAGGTGGTTTCTGGGGGACGCTGAGTCTATCATCTCCCCAGACTGCTGGCATTCCGATGTAAAGCAACTTTCCTTTCTTCCAACATTGCCTCTCTCGAGTACTGATTTTTGAGCGGCGAGCAGCAGGGCCTGAGTTCGGTAACAATTTGACAGAGAAAGAAAGACACAGAGAGGTCACATCCCTTGGCTGGGGCTGTGCAACTTTTCACTGGAGTTACTAGGATTTGAATCCAGGCGACCTGACCCCAGTGCTCTTGTTCATGCCAGGGGAAGCTTCTGCTCACCAGCTTTGACCATCTCTGACCTGATGTGGCAGTGCCAAGTGCTTATCTGCCTGGGTGTTTAGTTCCCCACCCCCAAAAGGAGTTAGATGAGAGAGAAATCCTTGTCTCGATCTTTGTGTTGTCGTAGGGACAGTGCTTGGTGCGTGGTCCACCCAATGAGTATTTGTCAATGACGAATGGATGGGAGGAGGCTGCGATCCCTCCCTGAAAAGCTGAACCAATTAAAACTCAAAATCACTTTAGCAAGGCACCAAATAGCAGGATCCCAATGGTCTCGGTCCCTCTGCGGAGACGCTGGAAACCTCTTTCCATTCTGGATAGACCTCCTTTGCTTTGCCTCGCAGAAAATGCTTCCAATGCAGCCAATAATTAGTGTCTGTAAGTGGAATCTACTTATGAAGAAACACAAAGTCTCAGAAAGTTGTATGATGCCATTCATAAGTGTCCAGTGTTCTGCAGCCATGCTGTGATTCACGGAGCTGAACTAAATGATTTGCCTAAAAAAAAAAAAAAATAATGTTCGTTCCACAGGTAGAACCTCTTAATTCCGGTTACACATGTCAGCATATTATGACTGGAAGCTGTCAGGTTCTAATGACTAAAATTTCATTTTTTCAGGCTTTTCACGCTGTGTTTGAGAACTATAGGTTGGAAATAATACTGCAGCTAAGTTCCTTCCTTATCTGGTAAATTTAGCCATTGCTTTCCTTGCTGTATCTTTTTAAAAAAATGTTTCATGTTTACATTAATACCTTGAATAAACTAACCTCATGCTTCACTCAATAAACAGGGGGAAAAAACAAAACAAAACAAGCGCTGTGGTGTTTTTCTTCCTGAAGCTGCTGTCCATTTTGTAGAATGTAATGTGATTCGACAGCTGACAGATTCAATGCAAAATTATTTTTACTTGGTAGAGTGGATCAAAACATGGATTATTTTAAATAAAAAACCTTAGTGCAGTTTTTTTAAAAGTGAAATATATTGTGCACCCTTCATATAGATAAACAACCTTGACATTGAATGTAACTTGTTTTATTATCCTTGAAATGGCAATTCGTTGACATGATATTCAATAAATAGAAATATCGCAGTCGCGTTCGCCTACCTCAGATACTATACCAAATAGGAATTATTGATCCTTTGTTTTTTACACTTGTTCCTGAATGCTACATGCAGAGCATGGAAACCAAGTTCCAATTTAAATTGTTAATAGATTGGTCGCAAAATTTATGTTACCCATGTCCAACAAATCATGAATAAAAGCTTATGAAAGGCTAGATGGTCGGCATTGAATTACTCATTCTTTCCCCCGTAAAAAGCCTTTAGCTCGAGACTGACCAAAGAATTTTAAATCTCTCATTATCTATAAGTCATTGCTCAAAGTGTCCCTAAATGGGATTAAACAATCATCACTCAGATTTCCTGAAATGACTGCCCCTTCTACCCCATACTTGACTTAAGTGAAGGCTAATGATGTATTTAGGAGAAAGGAAAGAGGTAGATTTTCCTTGAGTGACTTTCCAAGACTCTAGCATCCCATCGTTATGGGAAAGCTTCTCTGCCAAGATGATTTATTTCGTCTCTTTGTCAGAAGATTTGGCTCGGGGACAGGCAGGTCCAAATAGACTTAATGACCATGTTGGCACCTCCATGCAATGTGGTGACTCCGGTTCAGGAGAAGACTGGACACAAAGCCTCCTGCCCCCCTCCAGGTGCTTCTTTCTACCCTTGGGAGACTGCAAGGGCAAGGATGGGCGCCCGGGGAGCTTGCTTCAAAGGGCCCGGGGTGGAAGCAGTGGCAGTTAATTCCAAACACTCAGTCTCTGGCTCCCCCTCCTTCCCTTCCTTTCTTCCCTTTTTTGCTCTTTCTTCAATTCTTCAGGCTTTAGGGAGTGTCCACCATGCACCAAGCTTAATGCCAGGTGCTGGGACACCCGGATGGGTCAGGTTCATGGTGCTCAAGTGGGGAGTTGGTTTCCTAGGGGCCCAGACCAGCTCATATACTGAGACAACCACAGGGCATGACCATGTGGCTGGTGGCCAGTGTGCCCGGTGGGAAATGCCCAGGGCCAGGTGTGAGGCCAGCCTGGCTGGGACTCCTTTCTCTACCCTTGACCTTTTGGAGCCTGATGAGGATTCACTCGCGAAGGACTGACTGTCACACAGTAGGCCCTCAAGAATTGAACACTGTCATTATAAGAGTGTCCCAGAGGCATCTACAAGGGGCTATGGGGATGCAGGAAAATCTTGACTCCTTTACACAAGGGAGACAGGAAAGATTTCACAGAGGTGTGAGAAGGTTGACCAGATGCAGAAGACAATTGGCCTACCCTGGGTAGAGTGTATTTCAAGGGGACAAAATGAAATGAACTGAAAAGAAAAATAAAACTGTTTGAGTAGGCATGAAAAAGTTGTCACAAAGACCCATAGGGTCCAGGAGGTACTGCACATGTAGATCACAGACCGGCAACTAGGGGGTAGAGTGAGATTTCAAGGGCTAGAGGGTTCTTACCCATTGTTGCCAGACCTGAGTCAGAAAGACACATGCACCCCAATGTTCCTAGCAGCATTATTTATGATTGCCAAGGTATGGAATCAACCTAAGTGTCCATCAACAGATAAATGGATAAAGAAGATGTGGTACATGTATACAATGCAATACTACTCAGCCATAAAAAAGAACAAAATTTTGCCATGTGCAGCAACATGGATGAACTTGGAGGGCATCATGCTAAGTGAACTAAGACGGAGAAGACAAATACTGTATGATATCACTTGAATGTGGAATCTAAAAAATACGATAAACTAATGAATATAACAAAAAAGCAGACTCACAGATATAGAGAACAAACTAGTGGTTATCAGTGGGGAGGTGGAGGAATGGCAAAGAGGGGTAGGGGATTGGGAGATACAAATTATTGGGTGTAAGATAGGCTACAAGAATGTATTGTTCACCATGGAGAATATAGCCAATATTTTATAATAACTCTAAATGGAGCATAACCTTTTAAAATTATATAAAAATAAAAAAATTTAAATAAAAGAAAACTGAAAAAAAAAAGAAGCCAGAAATCTGGCTTGTGATGCAAAAATCTCAAATGTTAAAAGTGAGAAATCTATCTTAAAAATTCTAAAGACACTGCCCAAGATAAACCAAATATATCTACAGGTCATATAAAGATTGTGGCCAGGCAAATACCTATCTCTTCTCTGGACACATTGATTTCGTTCTTTCGTTCAAAAACTAGTTGCCAGGGATGTATCACAGCATTTAACTCAGTAGATGGTACTGTGGTCGGTGCTGATCAAGGTGGGATTTGAAGCCCAGCTCCAGAACCTAACAAGCTGGCTGACTTGGGGTCAGTTACTGAGTCTCAGTGATAACAGCCTTATAGGCTTGAAGGTTCGAGGTGATGCAGGTGAAGCTCTGGTACCGGGTCTGGTGTTCCGTGCATGCCTCACAAAGCTTTCTCTTTCACTGAACAGGGTAGAAGAGAGTTAGATGGTGCCGAGGTGTGGCCAGGTGTGCAAGAGGCAGCAGCAAGATGGATGCGGGAATAGGTGTAAATGGAATGACCTCATGTCTGGTCATTGGAGCTGCTCTTTCTCAGCAAAGGTCAGAAACGCGGTATGGCCAGCCTGCAAAGGACAGCTTCCGGGGCTTGGCGGGGTCAGGAGTGAGCCATCTGCAGTGACCATTCCAGGGGCCTCATTTCTTCATGGCCACAAGCCTCAGACTCTGGTTTCAGACTCTGATGGGACAGAAAGGCAAGTATCTTAGGAGACACCTACAGCGCCAGCAGGGGCAATTTGGCAGTTGGCATCATGACCCAAAATGCTCAGGAGGGCCCTCTCTCTCAGGTGGGATCACCCTGCCAAGCCCTCAAACATTGCATGTTGAGGTCAGGTTCCGTGTTTATCCTATTTGAAAAATTAATCATGTCTATTGCAGAAAATCTGGAAAATATGGACAAATGTAGAAAAAAACACAGAAGTCACCTCTCTCCATCTCCTGAGCATGTTCTCATTGACCCCACCAATCTTTTCACTTTGCATTTCTAGATCTTTTATGTTTAGCTGGGCCATTTTGTTTGGTATGATATTGCTTTCAGAAGAGACACCTGTCTGATATCCAAAAAATGAGTGGTCAGGACTTTTAGATGTTTGGCCTCTGTCTGTCTCTGTAAGGTCACACTCCCCATTCCCTACACCAGACCTCTGCTGCCCCTCCTTCTCTCCCAACCCTGGCCTCTCTCCTTCTAACCTCTCCAGATTGGACTGGAAACCTAGGTCCTTTGGATTCTCCTCATTTTCATCCCATTTTCTTCTTTCTTGCAGCTTTTTTTTTTCCTCTTTAAACAGTCATTCTCTGTTAGGGTTACCATAGCGTTACCAGATAAAATACAGGATGCCCTGTTGAATTTGAATCTCAGTTACACAATGAATAATTTTTTAGCATAAGTATGTCTCTTTGACATACTTACCCATTGTGTGTCTGAAATGCAAATTTAACTGGGCTTCCTGTATTTTTATTTGCTAAATCTAGCTACCCTACATATAAATCAAATAAGTTGATCTTTACTTCTTGTAGCTCATATCTCTACAGTGAAGTCTAGGAATAAAGAAAGTTAGTTATGAAAGTCAGAGCCCCCCCCTTGGAGGGATTGGCTGGATTGGGCAAACCAACATGTTTATTTTTTTCATATATA
This sequence comes from Balaenoptera musculus, assembly GCF_009873245.2. Classification (NCBI taxonomy): domain Eukaryota; kingdom Metazoa; phylum Chordata; class Mammalia; order Artiodactyla; family Balaenopteridae; genus Balaenoptera; species Balaenoptera musculus. The sequence continues at coordinate 168,504,526 of NC_045786.1, forward strand.
TGTGTGTATATATATATATATATATATATATATATATATATATATATATATAGTTATATATTTCACATATATTGAATGTATATTCACATTATATATTCAAAAATATATATTTTATGAAAGTTGGTTCTTGCAGTGTGTATATATGTGCACACACATACACACATATATATACATATCATCTTTTTTTTTCAGTAACAGCACATTAATATTTTTCCTATACCATTAAATATTTGGGGGACTATATAATTTTTAAAAAATCATTCTATTATGACATATGAATGTCAGCTTACTCTAATTATTAGATATTTTCACTATCTCTGTTTAAATTATAGCTAATGCGGCAGTAAACATTCCTATAAATATATCTTTATCTGAATATTTGATTATTCCTGGAGGTATTTTTGTAGGAGTGAAATTATTGAGAAAAAATGGATAAATATTTTCAGCTTCTTGAATATGTTACCTCTGGAAGTTTAATTATTCTTCTTTCATTCAGAAAATATTGCTGTTGATGCTACAACCTGCCGGAACTGTGGGCTGATGGTGGCCTTTCCCTCTGGGAGTAGAGATTTCCACAGATCCTCCTAGTAGCGGTTAAGGGCGGTCCCTGCCTTGTCACCCTTCTCCAAGGTAACCGAGGACAAATGCCAACTCCTTGTTGCTTTAATTTTCTGTTTTAAATTACTAATCACCATGGATGGCTTTTATTTATTTGGCCACTTATATTTACTTTTACTTTGAGTTGTTTATGTATGCTGCCCATTTTTTCTTTGGAGATGTTTGTGTGTGTGTTTAATTAATGTCTAAAGGCTATTAATATTGTTTCTCATATGTTTATAGCAAACATACTTTCTTTTGCATTGCATTTTCATTTTGGTTTTAATGGTATTTGATAAAGTTTTAAAGCTTGATATGGTCAGCCGTACCGAGAAATTTTGTTAAAAATTTTGCCGTGACTTTTATGCTTAGGGAATCTTTTTATTCATCCAGTATTTCAGAATTTGTCTATGTTTTTCAGAAATCCTTTTTTATTTATTTACTTTTTAACTTTAATTGAAATGTAATCTACCCGAGATGAGTTGAGATTGGGCTTTTCTTTTTAAAATCTGTCACTTTTCTAACTTCATTTATTGGGCCATCAGCCTCTTTATAGTTGGATTTTGATTACTCTTTTCTTATATATTAAGCTTATACACATGCACCCACACACACAGATCTGCTTCAGAATTAGCTATTCTAATCTACTACAGGCAAGATGCTAGCAGTAGATTATCTCAGTTTTTATTGTTATGATTTTATAATAGAGTCAATTTAAAGTAGGGTATCTTCCCTTTACATAACTTTTTTGAAATCTTCTCAGGCATTTTCGCCTAAATCTTCCAAATGAAATGTGAAATCACCCATCTGCCCCCACCCCCTGCCAAAAAAAAAATAGTAGTAATTAATGGAGACTTTGATTGGAATTGTGTTCAATATAGATATTAATTTGGAAAGAAAGGGCTGATTTATCTTTTCTATCTAAAAACAGTGCGGGTTGGGAAATTTTGAGTAAATTTTGGGATAATGTAGAGGAATTTCAATAAGGGATTGGAGGTAGCAGATACGTGGGGTAAATAAATGGAAAGATGGGGGTGAGAGATACCTAAAGAACATTTTAAAGAAGTTTTTCATTGTGGAACAGAACATACAACTGCTTTGACGTTTTTAAAGGCACAATTTCTTGATACATATTTTTTTCCAGTTCTTTTTGGATGTTGTTTTTGTGCTTCCTCTGAATGTGGCTTGTGCTAAGCTGGCTCATGTTGTAACCCAACTTTGTCCAGGTGCCTTATCTTGTACTGGTTAATAAATTGAATGGGCTTAAAGCTATGATTATTTTCTTTCAGTTAATTATGTAAGTTATTCCAGATATATTGTCTAATGATTTATGAAATTGATGATTATGAATGATTAATGAGTATGTTTCTTCTTCTTTCTGATTTGTATAACTTGTATTTGTTTTTCCCATTTCATAACATTGTCTAGAATATACAGGACAATGCCAAGTCTGAATGGCTGGAGGGGTTGGCCTTGCAATAATCTTGACTTGAAAGGGGATGCAAGCATTACATATTATGATGACTATTGTTTAAAAAACATAGTCTTTCGACTATTAAGGAGATATTCTTCCAGACTTTGAATGCTGCAAAATATTTTTTTAAAGAAATGGGTGTTGAATTTATAAGTTTATTTTGGCTTCTATAAAGATTGTATTATGCATATAAGTTCTTCCAGCTTTGGCATCTTAATGTGATATGATAAATTAATAGATTATTAATATTAAGCCTTCCTTATATCACTAATAAAAACTCTAGGATTCTTTTACTGTGTATTTGAAATAATTTTGCTAGAATTTAATATAGAATACTGCCTGTATTCTCATGAGTGATTCAGATATCTAGTTTTCTTTTTTTTTTGTGGCATTCATTGTCAGCTTTTGATCTGGATGTGAAGTATCTCTATAGCATGAATGGAAGATTTTTCCATTATTATGTATGCTCTGGGTCAAGTAATATATAATATTAATTATCTATTTCTTGAAGTTATAAAGAACTAACAAAATTACTTGACCTATGGGTGTTTGGAGGATATAATTATGTTGAAAATTCTTTTCCCATGTTTTCCCCATGGCTATAGGTTTTCTAATTCTTCTTGGGTTAATTTTTGTTATTTTCAGTTTCCCAGAAAATCATCTACCTCATTATATTTTCAAATATCTTTATATAGGGCTACACATTTTATATTTTTATAATTTTTAAGTCTCATCTGAGAATGTATCTGATGTCACATGTCCAATTTTGCATATTTGTTTGTTTCTTAATTTGGATTTGATAGTGGCCTATTTTATTTTCTTCCTAAATACCAGCTCTTATGATTTTATTAATGCCATCAGTGTATAATTAAGAACTGATTTTATTGCACTTATTCCTTAGCTTCTTTTGTCCTCAGATTTGTTTTGCTCTTCTTGAGGTGGTTTATTATTTTTAAGTTACATGCTTTGTTCAATATGACTTTTAAATTTTTGAATTCTAGTTTTCCTTACTGAAATGATTTGGGCTTAACTCTGTGTTTAGTGTGTAACAGCAGTGATCTACACTCAAACACTATTTTTCCTGAATCATAGTTTCTTTATCTTTGTTATTTATTTTGGTTCATTACTCAGTCATTTACAATATATCTTCAGATCATAATTTCCAGGTTGAGTATAGTGGTGCTATATCTTCTTGTGTAGCTGAGTGTCTTTTTCCAGTATGCATGATCCCTTGACTGGGTATAAAATTCTTGACCCATGCCATTTTCTTCTCAAAACTCATTAGACTCTGTTTCACTTGCTTCTTGATAGGAACAATTTTGAACCCTGAGATTAGCGACGTTTTAATTTTCTTTTGTAGGAAACCTGTTAACTCTACCATCAGCACCTCAAATTTGTAGGAAAAAATTTCCTTGAGATTAAAAATTCCTCTAAGATGATATCTTCCACAACTTCATCTTCCCTCACATAATTTATATTTCTTTGTCATCTTTCTCTAAATCAAGGATCAGCGAATTTTTCTGTAAAAGGCTAAGTGAGGATAAAGGGCTGAGTATTTTTAGTTCTGTGGGCCATACTCTCTGGAGGAAGTACTCAGGTCTTGCTTTCAAGTACAAAAAAAAAACACCATAGGCAATGCATAAACAAGTGAGCATGGCTGTGTTTCAATAAAACTTTATTTGCAAAAAGAAGCAACAGACCAGATTCTGCCTACAGGCAGATCTAGGTTAGAATGCTGATTCTGTCATCTTGCTGTGTGGCTTTTGGTAAGTCATTTCACCCCTCAGAGATCCAGTCTTCTCAAGTGTAAAAGTTGGGATAATATTATCTACACTAGAACTATAAAGATTTGATAAAATATTATGTGTGAAAGGGGCCAAATAGAGGTGCTTATTAAATACTATCAGTATTGCCACATCTCTTGCCATATGCTAGTATCTACAGATAAAGTGATATTTTGTTCATTTCTCTCTCTCTCTTTTAAATCTATAGAAGTTGTGGTGTATATAAGGATCATTTATTATATGAAAGCATCATTTGTTCATTTGTAAGTGTCATTTGTTTAGATGAGGATATTCATAAATCTGTATTAGATTAAAATACATAAAATTGCTGATATTTCATATTTTGATCACTATCAATGGCAATGTCAACTCAAACTAGCACCAGGAAGTCATATTTATTTATGTGTTTCTATAGATCATTTTATTAAATGAATAAAATGACATTATTCACTTGAAAATCCAGAACTCAGGGTTATGCTAGTCTTAGACTGCCCTGTAAGTAACATGCATAAGAATTTACTTTTGGAATTGATAGCAGGGTTTATTTGTTACACAGTTACAAATAACTAATACAAAGTATCTGGGGAAACAAAAATGATCCCTGTGTGCTGATGTTGAGGTCTGGAGGGCCTTGTCGGGAGGCAGCCAGTGTATAGCATGGCTTTGAGACCTTCCTGTTGGCAGAGAGTGCTGGGGCAAACAGCTGGTGGTGGCTGAAAATGGGGATCTCACTGAGTAGATGTTCCCAGGACCTGGATTTCAAGATCTGACATCTAAAGCAAACAAGAGCTGATCAACGTTGACCCACATGGGGACCTAGAGCTTTGTAACCCCATGTTCACCGTGATGGCCCCTACAACTTCTCCCCTCTGGGACACACAGTTGTAAAATCACAACTCTGGAGGAGGGAAGAGGATAATAGAAAATCCTGTTGGAGATTATGTCTCCGAGAGCGTAATTCTCTCAAGTCAGGCTAATTCCCTGTCTCCTTGTTGACTTCTCTGGTTTGTCCTCTGTCCTCTGAATGACAGACTGTCAGGGTGTTGTCTGTCTTACCTAGAGACACACCTGATTCCATAGGTCTGCTCTTTACCATTTTTGTTGGACATCACAGGCCAAACTTGTCTCTCAACTGGAAAGTGGCCTCAGGGGCACGGTAGACAGAGAGGGGCCTGGGTATGACTAGGCTGGTGTCTGTTTCCGGCCCTCGCGCTTACGTACTGAGCAGCGTTAGGGAATCTGCTTCATGTTTTAAGCCCCAGAGGCCTTAGCTGGAAAAGGGGATGACGATACCTACTCTATAGGGTGGTTCTGAAAATTAAATCAGACGCAGGGCTTATAGCACCAGAGCCTGGAATGTGGCCATGATGCGGTACCGGTAGCAAGGTGGCTGCTGGAAGGGTCCTATTATTTTTATGGTTGTCTCCGTGTAGGGCCCGGGGCAGGTGCCTGTGGCGTCACTCTGGTCCCTCCTCCCCTTGCTGATGAACTGCACTCACAGACCCCCAGCTCGGAGCTCTCCAGCCCAGGAACCGACTCATGGGACCTGTCAGACGGGAGGACCTACCGGGAGGACTTGCAGTGTGACAGAGCCAGAGGCAGTACCAGGGATGACACCAGTGCCTGGGGACGGTTCCGGCCGGGAGCCAGGTGGGGCCTGCCCTCCTCCCAGTGGGCACTCTGTGCCCGAGGCTCAGCCCGGCTGCAGAGGAGAGGGCCCTGCACACTGTCGCTGTCACTGCCTGTCGCTCAGGCTTGGTCTGCAGTGTCCGTTTGCATATCCAGCCAAGAACTAATGAGGGTGCCACTTCCTTGGACTCTTCAGAAGGCACATTTCACCTCCCATGTCCCCATGTCGGTCAGCGTTGATCAGCTCTTGTTTACTTTAGATGTCAGAAGGGTATGAAACGGAGGAAGATGAGAAAACAACGAAAAGAGAAAAGCACAGTGTTTACTGTATTTGAAAACTGCACATGTTTTTTGTTAAGACATAAATGCCAGGGGTGCTTTCTCTTGGCTTCTCCTGGAAGCTGTGTGTTCCCCCCCCACCCCGCCCCTGCCCGGGCCTGTGCTTCCCACCCCGAGGTGGGGTAGAGTAAGCGATGGACACTACCGCAGTGAACATGTTTACACCTGACCTGGAGGGTTTACGGGATAGAGTGCTCAGGTGAAGGACAACTCGTCCTTTGACAGTCACGTTCCAGGGTAAACAAATCAGAGACCCCAAAACCATCTTTGAAAGACAGTAGCACACATCCCCTATCTGCCGGTGAATTTCTGAAAATCTGGATAATGTTGATGGTGCCACCGTGGTGACAATGCAAGAAATTCCTGTTCATCCTGGATGCAACAATTATTACGGTAGCAAACACCCAGTCAGGGAAGTCAGGCTCCGGCCCTGGAGAATAGTCGGCGATCGCCTGTAGCATCTTGTTCCACTACACTGGCATCTTAACTAGGCAGCTTTAGTTTTAGCATCAAATCCATATTCCAGACCGTTACGGAGCAGCTAGGCAACTCCAGTGCCGCCGTCGCAAGCATCAAACAGCATTAGAATGAATTAAGGAGATTAAAGACTCTCAGAACTGTTAGAATCCTTCTCCATCCCCCTGTTTCCTCCAAGGAGTTGTTTTAAAGGCGTGGGGCAAATTGGAAAAAAGGAGTGGAAAAAACGCACACCAATCACGCCAACCTCATTCCAGAACTGAAGTCTGATTCCTTACCACGCACGGATTTAACTGGGGGAGAGGTCTTTTAAAGACACCCAGGGGTGGGTGCATGGACACGTGTGGACTATTCACAGCGTGGTCGCCTCGAAGGTGGAAACACGCGTCGAGAGCCATCCCCGCCCCGCGGTGGCTGCGAAGTCCTCCTTTGGTCCGGCGTGTGACAAAACCCCAAGGAGGGCGTCAGATGTGTGTGCTCTGGTGTTTGGAATTTAAGTAAAATCTGTAATATCCCCCCTGCATTTCCTCAGAGAAATTAGCTATTCTATTCACTGCATAAATTTTCAGGTTTTGCTAGCACGACACTCAGGGTGTTGAATTTTTTATGACAAAAATGCTGTAATAATTGTTGAACAGATGTAAGTGTTGGAGACTCGGCTCTGGCAGACCTCACGAAACCTCGATTAGCAATTTAACCCTGTCGTCGCTTCTGTCCGCCCGCCGGGGGGGAGAGGAGTTGCAGTTTCGAATTGGTTCATTGGGATGTGCACAAAGGCAAAGAAAGAATTTTCTGGAGAGGAGGGGAGGTAATTTAATGAGCTCTATGCCCAACCAGGGAGGAAAGAACTCGGGTGCATTCTAACCCCCAAATTACCAAGTTGTCTAGCTGGGGTGATGAAGAAGGTAATTGACATGGAGGGACCCTTGTCATTGACAAAGCGGCTTCTCAGCATAAGAGGGGACCAACAGAGAGCAGCATCTCTCTCGGGGAGCAGGGAAGCGACAGTCTACACCCGCTTCCTTCTGGGCTCTGCCTGGCATAGACCAGCCGGACCCCCATTTACACCTCAAAGCAGTCACCCAGGGATCTCCCTCTTTGCGAACTGCCTACACAGAAGGCAGCCCCGGGGGACTAGTGGAGGACTTTGTCCAGCAAGTGATGAAAGCATGCAAATGCTTCTGAATCAAAAGGTAAATCAAAAGAAAATGGCAGCCCGCAAGATGAGGCGGCGGTGACAGCCCGTCAGCCGCGGAGCCACCCGACAGGCCTAGTGGCAGCGCGGAGGCCAGGCTGCCAAGAAAACCGCCTGAGGAGGTTGCCACCAAGACAGATGTCACGGCGAGGAGAGCCCGCTTCCGTCGCTTTCGGCGGGGCCTGATGGAGCAGGAATTAGTGCTACACGTGCCACTTAAAAGAGTAATAATTCTAATAAAACATGGAGGGGTTAAGGGGGAGAGGCAGGGAGAGAGGCTGGCAACAGCAAGAAAGAAGAATGGAAAGGTCTCTCGCAGTATTTGGTAGAGGGAGAATGAAATGAAGGCTCTCCTGAAATGAGCCTGCGCGTGTGAGCGTCTGGACACACAGCCATCCTTCCTGTGAGGGTTTAGCTTTCTTTAAGGGGCCTAAGACATCCCGGGACACATCCTGGTGGAGGAGACCTGTGGTTGTTGGTTCTGCCGTTCCAGGAGAGGAGCAGGGGCCGCCAGCCAACAGTGGTCACTGGTCTTGGGTTTTGGGTCTCCTTTCTGCCTTTCCTGGGAATCGACTTGGTTTCTGGCCAAGATCGAGTTACTCAACACACAGAGTGGACCCGGGCTTAGGGTGAAGGCAGCTCTCTCAGGAGAGAGGGGGGAGGTAGAGGCAGATGGGGGTGGGCCCAGGAGGGTCTCACGTTTACTTTGCTGTGTCTCCCCCTGTGACACCAGTGGAGAGGAGGGGGAACATCAGTACAGGGGCCCAGAAGTTCCAAAAACATTCAGATCCCAAACACTGAAAATAATCCGGGGCCCCTTTCATAGGTACTTCAAACGAAAATTAATATGCAACCAGAACAGCAAGAGTGTCCAACTGACTCACCTGATGTGTTCTTTAAATATCACGTTCTTCTGAAAATCGCTTCTGACTTTGAAGAAAGGCATCTCCTGTTTGCCCTTGTGCCCTAAGCCGGTGTTTGGTCTACATGTTGGGAACCCCATTCCAAAATGTATGTTGAAAAGAAACTTTGTTTTTCGAGGTCTAAGATGATTAACTTTTGTCTAGGAAGTGATGACAGATAGACTCTTAGCCATAAACGTACACAATTGGCTATAAAATACAACTTATGGGTTTGAACAAAAGAAATCCACTTTTTCAAAAATCTCAAAACAAAAAGCATCTGAGGGTAAGGCAGTCAGGGTAACGAAGCGTCTCAGTACGTTGTGGTCATGTGTTGGAGGTGAGAGAACTTTGAACTTGATCTATTTTCCCTCCATCTCTACCGTGAACTCCATTTATAGGCAGGGCATGTGCTGGTTTTATAGCGTGGAGACAGTTCTGGTGTCTCTGCTGTTATCTTATTTTCTCACGCACTCCCAGAGGAATTGTCTCTCCATTTGTTGAAACTTCTCACTGGAGTAAACCTGTGATGAGTCCTTCAGGGCAGAGAAAATCGGGGTGGGGCCCAACCTGGTGGGCGTGAACAGGATGCCCTTGGGGGATCATCAGGCCCAAGTCCAAATAAAGCCTTCATCAGTGGCTTAGGGATGTGCGACCCTTCGCAACTCCAAAGCTTAATTTTACTATCTATAAAATGCTGTGTTCACCCTCCCCACAGCAGTATGGCCAGGATTAAAATGCAGGGAAAGCTTACAGTGCAGTGGGGTCTGTGATAAGTGCTTCATAAATACTTGTACTGAATGTCACAAAACAATTAGGTGCCAGTAATTGAACCCGCAGTATGGGTTCTATTTAGAATTTATTGTACACTTAATTTAAGTGCAATTATATACCTCAAATCATAAATTATATGCAGTGGGACTCTGACATTCACTTCTAATATCATCTCACTAAGAGTTACTATCTAAGGGAATTATCTTTGTATTGGTCCAACCCAGATGTTTTTTCCTTTTTCATCCACTATCGGCTGGTCCTCTTCACTGTTGCCCTTTTGTTTTGCTTTTTACAGACGGCACATCAGTCTGTGCTTAGATAACTTTTGTCTTGCATAAGGTCCTTATTACCAAGAGCAGAATATCTTCAATCTGCAATTATTCAATTCAGAGTTTAAATACTTTACTCCTCAAATATCTATAAAGAAGATTGCTTTCTTCCAATGCCCTCAGTCTTGATTCAGGCCCCAACAAGCCTGAATTTTGCAAGGGCATCAAAGTATGCAGCCTAAGACTCATTTTCCCAGACTACCTTGCAGATGGAGTGGCCTTGTAACAAGGTTCTACCCAACGGAAGCAAGAAGTCTGCCAGGAGTTTCTGAGAAATTTTTGCTTTCCTGATAAGAGAGGACTGGCCTGGACAGGGCAGCTCTCTCCCGTCTTTCTGCTTTGAACATGGTCATGATTCTGGAAGATCCATACCCATCTTGCAGCCATGAAATGATGAGCCAATATACCAAGAATGGCCACGTGGAAACAGAGAAGGCATCTGGCTTTGTGTGCTATGGTTAAGCTGCTGCTTCAGCCTGGGGCTTCCTGCTTCAAGTCTTTTTACATGAGAAAAATAAAACCCTCTTTGCTTAAGTGTAAGTTAGTTTTTCCATTACTTGCAGCTGAAAATATGTCAATCTGATTTCACGTTAATATTTTCAAGATGAGGAAAACCAAAGCTTAGAGAGCATATTTGAATTGGCACCAAGGAGCTTAGAAAAGTGTCAGTTTCCCTGTGCTCCTGCCTGGCTTCAGGGCTCATGCACTTGGCTTCCCTGTGTCAGACTTCTTAGATGGCCACAACTTCTCAGACACTCCTCCCACCAGGAGTCCCCTCTCCTTGAATCCTGATTGGGCTCTGTGGTTACTCTGATGAAAAGAGCACGGTAAAGCGACGCTCAGGACTTCAAGTCTGGCACCATCCACTTCCTGTCTCTTGACACACTCTTTTGAAAGACTAAGCCATGTAAGAAATCTGACTTTTCTGTGATCACCCTGCTGGAGAGCCCACATGTGGGCATTCTGGTCAACAGTCGCACTACTCCACCCAGGTACTGAGTCAGACATGTGAGTGAAGTCACCTTTGGTCCTCTGGACCAGGCCCTCCACCAGTTGAATTCCATTAAGTGATTTCTGTCAACACCATTGGAGCAGAAGAATCACCCAGCTGAGCCCTATCCAACTTCCTAACCACAAATTCATGAAGTATGATTGTTGTTTTAACCCACAAGGTTTTGGGATAGTGTGTTAAGCAGATAGAGATATTGATCAATCGTCATGAATAATTCATTATAATTACAAAATGCCAGGACCCTGTTGGAGTTGTCTCCTCCATGTTTTGCTTTGTCTGAGTTGCTTTTGAATATCTCTGCAAAAAATGGCTACAGCCCTGTACATTTTATTGATCTAAACCTAGATTCCTCATTCATATTCTTTGTTTTGCTGCCAACTGCCTCTGAGTGGAATGGAAATAATTCATAGTCTCCAGCTCTTTGGTTGCAAGATTAGCTTTCAGATGTCTGGCTTTAACAACATGGCAGACTGAGACAAAGCACATTGCCTTCCTGGTCAGAAACATAGAAATACTGGGGAAACATAGTAATATTTAGAAATACAGCTCTGTTTTAGCCCTTTTGCACACTGATGATCTCTGACTTGACTTACGAGCCCAAGTGCCCAAGTAACTCTTAAAAAACAGGCAAACAAACCAAAATCAAAACCAAAAAATTCCAAACCGTAGCACCATTCATGGTTGTCCACATCCTTCCTCCCAATACTCTCCACTTCCAACTTTGGGGGCCTCATGGGACTCTCCACATCCCACCATGGGATGTCCCCATGGGACTCTGTACTTCCTACCTTGGGAACCTCATGGGACTCATATTTGATCACCTTTGTTTTCTTAGATATTGTGATGGCGGGGTTTTCTTTTCTATCCTGAAGAAAACGGTGGCAATTTGGACACAGCTGAGGGAAAAAGGAAATCATGACATAGCTTCACATGGTTCAATCCCATTTTCAATAGCTATACAATCTTTGCTCCACCCTGGGAAGACTGATTTTCTCCAATGCTGCTTCTTCCACTAACCCCAGAGCTAGAATCCAGGTGAAACAGTGACCAAGGAAAGACTTTAAGAAGGAAAGAGACCTGCTTCTCAGGCCACTGCTTCTCAGCTTTGGCTGCACATCAGCTTTAAAGTATTCCACAATCAGGCTGCACTCAGACCAAAGAAATGAGAATCCTTGAGGGTAAAGCCAGACTAAGGGTGCTAGAGAGAGAGAATACAATGTTTGGTCATGCTAAAAATTTACTTACAAAAAAATTATTTGTTGCTTCTCTGAAAATCTAATTTAACCAGGCATCCTATATTTTTATTAGCTAAATCTGGTAACACTCATCCAGACATTAGTGCTTTTTTAAATCTCCGCAGGGGTATCAGTGTGCAGCTGAGCGATTCTCAAGCTCTAGTGTATTTAAGAATCACCTGGAAAGATCATTAAAATAGCACTTCCTTGGCCACCTAGGCTGGTAATAAAAAATATCTTTTGCTTTTTGTTCTTGCTGTTATTACTTCACAAATTGTGGTACTGCCTTCAAATTGTGGTACTGCTCTGCCTGTGGCTGGGCTAATTGATAAATATGGAAAAAACAAAGAGGAACACTGGCAGAGTGATGTCCAAAGATATTTCAGGGTGTGTGCATGTGCGTGTGTGTGTGGGTGCGCATCCGGATTTAGATGTTCTTACTCAATAATCTCCAAACCAAAAATCCCTGGCAATTTCTGATGTAAGCACTTACCTCCTGAAGATCTATAGGTTTGTGAATGGTGGGGGTAAAGAAAGTGCTGGAGATGGACCCTTAGATGATCATAAGACAATCAGTAGATGTCACGTGGTGGCCTGGAGAGGGCACTGAGGGGCAGAATCATTGTGCCATGGGGTGGACTAAGTCAGGCGTCAGCAAACGATGGCCCCCCCACCTGTTTTTGTAAATAGCTTTGTTGGAAGACAGCCATGCTCATGCTTTTAAGAATGACTGTATTGTCTATAGTGGCAGAGCTAAGTAGTTACAACAGAGACCACATGGGCTGCAGAGCCTAAGGTATTTACACCCTGGTCCTTTCCAGAAATTTTCCCAACCCCTGGCTAGACTAGACAGCAGGCCCCCAAGTGAAGGAGGGGTCTCTGTTGCTGGCGACCTGTCTATTCTGCTTCCTACTCTGTCCACCAGCCTCTGCTTCCACCATGTCACGTCTTCCTTGTATTCGTTCCAACTCGTGGCCTATGCTTAGTCGTGGTTTCTGCTTTCTCGTAACCTGTGCTGCAGAATCTTGTGGATGGTCTTTCCAAGCTCTCCCTACATCATGGACTTTGGGCTTCAGCCTCTACCACCACCATCATCTCTGTCATCTTCCAATTCAGAATTTGGAATTGAGCACTGTGTCTTGCCCAGTTCTTCTCTTCTTGTTAGGTCACAATAGATGTCTACTGGCTTTTCTTAGGTCAAGTGGTCACTGTAATCTAACTGATGGACAGCTCTAGTATGGACTTAATTCCAAGACCATCGGTTTAGTATCAATTCTCATTCTTAATCTTGTCAAGATCCTATCCTGTAGGAAAGGGGTCCCCAACCCCTGGGGCCATGGACCAGTACCGGTCCTCGGGTTGTTAGGAACCTGGCCGCACAGCAGGAGTTGAGCGGTGGGCGAACAATTGAAGCTTCCGCTCCTCATCGCTCACACTACTGCCTGAACCATCCCCCCACCCCCATCCGTGGAAAAATTTTCTTCCACGAAATTGGTCCCTGCTGCCAAAAATGGTGGGGACTGCTGCTGTAGGACCTTAACTGAGATAAAAGCATAATCTTGTCAAGGCTTTATCTCAATTAACTGACATGGCCAAGATTTCTAAGCATCATTCCTATTTTATAGGTGAAGAAACTGAGATCTTCTAAGGTTAAATATCTAATCCAGGATGGACCACTTTGCTAGTAAGTGAAGAAGCCCAGCGTCTGAGTGACTGTCCTTGGATCTCCTTAAATACTGATTCTGTGCTCTTTCCACTTGTCCCCATTGTCTTGGCAGAGTCCCTGGGACTGAACCTGATTGGGTGAGGAGGAACTATCTACCCAGAAAGGACAGAGGATGGGGGAACAAACCAGGTAAGGAAATCCCCCTGACTTAAAGGCACAGGGGTAGGTGGGAAGGAGCTGTTGTAGAGTGGGTTTGGCCAAATTGGCTAGATCTGGGACACATGGTGGGCCAGGCCGGTCTGCAACCCTGTGGATGGTTTCAGAATCCCAAGGACTGAGCATGGGGCAGCATTTGCTGGACCCCTCTGTCCATAACCACCATCCATTTGCATCTGGTAGATGCAGGTAGACAGAAGAAAAGTAAGACTCAGCGGGCTCTGAGGGTGTGGAAGGTACACTCTTGGTCGTAGATAAGCGCTGGACTTACAGGTCTCCACTGGACCTGCACACTGCCCACCTTTAAACTTGTTATTCCATCCAGGGAAACAGTTCACAAAAGAAGGTTTCTGCACAGGCATCTGATGCTCAGAAGAGATTTGCTGATGTAACAATTATTTGCACTATTTATATTCAAATGTTCTTTTAAAAAATACAGCATCCAAATTTACCGATGGTAACTGTGTGCAAATCAGGAAACTTATCTTCTTTTTATAGGCTAAAATCAAATTACACTTCACATTTTTCTCACTTGCAGAATATTAGATTGCGATGTCTAAATGACTTGTGTTTATGAAAAAGGTGAATTTTAAGAACAAATTTTAAAACTGCATAAGCAGTTTAATGGGTGTTTTTAGAAACTGAAATGATCTGCTATTAAGTATTTATATTAAACTGGTACTTACATCGTTGCATCTGGTAGAGCTGAGCCCTGAAAATCACCATGGCTTGGGCTTTTCTTTATTACCCTGTGGACAATAGGACTGTTGAATAAAGTTCTAAAAAAAAGTTGGTGGATGTTTCTATTTTTTCACCATCAGAGTCAATCAACTTGTTCTCTGACCTGTAATCTGAGATCTGATTGAGCTCTCAATATCATGCAATTCACAGATTCTGTCCCCATTTACGCATACCCGTTTGTAGTTGTCACATGGTTTTCAGTGTTCTTAATGAGCTGTTAACAAGCTGTCAATTACCTATGCAAATGAGGAAGGCCGCCATTGAGAGGTGGCTGTATCTGGAGTTAAAGAGTACTACCTTGGAATGTTATGAAATCAATCATTCTTGCTTAATAGCTGTCTTTACCCATGTGTCTCTTGTCATGTCTGGGTCTTCTTTCATTATAAGACCTACCACATAAGAAAAGCCCTCTGGGAATTTTGAAGGTGCTTAGAAAGAGCTTACCTAAATCTTTTATAACTTTCAACTTGGCTTACGTATTGCCTTGGATGCAAGTTAACTTTTCCATCTCTGCCTTTCCAGGCACACGACACCCTGCTATGGAGCAGAGTTCATTGCTATCCCTGTGCTGATGTGATGGGGTTTCTGCCTACCTCTTCCTTCCAGCTCTTGGGAACTCTTCAGGACTCTTTGCCCATGTTTTCTCTGCAGAAAAGGTCTTCACCCCTCTCCACCGCTTGGTGAACTCCTAGACGCAGGCATGCTGACTATAAATAAGTCAAGCTACATGCTAGGAATAACATAGGCAAGCTTATTAACAAAGTTAGCTGGGCCCCATGTTCCAGGCACAGTGAATGCAAGAGTGGAGATCGCTGCCATGATGGAACTGACATTCCGGTGGGGACACAGACAATTGACAATAACCACACTAATTAAGGAAATGACACAGAGAGAGGGGAAGGTGATGCATGATATGGAAAACAAGCAGAATGAGGGAAAACTGGAGGGGGAATCAGTTGCAATCCAAATGGTCAGGTGAGGCCTCACTGAGGAAGTTGCATCTGAGCAAAGATTCGACAAAACTGAAATTGTTGGCCTTGGGGATACGTGCAGAAGAGTATCCCTGGCAGAGCCAACTTCAAGTGCAAAGAGACTAAGACAGAAGCAGGTTCCAGAACAGTGAGGTGGTGGGGAGGGCATCTGAGGGAGCTGTGCTGTGGAGGGAGGGGCAGATGAGTGGGAGGAAGAGGGGCAGATGATGTGGGAGCCCTTTGGAGAAGCTCTTTGTTTTTTTTCCTCTGAATGAAATGGGAAGGCATTACTGGGTGTTGTTATCTTTGTTTTTTTTTTTTTTAGCTTGGTTTTTTTTCTTCCAGTTTTATTGAGATGTATTTGACATACAGCACTGTATAAGTTTAAAGGTGTACATCAAAATGATTTGACTTCCATACATCAGGAAGTGATTATTACAGTAAGTTTAGTGAAGATCCATTGTCTCATACAGATACAAAATTAAAGACATAGAAAAAAATTATTGCCCTTGTGATGAGAACTCTTGGGATTTACTCTCTCAATGGCTTTCACATATAACCTACAGCCGTGTTAGTTACATTTATCATGTGGTACATTACATGCCTAGTACTTATTTACCTTATACCTGGAAGTTTGTACCTTTTGACCACCTTCCTCCATTCCGTCTTCCCTGCACCCCACCCCTGGCAATAATTTTAGATTTACAGAGGATTTGCAAAGAGAGTACAGGTGTCCCTCATACCCTTTACCCAGCTTCCTCTGCTGTTCACATCTTATGTAACCATGCGCCATTGATCAAAACTAGGAAATCAACTTGGATGCAAAACTATTAATGAAACTGCAGACTTGATTTGGATTTTCCTAGCTTTTCCACTTTTTTTCTGTTTCAGGATTCAGATTAGTCTGTTTAGTGTCCCCTTGGTTTCCTCTAATCAGTGACCATTTTTTTGTTCCTTTCTTGACTTTTGTAAAGTGATCAGGTGTTCTGTAGAATGTACCTCAATTTGAGTTTGTCCCACGTTTTCTCAGACAGCCTGAGGGTGCAGATGTTGGGGAAGGTACCACAGAGGTGATGAGCCCTTCTTTTATAATTTTTAATTTAAAAATTTTTATTCTATATTGGAGTATAGTTGATTTACAATGTTGTGTTAGTTTTAGGTGTACAGCAAAGTGATTCAGTTATACATATACGTATATCTATTCTTTTTCAAATTCTTTTTCCATTTAGGTTATTACACAGTATTGAGCAGAGTTCCCTGTGCTATACGGTAGGTCCTTGTTGGTTTGGATGTTGGGGAAGGTACCACAGAGGTGATGTGCCCTTCTTGTCCCATCACATTGAGGACACATGACTTATTACTGGGGATGTTAACATTGATCACTCAGTTAAGGTGGTGTTTGCCAGGTTTCTCTGCTGCAAAGTTACTATTTTTATTTTTCCATGCTCTGTTCACTGGAATAAAGTCACTCAGTCCAGTCCACATTCAGGAGAGGTATATTAAGCTCTACCTCCTGGGGGAGGGGTATCAAAGAATTTGCAGTCCTATGTTAAAACCACCACAATAATTAGGAAGTTTGTGGGGGAGATACTTTGAGACTGTGCAAATAACCTATTTTTCTTTAAAGATTTGCCCACTAACTTTGGCATTCATCAGCAGATCTGACCTGCAGCATTTATGAATATCATGTTCTGGTGGTGATTTTCTAGTTCCTTCATTTCTTCATTGCCAGCTTTTGAAGAGTGTGGTTAGAAACATGGACTCTGGAGCTTTGCAGTGAGGGATCACTCTTGGTTCTACCTCCCTTTAGCTGCATGAACTTGAGTAAGCTATTGAATCTCTCTGTTTCTCACTCTTCTCCTGTGTAAAGTGGGGCTAATACTCTAGTTGTGTTGTTTCAAGAATTACATGAATTAATATATGTAAAGTTGTTAGAAAAGACCTTGACAAATAAGAAGTTCTCCATAAGAGTTAGCTATTACTAGTATTAGTAGAGGTAAAAAGTGTCTTAGTACTAGAAATGAGCAAATCTACTTCTAGAAATAAAATCAAAGAAAACTGTGCCTACCAAGACAGATACAAAGAATGTTCACAGCAGCACTGTATGTTATAGTAAAATTGGAAACAACCTAAATACTCAATCTCATATTGATATGTTTGTTACAATGGAATATTACAGTGCAGTGAAAATGGACAAGCTAGAGTTACATGCTCTAAAATGAATAGATCTCAAAATGAATATTGAGCCAAACAAGTAAATTTCAGAATGTGTACATTCTTCATTAAGTTGGCTGAAATATGTTGGTTTGTCTGAAGTACGTATGTGGAAAAACCTTGGCCTCTCACATATATGTGTTTGAAAAGGAAGAAGTAATTTAATAGCCTTTTCAGATAATTTGGGGTATTCTTCTTTGATACTACAAAAAAACTTCAGCAAGTGGTAATTTCTTAAAGGTTAGTTGTAATGTAGAATCTGAAACCATATCAATGAGCTCTTTGTACTTTATTATATTAAAATCCATTGTATGTCTTGAGCTTTGAAATGGAACTGATGGTAGACCTATGTGTGATTTTGTAATATTATATGTTGGTGTTTTGGAAAATGTTGGTTCACCGTGTTATCTTCTAAATGTTGATAACTTTAATTATAAAATACTTTAGAAATCACATTAATAATATCACCAGTGAGCTCATCAGAAAAGGTTATAAGTATCAAGGAGCTGGCAAGTTCATGGTTGCAGATAGAAATTTTTTCTAGAATTCAAGTATTTTGGTTTGAATCCTGGTATTTCCTTTTAAATGACAGGCTTTTTTTACTCATTTCTGAGAAAAATGTCTGCTAAATACTCAAGTCTGAATAACTGTAATCTTTCTGTTCTTCTAAGTAAAAATGTTGTTGCAAGAAAAAAGTAGCTAGATTAGCTGGCAACTCAAGCAATCACACAAGCGTTTTCCTTAGGACAAGCACCATACTTTGGGGTGCAACAGAAGTGATCTAAGTGTGCTTCCTTTTTTTACACAGAATATCAAAAAGAAGTGCCCATAATACTCAAGATGTAATAAAATGAATCATTTTTACTGTAAAAATCATTTTACCATTTCATCAAGGATATTCTTAAGGGAAACTGGCATTATTATTATTTTTTTTTTCTTAACTTCAAGTGTGTGGTCGTGAAGAATGCATTGCCTGCTAAAAGAATTTGGTGCCGCTTCCTTGATTCATGCTAAGGCACCAGCGGTTTTATCCTGCAAAGAATTCTGCACCATCAGTACACATGCCAACGGGGTAAAAAGAAGAGAGCAATGTCTTAGAATTACCATGAGAAAAATTTTGACCTTGTAGACACTTTAATGGCATCGTGACCACAGACCCCTCTTTGTGAACTGATGGTTTAACACAAGGCCAGACTTGCTGGTTGGTTGGTTATTTTGCTTACTTTGTTCACATGCCCTTCTCAGAGAATTGCTCCAGCTCTCCGTTTCTGAAGTGTGGGTAGCAGGCAGTCTAATTTCCCTCCTCCCTCCACCACTGGCCACAACTTATTCAAGAAAGGCTGACAACTTGGCTAGAAAGCATCCAATCAGTGGCAAAGGGGTAGTTCTCTTTCTGGAGAGTTTGAATGAGTCACAGAGATGTCAGAAAGTAGTGGCATTGTGAATGGGGGGCCACATTGAATTAAAGCCATTTTTCCACCTGAATATTGGCAAGGAAGTAAAAGGAAACTGACGTTATCATCTGTAGATAGAAGCTTGAGAATAAAGCAACGTAGAGAAGAGTAGCAATGGGAATGCAGGAAGTGTCGTGGAGAAGAGATAAAGTGACAGACACACACACACACACACACACACACATACACACACACACAGACTGACTTCCAATAAAGCCCTTTTTACTTGAGTTAATTTGATTACATTTCCTAACAGCTTAGAACATGACAAAGGCTCTAGGGGGGAGATTCAAAGTGAGGAGAGAATTAAAACTTGAAGTCTTTAATTATGAGAATGCACTAGGACTCTTAAAAACCTCAGTTGAAATTCACTTGAAACAAAAACTTTGGAACTTTTGGATAGCACAGGAAGTATGTCTCTATTTTCATGCATTGCAAGGGGACACATGTTAAAAAATAGGTTTTCATGTCAGAGTCATAACTTAGGCTCCTGACCTTGAGCCACCAGTCACCTTGATTGTTCTGAAATATACAAGAGCTCTGGAGACCAGGATTAGGCACAGTCTTTCTGTCATATGCCCTCTTTTGTATTCTTTCTGAAGCAATCCTCACCAGATTGCCTGCTAATTGCCCTATGGCATCTCCATGGTCAGAATGCCATTTCCGGCTTCATTTTCTGTTTTCTGTTTGTACATAAGATAATGTTTTTTTTTTTTTTCCATCTGCAAACTCTAGGGGGTAAATTTTGAGCATGACGCACGGAGGTTTAGCCATGGGACTCTCATTACTGTTAATGGGAATGACAGCACTCCGTTTCAGAGCCCGGGAACATTTACTCCTTGGATGATGGTGTTCTGTGGCTGGTTTTTTAATTGTATTTACAAATAAAGCTGAATACAAATGGTGGCAGCTCCTGGGAAGATGGCATTTTAGAAAATGGGCAGAAGTCGGACTTGCCTTGGATTCCCAGCCTAATGTGTTGTGGAATTAGAGAGAGGGGTGGTAGGGTTCTCTGCGTCTATTTTTAAAGATTGTAGTAATATGCACTTAACGTAAAATTTGCCGTTTTTACGTGTACAGTTTGGTGGCATTAAGTACATTCACACTGTTGTGCAACCATCATCATCCATCTCTCGAACTTGTTATTTCTATGAATTTGACTACTGTAGGTACTTCATATAAATAGAATCATACAATATTTGTCCTTTTGTGACTGGCTTATTTCACTTAGCATAATGCCCTCAAGGTTCATCCATGTTGTAGCATGTGTCAGAATTTCCTTCCTTTTAAGGCTGAATAATATTTCATTGTATGTGTACACTACAGTTTACTCATCCATCAATGGCCACTTGGGTTACTTCCATCTTTTGACTGTTGTGATAATGCTCTTATGAACACGGGTGTGCAAATATCTGTTTGAATCCCTGCTTTTTGTTATTATCCGGGAGTGGAATTCCTGGATTATATGCTAATTCTATGTTTAGTTTTTTTTGAGGAAATGCCATTTTGCATTCCCAGCAGCGATGCAAGAGAGTTCCAATTTCTACACATCCTCGCCAACATTTGTTCTTTTCTTTTCTTTTGTTTTTTATTTTTTTTATTTTTTAATTTTTTTTTATTTTTTATTTTTATTTATTTTTTTTAATGCTATTCTTGTCTGCTTACATTCTTTTTTTTATGTATGTATGTATGGCTGTGTTGGGTCTTCGTCTCTGCGCGAGGGCCTTCTCCAGTTGCGGCAAGCGGGGGCCACTCTTCATCGCGGTGCACGGGCCTCTCACCATCACGGCCTCTCGTTGCCGAGCACAGGTTCCAGACGCGCAGGCTCAGCAATTGTGGCTCACGGGCCGAGTTGCTCCGCGGCATGTGGGATCTTCCCAGACCAGGGCTCGAACCCGCGTCCCCTGCATTGGCAGGCAGACTCCCAACCACTGCGCCACCAGGGAAGCCCCTCTTTTGTTTTTTAAATGATGATGGTCTTCCTCATGAGTGTGAAGGTTCTCTGTATCTTGATAAACATCTTGATAAAACACTATTTCTCTATCTCCACTTTCCTCAAGCTTTAAATTCAGAAAACACTCCCTAAGGTCCAGAATTGACCAAGTGTCCCCACGTGAAGCACTGAAAATGCCCCTCTGTTCGTCCCTATTGCTATACATGATGCCTCATCTCTAAGTTGTGGCCTCTAAGTTTATCTCCTTCCCTCACCTCTGTGTTCTGTTAAGACAATGTCTGTCTCCTGCACCTAGCCAGCATTGGCACCTAGTAGGCACTCAATAAATATTTATTGAATAAATGAATTTAAACAAACTCTGTTCTATGTGCCATATGTGTCTTTAGATACAAAGAACAAAAAAAGGTTTATTACCAGGATGACTATATCAAAATTCAGAGCCTGCAGTAACCAAATAACATGACTGTAAACACGGAGATGGAAAAAAGTAAATTGACTAAATTATTAGTGTCATTTTGATTTCAGAAAGTGCTGCTTCTTTACACATAAGCAGTTACAAATGCAGCCTATAAAAGTTAATATTCATAACATGATTATCTTTCAATGAAAGTATTAGGGAAACACAAAATAATAATAATGGTAATGTACAGGGGGCGGGCATCCATGGTAACCTCGCACATCAATTTAAGTGTTTAACCAAGGAGCTGTGGCTCTTTAAGACAGGAGGCTCTGACGCCCAATTTCAGAATGACCCTCAATAAGCACGTTGAAGATCATGATTACTTGGCATTTCTTGATTACTGATTATTTAGAAGGCACTTTAGAAATTGCAGATCGCTTGCTCGCCCAAGGGAATTACAATCCACGTAAGATAAACAAGGTGGAAGCTGTGTAAGGAAGATTAGACAAAAAATATTAGAAGCCTCCAAGTATTAATGGAACTCTTTCCAGCCCAAGCCACAGATATTTTTCTTCTTTCCTTCCTTTCTTGCTTTTTAGTGCATTCACTGATCATTTGCAAATTTTTAAGGAAGGGACAGACAAACGTGTTTATGGATGTCGGTGTGTGAGGGGGTTGAGTACACACTGGCCTAAAGGAATTGTAAGAGATGAAAATGGGAAAGAATGGTGATATTGATGGCTTTGGCCCTGGAAAGAGATGTTGGAGATCCCTTTGTTTTTACAAATGACGAGGTTCTAAAGGGAGGGGATCTTGGCAGGACCAAGGATTATATTGCTTTCTAGCAGCAGACTAGCAAGAATTAGGTATAAACCCCAGGGCTTCAGTGGGTTGTTGGATCAAGGTTGGAAGATGATCTTGGGTATAAGACTAAGACACGTGTACTCAGGAATGATACCCGATCATACAAATGGATTATAGCAGTGAAAGACATTGCAAGTTGCTGGCTTCCACTAATTCAGTCTTCAAGATGGGCCACGTGGAAACTTCCAACAGGACTGACATCGCTGTGAAACACGGGAGGCACAGTGCCTGGGGTCCACGATATGTTTAGGGGCCCACAAGAATATTTTAATTTTCATTTCCTTGATAATCAGAAGAAAATTGTAAATATAATAAAAACAAATGTATCGTAATGAATCCAATTTGGATTATATTAATCTTACACCAACTATAAAATATAAAATTATAAAAAATTACAAAATATAAATTTATACCAATATGGTGCAAAGTATAATTTTTAACAATTCTATGGAAGAAGGAACACACAAAGGCAAAAGTGCCTCAGGCCCCCAAAAGTCACAATGTAGCCCTGCCCCCAAAGCCTCTAATCAGAGCTCAGTTTCTCACTGATCATTTTCAGATCATTGCATGAGGATAATTGCATTTGTGAGCAAGCTGGACTCAAGAGCCAACATGAGAAAAGTGACTACATTTCTATATTACTTAAGATTTTCAGTAACCAGAAGCAGAAACTCAATTTAAATTGGCTTAAGCAAAAGATGGAGTTTTGTGGCTTAAAACTGAAAAGTCTAAGGTTATCCAGCTTCA
The DNA here is from genome assembly GCF_009873245.2 of Balaenoptera musculus. Lineage (NCBI taxonomy): Eukaryota > Metazoa > Chordata > Mammalia > Artiodactyla > Balaenopteridae > Balaenoptera > Balaenoptera musculus. Next base: position 168,527,500 of record NC_045786.1, read on the forward strand.
GGTACAGTTGGAACCAGGTGCTCAAGCAATAACATTTGGAATGTCTTTCTTCCCCTTTGAGCAGTGAATTCCCCCACACTGGCATTGGTCTCTGCAGGCTTGTGTGGGAGACATGCTACCCAGCAGCTCCGAGCTCACATCCTCCCAGGCTGGCTTCATAAGGGTCCCAGCACATGTCCCCGGAATGGGCACTTGAGTGATGCCAGGCACTGTGCTAGGTCTTTACATGCATCATTTCCTTAAATCCTCAACTCCAGCCTATGAGATAAGATCTAGACTTACTCCCTGTTTAGAGTCAAAGACACTGAGGCTTGAGGAAATTAGCACAAAGGTGACCCTGAATTTCTCTGACTTGCAAGGAGCCAGCTCTCTGTGGCAGGGCAGTATGAGTTCTATTTACCTGGCCTTGGGGGTCCTCTACAATGTGACCTCAATGGTCCTTTTCAGCCTGGTGTTTCCCTCTTCCTTCCTGTTTTCCTGGACTCTCTCCAGTTTCAAGCTCTCCTAGCTGTACATATTTGCCTGAGCTGTCCCTGTCCCCAGAATGCCTTTCCTCTCATCGCCAAATCTTCAAATCCTTCTCCACCATTGAGACCCAGGTCCAATGCCTCAAACCTTCCATGATACCATAGTGTAGACGGCTCATTGCTAGTCTTCCCCTGGGTTTTATCACCTTCCTCTCATGACCCTTGGCACTTCCTCCTGAAATGATTACTAATTATTATATAGACGTCATCTCTCCCTACTGAAGAGGAAACTTCTGGAGAGCTGAGGTCAGAATGTGTTCACCTTTATATCAATTTGCCCCAACCCCAGTCCCTTTGAAGCCTCCTCAAAACCTGCCATCCAGAAGGTGCTCATTAAACATTAGTTTATTAATTAATAACGACTCACTGGGCCGCCAAATTACCTTAACAGAATGGGCTGCCACACAGGTAGGTTTCCGAATATAGTGTGCAGACTTCTGTAAGGATTTAAGAGCAGAGGGTAACAAAATATGAAAGAAGCCAAGGAAATTGAGTTACTATACTCAATTTCAAAGTATACTCATTACAGAGTATACTATACTATATAGCAAATTTTAAGCTTAAAAATTATTATTATTTATTTCAACTACTGTGTCTCCCACCATTTTCCATAAGAAGAGATTAAGGTATAGAGAGTTGAAAAGACTTGCCTTGGTCATTACCAAGGATATTAGCTTCCATTTATGAAGCTTCTGTTTTATGGCAGGCTCTTCATGCATTATCCCTAATCTTCACCATAACCTAATTTGACAGATGAGAACATTAAAGCTAAGAGATAAAGGGTCCAATGTCACAATGCCACTAGTAAGTGATGATGCCAGAATTTGAATCTAGACTTGTCCAAAGCAAAAATTCATGTTTTTTTTTTTTTTTAACCATAACATGTACAGTGAGACTAAACGTAGCACCTCAACTCTGTGTCCAGTGCCTTTTCACAGTACTTGACTCTAAAGCCCCAAGGGTGAAGACTCCTGTCTTAACTCACTTTATATGGCATCTGTATGCATCAATGTGAGCCATTGGTGTCTAATAAATTCCTTTTATTGGTGGAGGTTATCTTTGGTATAATAAGAAGGAAAGATCTTCATTCCAGAGAAACAAATGATAATTGTAAAACAACTCATTTATAGAATAGGGTGTAGAATTTTTGGACGAAAACAATAGGATATAGAAAAGGGGACATAGTCAATTCAAATGTGTTCATGCTGAAAAGAAAGACAGCATGGAATCTCAAACCAAGAGTAGATCATAATTCCTTTCTTCATGGCCTGATCTGCTTGCCCCAGCCACCAGTTTGCTTTCTCATTTACCTGTTTTTTAAAAAAAATGAATACGTAAATGTCTTTGTTGTCCCTCAGCCCAAAGCAATGGGATAACGTAGGGCGGTGGTAGAAGGGGGATTGGGGAAATGTGGGATTGCTGAGGTCAGTAGAATTTCTAATTTCCTATTACCCAGCCTAAAATAGTGCCATATACTTCTCTGTCCCATCATGCTATTTTATCATTTTATTGCATTATCACCATCTGAATACCCTCATCATTTATTTGATTACTTTTTCATTGTCTGTCTCCCCTTCTAGACTGTATATAAACACTTACTTCTTAGCTGTCATGTTCATAGATGTAGCTCCAATTCCTAGAATATTGCTTGGTGTATAGTAGGTAATAAAAGAAAGAATGGACCATTATTGAATAAATAAATGGAATGAAAGCCATTCAGTGGAGCCCATGATCTAGATTGGCTAGAAACACCTGGATCTCTCTGGTTCCTATTTTCAAAAAGATCAAGAAAGTGGGCATAGGGGGAACCTACCTCAACATAATAAAGGCCATATATGACGAACACACAGCAAACATCATTCTCAATGGTGAAAAACTAAAAGCATTTCCTCTAAGATGAGGAACAAGACAAGGATGTCCACTCTCAACACTATTATTCAACATAGTTTTGGAAGTCCTAGCCACAGCAATCAGAGAAGAAAAAGAAATAAAAATAATCCAAATTGGAAAAGAAGTATAACCATCACTGTTTGCAGACGACATGATACTATATACAGAAAATCCTAAAGATGCCACCAGAAAACTACTAGAGCTAATCAATGAATTTGGTAAAGTTGCAGGATACAAAACTAATACACAGAAATCTCTTGCATTCCTATACACTAACAGTGAAAAATCAGAAAGAGAAATTAAGGGAACAATCCCTTTTACCATTGCAACAAAAAGAATAAAATACCTAGGAATAAACCTACCTAAGGAGGTAAAAGACCTGTACTCAGAAAACTATAGGATACTGATGAAGGAAATCAAAAATGACACAAACAGATGGAGAGATATACCATGTTCTTGGATTTGAAGAATAAATATTGTGAAAATGACTATCCTATCCAAAGCAATCTACATATTCAATGCAATCTCTATCAAATTACCAATGGCATTTTTCACAGAACTAGAACAGAAAATTTTACAATTTGTATGGAAACACAAAAGACCTTGAATAGCCAAAGCAATCTTTAGAAAAAAAAAAATGGAGCTGGAGGAATCAGGCTCCCTGACTTCAGACTATACTACATAGCTACAGTCATCAAGACACTATGGTACTGGCACAAAAACAGAAATATAGATCAATGGAACAGGATAGAAAGCCCAGAGATAAATCCATGCACCTATGGTCACCTAATCTATGACAAAGGAGGCAAGAATATACAATGGAGAAAAGACAGTCTCTTCAATAAGTGGTACTGGGAAAACTGGACAGCTACATGTAAAAGAATGAAATTAGAACACTCCCTAACACCATACAAAAAAATAAACTCAAAATGGATTAAAGACCTAAATTTAAGGCTGGACACTATAAAACTCTTAGAGGAAAACATAGGCAGAACACTCTTTGACATAAATCACAGCAATATCTTTTTTGACCCACCTCCTAGAATAATGAAAATAAAAACAAAAATAAACAAATGGGACCTAATTAAACTTAAAAACTTCTGCACAGTAAAGGAAACCATAAACAAGATGAAAAGACAACCCTCAGAATGGGAGAAAATATTTGCAAATGAAGCAACAGACAAGGGACTAATATCCAAAATATACAAAGAGCTCATACAGATCAATATCAAAAAACAAACAACCCAATCAAAAAATGGGCGGAAGACCTAAATAGACATTTCTCCAAGGAAGACATACAGTTGGCCAAGACGCACATGAAAAGACGCTCAACAGCACTAATTATTAGAGAAATGTAAATCAAGCTACAATGAGGTATCACCTCACACTGGTCAGAATGGCCATCATCGAAAAATCTACAAACAATAAATGCTGGAGAGGGTGTGGAGAAAAGGGAACCCTCCTACACTGTTGGTGGGAATGTAAATTGATTACAGCCACTATGGAGAAGAGTATGGAAGCTCCTTAAAAAACTAAACATAGAACTACCATATGACCTAGCAATCCCACTCCTGGGCATATACCTGGAGAAAACCATAATTCCAACAGATACATGCACCCCAATGCTAATTGCAGCACTATTTACAATAGCCAGAACATGGAAGCAACTTAAATGTCCATCAACAGAGGAATGGATAAAGAAGATGTGGTACATAAATGCAATGGTATATTACTCAGCCATAAGAAGGAATGAAATTGTGCCATTTGCAGAGACGTGGATGGAACTAGAGACTGTCATATAGAGTGAAGTAAGTCAGAAAGAGAAAAACAAATATAATATATAAATGCATATATGTGAAATCTAGAAAAATGGTTCAGATGAACCTATTTGCAAAACAGAAATAAAGAAATAGACATAGAGAACAAGCGTATGGACACCAAGAGGGGGAGAGGGAAGTGGGATGAATTGGGAGATTGAGATTGACATATATACACTATTATGTATAAAATAGATAACTAATGAGAACCTATTGTATAGCACAGAGAACTTTACTCAGTGCTCTGTGGTGACCTAAATGGGAAGGAAATACAAAAAGGAGGGGATATATGTATACATATAGCTGATTCACTTTGCTGTACAGTAGAAACTAAAACAACATTGTAAAGCAACTATACTCCAATAAAAATTTAAAAAAAAAGAAAGAAAAAGAAAAGGGTCTCAAGTCATTATGGTTCATTTCTGCTAAGCAGAAAAAAACAATAAAGGATTCTTAAAAAAAAAAAAGATCCAAATTCACAATGGCTGCTGGGAACTGGGTCCTGATGGAGAATTTGGAATTTACCAGGGGACAACATAGAAGAACATCCGAGACCAGGGAGTTACCATGAAAGAAGGAAACACCAACCTTGCATCTTATTATTATTGCCATGGTGTTGAAAAGCTCCTTGGAAAGTTCGGAACTTGTCTTCAAATGATTAGGTGGGGCTTCTTAACGAATGGTGACTGAGTATTGATTTTTAGATGATTGAAAGTGGATACCTTCTCATTTGGTGGGCTCCCAATCAGGGCCCCAAACCTCTTTAAGTCAATAGAAATTGCCATTCCAATCAATGATTTGCACTGAGTGCAAATCCCTAAGTCAAATCACTAGGAAGTGATCAATGGAACTGCTTCTTTGATGTCTATAGGAAAATAGTGTGTCAGGTAAGTCGATGGGGAAAGTTTACAGCTTTTCTCAGTAAACTTTTGTTTCTTTGGCAATTTACAATTTGGAACGATATGCACAGATTTTCCAACATTAATAGCTTACTCTTCAGAAATCCTCACTGATCTGTCACCAATCTGTGAGGCTTCTGAGTTTCCAGTGGCAGTATCTTAACCTTGAACAGATAGTATGACAGGAATTTTATGGTGTGTATGACATATAGCAGGTAGTTTTTCTTTCATTTACTTGCAATCACTTAAAGAGAGAGAGAGAGAAAAGAAAAGAGCACCTGAAACAACCTCCCATCCCTTGTTATTTCATCAGTTACCTCCTATAATCAATGAAGTTCCTGAAGGGAAATTGAGCTGTTATGGCTGACTCATAGAGCCTACAATCAGAGTGGGAGTTTCTTGATGAGCTTGATATTCAACTTATCCAGACGACTCTCCTTGAGCTAATTAGGGGTGGGTGAGCTTGGGGAAATGAAGAGGTTGGTCAGGATCTGATTGAAGCCTCACTCCTTAGCAGTCACAGTTATAAGATTACGGTGATGCATGGAGAGAAGCTGGTAGCTCATAGGCAGTTGGCTCCGTTGGTTCCACCTGATGACCAAGAGGCCAGAGTATGTAGGTTTTATTCACTCGGGTACCCTCAGTTGCTTAGCAACCATGGCCACAGCCTACATTTCTTACCCTGGTCTCCCAAGGTCTACCAGGAGACAAGGTAGTCAAAATCCTATCCCTGCTATTTACCAGCTGAATGACTTTAGGAAATGATGATGATAAGTATAATAATAACCACAATACTAGCAGCTAACATATATTAAGCATTTACTATGTGTGTAACATCGCCTGTCTTGCATGCATTTACTTATTAAATCCTCATATCATCCCTCTCCATTAGTTAGAGTCTCCATTTTATGCATAAGGAAACCACAGCACGTGAAGGTAAGTTAACCAGCCTAACATCACACAGTCACTTATAGATGGCACCAAGATTTGAACCAGATGTTCTGGCTCTAGAGTCCAAGCTTGTCACCAGCAAGCCAATACCCCCCTGGACTCCATGTCCTCATTTCTCCAGGGCTGTTGGCCTGGGCAAACACAGATGTGAGTGCTTTCTCTGTAAATGATACCAGTAGAAATTAGTAGAGTCATGCCTTTGGTAGCCAGTGTGTTGACTGAAGGCATATGACCCCTACCACAACTCCTGTCCTAATACAGGAAACATAATTTGAAAGCATGCCCTTCTGATGGACGGGCCAGGGTGTCATTCTGATGCATGAAGGAGACTATTATCATCATAACCTTTCAGCGAACTGCCCCGTGGCTGAGATGATTATCTGCTTGCTCAGAGCCGTCACATGTGGCAGTGACAGGCAGTCCATCATAAACAGATCCAATACTGCATGGACATGAATTTTGTCTTCTTAACCCCTGGATATATCTTTCTCTATTGCCTTGCATGTTCCCAGTGATTATTCTGCCATTCTGACTTTTTTTGCAATTTGATTTTTCTCCCTGCAGGATTATGTATTTTTTCTCACTGGGTCCCCAGTGCTAGAACCCAGTAGGATCAACTTTCTGTAGGGTTTGAATTTTTCTCATTTAATGTCAATATTTTTGCATCTGGCAGTTTATTAGAATCACGTTCTAAATTCTGAAGTTTGGATCCATCTTCCTGTTTTCTCATCTGCCAGTTAAGTACCATTTATTGCAACCTTGCACAGGGCCTGAGCCAGCTTCCAGATGATGATTGATAAGTTGCAGTCTATATTAGTCAGGATGAACGAGGTTATGTTGTTGTAACAAGCATCCCCTAAATCTGACTGACTTATAAAACTAAAGGTTGACTTCATGCTTCACTATGTGGGCTGGCTCCATATCTTCTCATCATGAAATTTGGGTTCCGAGAGTAAGCACTTCCTTGGATTTCTGGGTTCATGGGAAAGTTCTGAAGGATCTGGCACCAGCATTGGAAAGGGAAGGGACGCATGTAACTTCTGCTCACATTATGGGCCAGAATTAGTCACTCAGCCTCTCTCAAAATGGAGGTGCATAGGAAGTGCAATCTTGCATTGTGCTGGGAAAGTGGAGAGCTGGAAATATCTGTCATGCAGTTCTAATGACCACCACATTATCTTCAAGAAGTCAATCTAGTCTAAACTACAAGAAAGAAATCCATTAAATGAGGCTATAAGAGAAAATGTGATGAGTGCTTTAAACCTCAAAAATGATGCAAAGAGAATGGGGAAAAGAGAATTAACCTTTTTGCACAGACGTTTGGTTCAAAGATCTTTGCATATGGCTTCCTACTGACCTCTCAACAGTCTTGTGAAACAGATATCATTAACTCCACTTTTTCACATCGTAGGAAGCTGGAGAGCTTGGGATTTGTGTAAGGCCAGTTGAGGCAAAGTCATTCTTTCCCCTATTTCTTTCTGATGTGAGCAACTGGTCCTGATCTTATCCCAGGGAGTCCAAGTACTATGTGTGGCATGAAAAACATTCTCAGTAGATGATGATTGAAAGAAGGAGCCATTTGAAGAATTGCTTCCTGATTTAAGAACCAGGTTGGATCCGCCATATGCATTTAAGTTTGGCCAATAAGTGGCAACAGGTGAACAAGAGTCCTACCACCAACTGTGGCCAAAGCTCCCCAGAGTGGTGTTCTATCTCTCCTTCTCTCCTCCTTGGGGAAAAGTTATCATACACAGCTAGAGGGAAAGGGTTACATTTTTGTGCACACCCAAAACAACCCCAAACAATGTAGTCTAAACCCCTTTAAAAAATCTGTCTTTTCCTTATCCTTCTATTCCTTCTTTTTAATATTTTACATTTCTATTATTTCTGTTCTTTGAAATTTTGAAAGAGGGAATATATAGCCTACTTAGTATGTGAATCTGAGATACAAACCCAAAAAGTGCCAGGAAAGAATTTTCTGTTGCAAATCTGAGATGCTGAGTTGTTTTCACTTCTTGAAGCACTTTTGCACGTTACCAAGTAGCAACCCTGTGAATTCTGCAGTAAACACATGAACATTTGAGATAATTATTGCAGAAATAATAAAAGCAAGTAAAAAGTGCACTTAGTCTATTAGCAGGACAACTCTCTTTCGAGAGAGATGTACAAACTTAATTATTCAAGGAAGCAGTAACTGGAAATGGAGACTCTGTTTGCACTCAACGATCATTCCAGAAATATTTTTGAGCTTCTGTTCGTAATAACTATTTCAACTAGAATAGTATCTCTTCACTGAGGATCATTGCCCTCATCATTGTTGTAAAGCATTAAGTAGTATCTCATTTAATCCTCATGTAACTGTATGAAACTGGCAAACTTGCTACCTCCATTATCCAGAGGAAGTAACTAGACTTTGAGATGGAAAATAGCTTGTCTAAAGTCATGTGGCTGGTAACTCAGTTCTGGCTGGCTTTCAAGGTCAGCCTCTTACCCATTTCACCTCCGTGCAACCATTCCTAGTGTGTGCCAGATACATAGTTGCACAATTATGCACTTTGCAGGTCGGAAGGGCTACTAGGCAACAGTTAGACCTACTCCCTAATTGTATATCAGAGGGAACTGAGGTCCAGAGTGGGGGTAACACCCTAGTTATCTTTTCACTTGATGGCAGGGTTGGTGGTCACATCTAAAAGCCCTGGATCTCAGGAAGTGAAGGTCCTTGGGCTCTCTCTGGATTCAGACAGACAATCAGAACTCATCTCTGCCATGGCAGAACTGAGTGATCTCAGACACATGTGAGGCTCACGTCCCTCATCTATAAAATGGGGACAGTTCTGCATGTGTATGTGCATGTGTGTACTTCACACCTAAGTGAGGGTTAAATGAGTTAATGTATAGAAAGCTCACCTCATCAGAGATGTTTTATCATTTATTTTGCGATTATTATTATTATGAAGCCACCGTACTCTCTACTATGATGATATCTTGATACTGCGGTGAGATACATTTTAGAGATTTTTGTTTGAAGCTACTGAGAGTTGAGAAGAGAGAGGTTGGCCACGGCCAGTGTGGGAAGGAGATGAGGCTGCAGTCGACGCAATTTTCACCCTGGGATCTCTATGTCTAGGTGACGAGAGCTCAGGATCAAAGAGGACATTGCCCTTGGACCACCGTGCGGTTAGTGAAAGTGGCTTTGTCATTAGCAGGTAGGACCATGAGTAGGAAGCCCTGTCCAGTTGGCCTTGAAAAGTTGACACAGTTATTCTACCAGAGTGTCTGTCCCAATCACACTGGGGAAAAGCACAGCCTCCAAAGTTCTAGTCAGGGAGAAAAATCTATCACTGACTGTTCCTTTTCCTATTCCCTGAGGATGCTGACAAATGACCCCAAGTCCCAGGACCCACGGGAGAGAACACAAGAGGGAGGCAAGTGTGTGCAGCCAGGGTCGGGTCTAGCTGGCTCTGCCATGTGCTAGCAGGGACCACGAGCAAGTCACAGCCCTCCCCTGGCTTCTGAACCCGACGAGGCACAGAGCAGAAGAAGGGCCTGGGTTCCTGCTTCTGCCATTTGCTGTGGCTTCATCCCTTGACTTCTGTGAGGCTGAATCTCCTTGTCTAGGAGGATACTGACAAGGTCAAGGGCCGTAGCATAGATGGAGCTCTGGAACAAAGCCTGACGATCACTGCTCAAGTCACGGAAATGTTGATCACCACGATGAAATGTATTTTCTTTTCTTTACGTGACTGTGAGCTCCTTGAGGGCAGTGGCTCTGTTTCTGTCATCTATCTACTTCAATGCCCAGGACAGAATCTGATAAAGATGAACAGGAGTAACAGTAACCCTGGCTTTATTGAGCATCTAATCTCTACTAGACCCTGTTCAAAGAGCCTTAAGTACATTAACTTCTTGGATCCTTACATCATCCTTATGACGTGGCTGCTGTCACGCACCTATGCCATAGATGAGGAAACCGGGGCACAGAGGAGTTGAGTAACTGGCCTGAGGTCACACAGGAATGCTGACATCATAGTGGATGCTCATTAAAAATGGAAGGGATGAATGAGTGGCTAATTCTGACTTCATCTTTTGACCCTTACTGTGGCCCTCTTCAGGCTCCTGTCACTCTTTTCAGGTGCTGTGCAGCTGGGCTGGCCGGATCTGGCCGTGGTGATGGGGATGGCGATGGAAATAGCTGGGGGTGCTTCAGGGTGGCCTGCCTGTCATACAGGCACAGCCCTGGTGAAATTGATGGGAGATTAATAGGAAACAATGGATTAGTGATCAGAGCACTCAAGTGGCTTTCCACCCGTGAGAGCCTCACATCTAGTGACGTGCAATTAGCTCTCCAAGCCGAGATGCAGAGGCAGGAAATTAAATAGGCTTGCGGTGACTTCATTTTTATACCTGGGTCCGCTCTTGGTTCATTGGCCTAGTTAGCGCTTCGGAACCTCCAGCTGACTCTGCACTGCCTGCTAGCTTTAATACACTTCTACCCCGGCTTGCTACACAGCCCTACTGTTGAACACATGAGGCAGACAGCTGCCCAGAGGCATTCTCCCTAGGAACTCTCATATCACAACAGAACTCAGCTTTCCACTCTCACTCCATGCTTCTTCCTTCCATCAGCGAGCAAGGTAGCAGGTTGCAGACGCCAGCCAGTGTCATAGAAATGTCCTAATAGACACATCTGGGGAGAGTGGGACGGTTCCCATGGTACACCAGAAGCTTCCCCATCAGGCCTTCTCCAGATAAACCTATGAAACAGCGCTCTCTGTTCTTAGAAAGATCTATTTGAATCCCAGATCATGCGAACCTAAAATGATAACCTAAAGGAAATGACCATTGTTTTCGTCACCGCTGCCCCAAACTCCAAGACATTGTGTGAAGATGTAGTTTGATTTTTCTCCTTCTAGCAGATGGACTGACTCTGTTTCCCAGAATGTAATAATTATTTTATTGCCCTGGCTTCTATCCGGGCACACATTCCATTTTCCAATGTAAATAATCATTTCCACCTTTAATAAATTAGATGGAACCTGTCTTGCTCGGAGAATGAACATTTCAATATCTTCAGACACACAATGACACCGTATCAATATTTAAAATCATTTTATGCATGTATTCTGGGTTGTCCAACTTCATTAAGGCCATTCATCAAGCCTGTAGCTAGAGTCTATTCCCATTGGACTTGTAGGCCTGGGGGCCTACCAAACAGAAATTTAAACTAACTTGCCTTTTTAATTCACATTATTCTCAAATATTCTCTTTTTAAACTCCCTGCCATGACTAAGGCATTTAGACTGGGCCGTGATTCGGTACATGTCAACACTTAACTGACACAGACCCCATTAGTATGTCAGGATATGTGTGCCCCAGTAAAATACAGTATCCATTCTTCCCTCTTCGTTGATAAATTACCCTCTAGTTCTTTCTCGCACTCCACAATAATTTGAGTTTATTGCTCGATGTTTCCGTCAAATATTTACAAACATTTTAAACTATGTATAAATGAAATCTTCAGTGTTTGGCAAGTCTCCTCTTTTCCCCTGACTCCAAAATAATAAATCTATTTATCTATTTTTTATATTCCTGAAGATGCCCCACGTGAACGTTGGATGCTGAGACTAAGAATATTCTTGCAAATAAAATCAGCCCCTCCCCTGGCCATCTCTGTAGATCAGGCCAGATTTGTTTCCCAAGTTGTGCATTATCTAGCTGACTCTGACATCCTGCACTGTGATGGCAATAAACAATTAAGTCCATGCTGAGGAAATTGCAATAAAACCTTCTGAAACAGGGCACCGACCCAGAGAAGGTCGGAGAGGAGCCTTCCTCCACGACGTCACCTCGCCAGACAAAGCCAGTGAAATGCACTGTCATATTTCAGGAGCAACTAGGTGTCCATGAGTGAAGTGGCTCTGTAAGGAAGGAAGGGGGCATTGGTTTGCTAAGGCTGCCATAACAAATATCACAGTCTGGGTGGCTTAAACAACAGACATTTATTTTCCTACAGTTCTGGAGGCTGGAAGTCCAAGATCAAGGTGTTGGCAGTTTGGGTCTCCTTGGCTTGCACATGGCCACCTTCTTGCTGTGTCCTTCTGTGGACTTCCCTCTGTGCACACACTCTCCTGGTGTCTGTTTATGTGCCCAAATTTCCCTTCTTCTAGGGACACCAGTCATATTGAATGAGGGCCCACCCTAAATGCCCCATTTTAACATCATCATGTCTTTAAAGGCTATGTCTCCAAATACGGTCACATTCTTGGTTGGATAAAAGTCTTCCGTGTTGATAAAAGTCATTCTTGGTTGGATAAAAGTCTTCTTGGTTGGATAAAAGTCAACATGGTTGACTTTGGTTCCCCAAAGGCAGACCCATCCTCCCTCTCTTGAAGGAGTATGAAAGCAGCTTCTGTGTTCTCTGAGGTTCTTGGAAGTTCTGCGGCCAGCTTTGCTTCTCTGAGTTCCTGCTTCTTCTGGGGTCAAGTGGGGATAAAGGCCACTTCCATTACAGAGTCGTTATGAGGATTAAATGACCTCACAAATGAGAAATTGGCTGGCTGACAGTAGGCGTTCAGTGCATGTCAGCAAGTCTGAATCAAGTGGCATCAGAAAGGCAGCATTTAGACTTGAGGTTAAAAATGCACGATGCTTGGAGAGATGGAGGGGAAAAGTGAAGATATTCCAGGTGTACAGAAGAAGTGAATATTGCCTTTTCTGTGTATTTCCCCCCCCCCAACCCCCCCAGTTTGGGGACTTTACGGGGAAAAGTGTTTAGTGGTTGGATGATTGCATTTTTGAGTCGGTCATGTGTTCAATGAAAGTAATAGAGCATTATTTGAGTTACTTCCAAAATGAAGTGCTTATATAAAAAAAAATAGCTGAAGAGCGCCCATAATATTAAATTGTTCTGCACTGTGTGTGCCCAAACTCTCGATCCTTTCCAAATTCAGTACTTCACAGTTTTAAGAGCCCTTCATTTCAGAATTGAATGGGGTGTTCTGGGCACGTGCACTGTGGGCCACTTTAGACTCCCTCAATTGCGCTGATGATGTGAAGAGAGCTCGATTATGTGGAGCACAGCCCTGGCATGCATCTGCCTGCTCTCACCAGCCCCTTCTGAGCTGGAGTCAGACTGGCCCCTGGAACGTCTGTGCCCACGTGGGTAACTCTGGGCTGGACCTGCTCCAGGCACTGAGGTTCTCTCCGTACAGCATTCTTGTTCTGGTTTTGAACAGAGGTTCAGTCTTGGGGACAATGGCATGATTGGGTAAGGGAGTCGGGCTTTACTTTGACTAGACCCACCATGATAACATCCCTGTGGAGTTGATTTGGCCCTTGTTGGAAAGACAGAGACTGAGTCCTTAAAGTCTTTCCCGGAGCCATTGCAAGTCACGTAGGTAGATGTGTGTGGTCTATTTATGCACAACAACATGATGTAATAGTCATGCTCAGAGAGATTAAGAAATGTCCCCACAGATAGTAGGGATCAGCCCTGGGCCTGGAAACCCAGTCAGCCTTACTCCAATGTCCATGCCCTCTTCACAGTTGGCAGGAGATGTGGGGAAAATGCAGTCTTGGGAATTAACAATGGAGCCAGACGTTGAACCAAGTCTTCTGACTCTCAGTCCAGAGTTCCTTTTACTCACAGGAAATTGGTGCCATTTGCTGAAAAAAAATTCCTTGGATTGCTCCAATATCAGTTTCATTGTCATTTTTATTTACAAAGAAAAAATAGCTCATAAATGTAGACCATGAGTTACTGAAGCAACTTCTGCCAATAGGCAGAGCCACAGGTGGAGATGTTGGGATGGAGGCTTTGGGGTAGCCTGTGGCTGTCCAAGGTGCTGAGACCAGACAACTGCCTACCTCATATCCATTCACCAGGTCTCAGCTTCCCTGACCCTATAAGAATATAATAATCAGACCCCTGACCTTCTCTCTCAAAGTGCCCTATTTTTCGTTTTCGTTTTCTTTTTTTTCTTTCTTTTTGAGTTCCAAATATCATGCTATGAAAGTACATGTTCATTTCAGGGACTTTGTTTCATATCTGGAACCTCTACCTGTTCTTCCCTAGAGGGGAGGGTTTGGATCTGTTTGGTCTGAGAACAAGCCCAGGGTTGCCTGGACTATAGTGGAAACTCAACAACTATGATTTGAAGGAATGAATGGGAACTAATCTCTTTCTTCCACTTCTCAGGTGTGGTGTAGGGGAACCTGTTCTTGGACCTACAGACCTAAGACTTGAATTAGTCTCACTTTTTTGCCCTTATTTTCTGGATGAACTTGGGCCAGTCTCTTGATTTTGGGGCCTCGATTTGCTCATCTGTAGACAGTGGATGATAACAGCCCTTTCCCGTGGTGCTATGGAAATGAAATGATACTCTCTGCAGAAGGTCCAGCAGAGAACCCAGTACATACTGACTTGTTGGTGTGTTTGCTGATTCTGTCAAGGGCTGTCTCCTCCAGGTCTCACTGTTTCCTGGAGTCTCAGTCATTGGGAGAAAAGGAGTTAAGGCAAAGAAAAGCCTTCTTCAGGTGCTTGGTGATGAAGCACTGGCTACCCGAGGGCCTTTGGTGAAATGAACACAGTGACCTTGTTCACTCAGTTGATGCTCCAAACCAATCCCTCACCAAATCCACCCTCCCTCCCTTGGGGTGGCAGCCACTTACAGAACAGCCATCTGTGGACACGGATAAAGACCTAACTCCACTGTCAGGAGACTCAAAATAAAGATGAAATAAAAGTGAGTCAAAACAGGCCTAAATCAGCATTGATCTCAGCTACATGAGTGCTGGATATGGCAGTTCCAACTTTCCAATATAACAGTTCAATTGGTGAGTTTACATGGAAGTATTTATCATTATATGACAAGAACCCAAGCTATTGCTTATCAAAAACTGACTCCACTTTTAAAAAATTGCTCATTCACCTCATTTTGAGTTCCAGGACATGTGTTCTGCCATACTCGCTTTGTCCTCAATTTGCCAGTGGGTCCTACTGTTCCCTGGATTCATTCTAACAGTGAAACCAAGAAACTTCCTCTCTTGCATTGCTTTCCTCCCATGGATTGTGCTCTGTGGCTTTGTTCATGTTCTTTTCTTCATATGGCTTGTTTTTCTCTGTTCACACTACCTCTGAAAATCTTGTGCTTTTGTCTTGTTCCTGCTGGTCTAGTAATATGGTTAGCATTGGATGCTGGCCCCCTTCCATGAACCCAATATCTGAGAGGCCATAAAATTAAGGAAGAAATGAATGGACCCAGACAAGTAGTATATAATATTACAAGAAATCTCTGGGGAGACAAAAGACAGTTATGATGACCAGAGGATGCCTACTTGTCATTTTTAGCAGGATGTATATAAAAAGGAAAGTTTGAACATTTTATCTTTTCTTTTCTCCACATTACGCTTGGCATGTCTCTGTTAACTTTATGACATCTTTGAGGCAGAAAAAAATAGCAAAGTCAACTCAGTGGTGTTGGGAGTCAGTAAGGAAATATCACCCCTGAGGGCAAGTTTAGGGTGCAGGTAGAGTAAGTCCCCAACATACGTACGAGTTACATTCGGAGAGTGCGTTCGTTAAGTCCAATTTGTTCGTAAGTCCAACAAAGGTAGCCTAGGTACCCAACTAACACAATCGGCTATATAATACTGTACTGTAATAGGTTTATAATAATTTTCACACAAGTAATACATAAAAAACAAACACAAAAAATAAAGAAAACATTTTTAATCTTATAGTACAGTACCTTGAAAAGTACAATAGTCCAGTACAACAACTGGCACACAGGGGCTGGCATCGAGTGAACAGGCAAGAAGAGTTACCGACTGGAGGAGGGAGAGGAGGTGGGAGATGGTAGAGCTGAAGGATGGTCAACAATAGGAGAAGGAGGGCAAGCTGCAATTTCACTCACACTTGACGTTGATGGCACAGGTTCTGGTTCCTTGCTGGTTTCAATTTTATCTACCCTCCTGAAAAAATGATCCAGTGATGTCTGGGTAGCAGCTCTTTTTTTCTCATAGATGACACGGTAGCACTGGATTGCGTTCTGAAGGGCTGCTGCAACCTTCCAGTACCATTTTACATTCGGGTCCTGTGCCTCAAAAACTAACAAACAGTGCCTCCTCAAATAAAGATAATACCATTGTCATTTCCTGCATTGTGAATCTCGTTGGTTCTTCAGTTACTTCTTCTTCCTCTTGTCTCTCTTCGGCCTTTCTCTGGGCCTCCAATTCCATCAGGTCTTCATTAGTAAGCTCCTCGTGTTGCACAGCAAGGAGTTCAATGAAGTCTCTTGCAGATCTAGCTCCAGCTTCTCACTGAGGGCCACTAAGTTGCTGAAGACCACGTTTTCATCTTTAAAACTTCACAACTTGAAGGTTTGTATGTAGGGGACTTACTGCACTAGTAGGGAAGGTCAAGAGCCTGGTGACTGAGTGTTTCCATCTCTGCTTCCTCCTGTGTTGTCAGTGGATGAAGGGAGGGCTAAAACTTCTTTGGGAACAGCCAGGGCTTTTCTCTAGTTGTGGCGAGCGGGGGCTACTTTTTGTTGCGGTGCGTGGGCTTCTCATTGCGGTGGCTTTGCTTGTTGCGGAGCACGGGTTCTAGGTGTGCGAGTTTCAGTAGTTGTGGCTGGTGGGCTCTAGAGCACAGGCTCAGTAGTCGTGGCGCACAGGCTTAGTTGCTCTGCAGCACGTGGGATCTTCCCGGACCAGGGCTCGAACCGGTGTCCCCTGTATTGGCAGGCGGATTCTTAACTACTGCGCCACCAGGGAAGTCCCAGCTACTTAAACTCTTGAGGAGGAAGGAAGCAAGGGCACAAGGTGCTCAACGACAATAAAAGAAACTCTAACTCTAACATGCCAGTATATTAGGATTGTGAAGCAGAAACAAGCAGTTACAAAGAGGATAAAATATATAATACTGGATATAAAGAATGTAGGAGGTGGAGTAAAAAGCACAATGAATGTATTTTAAGAATAAATTAGGGAGCTAGATCAGATTGAAGAATTCACCAAGAAAGAAGCAAGCAGATGTTAAGAGTTGAAATGTATAAAAGAAAAGTTAAAATAAATGGAGGCCAAGAGCACACATGTTGATATAACTATAATAGGCAATCATAGAAGGAGAGAATAAAGAGAGGAAGTATTTGTGAAACTATAATGACAGAATAAAAGAAAAAAGATTCAAGTTAAAAGCTCTTATGGACTATCAAACAGAATATATAAGAGAACAATCATTCTTAAACAACATGATTATATTTAATAACAGCAAAGAAAGGGTTAAAAAAAAAAGCCCCAGCAAGCTTGAAGAGAGAAAGAGGAGATCACCAATACAGAAATAACATTCAGATTAAAATATCATTTCTCAATAGCAACACTGAAGAAGGGAATGAAGAACAATTTTTGAAGTATGGAAGAAAAATAACTTTAAATCTATAATTTTATACCTAGTTAAACTATATTTTAATATCAGGGCATTATAATCATATTCTTAAGCAAGTAAGGCCTCAGAAGGCTTATTATCCAAACATACCCCCTTTGAAAATGTTTTTGGAAGAAGACACTAGCAGGAGGATACTTTGGGAAAAATGGATACTAAGGGTGAGTTGTACAGTTTATCTTGTGTGTGTGTGTATGTGTATGTGTGTTTAAAACAGTATCCAAACAGAATCAGCAAGAAAGAATGCTCTACCACTTAATAAACTGTTATAATTCTACATAACAGCATTATACCAAAAGGTTTGCTGGTGTGGGAAGAGAATAGGGTTAGGGAAAGCGTCTGGTTAACCAGAGAAAGGTGAAAATCACCCCAATATTCTTTATTTTGAGGGAAGACACTGAAATTGGTTCTCTCTGATTTGCCCATCATGCTGAAGTCCAGTTTCTAATCCTCGTTTCTCTACTTTATGGCTGTGAAACTTTTGGGAAATTTCTCAGGCTCTCTGATCCTTAATTTCTCATCCTCAACCCTGGATGATAAAACCTGCCATGAAAGATTATTTGTGAAGTTCTGATGTAGTGTGGCTTCCACGACACTATTGCTGTGGACATTGAACAGGTGTTGGCCCAAAGGTAGGAAATGTAGCTTACATTTCACCTACTTTTTCTTCCAGACCTTGGCACAAGGCAGCCAACAATAACATATTCTTCTTGTCTTTGGGAGCTAAAGAGGCTCAGGGGTGGAAAGAAGTCAGATCTGAAAATGAAGTTTCTTCCACCTAATCTATAAATGTAATCTTCAAGACTTTGCAAACTGTTGCTTATTTGACCCAATATGCATTGATGGCTCATGAGATCAAGGTTCCTGCAGGGCCATTAATTACTCAGTTTGTTCCCTGGGAGTAAAGCATGGACACTAACACATGTTCATTAGGACAACTTAATTGGAAACAAAAATCACCATGGATACTGCAAACATGATTTCAAAAGAGTAAAGCATGCTGGTCAGTTTTCATTTGGATTTTGTTTTATTTCATTTTATTTTCAGTTCCCCCAAAGGCAAAGCACAGCAGTCTCACGATAAAAAATAATGGCCTGAGAAATGTCCTTCTGTACCATCCCCACGGCTGTGTGAGTTTGCATAACTCAGATGTGTCTGGCGGGACCCATTTCATTCTCTGACCCTGATGAGAGGGATTTGGGGTCCCTGCACGTGGGTTGCTTGGGTCCCCCAAACGGCTACCCTGGGATATCCCAGAAGATGGTCTTCCAGGAACAATGTCTTTCTTTTCTCCTTACTGCACTCATTCAAGTGACAGCATTCCAAAGTTCCCATCCCCTAGTCTAGCTGTTAGACTAGCAAACCCTAGAAAGAGTCTTTCTTTTTACAGAGAGGATATAGCACCCTGCCATGGCTATGTGTCTTTCTATTGCTGCTACGTAGCACTGCTCTGGATCCTGGGATGACAAAAGGTTTAAAATGCAATAAAGGACTTCAGTTGGATTGGACATGAAGAGGTGTGTGGTGAGTCTTCCTTTCTTCTTGGCACTTTTTTCTCTATTCTTTGATTAAAGTCTTTTCTCTTACTTACATCCCCCATTAAGATGTCTCAGTGTCATTTAGGGTGTTAATTGAGAGGAGGTTTAAGCTCATCAAAGCGATTATAAGTGATAGTTAAAAATTTCTATATATGGCCTGCGCTGGGATCGGCACGGTGGGGTGCCATTTTTTCTTTTATCCAACTGACATCGGTAATAATAGATGAAATTATTACTAAATCGCAGCTGCAGAGATGATATCATGATTTTTTTTTGTGTGTAATCTTTGATGAAAAATTAATTTTTGAGAGGGATAATTTAAAATGATTTAAATAGTATTATACTGAAGTCCTTGCCGGTAATTAACACCAATCTTGTCAGAAGTGAAACCACTTTTGCAGCTGTTTCTAAAGATACCTACAGTATTTGTAACTTTTCTCTGAGTGAAATTATAGTGTTTGGACTTCATTTTTATTGCACAAGGACCATTAGAAGAAAAAGGCATCTGATAGGAAGCTTTGTTCTTTGAGGCCTGAATCCTGTTTTGTCTCTGAAGCCCCCCGCCCTACCCTTCCCCTGCTAGTTTAATTATCTCTAGACTGTGGACCAGGGCAGGAGTGGACATTTATTTATTTATTTATTTACTTATATTATTTTTTAAAATTTTATTGAAATATAGTTGATTTACTATGCTGTGTTAGTTTCTTCTGACTAGCAAAGGGACTCATTTATACCCATATATATTCTTTTTCCTATTCTTTCCTATTATGGTTTATCACAGGATACTGAATATAGTTCCCTGTTATTTTTATTTTTTAAACATATAAAAGTATAGATACCGTGTGCATACATCTGTTTAGTCTTTAAATATTAGTTATGTAAGAACAGATAATTTAATATGGGCAGGATTGAATTGCCAGAACAGATGGCTGGTCATAAATGTTTCTTTGTCTCCATCAGTGACTTGACTTTCTTCGAAATCCACATTTTTCATCACCGTGGTGAAAAGCATTCTATTGAAAAAGAGCTGAAAATAGATCTTTCTTTGCTACTTTCTTCGTACTTTAAATGACAGAGTGAGGAAGTGAGGTGTGTGTGTGTGTGTGTGTGTGTGTGTGTCTCTGTGTGTGTGTTTGTCCTATATATAAAGACCTGTGGGAGAGGTTAAAAAAAGGAATGTAGTGAAATTTCAATAGAAAAAAAAGTGAATGAGAATCTGAGAAGACTGCATATTCTTCTGAGTCTTGAGTTTGGCTTTCTTCGTTTTTAACGTGCATGCTGATTTTTTGACAAGATATATGGCACTAGATTTTCACGGCAATTGCTGTACCTGCCATTTCATAATTTTTCCCCCTCAACTTTTCTGCTGAGAAGCGAGGGTGGGCAGGGGGAGGAAGAGAGGGGAGGAAAAGGACTGAGTAAGGGAAAGTGAAGGGCGGAAGGGAAGGGAAGGATGAGAGGTGAAAGATGACATGAGGGCTTCAAAATTTGTTATACTGGGTATCTGTTCATTAAAAATTGGAGCTACAACCTCAGCTTCTGCTGCGGGTGCAATTTTATCCCCCCAGAAAGCAATTGTCACTCCTATACGCTCCCATTAGGAAAAGAAAGACAGAGAAAAGTTAAAAAGGAAAGGTACTTTTGCAATCAGAAAAGCCGGTTTATTTGGTGGACGTGTGGTGTGCTTGCCTGTGAGGTTTGCAACACGGAGATGGCATCAGATAAGTTTGCAAAATGGAAATGTTATCAGAGAAGATCATCTCATGCTGCAATACGGGACTGTTTCTCTCTCAGCCTCAGGTGAAGGATAATCGGCCGGCACATCTGAAAGCTTGTTCATCACGGTGCCTGCGGTGACCCTGTTTACACCTCGATGGCCCAAAGGAGGAGGCCTCGGGAGTGAAAAGTCTTGCCCATGCAGGAAGTTAGGTCAGGCAAAGAAACCAGGTAGCCATTTTGCAGCCGTGAACTTTACAAATTTAGCTCTTATTTGAAGCTGACTCCTGAGTGCTTTCATGTGCCAAGTGCATGGCAGGCATTAGCTAATTGAATCTTCACAGAAAACTCAGGAGGTGGGAGCCATCCTCATCCTTCTGTGTGTAAAGCAAGAGGCTTGGAGAGGTAAGCAAGCTGCCTGGAGCCACGTGGCTTCCCAAGCGGCAGAGCTGGGGTGCAAACGCGGCCCCTTTTGAAGATACGCATGTGTCTGTCCCCTGCTCGCCGTGGCTCGCTGCTCCCAACTCTCTTCACAAGGTGGGGATGGGATTGTGGTCCCTCATTGTTTCTTCCACGGCAGTGTGGCTCCTGTAGAGAGGGGAGGGGAGACCTGGGAAATGTCAGGGCTCCTCCCTGCTTGGCTGCCCTCCTGCCCTAGGATCATCTCAGGATCTGGGGTTCAAGATCATGATTGAACCTCAGGCTTGGTATGTCCACTGTTAAATCCCTGGCTCAGCCGTAAAAAAAGAACGAAATAATGCCATTTGCAGCATTATTGGACCTAGAGATTGTCACACTCAGTGAAGTAAGTCAGACAAAGACAAATATCATGTGATATTGCCTCTATGTGGAATCTAAAACAATGGTACAAATGAACTTATTCACAAAACAGAAATAGAGTCACAGATGTGGAAAACAAACTTATGGTCACCAGAGGAGAAAGGAGGGGGAAGGGGTAAATTGGGAGATTGGGATTGACCTATACGCACTACTATATATAAAATAGATAACTAACATTAATAGATAATAAGGACCTACTGTATAGCACAGGGAACTCTACTCAGTACTCTGTAATGGCCTATGTGGGAAAAGAATCTAAAAAAAGAGTAGATATATGTATATGTATTACTGAATCACTTTGCTGTACACCTGAAACTAACACAACATTGTAAATCAACTATACTTCAATAAAGATTAAAAAAAAAAAAAAAAGCTGGCACAGGGCTGGGGCCACAGAAGCTGCACAGTGAATTGTGGGAGAGTTGAGTCAATTCACTTCCCCTCTTAGAACTTCGAGAACACTCAGACTCAGCTTGGACGTCTCATTCTAGAACCCATGGATTTTACAATGAGGAACTTAAACTCTTCATACCCTTCGGGACCAGGCTCTAATGCCATCAGCTTCCTGCAGCTGGAGCTCCTTCCTCTGGAAAGTTTGTTCACGTTTATCACAACCCTTACCACATCTTATTTTAATGATCTGTTTCCAGGTAAGTCTCTCCTACCAGACAAGAAATTCCCCGATGGCAGAGATCACAAATTTATTCACTTATGCATTTATCGCGTGAAGTTGTTCATCCAACATATGTTTCCTAAGGACTTATTAGGTATCGGGCATTGTGTCACCAAGGATACAAAACAAGGCGGTTCCTACCCTCACATGGCTCATAGTCTGGTGGGAGACAGACTAATAACAGATAGTTGAATAAATAAATTTTGTGAATAAATGAAAAAGGAATTAAATGTGATATATCTTAGGGGAGAGATGGGCCAGCTTTCTCTGTAAAGGGCCAGGTAGTAAATATTTTTAGAGTTTCCAGGCCAGAAGACCTTGTAGCCACTACTCAGTAATTCTGCCCCTGTGGCTTCAAAGCAGCCTTGGGCAATATGTAAGCACATGGGAGTGACTATGTTTCAATAAAACTTTATTTACAAAACAAGCCATGGGCTGGGCCCACAGACCACAGTATGCTGACCCCTGCCCTAGGGCCTAGGCTTCATAGACTCTAAAGACAAAATATACCGAGATGAGTATTATTTCTGAGTCAATGTGTGGGAGCTGCTTAAAAGTTCAGATGTGGTTGGCTGGGGTGGGAGTCCTGAAGATCATCGTAGGACTAAGGGCAGGTGGACCTGTCTGTCTATTAGTATTTGGAAAGGAAATGACGGTGTGGATTGAGGCAGGGGAGTTTCACCTGGTCATAGGCCTCAGTTCTTTGTTCTCCCCTGGGCTCACGCAGTCCTGAGAAAACTTGCAGAAAGGCTGGTCCACTTGGCAAGGCTGGAAGGCAGGGCAGGCACGGGTAGAGCGTGGAGCACTGAGCCGGCCAGCCAACAAGACTGGATCCTGCATATCCATCTGTGATTGCGTGTCATTCGGCTGCAATAAAAATCTGAGGCTGCATCAGGCCCTGGTCTGCCCCTAATGCATCCTTCCTTTCACCAGCGCGCTGCTGACGGAAGATCCAGTGTCCTGGAATCCTGGAGAAGTTAGCTCTATCCTGACTGTGTGGTCAGAGCTCTCGGCCAAGGGGCCCCAGCTCGCCTCGCTGATACTTACCTTCCTCATCACACATACATGGCCTCACTTTTAGGACTTTGAGGGTTGGACAAAGGGACATTCTGGCTGCATTGTGGGACTTGGATAGACCTGGGAAAGGATGACATAGACAATGAACACAGGTGTTCCAGATGCAGGGACAGGTATCTAGACTGCTCTGGTAGCTGTAGGTACTTTTGTTTCCATTTCACAGATGAGGCTAATGAGGGTCAGAAAGGTGAGACAGAGCACAGCATGCCCTGCCATCCTGGTCTTGTGACTACAAAGCTAATGCACGTTCAGATCTAGGGTCCATTCCTGTCCCCTCCAGACGTGAACGACTTAAACATTCTTCAACACTCTGCTGACAGGCCACCTCCTTCTTGAAGCCCTCCCTGATTGCCCCCTCATCCACAGACCTCTTCTCATCAGAGTGTCCAAAGGATTTTATCTGTACCTCCCAGGTATGCTTGTCACCATCCATCCTGTGTGCCTGGTAAATGTGTACAAGTCTGTGAGCGCCCAAGAACAGGGTCCTGCTCAGTCCCTCCCAACCCCCACCCCAGCACAGCTATTGACACGTAGTGAGTGTGCAGTGCACATGTGGAGGATAAGTGAACAAAAGAAAGGATGGGTTAAATATAAAGACCAAGTAGATAATGGTCTCCAAGCCCCTCTCCCCTCAAAAGAACTGCTGCCCCTTGGAAGAAGAAAGGAAGAACGCTCAGAGCAGTTCTCAGAACGGAAGTGGGGCTGGAAGGAAGCAAGGACAAATGCAGGTTCAAATCCCAGCTCCGCCATTACCAGCTGTGCCTGTGTGGCCATGGCTGGTCTCCTAACCTCCCCGAATCCTTGTTCCCTGTTTGTCGTGAGGGATCATGCCCATTTTGGACAATTCAATTAAATGATGAAAGAAAGTGGAGGCCTGGCCAGTTCTGATAATTCGTGGTTAGCATGGGCTGGTCTCAGTAAGCTCCCTGAGAGCAGGCAATGGGTCTGTTTTGTTCATTCTTGTATCCCAGAACTGAGTAGAATCCCAACATAAAATCGGGCTCCATAAATACTTGTTCCAAATCAGGGGGTTAATGAGCTGCTTGTTTGTACGTCCTGAAATCGCTCCCAGGCAGGGTGAGGCTTGGCTGGTGTGGGTTCCTCCCACTGTCCCAGCCAGGCTGTGTGGCCTGATACAGTCCAGGGTCCCAGAGGCAGCCCTGGGAGAGGGGTGGGCTGGGCTTGGGCAACTCTTACCTCCCCCCAGGGCCTCCGCAGACTGCGGGAATGCTGCTGAAGGCCTGGCAGGAGGCGACCAGATCACTATCTCAGGCTGGCTCCCCAAGGGCTAGGACTCGGCCAAACCCCAGGTCAGACTTGCCCACACAGGCTGGCCCCGTCCAGAGCTTCAGCTGCGCCCGGCCTCCCCAGGGCTCCCACTGGGCACCGTGTCTGCTTCTTGTTTTGTGGGGCTTTGCACCTCCAAAGGCGCCACGCTGGGAGCCTCTTCCGCATCCCTCCCCATCCCCTCCCTCCCGTGTGCATGGGGGTGCTGAGCTGATACAGGCCTCCCTGTGATGGGAGTGGGGTGGGGTCCAGATGGGAGCTGAGCCCATGGAGATTAGGCCCCAAGAGGGCGGATGAATCATTGCAGCCATCACCCCAGCAAGGGCAGTGTGACTCAGGCGGAGCCAACAGTATTGCCGATGGCAAACTGGCCGAGGTTTGTCACCACAGGACCAGGTCTCCCTCCTCTCTCACTGAGGTACAGGGGGGCCTTGGTCTTGCAATCTGCTTACCACCTTTTGGGCTGGGACAGTACTGGGCACGCAGCAGGCACTCAGTGAATATTTGCTGAATGATTCTGCAACTGTATTTTGGGCTTGATTTTTAAAGATCATACACATCTGTAGACTTGTCTCAAACAGACCAAGGATTAAATCTAATTGCATCGTTTTGCAAATATTACTTGAATTTACAAAGAACCAGCCGAGTGAGAAGTATCCGTATGGGTTTACTAGAGCAGGGTTTCTCGACCTTGGCTGCATTGACATTCGGGGCTGGGTCATTTATTGTTTTTGGCAGGGGGGTGGAGGCTCCTGTGCCGTACTGTAAGATGAAGCAGCATTCCTGATCGCTACCCACTAGATGCCAGTAGCAGCCTCTTCCCAGCTGTGACAACCAAAAAAGGTCCTCGCCCATTGACTTATGTCCCCTGGGGGTCAAAATGGTGAGGAACACTGCTCTGGAGGAGTTTTCTAAACTCCTCAGGAAGGATGCATTCATCCTTCAGTCTATATCTCTTTTTAAAAAAATCTTTATTTTACTGAAGTATTATCGACTGACAATGTTGTGTTAATTTCTGCTGTACATCAAAGTGATTCAGTTATACATATACATATATATATTATTTTTCCCATTCTTTTCCATTATGGTTTATCACAGGATATTGAATATACTTCCCTGTGCTCTACAGTAGGACCTTGTTGTTTATCTATTCTATGTGTGATAGTTTGCATCTACAGACTCCCAAAGCATCCCTCCCCCGCCCCGAGAACTGCATCTCTTCTCTACGTCTGTGAGTCTGGTTCTGTTTCATAGATAAGTTAATTTGTGTCATATTTTAGACTCCACATATAAGTGATATTATATGGTATTTGTCTTTCTCTTTCTGACGTACTTCACTTAGTATGATAATCTCTTCGTCCATCTATGTTGCTGCAAATGGCTTTCTTTCATTCTTTTTTATGACTGAGCAGTATTCCATTATATATATGTACCACATCTTCTCTATCCATTCATCTGTTGACCTTCAGCCTGTACCTCTTAACTATGCCCTACCCAGTCTCAACCTGGCCTTTAGGACTGGGTGGCATTCTCAATGGAACTAGGTGGTCCATCCCTAAAGAGAGACATACAGATTTCCAAGACAGGATACCCTCCCCTGGAACACCCACCCGCTCCAGCCATAGTTTCTGAATGTTCTCTGCTTTGTTTCCCTCCTTGTTGCCCTCTCTCAGCTTCACCTGTTGAAGTCCTACTGGTTCAGTAAGGTCAAGCTCCAAGCCCATCTCTTACATCCGGACAGTCCCCGATCCTGATGGAACATCGCCTCTTTTCTATCCTCGAGTTGTCTTTAAAATTCCATCTTAGCATTGACTGCTGTCTTCCTGGTATCAGTTCTTATTGAACGTGGGACAAGAATTTTTGAGTTGAGATTAAGTGTATTGTATTCATCAGGGTTATGAGCTAGGGAAGGAAGCTGCTCTGGCTGTAAATCCCTTCTTTCATGATGTGGGTGACCCTGAGAATATTGTTAAGACCCTCTAAGCCTCCATTTACTCATAAGTAAAATGGAAGCTACTAAGGATGAATACCAACTTCCTATGTGTTTCTCCACTAAAGAGATAACGTGTAGAGATTGTTTCGCTGATATTAACTATCATTATTTTGTAGCTGCCTGCAGTAGTAGATTATGAGACCCTGGGAGTCAAGAGCTCTATCTTCATCTATTGTGGAGATGGACCCATAATAGATGTCCAATTATATAGAAATACATATAATTATATTCATATATAATTGAACTGAATTATGAATCTTTCTGAGGCTTAAACATATGCTTCCATTTCCACAAGCTGTCTGTAAACTGGGATAAAAGGGTCTACCTCATAGAATCACTCAGAATTAGTGAAATGAGGCATATTGTGGTAAGAAGAAATCTAAGATGGCCCTCAAGATTCCCACCCCCTGGTGGACACTTCCTGTGTAACTTCCTCCCCTGAGTGTGTGAGACTCGTGAATAAGATGGGATGTCGCTCTTTTGATTATATCACATTCTATGGTACAAGGGATTTTGCAGATGTCATTGAGGTCCCTCACCACTTTTCCTTGAGTTAATCAAAAGAGAGGTATCTTAGGGGGGGCCTGACCTGATCAGGTGAGCCCTTAAGAGATAAGAAACAGAAGCAGACACTCTTCTGTGGGCCTTGAAGAAAGCAGACACATTATGGACAGTCTTAGGGAAGGCTCCTGGGCAAGGATCTGAGAGTGGGCCTCTGTCAGCTGAGCACGGTCCCTGGCTGACAGAAAGCAAGAGAGCAAGGACTTTGATGATACAGAGGCAACAGACTGAACTCTTCCAACAACTACATGAACTTGGAAGAGAACCGCAAGCCTCAGATGAGACCTCAGCCCACTGACGCTTTGATTTCAGCCTGTGAGACCCTGAGTGGGGAACTTATTTCCACTGTGCCCAGATTCCTCATCTACAGAAACTGTGAGATCATGAATGGGAGCTGGAAGTCACCATGTTTGTGATACTTCATTAGGCAGCGACAGAAAAGCAATACACATAGAAAGGGCTTACACATGCCCCAGGATAGACTAAGAGCTCAGTGAATGATAATTGTTCTCATCGTCCTCCTTTTCTTTCTCCTCCTGCTTCTTTTTGTAGAAAGTACAAAGCTTCATCCTCAAACACAGAGGGGCATGAAATACAGCTGTATTTCTCCCTGCAGTGTTAGCATGCTAGGGCCACCATAGCAAAGTACAGAGAGTCAGTTTCCTCTGAAGCCTCTCTCCTTGCCTCGTAGACGGCTTTGTTCTCCCTGTGTCCTCCCATGGCTTCCCTCTGTGCCTGTCTGTGCCCAAATACCCTCTTCTTATAAGGACATCATTCATATTGAATTAGGGTCCACCCATATGACCTCATTTAACCTTAATTACCTCTTCAAAGACCCCATTTCCAAATACAGCCACATTCTGAAGTGCTGGGGTTAGGATTTCAACACATGAAATTTGATGGGACACAGTGCATAACACCTCCTAAGGCTTGATATAATAATTTTTATTTTAGGCAATGTAATCTCAGGCCAGGCAGAAAGTCCTTCTCTCTGTCAGTCTTTTTCCTCTCTTAGGTCTTGGATAAGCTTCTCAGGTGTCACTTGGTTGCATGGGTTCCACATCAGGTCCCCAGTCTTAAGGGGACCTTTCTGTGGTCAGGCTGGGTGCAGGGAGTCAGTGAAGCTGACCAGGACCTATAGTGAAGGCCTAGGCATTCCATGAAGCCATTTATTCTCTGGAGTCCTGGCATTTCCCTGAGGCTCCACATAGAAAAGAGGAACAAGCTAATCTCAGCTTCCACAAACCAGTGTGTGGGTGGGTCCCCTTCCTTTGGATTCACCAGTGTCCACACCTTCATCTCCTATTTGCATCTTCCTTCTCTCCTAGGCTGGAGTCAGGAGGCCAAGAGGGGAAAAGCTGTAACTTCTCCAAACCTTCCTGTCTTTATTTATCTATATCTCATTCTCTCCCTAAGGATCTAGGCTTCTGGAAGACAAAAGCCAGGGAAACACAAGCAGCATATTTTATTTCTGCCTTAATGCTGTTTACCTCTGAAGGAATGAATACAAGAAAAGTCTGGCTCTTCTAAGGAGGTAGGAATGGAGGGGGGAGAACTTCCAAGGGGGAATAAAAGAGAAAATTTTAGTTCACATTTAAGAAATGTTACCTACCACATAATACTTAAAGCTCAGACCAGCGTTCCAGCACAGCTGTCATTTCAAACGTTCTGTCCCACTGACTCCAGGAAAGTTCTTTAGATTGCTAGCTGTGTTACTCAATGTTTTGATGGGGCAACAAAGTTAAAGGGCCTGGCACACTTGCAAAATTTAAGACTCACAGCAAAACCCAAGGCTAGAGCTGATGCTTCCATCTTATTTTTTTTTTTCAACATCTTTATTGGAGTATAATTGATTTCCAATGGTGTGTTACTTTCTGCTGTATAACAAAGTGAATCAGCTATATGTATACATATATTCCCATATCCCCTCCCTCTTGCGCCTCCCTCACACCCCCATCCCACCCCGCTAGGTGGTCACAAAGCACCGAGCTTATCTCCCTGTGCTATGCAGCTGCTTCCCACTAGCTATCTATTATACATTTGGTAGTGTATATATGTCCATGCCACTCTCTCACTTTGTCCCAGCTTCCCCTTCCCCTTCCCCATATCCTCAAGTCCATTCTTTATGTCTGCATCTTTATTCCTGTCCTGCCCCTAGGTTTTTTTTTTTTTTTTTTTAGATTCCCTATATATGTGTTAGCATACAGTATTTGTTTTTCTCTTTCTGACTTACTTCACTCTGTATGACAGTCTCTACCTCCATCCACCTCACTACAAATAACTCAGTTTTCTTTCTTTTTTATGGCCGAGTAATATTCCATTGTATATATGTGTCACATCTTCTTTATCCATTCATCTGTTGATGGATATTTAGGTTGCTTCCATGTCCTGGCTATTGTAAATAGAGCTGCAATGAACATTTTGGTACATGACTCTTTTTGAAGTATGGTTTTCTCAGGGTATATGCCCAGTAGTGGAATTGCTGGGTGGTATGGTAGTTCTATTTTTAGTTTTTTAAGGAACCTCCATACTGTTTTCCATAATGGCAGTATCAATTTACATTCCCACCAACAGTGCAAGAGGGTTCCTTTTTCTCCACACCCTCTCCAGCATTTATTGTTTGCAGATTTTTTGATGATAGCCATTCTGACTGGTGTGAGGTGATCCCTCATTGTAGTTTTGATTTGCATTTCTCTAATGATTAGTGATGTTGAGCATCCTTTCATGTGTTTGTTGGCAATCTGTATATCTTCTTGGGAGAAATGTCTATTTAGGTCTTCTGCTCATTTTTGGATTGGGTTGTTTGTTTTTGTGATATTAAGTTGCATGAGCTGCTTATATATTTTGGAGATTAATTCTTTGTCAGTTGCTTCATTTGCAAATATTTTTTTCCATTCTGAGGGTTGTCTTTTCATCTTGTTTATGGTTTCCTTTGCTGTGCAAAAGCTTTTAAGTTTCATTAGGTCCCATTTGTTTATTTTTGTTTTTATTTCCATTTCTCTAGGAGGTGGGTCAAAAAGAATCTTGCTGTGATTTATGTCATAGAGTGTTCTGCTTATGTTTTCCTCTAAGAGTTTTATAGTGTCCAGCCTTACATTTAAGTCTTTAATCCATTTTGAGTTTATTTTTGTGGATGGTATTAGGGAGTGTTCTAATTTCATTCTTTTACATGTAGCTGTCCAGTTTTTGCAATCCACTTATTGAAGAGACTTTCTTTTCTCTATTGTATATCCTTGCCTCCTTTATGAAAAATGAGGTGACCATATGTGCATGGGTTTATCTCTGGGATTTCTATCCTGTTCCATTGATCTATATTTCTGTTTTTGTGCCAGTACCATACTGCCTTGATTACTGTAGATTTGTAGTATAGTCTGAAGTCAGGGAGTCTGATTCCTCCAGCTCTGTTTTTCTTTCTCAAGATTGCTTTGGCTATTCGGGGTCTTTTGTGTTTCCATACAAACTGTGAAATTTTTGTTCTAGTTCTCTGAAAAATGCCAGTGGTAGTTTGATAGGGATTGCATTGAATCTGTAGATTGCTTTGGGTAGTATAGCCTTTTTCACAATGTTGATTCTTCCAATCCAAGAACATGGTATATCTCTCCATCTGTTTGTATCATCTTTAATTTCTTTTATCAGTGTCTTATAGTTTTCTGCATACAGGTCTTTTGTCTCCCTAGGTAGGTTTATTCCTAGGTATTTTATTCTTTTTGTTGCAGTGGTAAATGGGAGTGTTTCCTAATTTCTCTTTCAGATTTTTCATCATTAGTATATAGGAATGCAACAGATTTCTGTGCATTAATTTTGTATCCTGCTACTTTACCAAATTCATTGATTAGCTCTAGTAGTTTTCTGGTAGCATCTTTAGGATTCTCTATGTATAGTATCAGGCCATCTGCAAACAGTGACAGTTTTACTTCTTCTTTTCCGATTTGGATTCCTTTTATTTTTTTTTCTTCTCTGATTGCTGTGGCTAAAACTTCCAAAACTGTGTTGAATAATAGTGGTGAGAGTGGGCAACCTTGTCTTATTACTGAACTTAGAGGAAATGGTTTCAGTTTTTCATCATTGAGAACGATGTTTGCTGTGGGTTCGTCATATATGGCCTTTATTATGTTGAGGTAAGTTCCCTCTATGCCTACTTTCTGGAGGGTTTTTATCATAAATGGGTGTTGAATTTTGTTGAAAACTTTTTCTGCATCTATTGAGATGATCATATGGTTTTTATCCTTCAATTTTTTAATATGGTTTATCACATTGATTGATTTGTGTATATTGAAGAATCCTTGCATTCCTGGGATAAACCCCACTTGATCATGGTGTATGATCCTTTTAATTGCTGTTGGATTCTGTTTGCTAGCACTTTCTTGAGGATCTTTTCGTCTGTGTTCATCAGTGATATTGGCCAGTAGTTTTCTTTTTTTGTGACATCTTTGTCTGGTTTTGGTATTGGGGTGATGGTGGCCTTGTAGAATGAGCTTGGGAGTATTCCTCCCTCTGCTATATTTTGGAAGAGTTTGAGAAGGATGGGTGTTAGCTGTTCTCTAAATGTGTGATAGAGTTTCCCTGTGACGCCATCTGATCCTGGGTTTTTGTTTGTTGGAAGATTTTTAATCACAGTTTCAATTTCAGTGCTTGTGATTGGTCTGTTCATATTTTCTATTTCTTCCTGGTTCAGTCTCGGAAGGTTGTGCTTTTCTAAGAATTTGTCCATTTCTTCCAAGTTGTCCATTTTATTGGCATATAGTTGCTTGTAGTAATCTCTCATGATCCTTTGTATTTCTGCAGTGTCAGTTGTTACTTCTCCTTTTTCATTTCTAATTCTATTGATTTGAGTCTTCTCCCTTTTTTTCTTGATGAATCTGGCTAATGGTTTATCCATTTTGTTTATCTTCTCAAGGAACCAGCTTTTAGTTTTATTGATCCTTGCGATCGTTTCCTTCATTTCTTTTTCATTTATTTCTGATCTGATATTTATGATTTCTTCCTTCTGCTAACTTTGGGTTTGTTTGGTTTTTTTTCTTCTTTCTCTAATTGCTTTAGGTATAAGGTTAGGTTGTTCATTTGAGATGTTTCTTGTTTCTTGAGATAGGATTGTATTGCTATAAATTTCCCTCTTAGAACTGCTTTTGCTGTATCCCATAAGTTTTGGGTCATTGTGTTTTCATTGTCATTTGTTTCCAGGTAATTTTTGATTTCCTCTTTGATTTCTTCAGTGATCTCTTGGTTATTTAGTAGTGTATTGTTTAGCCTCCATGTGTTTGTATTTTTTACAGATTTTTTCCTGTAATTGATATCTAGTCTCATAGTGTTGTGGTCAGAAAAGATACTTGATACGTTTTCAATTTTCTTAAATTTACCAAGGCTTGATTTGTGATCCAAGGTATGATCTATCCTGGAAAATGTTCCATGAGCACTTGAGAAGAAAGTGTATTCTGTTTTTGGATGGAATGTCCTATAAATATCAATTAAGTCCACCTTGTTTAATGTATTATTTAAAGCTTGTGTTTCCTTATTTATTTTCATTTTGGATGATCTGTCCATCGGTGAAAGTGGGGTGTTAAAGTCCCCTGCTATTATTGTGTTACTGTTGATTTCCCCTTTTATGGCTGTTAGCATTTGCCTTATGTATTGAGGTGCTCCTATGTTGGGTGCATAAATATTTACAATTTTTATATCTTCTTCTTGGATTGATCCCTTGATCATTATGTAGTGTGCTTCTTTGTCCTTGTAATAGTCTTTATTTTAAAGTCTATTTTGTTTGATATGAGAATTGCTACTCCATCTTTCTTTTGATTTCCA
Source organism: Balaenoptera musculus (assembly GCF_009873245.2). Taxonomy (NCBI): domain Eukaryota; kingdom Metazoa; phylum Chordata; class Mammalia; order Artiodactyla; family Balaenopteridae; genus Balaenoptera; species Balaenoptera musculus. The sequence continues at coordinate 168,560,511 of NC_045786.1, forward strand.
TTTGCATGGAATATCTTTTTTCATCCCCTCACTTTCAGTCTGTATGTGTCCCTAGGTCTGAAGTGGGTCTCTTGTAGACACCATACATACAGGTCTTGTCTTTGTATCCATTCAGCCAGTCTACGTCTTTTCGGTGGAGAATTAAATTCATTTTCATTTAAGGTAATTATGCATATGTATGTTCCTATTACCATTTTTTAAATTGTTTTGGGTTTGTTATTGTAGGTCTTTTCGTTCTCTTGTGTTTCCTGCCTAGAGAAGTTCCTTTAGCATTTGTTGTAAAGCTGGTTTGGTGGTGCTGAATTCTCTTAGCTTTTGCTTGTCTCTAAAGGTTTTAATTTCTCCATCGAATCTGAATGAGATCCTTGCTGGGTAGAGTAATCTTGGTTGTAGGTTTTCCCCTTTCTCCACTTTAAATATGTCCTGCCACACCCTCCTGGCTTGCAGAGTTTCTGCTGAAAGATCAGCTGTTAACCTTATGGGGATTCCTTTGTATGTTATTTGTTGTTTTTCCCTTGCTGCTTTTAAAATTTTTTCTTTGTATTTAATTTTTGATAGTTTGATTAATATGTGTCTTGGCGTGTTTCTCCTTGGATTTATCCTGTATGGGACTCTGCACTTCCTGGACTTGACTGACTATTTCCTTTCCCATATTAGGGAAGTTTTCAACTATAATCTCTTCAAATATTTTCTCAGTCCCTTCTTTTTCTCTTCTTCTTCTGGGCCCTCTGTAATTCGAATGTTGGTGCATTTAATGCTGTCCCAGAGGTCTCTGAGTCTGTCCTCAGTTCTTTTCCTTCTTTTTTCTTTATTTTGCTCTGCAGTAGTTATTTCCACTATTTTATCTTCCAGGCGACTTATCTGTTCTTCTGCCTCAGTGATTCTGCTATTGATTCCTTCTAGAGAGTTTTTAATTTCATTTATTGTGTTGTTCATCATTGTTTGTTTGCTCTTTAGTTCTTCTAGCTCCTTGTTAAACTTTCTTGTATTTTCTCCACTGTATTTCCAGGATTTTGGATCATCTTTACTATCATTACTCTGAATTCTTTTTCAGGTAAACTGCTTATTTCCTCTTCATTTGTTTGGTCTCATGGCTTTTTACCTTGCTCCTTCATCTGCTGTGTATTTCTCTGTCTTCTCATTTTGCTTAACTTACTGTGTTTGGGGTCTCCTTTTTGCAGTCTGCAGGTTCGTAGTTCCTGTTGGTTTTGGTGTCTGCCCCCAGTGGGTAAGGCTGGTTCAGTGGGTTGTGCAGGCTTTCTGGTGGAGGGGACTGGTGCCTGTGTTCTGGTGGATCAGCCTGGATCTTTTCTTTCTGGTGGGCAGGACTGCATCCTGAGGTGCGTTTTGGGGTGTCTGTGAACTTATTATGATTTTAGGCAGCTTCTCTGCTAATGGGTGGGGTTGTGTTCCTGTCTTGCTAGTTGTTTGGCATGGGATGTCCAGCACTGGAGCTTGCTGGTCGTTGAGTGGAACTGGGTCTTAGCTTGGATACAGAGATCTCTGGGAGAGCTCTTACTGATTGGTAATATGTGGGACCTGGAGGTCTCTGGTGGACCAATGTCCTGAACTCGGCTCTCGCCCCTCAGAAGCTCAGGCCTTACACCCAGCTGGAGCACCAAGACCCTGTCAGCCACACAACTGCTAGTGTTGGAGCATCTACTGCCGAGGCAGGGGGTGGCTGTGGTTCACTGTGGGGAAAAGGACACTCCCATCTTTATTGACTCTTCAGCTTCATCTTCATCATTGACTAGTCTGATAGAGCTTCCATCTCCTTTAGTGACTGAAGTTGGGTGAATCCTAGATCCTCACATCATTGGCCATCAGATCAGTTGCATGTGGACACTGAATCAGACTGAGCCAATCTAAACCTTCTTTTGAAATTTTTTTAAAATAAATTTATTTATTTTATTTATTTATTTTTGGCTGCATTGGGTCTTCGTTGCTGCACACGGGCTTTCTCTAGTTGTGGCGAGTGGGGGCTACTGTTCATTGCGGTGAGCGGGCTTCTCATTGCGGTGGCTTCTCTTGTTGAGGAGCACAGGCTCTAGGCACCTGGGCTTCAGTAGTTGTAGCACGTGGGCTCAGTAGTTGTGGCTCACTGGCTCTAGAGCACAGGCTCAGTAATTGTGGCGCACGGGCATAGTTGCTCCGCGGCATGTGGGATCTTCTCGGACCAGGGATTGAACCAGTGTCCCCTGCGTGGGCAGGCAGATTCTTAACCACTGTGCCACCAGGGAAGTCCTGAAAATTTTTAAAGATGGAGCTGTGTGGATGAATGTGGAGTTGGAAAATGGGATATGGAGAGAAAAGGGAAGATCTCTGATCTCTAAACTGTGAGGATCGGAGCTCAGGATTTGCTGGCAGCCACGGAAACAGAGACAGAGAGCTTGAAAACATGATGCCAACTTGCTGAGAGCATCAGAGATGGAGAGGGAATTCTAATGGCATTCTCATCCTTGATTCTGCTCGTACCCTGGATACCCTACATTTGGGGATGTGAGCCATACATCCCCTGTTTTACCTAAGCTTGTCTTGCTTGTGTTTCTGTTGCTCATAAACAAAGTCAGTCTTGACACAGGAAGAACTATGTCTCAGATCAAGGTAGTATAAGTCAGGTGAAGAGTATTACTCTAAGTGCCCCACCTCAGACAGACTTGGCTTCAAACTGGCTGCCCTGAAGCTCCATTTATCATCTGTGTGATCTTGGGCAAGATACTCAACCTCTGATGCCTTAGTTTCCTCACTTCCAGAATGGAGACATTGGGATGATAAAAGCCCTTTTGAATCTGAAGGATATGGATTGGCATTTTTTCCCCTTTCCCCATAGTCAGCGTTCAGAAACTTTGCCTTAAAGCCAGTTTGTTAAGCCCATACTGCATATTTATTTCTGCCTATTTTTGAAATTCTTCCTTCCATAAGCATACATTGCAGGCATCCTATTGCGATGCCTCTTTCCCTTGACTAAGGCGTGTGTTCCAGGGGTGAGCATGTGATGCAAGACGGAACAATCAGTATTCTTCCAAGGATTTTTCACCCTAGAGGAGAAGAGTTCTTGTCTTTTGGGTCTTGAAGCAGCCATTTTCCCTGACACATGAAGAAAGTCTGTACTTAATCAGAGAGAAGGGTGCTGAGAAGTAGCAAAGAAGAGAGAAGGACTGTAAGAGAGAAAGGGTTGGATGACATGTAATATTGATGTGACTGAATCCAGCTTCATCCTGAACCAATAACATACTAAGTATATACAGTTTCATCCACAAGCTACTTTTTATTGGGCTTTTGTCACTTGTACCTTAAAAAAATCTGATATAAGGTGACCAGATGTTCTTGTTTGCCTAGAAGAGTCTTGTTTTTAAGCCTGTTATTGTGATGTAATTATTAATATCGTCTCATTTAACTCTCTAAGTTATCCTGGTGGGATGACAAATCCTGTGTTACTCAACTGGTGCCCATGTGCCAATATAAGCGTTCATAAGGGCAAAGAGGACCATAGATTCTGAGAAAAGTTAAGGTAAAAGAAAACCAGAGGAACCAAAAGACTTATTGTAGAGAGGTGAGCTGCTCTTTCCCCAGCACTTGGAAGGGAGCAGAAGATGGGAAGACAGGTTGGAGGGAGGGTAGCATGTGGGGAAACCATGACAGTGGAATGATTCCAAGGATGATTGATCCACAGCAGTCCTCTTGGTTCCTTGCCCTTAAGGGATTCTTGGAATGGAAGGCTTTCCCCCTCTGCCATATCCTGATGTTGGTTCAATGTCCTGTCCCCTCCTGGGAATTCTAAGTCCAGGAGAACCCCAAAACACTGTCCCTCAGGAATAACTAAGGTGGTCATCACACCTAGTGTTCACTTTCTAGTCAGAGATGGCCAGTGCTGGCTGAGTTTCTAAAGAACTGCAGCAAAGGGCATCCATAAGCACCCTCCTCTTTCAAAGCATTTTCTATTCATTACCTATCTCACAGGGAAAGGCGTGGGTGGATCATTTGCAAGAACACTATTTTCATTGTGGGTTTTGCTCTGCACCTTTCAATTCATCTGCCTTCCCTCTTGGCCTGGGTCAAGGTGACATTTTTATTCCACCCAGTGGCATAACAAACTTTGAACAAGAATGATAAATACCAGAATCAAATTGGAAGTAAAAGGATCCAGAAGATGTTACCTCTTGAGCATAATGGAACACGGATGGTGCCTGAAGTGTTCTTTGTAAAGTTCTGAAGAAAGCAAAGATGCTCCGGGGACATATGCAGCCTACAGTACTCCGCAGAGACTGGAGCCCAGAATTAAGAGAGGATGCCAATTTGAAGAATTTGGAATAAAGAATTACTCAGAAATAGAAACTGTTTTGGCAGAGTTGAAATGTTATATCAGTACAGAATGACTTCAAATTAATGGGCAGAATTCAGTTTTGTTCATATGCAGGCTCCAGCTTGGGAAGGGAGTCAGGTGGAAGGGCTGTAGGAGGCTTTGAAAGACACTGGACTTCCTGACAAACCTTCCTTCCCCCAACTTAGAATTTGGAGATGAGTTTGACCGAAGCCCTATGTGTAATACACAAGCGTGTATGAGTTCAGACACGCAGTGGCTGGTAGGGACAATTTTGGCAACATCTAGGTCTATGGAACATTGCTTGAGGCGATGTGTAGACCAAATTATTTCCTGGCCCGCATCACAATGTCATGGTGCTTGGAATCTGGTAAGCCTGCTTACCCTGCCAGGAAGTGCGCTGTGCCCGTGTAAGTGTGGAATAGCAGTGACAATCTTGTATCTGAATCCTGTGTCTGTGTTTGCCTTTCTCTCTATCCTTATCTGTGTCATCTGATGATGTCTACACACCCAGACTCACACAGAGCCCCAGCCTGGCTCAACAGGCACTCACTGGGGACCCACTCTCTGTGGAACTCTGTGCTAAGCTCTGGTGCTTCAGTGAGGAAGATACCCTGGTTCTTCCCTCTGTATGTTTACCGTATCTTTAATGCTAAATAAAAGAGTGAAAATATTATCACATTTGAAGAGCCCACTGGCATTTGCAAGACACTTTCACATCAAACAACCCTGTGAAGATGAAAAGAGCTGTTCTTCCCATTCTACAGATGGGAAACTCAATTCAACAAGGCCAAGCGACAAGTTCAAGGTCACTCAGCCATGCCGAATCCACATCTCCACCTCTTGCCTCTACTTAAGTCACTTTTAACCATCTCACCTTTCTGTTGGACATTTTAAATTCCAGTAGGTGGACAATCCTAAGAGTGGATATGAAGATGAACATTTTTTTTAAAAAGTAAGCCCTTTCAGCGTTTTGTACCATGAAAATTCATACGGACACAAAAGGAAGCAGGAGTCTCCTTGCCTTGTGATTTAATATTGTGACTTTAGACCCTGGGAAATATTTTAATTTGAATTCTTCCTTCTTTAAGTATTCTGGGACCATTTAAAGAGTCAATAGCCTGGTTTAGTCCTCCCTTCTTTCCTCCCTTCCTCCCTTCCTTCCTCCCTTCCCCACTTCCTTCCTTCCTTCCTTGCTTCCTTCCTTCCAATGGCTTCTAGTAATACAAGACTTGACTGGCTGCTGAGATGTACAGAAGAGACCCATCCTCCCAAATCTGGTGGGCACTGAAGCTGCCTGGTGGGCTCCATCGCTCCCCCAGTGATCAGGCCACCCTCTTCTTGAAGCCCTCTGCTGCTGCTCTGTCTTCCCCATGCCGTTCCTTAGGCCTTTCCTGCATGACCTGAAGGCCTTAAGCTGGCTACACCTTCCAAGATCAAGCCCCAGCTCCTTCCTCAGCTCCCTCCTCTCAGAACACTCTCTCTCTCCCTCTCCTTCCTCTTGTCGCAGCTCCCTCAGCCCCTTACCTGAGTCAGAGCCTGTAGGTGGGGTCTAGTGCCAGCACCTCTCTCTCTCTCTCTCTCTCACACACACACACACACACACACACACACACATACTCTACTGATTACTTAAGAGGTTGATTGACAAGGTACTACATGTAACTGGTCCAGAATTCAAAATGCATAAAAGTAAGATGAACAGTGAACTGTACTTGTTTTCCACTCTCTCCCAGCCATTTGCTTTCTTTTTATAGAGAAACTCGTAGCTTCTTGTGTGTCCTTCCATAGACACATATACCCATATAGCCATACAGGTAGACACATATATACACGAAGAAGTGTATGTGTGTGTATATATACATATATATATCTCTCTCTCTCTCTGATGCGTATATATATGTGTATACATATATATGATGTGTCTATATATGTGTATACATATATATCTGATATACATTTACATACATATATCTGTATAGTTATATATGTATATAAATGCACATATACATGTATAGATATACACACATGTGCACATACATGCCCATATATGCATACACGGACACATGTATGTGCATATACATATGTAGGCATATGTATATGTGTACACACACACACACACACACACACACACACACACACACACACCCTTTTACAGCCACAAAGGCAGGTGGGTTTTTTAACCCAAGGCTAGCACAGGGTGCACATTGTTCTCCATCTTGCTTTTGTTACTGAGCCATCCATCTTTGACAGCATTCTCATCAGTAAATATAAAGCTGCCCCATTTTAACAGTTATAGAATGCTCCATTGGATGACTGCACTCAGGCTTATTTAACTAGAATCCTCTTGTTGGATATTAGTTTATTTCCAATCTCATGGAGACAAGGATTATGACAACTCTTTAGTTAATCCTGTTGTCCACTCAAATTTAAGAACTTCTTGCACACTGTGTAATGCCAACATCTTCACTTGCCTTTCTGAGTTTCACCTCCATGATCCACCCCCTCCAATGGCTGACTCCTACAGTCATCAAGTCTCACCGTAGACGTTACATCTAAACCCTCACTTTCCTCATCTTTAGAATAGGGGCGATGTAGTGTCCACTGTTGGTGGTGGTTGGGAGGACTAAATGGGTTCATGTCAGCAGAAATCCTAGAACAGGCCCTTCAGGTAGTAAGAACTAGGCAGGTGCTAGCCACTTCCCCCGTTGCCATTCTTATTAAGGAAATGCTCCACGTCTAGGATGCTGAAGAGCTGGACTCCATTACTGCCCACTCCCCAGAGGTACGGAGACAACTACAATTCTCTTGGGAAATAATCAGTTGACCTGTATGAACCGGGGAGGTGGTGGGTGAATTGATCTCTCCTACTTTTTGATATGAAAGTTATGTGTGGGCGGGGGCCTCAGGACTTGGAAGCAGAGTTTCTGTATTGACACAACTACTGAAACTACTGCTCCAAGATAGAGGGATAGAATTCAGGAAGAAAAGCTGCCACTGCAGTTTCCTCCCTTTAGAGGCCAGATGACGGAAGCCACAGCTTCCTTCTTTCTAAAGGGGAGAGAGCTCAGGGGTGCCAACTCTACAGTACATAGGCTTCCCTGAGCCTCCAACTCCCAAGTTTCCGGAGAGGGAGCTGCGAATTTCTGGGATCCTATTCAGAGCTTTCGCAATGTGCTCAGAGCTGATATTAAATGTTTTATATCATGTTGGCCATGATACAGCCACACTTACCTCTGATTTTAAAACAGCTCAGGATTTCATTAGGCCTTTCCTCACTTCCTGATGCACCCTCCTCCCCAACTCTCTTTACAAATTAGGAAAGAAGCTGTATGTTACAATTTCCGAAACACTAGAGGTGTGTGTTCTCCATCGCTCTTACCAGTGTGTGCATTCCATATATACATTTTCTCTAGGAAATCAGATATTACACATTTTATATTAAGACAGAGACTCTTCTAAAACACAGGGTGATGCTTTGACCATTCTACATATTGTAAGGTATAAACACTAAGCCCAGGTATCCAGATGTTATAAGATACCCATTGGATGTAAATTTTATTTGCCATCAAAGGCTGCTATGTCAAAACACAGAACCAAATCCCATGGCAAACTTTGTTTTGCTTTAGTCAGATAAGCATCAATCCTATAGGCTACCCCCAACCTCTAGTTCTGGGGAGAGGGTTTATTGTCTTGAGACTTTCTCCCTTCTGGAGAGATCCAGACTGTCAGTCAGCTCCCAGGGAAGAGAGAAGAGTCTCCTCCCGTGTTTCCATCTTTCACTCTCTCTTCCACACAGCAGGGTACAGGCACTCAGCCAAAGAGGCCATCACTAACCAATGGTTATTCTGCACAAGGGCGCCAGCCCTTCTGCTGGGTGATGGAGATACGAAGATGAGAAGGACCCAGGCCCCACACAGGAGCTCACAGGCATGTGGGGGAGATGGACAGGTACACAGACTGAGGAAATAATGGGCTGCCTTATGGGGAAATTTTAAATAACGGAGAGATAGAAGAAAGCTTCCTAGGAGTCTGGTGCTGAGACTGAGGTGTGATGGATAAGTAGGTGTTACCTAGACAGACAAGAAGGGAAGGATAAAAGGACAGCGTGTTCTAAGGCATGGAGATGTGGGAGACAACAGTGGGTTTGGTGAAAACAAGTTCAGTGTCTCCGGACCATAGGATACGATCGGGGGTGGTGGAGGTGGTGATCGCATTTCTTCTTGTATCAACTGGTCCTTTCTCAATGGAAGAGCATGAAGGAGCATCACGCCCCAGCTGGCCAGGCCAGGATCATCACTGGCTTCTCATACCTGCACGGGATCTCTGATAGCTGTTGGTACACCTCCTTTAATTGTACTTTATTGGTTTGGTCCTTGGCTAGTCCCTCAACTCTCATGTTAGGAATATGCAGCCTCCTCTTTGCTTTATCTGCCTTTAGCTTCCTTAATCTATTTTCCCAACCATAATAAGTTCCCTAAAACAGGACCTTCAATGGATCCTAAGTGTCAACAACAGTATATCCCAAAGTGTAGTTTTGTATCAGAATCACGTGGGGTGAGGGAGTCTTTAGTAAAAAAGCAGTTTATTTACCCTCATCCCAGACCTACAGGACCAGAATTCTAAGATGGGACTTAGTGCTTGCATTAAAGACACACACACACACACACACACACACACACACACACACACACACACAGAAAATATTGATTGACTGAGCTGAGTGATTGATTGACAGGGTAATATGCATACTTGGTACAAAAATTTAAGAAAGCACAAAAATGGTATGAACAGCAACAAATAATTCTTTTTTATCCCATTCATTTTTTTTTACTCCAAGAAATACCATATTTATCATACTATATACAACCATACAGTTATGAACATTTTCAACACAATGGCAGCACAGAATACTCTGTTATTCATCTTGCCTTTGGTACCTAGTCATCTATCTTTGAGGCTATTTTCATCAGTATATAAAATTTGCTCCATTTTAACAGCTGTAGTGTATTTCATTTATGGGTATAAAAACATTTAACCAATATCCTTTTGCTGAACTTTGGTTTGTTTCTAACCCTGTGAAGACAACATTTATAACAAACTTCTTAGGTAGTTCTGATGCCTACTTCATACTGCATAAAGTCAAAATCCTTAACTTGGCTTCTCCATAACGATGACTCCAAAGGTGGGCTTGTGACCAGTAATAGCCAATCAGAGTACTTCATCCCTCTCCTTCCACCTGATTGGTCTAGAGATGGACACATGATCCAACTCCTATTTCAGGAAAAGATAATCTGATTGGCACATCTAAAGTCAGGTTTACCTCTGGGCCAATCAACTGTGGTCAGGAGGTTCTGTTCACTTGATAAAAATAAGGATGCCAGAGGACTCTTTCCTGTGGGTGTTGGGAATGGGAAATCTCTCAGCCAAAGGGGGTTTGTTCTGAGCTGACCTGACCTCCCCTAAAAATTGCATTTATGAGCTCAGTTCAGCATTTTAATTTCAGAAGGGAAAGTCTTTTGCATAGTCATGGGTCTTTACCAGGCTGTTAGAATTGAAAAAGTTTTCAGAAATTGTGAGTCCAATCACCTCATTCATCAAATGAGAAAACAAAGGCCTAGCGCAAGGAAGGGAGTTGTGTGATGCCTGTCAGTGAGTTAGCGGCAATATGGTACTGGGAGCCAGGTTTCTTGACTCCAGCCCAGGCGCTCTTTCCATTATCTCCATGCTTCCTCTCTCTACCTTAATTTTGTGGTTTCCTAAAAGGGAGGCAAACAAGGGAGCATTAACTTGAAACGTAAGGAGAATGCCTTAGCCTTCAATCCATTATCGAGTGAGGTAGCTCTGCTGGACCCGGCTGAATGATAATGTGCTCTTCTTGGACTTGGCCTTGGCTTATTTGTTGGTGCTCCATCATCCAGAGCCTGGTTCCCAGATGTTTTCATTGCAGACTCTGCCCACTATGATGCACTGGCGCCATGCCGTCTCTTGTGTACTTGCCAAAATGCTTTTCTAAAACCATTAAAGGAACCCTTTCCCAAGGAGAATGGTGTAGGCTGTGAATTCCTGAAGGTTTACCTGCCTAGGGTAGAGGTTTGACCACAAGTGGGAACGCCACATGAAAACCTGCAAAGGGGCAGTCATTAAAGGGAGACCCAGTCTACCCTGTCTTGCCCTCTATCACCACCACCACTGTGACCACAACCACCCTGACTACAACTGCAGCAACAATGACTACAACTGCAGCAACAAACTGGGGGAAAAGATGGTAATGCAGAAAGAGTAGTATCCATCTAACCCTGCTTAGGTGTTGTGAAATGACACTATTTCAGTGGTGTCTCCGGTGCTCAAAGAACGTGGAGAGAATAGTCAATGACCTTTCCTCCTTTGGAGTCATCCATGGTAAAGGCAACTGTCTTCCTCAGAATTGAAGGCCTGCAGAAACAGAGAGGACACTGCCATCTTTTTGATGGAAAAAATTGTTTAAATGCCTAGGATGAGAAGTATAATTGGTTTGAACGTAAAGAAAATTTCAGGCAATGCATCTTGGCTATGTTCATGCTGAATCTGGAATATGTGATTATAAATAATGCTTCTCCTTTATTGAGAATAAAGATGATTACCTTATTTAATGTGTAATACTTGTTTTATTCTGGCTTTCCTGCACATCTTCATCATCAGTGCCCTTCTGCTAAGGTGACCTGAATTAGTCAAACTAACACACTTCCTCCAGGAACCTAACTCTGAATGGTCACTCTCTCTCAATAATGTGTTTGTTATGTTTAACAACTGACTTTGAAAAAAATCCTCTGATCTGTAGTGTTTGCTGATTTCTCTGGTGTAAATACTTCCATCGTAGCCAATTGCAAGCCACCAATGTGGTGTCACTGAGCAGTAAGTTGGGAAGAGATGGGTAGTGACACAGCATTAGATACAATAGACACAAATAACCTTGAGGGCATAGACAATAGTAAAATACAGTAGTTAGAAAGTATGAAGTCTGAAGTATTTATTATCTATGTCTTTAATATCATTTATTTAAATGTAAGTTTATGTCATTTAATTTTTAATAATATCTGTGTTTAACAACTGGATCATACAATTTCTGAGACTTCTACTTCTGGCCCATGAGCCACTGTGAGCTGGGTCACAGCACACCTCAGTTTCTTCATCTGTGAAGTGAGGGTAGTATTGCCATGTGGAGTGAGTGGGTGATGAGATAAGGCACATGGAACTCTTGGAAGGGAGCCTGGTCTTAGAAGGTGCTCAGTAAATGTCACCAGTATCCTTCTTTACATATGCAGTCACACAGCTCCTGGGGTGATGCCAGTCTTGTGGTTTTGTTTGCTGATCTGAGTCCAAGGCTCTTTCCGTGACAGCATTTCTGGCTGGCTCCTTAATCCTCACGTTTGGGGTCTTTGCAGAGGCAGTATGGCATGGAGGAAAAACAACAGACATTCAATTTAGACACTGCTGCGTTTGAAAACTGGTCTTGAGCAATTTCCTTTAGCTCACTGAGCCTTGGTTTTCTCATCTGTAAAATGGGTTTGGGTAAAAATTGAGGAGAAATAAACAAGTGATGTGTATAATGCACCTTGCACATAGTAAGTGTTCAATAAATGTTAAGAGTCTTCCCCTCTGGCCTCCAAACTAGTTGCCAGCCATTCAACAGCTAAGATTCCCTCCTGTGAGGGCTAAACTATGTCCATGGATATACCAGTTTAGGGATGCAGGCCTAGACTATGGTGTCTTAAACAGAACCCTGTATAACACAGTGACACAGTTATCGACTCTGAGCTGAACATGTAAGCCCCATGATATTAGCACCTTGAAAGAACTTTCTTCCACTGCTGCCCTTTTTTATATGTATACATGTCTCTCCTTACTTGATTAACTGAATTGTTCTACTCACATACCAATTCTTTGATATATTTAGTGTTTTCAACTAATTGCACCTTGTGGTCTCATGGCAGTCCCCATTTGAAACATTTGGCACCAGTCCTCCTATTTCATTTATACTAATGAAGGGAGTAGTCTGTGCATGAGAATCAGTTAGAAATCATGACTTGCCTTAATAATAAATACCAGATTGGTACACGAAATTGTATTGGCTAGGCCTTCATTAGGTAGCAGAGCTGTAGCAGGGGGAGATGCTTGTACATTTCTCTTGTAAACTCTCATTGCTCCTTTCTTTTTTGTTTTTCCTGCTTTTTGCAACTCAGAAAAACCAACGTGTCTTGAGATTTTGATATTCCCTAATCTGATACCATTGAAAGCACTTTATTTATTTTTTGGTCCTAGCCTTTTATTTATTTTATTTTTTAAAATTTTATTGAAGTATAGTTGATTTGCAATGTTGTGTTAATATCTTCTGTACAGCAAAGTGACTCAGATATATATATATTCTTTTTCATATTCTTTCCCATTATCATCTGTCACAGGATATTAGGTCAGTCTCCCAAGGCAATAGAAATAAAAACAAAAATAAAGAAATGGAACCTCATCAAACTTACAAGCTTTTGCACAGCAAAGGAAACCATAAACAAAACAAAAAGACAACCTTCAGAATGGGAGAAAATATTTGCAAACTATGCAACCAGCAAGGGCTTAATTTGCAAATATACAAACAGCTCATACAACTCAATAAAAAAATAAATAAACAAACAAGCCAACTGAAAAATGTGCAGAAGACCTAAATAGACATTTCTCAAGGACGACATACAGATGGCCAATAGGCATATGAAAAGCACTTTATTCTTTAAGTGCTTTTCCTCCCTCCCTCCCTCCTTTTCTCCCTCTCTTCCTCCTTCTGGTCCTCCCTTTCTCCCTCTCATTCTCCCTTCCTTCTTTCCTCCACTTAGCCAAGGGACAGAGACACAGAGATGAATGGACTCCTAATTTTCATCTGGAGGAGATGGTGGTCTGTAGTGATGTCTCTTGGCTCACTATACTCTCACCAGCCTGGACTTCCAATGGCAAGACATCCCTGCCTTTAATTCCCTCCTATCTCCTGGGATCTCTCTGCCCCTAGACCTGTGCCAGGCTGGCCTGTCTCATCTTCCAGGTGTCAGGTAAAAGTCTTCTCCTCATGGAGGCCTTCCCTGATGATCCCAGTTAAATCAACTCCCTCCTGGCATCCTGTTCTCTCTCATCACCCTCTTCCTTTCCTTCCAAGCTGCTACAACAATCTGAAATCACTGTGTTCATTCAGCAGTTTTCCTTTTTATTGTCTCTCTCTCCTGCTAGAACATCAGCTCCAGGAGGCAAAGGGCCTTGCCAGTCTTCCTTATTGATGCTTCCAAAGGTGTTTGCACCACGTAGGTGCTCAGTAACTATTTCATAAATGAGTGGCTCAGATGTTGGGACAGATACAAAGGATTCACCCAGTGTATTAGTTGCCAGTACTGTCATAACAAAATAGCGCAGGCTGGGTGAACTAAACAACAGAAATGTGTGTCTTTGCAATTTGGGAAGCTAGAAGTCTAAGACCAAGGTGTTGGCAGGGTTGGTTTCTCTTGAGGCCTCTCTCCTGGGCTTGTAGATGGCTGTCTTCTCCCTGCAGCTGTGTCCTAATCTCCTCTTAAAAGGACACCAGTCCTATTGCATTAGGGTCCACCCATATGACCTAATTTAACCTTCATTACCCCTTTAAAAGCCCTATCTCCAAATACAGTCACATTCTGAGGTACTGGGGGTTAGGGCTTCAACCTATGAATGTGGGGGGATGGGGGCAATTTAACCCACAGCACCCAGAAAACTGCAGCAGTGACGGGATTGAACTGTTCAGTTACCTGAAAATGAGCCATATTCCTTTTAATTTTTTTAAAATTGACATATAGTTGACTAACAATACTATATTCGCTTCAGGTGTACAACATAGCGATTAGATATTTTTACAGATTATACTCCTCCATATAAAATTATTATAAAATGTTGTTTATATTCCCTGTGTTGTACATTATACCTTTGAATCTTATTTATTTTATATCTAGTAGTTTGTGCCTCTTAATCCCCTTCCTCTATCTTGCCCCTCCCCCACCCCTTTCCCCACTGGTAACCACTAGTTTGTTCTCTCTGAGCCTGTTTCTGTTTTGTTACATTTGTTCATTTGTTTTGTATTTCAGGTTCCACGTATAAGTGAGAACATACACTATTTGTCTTTCTCTGAGGCTTATGCCTTTGAAGACCCAGCCACTCTGGCTGGATTCCTTCGACGTCATTCTTCCACTCCGTCTTATCTCTCTGTGTCATGGAAAACATGACACATCTCAACACTCTTCTCACACTCTTCCCTTTACCATCAGCCATGTCTCCGTCTGGGCAACTTCTACTTATTTTCCTCGATTCAGCTTAGTTGTTGATCCAGGGCTGGGTCTCAGGTCGTCCTTCTACACTTAGAATCACATCGTTGCCCTCCATCCTATCACAATGCAGTGTGATAAGGGGTTTTCTGATCTAATTTCCCTACAGACTAGGAGTTCTTTAAAGTCACCAGCTGCACCTTTCATTTCTGCATTTCCCTGAGTTACTTGGTAGGCATTCATTCAATAAGAGTTCACTCTGTGGACAACTGAAATTGAAGTTAGTTCCAAATCTGACTTTTGTCATCAGGCGTATTAGTCAGAGTTCTGCAGAGTAACAATACCACCAGAATATATATGTAGATAGATAGATAGATATAGAATACCACCCACATTACTGAGGGCATTCTGCTTCATTCAAAGTCCAGCAATTTAAATGTTAAACTCATCCGAAAAACACCTTTACAGACAAACATCCAGAATAACGTTTGACCAAATATCTCGACACTGCAATCCAGCCAAGTTGAAACACGGATTTAACCATCACACTAAGAAAGACATTTTCTTTGCCTCATGTTTGTAAATGACCAACTGATGTGGATAACTGTATTACTGGTGTGAGGTAAGGTACTCCACCACGAAGCTGCCTGGAGAGTCAACTAGGTTTACGCAAACCACAAGGCATCCCCACTGGTGGGAGGTGCAATTTGTAAATAGCTTTGCCTGCTGTGTCCTTTTTTGTGGATAAGCTGAAGGGTTTAGTCTCTGGGTACCCATCTGGCATCCTTTCCAAGAACTAAATTTGCTTACACTTTCAGATAAAGCCTGTGAGACATTTCAGCTTCACTTGCCCTGTCTACCTCTCCCTCTCGCCTAAGTGCACTGTTAAATAATGGATTTGTGAAATGAATATGAGGCTCTGATGGTGGAGGCCAGTCAGGAAGTATGTGCGCAGCTGGAAGGGTGAGACAAAGCATCAAGCAGACCTCCCTCTGGTTTGGGTTGGTTTGTTTGGGTTATTTCTCCTCCCTCCCCTGCCTCCCCTTTCCCCACTCTGTCCCCTGACTATGGGGTTGGTTGAGATTGGATAGAAGACACCAGAAAACCCACTTGAGTGGTTTGCCCTTCCCAGTGCCCATGACCACAGATGACGCAGAGGAGTGAATGCTGCAGATGTTCTTGGGACCCAAATGCCTTTTCTTGAGAAGTAGGGGAGAGAAAATGCAAGTATATGAATTGATTAAACACCATCCACGAAAAGACACCAATGCACCACTGCAGAGTATTCCAAGCCCTTGTCAGAGCATGTAACCTCATGCTCTTGCCTTCCCAACCCTTTTCAAAATCTTGGTACGAGAAATGATAATGCGAAGACCCCAGAAGGACCCTGGGTAGATGTATTTCTTTTCAACATCTAATTTTGTCCTATAGGGGAGACACAGAGTAGGTGTGGCATTGTCAATCAAAATCCCTTCTCACCTTCCTCCTTAGTGATAAAACCCTGATTTCATTTGGGGTAACCGTGGGCCCAGATGAACACACTAATAAATAAATAGCAGTCAGCCTTTCCTTTCCTGGTTTCATTTGTGGCAGGAAGGGGTCGTGTTACACAGTTCTGACCAATGGACCACAAGCAGATGCCACTGCATGTGGCTTTTGTGACTATTTCTTAATGTAGGTTGACTCAACTAGCACACACCCCCTTTGTCCTTGTAATTCGTCCTTTTTCCCATTGGGAAAGTGACATATTACCTTCAAACAGTAAGCTGTCTCATGAATGCACATATATGCACATTTATAACACACATGCATTTATATGTACAAGCACACGTCCATGAATCACATCAATATACCCTCATTCATGTGTGTGCACACACATGCACACGTAAGCCTACACATATGTACACATGCACACAAACATTCCATAGCTACTGATGCATGCAATGCACATGTATTAAACACACTTGCTTGCCTAAATACATGCATATGTAGTGATATTCCTCTTTATCTGCCTTATTCAAATGTATATTCCTTCATGTGTGAATATACACATGGAGATGAACTCACACTTACACCGTCTTTGCACACACACAGGCTGAATGAAAGGAGAAGTGGTTGAGAGCCACAGGGAACATGAAGTAGCATCTGAATAATGATGTGGGCTTCATCCTTGAGGAATTGTAGTTCACCGACTGCAGTGTAGAACTGCTAGATGCTGAGTGGTGTTTGGTCAGGATTTGGTTCCCAAGGAATTTACAATTTTCATGGGGAGGGAAAAAACACACACCTACATGATCACTTGGAAAACACTAAAACCAATGTGAAGAATGTCACAAAGCCATCAATAACATTCACCATGCCAGCCAAGGTAGGTTGGGGTTTCCTGCGCCAGCATCCTCTCAGAGGTCAGGGATGAAAACCATGTTCACTGACCAAGGCTGCCATGTACAGTTGTGTAGGATGTTTACTGTTTAAGGAACACCAACCAACATCAAGCCTGTTCTCTGTTCTTTAAGCCATTCACTTGCCCTGAGACTGCACCCTTCAAGAAGAGAGGGTGTTTTTCTAAGTTGTACCAAGAAGCCCTCTGGGTGGTGGACACACAGGCACTGACCATGTCTGTGACACCCCATCCAGGTCCCTGTGTACAAGCAGGTGCTTAGATCTCAGAAGAACATCATTTGGTTCTGAGCAGCTTTCCTAGGTGATTCCTTGGCTGGTGGTCAGCTTGGCCTCTGCACTTGCACTCACAGGACATGAGGTTTATATGGTCCATTGAATTAAATGAAAAGAATGGGGCGGACAAAGCCCACGAAACTACCTTTAAGCAGCACAGAGCAACACAGAGAAATTGATTAAAATATGCATTCTCCTAATAGAGCGGCTGGTCCCAGTCTGGAAATTAATTAATGTTAATAGTACACAATCAAAACTGCTTTTGGAAATCTTCTTAGAACATTAACTAAAATGTTCATCTTTTTAATGCATTTGGCTGAACCACTGGGACTAAAACTTCTCTTGTTCCACACAAATGTGAAGTTGAGGAATGAAGAAAGAAAGAAAGAGAGAGAGAGAGAAGGAAGGAAGTAGGGAAGGAAGGAAGGAAGGAAGAGAGAGAGAGAGAGAGAGAGAGAGAGAGAGAGAGAGAGAGAGAGAGAGAGAAAGAGAGAGAGAAAGAAAGAAAGAGAGAGAGAGAGAGAAAGAAAGAAAAGAAAGAAAGAAAGGAAAAGAAAGAAAGAAAGAAAAAGAAAGAAAGAAAGAAAGAGAAAGGAAGAAAGAGAAAGGGAAAGAAGCATATTCAGCCCATTTCAAGCTTGGTTGTTTTGCCTTTCTAGCTGATCTGAGCCAGGTTTGAGGGCCAGGGAAGATGGCTCTGTTAGCCCCTGAGATGGATGAGGTGTCCTGGGAACGAGGACAGTCATCTCTGCATTTTGTGCCCTGGACTGCAGAAGGGGAAACTAGGGGGAGAAAAGGAGAGCAAACTGAAGGGTTAGCTGAGGATCCTCTGGGTGCCGTCCCGGTGTGAGGGTGCCAGGGAGAGAGTTCCTGGCAGCATGAAATCTTCCATCCAATTAACAAAGTTGTCCGTTTCAGCGGTTTCCAAATAGCAGGGGTTTTGTAGCATCACGCCTCTCAGTAACAAACTGTCTGCCTGTGTAACAAGTCTTTAACTCACGGATTGTCCACCCCCACCACGGCCACCATGCCACAGGGTTAAGGAGATTTGGATGCTCCAGCCCCCAGAGTAAAAATCCTGGTGGTCCTTACCCTCGTCTTATTGCTCAGCCATTGATTTACTCAGCCATTATTTGCCTAGTCCCTACTCACTAGCTGCTGAGTGATGCTGCTCTCACGGAGCTCAGAGCTTGATGTGGGAGACAGACACACAGATAGGGAAGGACAGTGAGTCAGTGTCATAGAGCCATGCCCAAGGCGGTGCCCAGAGGAGGGACACGGAACCCAGCAGGGGGTGGGGTTTGGAGGGTTTTGCAGGGGAGGGGTTGTCTGAATGAAGGATAAGGGCAGGAACCGGAGTGTGAGTGTGCGTGTGCGTGTGTGTGTGTGTGTGTGTGTGTGTGTGTGTGCGTGGAGTGTGAGTGTGATGCTGGGGAACCTGGGCAGAGGCAGGAATGGAGAAGTGGCTTAGGGAGTTGGCAGCATGGCTCAGAGGAGATGGATGGAAACCCAATATTATACAGGAGGAAGGGAAGGTGCGTTACTTCCCTGGAAACGTGCTGGTCCAATCTAGGAGATCTTATATTGTTTGGCAAGACTGCCAGGAGTCACCAACAAAATCAAGAGGAAAACTCTACAGTGGTGAAGACAGTAAAGCCCCCAAAGGATTTACTCAAATCCTCTCTTTTGAGGGTGTTTACCCAAATGTTCTCTTTCCTATGATTGGGAATGGGCTTCTCAGCCTTAACACTGCTGACGTTCAGGGCCAGACAGGTCTTTGTTGTTGGATGGCGGTTCAGTGCACTGCAGGATGTTTAGCAGCACCCCTGGCCTTGACCCACTAGATGGTGGTTGTGATGAACAACCCTTTCTTCAGACCTTGTCAAATGTCCCCTGGAAGCAGGGATGAGAGCCACTGGAGAGATGAGGAAGCCAGACCGATGGTGTCACCAAATCGAAGGGACCACACATGTTGATTAGCCCCGACCTTTGGATCCTAAAAGTTGCAACTAATTTCAGCAGCTGTACTTCTCTGATTGTCTTTTGACAGTTTCACATCATTTCAGTTTTGGATTTGCGTATGTTTTATCTGCAGAACTGGAATGGAATGTTCAAATATATTGTGCTCTTTTTACCAGTATAATTTAAACCACCCTGTCAGTACTTGCTGGTAATACAAGTCCATGAGAGATTTTCATTAAAGTGGGACCATCTATCTTATTATATTATTTTCTCTGTTCAGGAGAGTTCATTGACAAATTTTAATTTCTCTGATCTCATTTTAAAATAAACTGCGATAAGAATAACACTAACATTTTAATAAAAACAAACAATCAGTTTCTTTTATAGTTTATTATTTTCTGGCATTAAGGAACAGGAGTTATGGGGGCACATGGGGCTGGGTGACACTAATCTGAATTCAGGCCCCAGATCTTCCAAGCTTGAGCTGTGAGACCACAGACAAGTCTGTGATCTTCAATTTCTTCTTCTGTATAATGGGAATTTTATCTGCTCTCTTGGGTTGTTGGAAAATCCAAATAAAATCAGGGCTTCCCGAACCTTTGAAGACTGAAAAAAAAAGCTAAATATAAAGGATTATTATAATTGTAATTATTACCATTCTATTGAAAGAGAAAATGAAATAAAACAGGAATCAGGGAATATTAACCTTAGATGTGCCACTTTGATTGTTTCAGCTCAGGTATGTTACTTAGGGTCTCTAAAATTCTGTTTCTTCATCTGTAAAACTCAACAGTAGCATTCACAGCATGAGGTTTTGAAGATTACAGGCAAAAAGTGTGCACAAAATGCTGAGCACAGTGTAAGGGAGAGTACAAACTCAAGGAAGAGTAACTTTATTATTATTATTACCACTACAGCTATTATTTCATCACTCTTGTTAATTTTGCAAACACACTTAGCCCAAATACATATTTAAAAAAAGAGGTATGGCTGGGTTTTTTTTTTTTTTTTTTACCAAAAGCTGTCTTTTGGCATTTAAGCATGAAAAGGGGTAATATAGAAATGCAATCTCATTTTACTTGCACAATTGCAACAATGTATCTTCTGGTCAATACGTTTAAAAGATGCTGTTATAAAATCATCAAGCATGTGCCAGGCTGCCCTTGGCCAATCACTTGTAATGGAACCTCATATTTGAACCTCATGAGATCAAATCCACTTTATAGAACTGTAATTTTATTTTATTTATTTATTTAAACTTATTTATTTATATATTTATTTTTGGCTGCCTTGGGTCAACGTCTTGTCTGCCCACCTTTCTCTGTTCTATCAAACTGCAAGTTCCTCTCAGGAAGGTCCATGTGTCTGAGTCACACCTATGGTCCTGCCCCCATGTTGCCTGATGAATGTTAATGAAAGGCCTGATAGCTTTAAGAGACATTGTTTTAACGCATCCTCACCAGATTACCTAACAATTACATAAACACCTCCATTCACGTAGCACCTAACAGACCCCAGGCATGGTACAGGCATTTTCTTGTTTCATCATCACTGCACATCCATGAAGTAAGTATCCTTCTTCTTTTTTTCCCCTCTTATCTTCATCATCCTTGTTTCATGGGGAGAAAAAGAGAGATCAAAGAGGTGAAATGAGTAAGAGTGAGTCTTCAAAGCAGCTCTCCTGGGCAGTGACCCCACGCACCGTCCCCTCCCTTCTCCATCCTCTCTTTTGGGGTGTCCAGACTCTCCTGGTTTCCTCCCCCGAATCCTGGACCCCCAGAGCTCTGGCTCCCAGTGGAGACGAAAGCAAGGCAGGTCTTGCTCCTGGCTGGTGCTGTGGTCACTGCTGCTGCTGGGGGGTGCCTTAGGGCTGCTCTAGATATTCTGTGGAGAGAACACTTGGGTCAGTTTGGCTATTGTGACATTTTTTGAATCATGAGAAAGTTATTAGCTCAAAAAAAACCCTCAAGTGATTATCAGATGCTACAGAGAGAAGGGTGCTTTTCAGCGATGTCCACTCACATTTCCTAGTCACTGGCTTTGGATCTTGCTGGTGGCCTTGTCTCTCACCACCCCTCCCTACCAAGGTTGCAATCCAGTAGGTCCTGACTTCCCTGGGGATGCATTAGTCACACCCAGCTTCCCCCCTCCTGTCTCCCTGCAAGGTGGCCCAGCGTGACCTCAGAGGAGGCAGCCATCTCTCTTTTGTCTCCCAGGTCCTCCTTCCTCCCGGGACAAGTCTCACCTTCCTGGGAGTTGGACCCACTTAGGGGCCTTGCATAGAGGGAGGTGGGTCAGATGCTTAGCTCCACCCACTCATCCACAGCTGGACAGAGCGGCTCTTGTTTGTGACTGCTTCTGTCCTTCGTTGGGGAAATGGGAGAGATGGGGCAGAGGAAAGAGATGGGATTCTCCAACCACAGATCCACCGTCTCAAAGGGAGACTGAGTCTTGGCGGGCTGCAGGGGCTGGACCCTTACAGTACCAGCATCTTACCTTCCATCTCACTGACCACACTCCACTCTCCCCACCTCCCTCCTCCCCCATCATCTCCTCTCCTCAGTGATGTCTCTGACACACATCCTGCACTCACACCATCACGCTAGCTCGCAGAAAAATGTCCAAAGAGGCTCCCATGACCCTCCCTGAACTGGCCCAGCCTCATTTCACGCAACAACTCCTGCGATAGAGTCAACTCCAGGCACCCGGAGCTTCTCTGCCTCCAAGCCCACCCCTGCCACAGACACAGGACCCTGCAGGTGCCTCCAGCCCAGCACCAGCCAGGGCTCCCGCTTCTCCTCTTTCTCCATTAAACTGGGACCCTCCTGCGGGCGGGCGCTGCTCTCAGCCACCTCTGATTTCTTAGTGCCCGCCCAGCTGCGGCTTTGACCCAGAGTAGACACTCAATAAAGCTTTTCTCGCCCATGAAAGATTTATCATAGTGCCTCTGGAAAGAATGATGGGACTTGCAAAAACTGACAGGATTATTATTGGAATTCATTTATTAAAAAAAAAAAAAACTTCATATATTTTATAATCCTAAACCCTGCATTCCAAGACATTTTTTTATGCCAAAGCTGACAAATGGATAGCTTTCCCCAGATTTTTTTTTTCCTTTTAATTATTTGCATTCATTTTCTGTTTCAAAGGCATTTTAACACTGGGCAACCAGCTGATGGCTAAAACCGACATTATTAATGGGAATATTAGAAAAATTAAAATCAGAACTTTTAATGTAAATTGAATGAAATGCTCAACCATCCAGCCAAATTGAACAGCTGATTATTCGTTCTGTACGCACAGGAGGAGGCGAATGATTTGAGAGTCCGTGGAGGTGGGTAGTAGACAGGAAGTGAAGTAGGAAGCAGGAAACCCAAGTCCCAAACTAAGATGCTGTGTGAACTTGGGCCAATCTCCTGACCTCTCTGAGTCTGAGTCTCTTCATCTAGATGTTGAAGGGGGATGGATGAGATAAGGGGTTCTTAATCTGAATCCATGCGCGCTTTCTAGCCCTTCAGAGAGAGCTGTGAAACCCTGGAATTATGTGCAAAAGTGTTCTGGATATGCATTTTTCTCAATAGAATGTTGACAGCTTTCATCAGATTTTCAGAGATCTGTGGCTCAAAGACCTTTAGGAACCCCTAAACTAGGTACTTTCTAAGCTTCATTTATTTATTTATTCATTCATTCAAGAAACAAACAGTTATGAGCACCCAGTAGGCATCCTGGAGGCCCCAGAGAGCAGCAGTGAATAAAAAAACTTTCCGCTCTCAGAATGCTTCCCGGTTGTACCGTGAATGTATGCGGGTTGAGAATGCTCTCCTGAGTCCTTCCTGCAATGACCTTGGAAGGCGAACACCACCTCTCAGCTTTGTAGCTTTGATCAGGTGAGGCAGATCCAGGCAGAGCTGGGCCTCATGGGTCCACTGGAGGAGACTGAAGAGCCATGTGGGAAAGAATGTCCTGGAACAGAGGAGCCCTCAGACAAGGCAGTTCCCCCGGCCCTGAGGTAGCTTCCAGGGAGAGAGAGGAAGGAGACAGCGGATGCAGTGTAGGAGGAGCCCCAGAAACAAGGGATGCGCTTTGATGGGGACCAAGTTAGCCCAATCCAGGGGGCAGGCAGAGAGATATGCTGGTGGCCCTTGGAACACTGAATGACCTCGTTTTAGCCTCATTTCAGAATACACTGGGCAACTCAGGTCACTCATTTACACTTAGTTGGCTCAGAAGCCAACACTGGGTCTGCAGGGTCCACTTAAGTTGCCCTCCCTGCCCCTTATGATGGCAGGATGTGTTATTGAAGTGGCTCGCTACTTACAAAATCAAACTAACAAATGTTGATCAAAAGGAAACTTGCCTTTAATCAGAATGTCGGCAATCTGGAGTGTCCTTCCTGCTAAAAGCTTTTTGCTGCTAAAGCTGCTTAGGGATGGGCCTGGCCAGGGGTGGGCCAGGAGGGGTCACTTTCTCTAAGGGTGCCGGGAGCATATTGTGGCCCAGAGGGGTCCAAGGCAAGGAGTCTCAGGGGTGAGCCAAGCTGAGATGGAGTACTCCGTCCTGGAGCGGGAATCCAGGGACACCCCACATGAAGAGCTGCCAGACAAGGCACAGAGCTCCTGGTTAAATGTCAAGTTCAGATTAACAGGTGAATAATTTTTTAGGATAAGTATGTCCACAATGCGGCATGGGACATACTTATCCTAAAACAGAAATTGGTTGTTTATTTGAAATTCAAATTTAACTGGGCATCCTGTATTTTTATTTCGTAAATCTGGCCACACATCCTGTATTTTTATTTCCTAAATCTGGCCACACATCAGCTCAATCGGGGGAAGCACAGGAGGAAGAAAATGGGAGGACCAGGAGGGAGGCAGGGATGCCAGAGGATTGTTTCTATTGGCTATTGTTTTGGGGTTGTATAAGTGGATTGGATTGATTTAAAGGCAAGTAAAACCATCTAGGTTCCCATGTGGACAAAGAATATCACTGCAAAGAAAGAATATTGCGGCCACAAAGCCCTCAGCCACCGCAGCTGCCCCGACTGTGCACCCTGAGGGGATTCAGGATGGAGAGAAGTAGGAAACTGGCCCTAGAGAGTCAAGGTGCATATCAAAGGAATGGTTTTAATAAGCCCAGACTCTTGCATCTTCCCATACACAGAAGAGTGGTAAATGCATTAATTTGAGATGTCTGGTTTTCTTCAATTAACAATAATCTTTGGATGTTTTGAATACCTGTTTTTTGTTGCAAAAACTCCTATATATCCTGGCCCCTCCCTTGCCTCTTCAGAGCGGTACCTCAGAGCTAACTGAGAGGCTGCCTCCCGGGTTTAAGTGCTCCAAAAGCCCCCCGAATAAAACATAACTCTCAGCTTTCAGGTGGCGCAATTTTTTTTTTTTCAGTAAACACCAAAATAATAAAATTTAGAAAAAAATGTGATAATAATAGGTCATATTTTTTTTTTAGTTTTTATTTATTTATTTTTATTTATGGCTGTGTTGGGTCTTCGTTTCTGTGCGAGGGCTTTCTCTAGTTGCGGCAAGCGGGGGCCACTCTTCATTGCGGTGCGCGGGCCTCTCACCGTCGCGGCCTCTCTTGTTGCGGAGCACAGGCTCCAGACACGCAGGCTCAGTAGTTGTGGCTCATGGGCCTAGTTGCTCCGCGGCATGTGGGATCTTCCCAGACCAGGGCTTGAACCCGTGTCCCCTGCATTGGCAGGCAGATTCTCAACCACTGCGCCACCAGGGAAGCCCCGGTCATATTTTTGAACTCTGTGTGGCAGGTGTGCTCCTAGGTGTTTGCCATCTATCGATTCATTTAATTCCCAGGATCTTCTGAGGGAGTGTTTGCTGTGCTCTCTTACAGGTGGAGAAGCAGAGACCCGGAGGAGTTTGGGAAGCCGCCCCATTGCAGGGCTGTCAAGGCGCAGAGCTGCGCATCATGACCTCTGACGGCCTCCTTTCTACCAGCACTCTACTCTGAGAATTGGCCCTGGTTCGCATCTGTCCCAGGAAATTCCTCTTGGTATGAGCGACCATCTTTCCTTAGATCATCTAAGGCAGAGGTCAGCTGATTTTTCTGCTCGGGAGCAGATAGCCAGCCTGGGGCCCCTAAGGGTCTCTGTCAGACTCCTCACATCTCCTGTTACTAGCATTAAATGAGGGAGCATGTCTACACATATTTTTAATTTTACTTTCAAATTAAATCTTTTACATTATAGTGAAAAGATACAGTCACAGTCAGTTGTGAAAGATGGCTGCAAAAAACCCCACAATTCAATCCCCAAATTTATTTTTTATTTAGTTTTTAGAATTAATTTATATTGGAGTACAGCTGTGTTACTTTTTGCTGTACAGCAAAGTGAATCAGCTCTACACATACATATCTCCAATCTTTTTTAGATGTGCACTCTTGCCACTTTTATTCAACGTAGTTTTGGAAGTCCTAGCCACGGCAATCAGAGAAGAAAAAGAAATACATGGCTTAGCACAGGGAACTGTGCTCAATATTATGTAACAACCTAAATGGGAAAAGAATATGAGAAAGAATAGATAGACGTATATGTATAACTGAATCACTGTACACCTGAAACTATCACAACATTGTTATTCGACTATACTCCAATATAAAATAAAAAGTTAAAAAAAAGAAATACCTGGCTATGTTTCTGTAAAACTTTATTTACAAAAACCAGTCTGTTGACCTCGGATCTAAGGGCATTCGGTACCACCCAAACGAAGCTGATCAGATAAGAAAGCCAGCCAATAACAAGAAAGCAGCGTTGAGTGCCTTATTGGCTAGAATTGTTCCCAGCATACAGTAGGCTCCCAGGACTAAGGGTTCCTTATTAATTTGCTGAAAAAGCTTACACTTAAAACACAAGAAACAGTGGCATGAATTCCCTGCCTCTGCAGGGACAAGCATGTGTAAATTGCTGGATGAGCCACAACTCAGATGCCCCAAGATCAGAACTTCAGCCTGGACCCCAGCATCCCTTGGTCATGCTTCCTTGAGAATTTATTTAATCTCTCTAAGCTTCAGATTGCTCATGTGCAAATTGAAGCTAGAAATACTTATGTCTTATTTCTTAGAATATGTGGGGGTTGATGGGTTTGCGTTACTTATATTACTGTCACGTGGTTCTCACTTTACCTTGAAGACCCTCCCAGATTCCCTCTCCCCTCCTTTGCTCCTCTCCCAGGTAGCACGCAGTCCCCCAGAATACAGAGACGCTGCCTCCTTTAACTGGCTTCCAATTTAAAGGAGCAGAATTCCTCAATTCCTGCTGCCAGATCTCATTTGCTAAACAATCATTTTGCTAACTGGGATTCAAACAATGCAGGAAGAAACACTTGAAAACAGATTTAATTGGTGTTGAAAATAAGAAGTCTGTGTGCTGGGGTGGGGAATCAGAGCATTATTAATTTTGCAGCCATAATGACCATTGTAGAATTGGCTGGTTATTTTCCCATTAGGACATAATGACATCCATTGTTGGCGGCTCTGTGTTTGATTATAAGATAATGACAATAATTTATTGTTTGCTGCTCTTTACCTTGAGACAAGGTAACCACAAGTTTAAAAGAAGATGTATAAGAAGCAAATTACATGTTGCTAAATATGAAACAGCACCTCACTTGTCCTGGTTTATAACAATAAAAACAACAATTTTAGATAGAACATATATTTAGTAGGTTTTCCCCCTAGGAGAGACAGAGACATTGATCATTGCATAATTACTACAAAGGAAAATCCTGCTAAATTGTTAGGTTTAGAGACTGTATGAAACTGTATTCTTGAACTGCAGAAAGCAAAGGGACCCTCTTTGAACCTCTTGCTTGCTATTTGAACCAGTCCTTCTGATTACAGAACTGGAAGCCATCCCAAAGATCACCAGGGCAGGGGTTTACAAGCACCTTTTACAAATATAGCACCGATTTACAAATGCAGTCGTTCGTGGATGGGCCATAGACAAAACAGATCTAGTTCTCAGAAGAGAACCTTTTTCATTGGGTCTCTTTTGCCTCTGGTCAGCTGTCATCTGCTCCACTCTGGATAGGTTGCTTCTGATTTGTTCTGGTCAACTGGCTCATGAGCTTGCCTACCTGGGGTCTTTTCTTCACCAACAGCCAAATGAATCTTTTAACCCTCAATCAGATCCATTGTTTGTCTGGAAGAGAGTTTGGTGGTTTCTTACAAAACTAAATGTACCAAAAGGGATAGCGGGGGGTGGGGGGAGTGATAAATTAGGAGTTTGAGATGAACATATACACACTAGTATATATAAAATAGGTAAGCAACAGGGATGGGTATAGCACAGGGAACTATACTCAATATCTTGTAATAAGCTAGAATGAAAAAGAATCTGAAAAAGAATATATTTATATATATGTATATACATATATGTATAACTGAATCACTTTGCTGTACACTTGAAACAAATACAACATTGTAAATTAATTGTACCTCATTTAAAAAAAACCCAAATGTCCTCTTACCATACGATCCAGCAATCACGTGCAATACTTACCCAATTGAATTGAAAACTAATAAACCTACACATGAACCTTTATGGTGTCTTTATTCATCATCACCAAAAATTGGAAGCAACTGATATGTTCTTGGTGAATAGATTAACTTAGATGCTCAGGTCCACGGGTTCATAAGTTTTGTACATCCAGACACTGGAAAATGATTGCGCGAACAAAAGAAATGAACTCCCAGACATGAAAAGACATGGACGAACCTTATGCATCTGGAAGAGCTGACATTGCTAAGTGAAAGAAGTCAATCTGAAAAGCCTGTGTACTGTGAGTCTATGTATATGACATTCTGCAGAAGGCAAAATTCTAGAGACACAAAAAAGGTCAGTAGTGCAGAGGACATTTTTAAGGCAGTGAATCTATTCTGTATGTTATTGTAATTGTGGCTACCTGACTGGACCCACTCATCAAAACATATGCAACATACGGAGTGAACCCCAGTATAAACCCTGGACTTTATTTAATAATAATGTATCAACATTGGTTCATCAATTGTAACAAATGCACAAAATGTACCAAACAGGAAGGCAAGATATTAACAATAGAGGAAACCATGTGCCGGAGAGAGAGTGTGTGAGGACTCTCTGCTATCTCAATTTTCTGTAAACATAAAACTGCTCTAAAAATAAAGTTTATTAATTAAGGAAAAGAAAAACTCTATAACTGAGCATCCCTCGGCTGGAAACCCCAGTCTTTACCATGGTCCCAAGACCCACCACGATCTGCCTTTGCCGGTGTCCCCACGCTCTCTTGTCCCATTGGCCTCCACTTTGTGTTGGTTCATCCCCTGCCTGGGGTGCACGTGCCCTAGACGTGCTTTGTCTCACTCAGATCTCTGCTCAAGCGCCACAGGGAACTTAGCACGAGGAGGGAGCACTGATCCTCTCCTGGTCACTCCTCCGCCAGGCTTTCATCTTCTTCTTAAACGTTGTTCTGTATTTATCTGGTTATTTTCTGTTGCTCCTTCTGCAAGCTCGCTGCTGTCTCCTCACCACGATGTCTGGCACGTTGTAAGCACTCATTCAGTGTCTGTGGAGTGAATGGAGGAGGAGTCGCCCTTGCCCTTCCCTTTTAAGAGCCTCTGTGCTGCCTGAGATCTGGAGATTTCCTTTTCAAACCACGATCTAGTCTGAAACCCTTTATCTTACAGAATGATGTGGGCTAGGACTCGGGGTTCTGCAGGACCTCTGTCACCAGCTGGGGCATTGCATTTGGCACTCTTCAACTTGGGGGGAAACTCAATAGCTACCCCAGGGTCTTGCAAGTGCTCTTAATACAAGCTTAGGAAGAAGGTTTCCCAGGTCTAAATACACACACACACACACACACACACACACACACACACAGAGAAACGCTAAGTTTGCAGATGATGTGATAGGTTCCAAGTCTCTCCACATCCCACCTGTGGTCAGAGGATGCAGACCCGCAGAGTAGCTGTGATCTGTGCATACAGCGGACGGCCAAGGTCCTCCTGGCTCAGGGTGAGGCCCTCTGGTGCCTCCTGCACTGGCTGCTTCGAGCATTATATGAGCTGAGGGCCCGAGTGTCCATCTCCTTTCACACCTGGATGACATCCTCTTCCCCCGGCTGCTTCTTACAGATGCTCTGCCTCTGCTTTGGTCGAGCACAGTGCCTAGGGATGTGGTCTCTGGAGCTGGACTGTCTGAGTTCAAATCTCAGCTCCACAACTCATTCGGCATATGGTCTTGGGTAAGTTATATCACCTCCCGCCTCAGTTTCTTCACCTGTAAACTGGAGAGACAGGAACAGTACACATTAAATGATTTCATACACGGCAAGTGCTTATATCAGGACCTGGCAAACTGGAGGGACAAAGGATTGCCAGCCCTGCTGACCATCAGTAGTCTCAGTGGCATCTTGAATCTCTCTATCCCTTGTTGCTCCAGTAGACTCATCGCCTCTCCAGACTCATACTTACACATCTTGGCCACTTCTGTCCTGGGTAGACTCTCCCTTCAATGTTCTGCATTGTATTCAGACTGGAGAAACTTGCTGGGTCAAGATGATAGAGTAAGCCAGCATCATTAAAGGGATAAGAAGCTAGTGAAATCTGTAGGAGATGCTGGCATTTGCTTTCTCCCTGGAAATATCTTGGTGAAACCGTAGTGACACAGCCCAGCTCAACAGTCATAGCTGTGGTTCTTCACTATACTCGGTGGTGCGGGGAGTGTCAATGTCAAGATGGGATGGCTGTGAATATCCGCATCTCAGAGCTCTGGGCATAACTGACTGAGAACCTCAGCTGCTGTGCTCTGAAATCTATCAATCAGGTCGTCAGTACCCAGGACATGTGTTCCATGGGCTGCTCCCGGCCAATCACTGACCACAGCAGTCCAGAAACTAGAAACCCAGGACTCTTCTGATGGGCAGCTTGGCTAGAGGACTCCCTGAGTGCTGTGTTGCCCTTCGTTACACAGCCCTACAGACGAAGACGTCCCCACCTAGCTTTCCTTTCCTCCCTCCCCGTTCACTCAGGTCAGACCTGCACTATGGTCCGAGGGCTCTCCCAACCCCTGGCTTCCTTTCCATCCTCAGGCGTTTCCTCCAATAAATCTTTTGCACGTCTAATCCTGTCTGCATACCTGCTTCTCTGAACCAACTGACAGACAAGTGACAAGCCCTTGTCCCAGTCAAGTGCACCTGTTCACAGGTAGCCAGATTCCAGGGGCTTTCAAACACCTCAGCTGCCTCCTTCATGGAGCTTCACTTAAGTGCACCTGTACCAGAAGGAATTGTCTGTGCAGAATGGAACAATCAGGTCGCATATTCACACGGCTAACCTGTATTCGATGTCTACTCTCTGCCCAGTCTAGTGTCAGGACCAAAAGTGCACAGTCTCCGCCATCGGGAAGACCCTGTGTCATTGGGGAAAACAGGCAGACAAAGAGATTATTCAATTCAAATGATTCTGAAGCCCAGCTGGGCATGGAGCAGAGAGGAAGTGCCCTTTGGTTGAGTCTTGAAGCAGGAGTAGTTTGATCAAAGAGAGGAGAACCTCTCTTTGGATGGGGAACAGCATCTCTTGAGCTCAGGTCTATACAAGAGAATGGCTTGAAAGGCTCTACAGGCTGATACAGCTTGGCCCAGAAGCTAAGCACACAGGCTGCAGAGTGAAGGCTGTCTGGGTTCTGGATCCTGTTTCCAGTACTTACGAGCTGTATAAACACGCCAAAGTATTGCCTGGGCCAAATGAGGACAGTACTGCCTCAGAGAGCTGCTGAGCAGTTTTAGAGAGCTTATAAATTTACAAAGCTACTTGGAAGAGTAAATGGTACATACTCTTAAACTTTGTCCATCATTTTGACCAGGGTGTAAAAAGCGTTAGGCAAGGAGGTTTAAATGGTGATTGGATTACACTGAAAATAGCAGGTGTTCTCTCCGTGTACTGTAACTGGAGTTTCTGAACTTTATGCATTTACTAAAAGTTGGGCATGCACCATCTCTGAATTTCAGACTCAAAGCACAGGAGGCACCAAAATACTGCAAGTCTGTCTTAGGAAAGGATATAAACAAAGAAATGCAGCCTCCTAGAGGAATCTCAAACCATCTGGTCCTCCCTCCCACCCAAAGCAGGAAAACCCCTTCACAGCATCCCAGAAAGATGGTCCCCCATCTTTAGCTTACATACTCCCAGAGATGAGGACCTCACTCCTGCACAAGGTGGCTGGTACAGACACACCCCAACTGTCAGAAAGTTCGTCCTTATGTTGAGATGCTGTCTGTCTCCTGTAACTTCTACCACTGCTCCTAGTTTTCCATTTGGAATTCCAGAGAACAAGTCAGCTCCCTCACCCCTGCAAAACAAAAATGTCTGAAGCATGTTGGCTGCTTTGGAATCTTTTCTCCAGGGTAATTGTTTCCATTCATTCTCACAGCTTTCCCGGGGACCTGGCCTCCAAGCCACACACCATCTTGGTTGCCTGCCTCTTCAGAGCTGGAGCCTTATTTGAAGCTGAGTCTTGTCCTATTTCCGTGTTCTGGAGAAAGCTAGTAGCCCAATTTTAACCTGCCATTGGAGGGGTGTGGGTACTTCTTCCCCATCCTGGAATTTCCTCCCAAGTTGGCGGGCGGAGGGGATTCTGGTAGCATCCCACGACTAGCCAATCTCTATCTCTCTTCCCTTGGAAAGGAGGAGTGAACTCTCTGGTGGGGAACTTTGGAAGGAATGCCCTGGGATGCTCGGCTCAGATCTTTTTTTCCAGTGGGAGTCATTTGTCCAGAGAATGTGACTTCTACTCCTTCCTTGATGCTGTCAGCTTTATAGAGGCAGGTTCCCCAAGCAAAGGTGCTTGTGGTAACCCCATTCTGGGACTTAAGTACTAGGAAGTCCCTTCGTCTGCAGATAGAAGCCTCCATATTCATGAGCTGCTTGATCAGTAATCAAGGCGTCCCATGGCTTCAATCTGCTGACTCTGGTTGGCTTCTCAATAAGTTTCAAATCACATATCTGAAGAAAACCTGAATTCAGAAAGATACGTGCACCCCGATGTTCATAGCAGCAGTATTTAAAATAACCAAGACATGGAAACAACCTAAATGTCCACTGAAAGATGAATGGATAAAGAAGGTGTGATATATATACACAATGGAATATTACTCAGCCATAAAAAAGAATGTAATAATGGCATTTGCAGCAACATGGATGAATCTAGAGATATTCATACTAAGTGAAGTAAGCCAGACAGAGAAAGACAAGTATCATAAGATATTGCTTATATGTGGAATCTAAAAATAATGATATAAAAGAACTTATTGTATTCAAAACAGAAATGGACCCACAGACATAGAATACACACTTGTGGTTACCAAAGGGGAAAGAGATGGGGGAGGGATAAATTAGGAGTTTGGGGTTAACAGACTACGATATATAAAGTAGATAACCAACAAGGACCTACTGGGAACTGTACTCAGTATCTTGTAATAACCTATAATGTAAGATAATCTAAAAAATAATATATATTTGTGTGTGTATGTGTAACTGAATCACTTTGCTGTACATCTGAAACTAACACAACATGTAAATCAACTATATTTCAATAAAAATTAAAACGATAATCACATGGGGGGAAGGGATGCTCTTTATTATATCTCTCTTACGCCCCCCAAACCTGTGTGTGATTGTCTTGATATTTCTGCCATTCTATGCTTATTGCTATATGTACATTCTCAGACTACATATAATCATGGATATCCAAATCTTGAGATACACAGTATTTTTAGATTGCATGAAACTTTCTGAAAGAGCTAAGTAAATGTCTTGGTTTTAGCAGTTTCCTTTTCAGACTTACCAGCAGCAGTTTCATGAATGTCTAATCTAGACAAGCCTTGAAGAAACGACCTGAGAAAAATCGTCTTATAATCCAATTTGGCCATGGTGAGATCGCCACCTCTTTAGCCTTATCTCATTGAGACCTGTGATCTTTAATATAATCACATTTTCCTCTCCATGCATCTTTAAGTTCTTCTCTAATAGAGGGGGACATCCCATCTTAGCACTGTGGTGATCCTTCCTTAAAGAGATCCAAAGTCTCTTACTGTCTCTGTGGTCCACGCGGCTGGAGCAATGCTTTTCCCAAGCAGGAAAAAAGCCAACGTTGAAAAATTTGGCAGAAAAATTTCACGTATACCCAAGCTGAATATTCTCACTTCTATTTTTCTTTTGAAAATATAAAGTCTGAGTTGTACTTATTCTAACTACAGTAACTGAAAAAATCCTTTACCACTCATTTTGAAATTATGAAAGTTCACATATCCTAAAAGTCCCAAATTTATTGTTTCATTTCTTTTTTAAAAAAATTTATTTATTTTATTTTATTTTTTTAATATCCATACACTTTATTTTTAACATCTTTATTGGAGTATAATTGCTTTA
Source organism: Balaenoptera musculus (assembly GCF_009873245.2). Classification (NCBI taxonomy): domain Eukaryota; kingdom Metazoa; phylum Chordata; class Mammalia; order Artiodactyla; family Balaenopteridae; genus Balaenoptera; species Balaenoptera musculus. The sequence continues at coordinate 168,594,207 of NC_045786.1, forward strand.
CAATGGTGTGTTAGTTTCTGCTTTATAACAAAGTGAATCAACTATACATATACATATATCCCCATATCCCCTTCCTCTTGCATCTCCCTCCCACCCTCCTTATCCCACCCGTCTAGCTGGTAACAAAGCACTGAGCTGATCTCCCTGTGCTATGCGGCTGCTTCTCACTAGCTATCTATTTTACATTTGGTAGTGTATATATGTCCATGCCTCACTCTCACTTCGTTCCAGCTTACACTTCCCCCTCCCTGTGTCCTCAAGTCCATTCTCTACGTCTGTATCTTTATTCCTGTCCTGCCCCTAGGTTCTTCAGAACCATTTTTGGTTTTTTTTGGATCACATGTATATGTTAGCATATGGTATTTGTTTTTCTCTTTCTGACTTGCTTCACTCTGTATGACAGACTCTAGGTCCATCCACCTCACTACAAATAACTCTATTTCGTTTCTTTATATGGCTGAGTAATATTCCACTGTATATATGTACCACATCTTCTTTATCCATTCATCTGTCAATGGACATTTAGGTTGCTTCCATGTCCTGGCTATTGTAAATAGTGCTGCAATGAACACTGTGGTACATGAGTCTTTTTGAAGTATGGTTTTCTCAGGGTATATGCCCAGTAGTGGGATTGCTGGGTCATATGGTAGTTCTATTTTTAGTTTTTTAAGGAACCTCCATACTGTTCTCCATAGTGGTTGTATCAATTTACATTCCCACCAACAATGCAAGAGGGTTCCCTTTTCTCCATATCCTCTCCAGCATTTATTGTTTGTAGATTTTTTGAGGATGGCCATTCTGACTGGTGTGAGATGATCCCTCATTGTAGTTTTGATTTGCATTTCTCTAATGATTAGTGATGTAGAGTATCCTTTCATGTGTTTGTTGGTAATCTGTATATCTTCTTTGGAGAAATGTCTATTTAGGTCTTCTGCCCATTTTTGGATTGGGTTGTTTGTTTTTTCGATATTGAGCTGCATGAGCTGCTTGTAAATTTTGGAGATTAATCCTTTTTCAGTTGCTTCATTTGCAAATACTTTCTCCCATTCTAAGGGTTGTCTTTTTCATTTTGTTTATGGTTTCCTTTGCTGTGCAAAAGCTTTTAAGTTTCATTAGGTCCCATTTGTTTATTTTTGTTTTTATTTCCATTTCTCTAGGAGGTGGGTCAAAAAGGATCTTGCTGTGATTTATGTCATAGAGTGTTCTGACTATGTTTTCCTCTACGAGTTTTGTAGTGTCTGGCCTTACATTTAAGTCTTTAATCCATTTTGAGTTTATTTTTGTGGATGGTGTTAGGGAGTGTTCTAATTTCATTCTTTACATGTAGCTGTCCAGTTTTCCCATCCCTACTTATTGAAGAGGCTGCCTTTTCTCTGTTGTATATTCTTGCCTCCTTTATCAAAAATAAGGTGATCATATGTGCATGGGTTTATTTCTGGGCTTTCTATCCTGTTCCATTGATCTGTATTTCTGTTTTGGGGCCAGTACCATACTATCTTAATTACTGTAGCTTTGTAGTATAGTCTGAAATCCAGGAGCCTGATTCCTCCAGCTCGGTTATTTTTTCCTCAAGATTGCTTTGGCTATTCAGGGTTTTTTGTGTTTCTATACAAATTGTGAAATTTTTTGTTCTAGTTCTGTGAAAAATGCCATTGGTAGTTTGATAGGGATTGCATTGAATCTGTAGATTGCTTTGGGTAGTATAGCCTTTTTCACAATGTTGATTCTTCCAGTCCAACAATATGATATATCTCTCCATCTGTTTGTGTCATCTTTAATTTCTTTCATCAGTGTCTTATAGTTTTCTGCATACAGGTCTTTTGTCTCCTTAGGTAGGTTTATTCTTAAGTGCTTTATTCTTTTTGTTGCAATGGTAAATGGAAGTGTTTCCTTAATTTGTCTTTCAGATTTTCATCATTAGTGTATAGGAATGCAAGAGGTTTCTGTGCATTAATTTTGTATCCTGCTACTTTACCAAATTCATTGATTAGCTCTAGTAGTTTTCTGGTAGCATCTTTAGGATTCTCTATGTATAGTATCATGTCATCTGCAAATGGTGACAGCTTTACTTCTTCTTTTCTGATTTGGATTCCTTTTATTTGTTTTTCTTCTCTGATTGCTGTGGCTAGAACTTCCAAAACTATGTTGAATAATAGTGGTGAGAATGGGCAAGCTTGCCTTGTTCCTGATCTTGGTGGAAATGGTTTCAGTTTTTCATCATTGAGGATGATGTTGGCTGTGGGTTTGTCATATATGGCCTTTATTATGTTGAGGAAAGTTCCCTCTATGCTTACTTTCTGCAGGGCTTTTATCATAAATGGGTGTTGAATTTTGTCGAAAGCTTTCTCTGCATCTATTGAGATGATCATACGGTTTTTCACCTTCAATTTGTTAATATGGTGTATCACGTTGATTGACTTGCGTATATTGAAGAATCCTTGCATTCCTGGAATAAACCCCACTTGATCATGGTGGATGATCCTTTTAATGTGCTGTGGGATTCTGTTTGCTAGTATTTTGTTGAGGATTTTTGCATCTATGTTCATCAGTGATATTGGCCTGTAGTTTTCTTTCTTTGTGACATCTTTGTCTGGTTTTGGTATCAGGGTGATGGTGGCCTCGTAGAATGAGTTGGGGAGTGTTCCTCCCTCTGCAATATTTTGGAAGAGTTTGAGAAGGATAGGTGTTAGCTCTTCTCTAAATGTTTGATAGAATTCGCCTGTAAAGCCATCTGGTCCTGGGCTTTTGTTTGTTGGAAGATTTTTAATCACAGTTTCAATTTCAGTGCTTGTGATTGGTCTGTTCATATTTTCTGTTTCTTCCTGGTTCAGTCTCAGCAGGTTGTGCATTTCTAAGAATTTGTCCATTTCTTCCAGGTTGTCCATTTTATTGGCATAGAGTTGTTTGTAGTAATCTCTCATGATCATTTGTATTTCTGCAGTGTCAGTTGTTACTTCTCCTTTTTCATTTCTAATTCTGTTGATTTGAGTCTTCTCCCTCTTTTTCTTGATGAGGCTGGCTAATGGTTTATCAATTTTGTTTATCTTCTCAAAGAACCAGCTTTTAGTTTTATTGATCTTTGCTATTGTTTCCTTCATTTCTTTTTCATTTATTTCTGATCAGATCTTTATGTTTCCTTTCCTTCTGCTATCTTTGGGGTTTTTTTGTTCTTCTTTCTCTAATTGCTTTAGGTGCAAGGTTAGGTTGTTTATTTGAGATGTTTCCTGCTTCTTGAGGTAGGCTTGTATTGCTATAAACTTCCCTCTTAAAACTGCTTTTGCTGCATCCCATAGGTTTTGGGTCATCGTGTCTCCATTGTCATTTGTTTCTAGGTATTTTTTGATTTCCCCTTTGATTTCTTCAGTGATCACTTCGTTATTAAGTAGTGTATTGTTTAGCATCCATGTGTTTGTATTTTTTACAGACTTTTTCCTGTAATTGTTATCTAGTCTCATAGCGTGTGGTCAGAAACGATACTTGATACGATTTCAATTTTCTCAAATTTACCAAGGCTTGATTTGTGACCCAAGATGTGATCTATCCTGGAGAATGTTCCATGAGCATTTGAGAAGAAAGTGTATTCTGTTTTTGGATCGAATGCCCTATAAATATCAATTTAAGTCCATCTTGTTTAATGTATCATTTAAAGGTTGTGTCTCCTTATTTATTTTCATTTTGGATGATCTGTCCATTGGTGAAAGTGGGGTGTTAAAGTCCACCACTATGATTGTGTTACTGTCGATTTCCCCTTTTATGGCTGTTAGTATTTGCCTTATGTATTGAGGTGCTCCTATGTTGGGTGCATAAATATTTACAATTTTTATATCTTCTTCTTGGATTGATCCCTTGATCATTATGTAGTGTGCTTCTTTGTCTCTTATAATAGTCTCTATTTTAAAGTCTATTTTGTCTGATATGAGCATTGCTACTCCAGTTTTCTTTTGATCTCCATTTGCATGGAATATCTTTTTCCATCCCCTCACTTTCCATCTGTATGTGTCCCTAGGTCTGAAGTGGGTCTCTTGTAGACACCATATATACAGGTCTTATTTTTGTATCCATTCAGCCAGTCTATGTCTTTTGGTTGGAGAATTTAATCCATTTTCATTTAAGGTAATTATGCATATGTATGTTCCTATTACCATTTTCTTAATTGTTTTGGGTTTGTTATTGTAGGTCTTTTCCTTCTCTTGTGTTTCCTGCCTAGAGAAGTTCCTTTATCATTTGTTTTAAAGCTGGTTTGGTGGTGCTGAATTCTCTTAGCTTTTGCTTGTCTGTAAAGCTTTTAGTTTATCCCTCAAATCTGAATGAGGTCCTTGCTGGGTAGAGCAATCTTGGTTGTAGGTTTTTCCCTTTAATCACTTTAAATATGTCCTGCCACTCCCTTCTGTCTTGCAGAGTTTCTGCTGAATGGTCAGCTGTTAAGCTTATGGGGATTCCCTTGTTGATCTTAATATTTTTCTTTGTATTTAATTTTTGATAGTTTGATTAATATGTGTCTTGGCGTGTTTCTCCTTGGATTTATCCTGTATGGGACTCTCTGTGCTTCCTGGACTTGATTATCTATTTCCTTTCCCACATTAGGGACGTTTTCAACTATAATCCCTTCAAATATTTTCTAAGTTCCTTTCTTTTTCTCTTCTTCCTCTGGGACCCCTATAATCCGAATGTTGGTGTGTTTAATGTTTTTCCAGAAGTCTCTAAGACTGTCCTCAATTCTTTTCATTCTTTTTTCTTTATTCTGCTCTGCAATAGTTATTTCCACTACTTTATCTTCCAGATCACTTATCCGTTCTTCTGCCTCAGTTTTTCTGCTATTGATTTCTTCTAGAGAACTTTTAATTTCATATATTGTGTTGTTCATCATTGTTGGCTCTTTAGTTCTTCTAGGTGCTTGTTAAACGTTTCTTGCATTTTCTCCATTCTATTTCCAAGATTTCGGATATCTTTACTATCATTACTCTGAATTATTTTTCAGGTAGATTGCCTCTTTCCTCTTCATTTGTTTGGTCCGGTGGTTTTTTACCTTGCTCCTTCATCTGCTGTGTGTTTCTCTGTCTTCTCATTTTGGTTAACTTACTGTGTTCTCCTTTTCACAGGCTGCATGTTCATAGTTCCTGTTGTTTTTGGTGTCTGCCCCCAGTGAGTAAGGTTGGTTCCGTGAGTTGTGTGGGCTTCCTGGTGGAGGGGATTAGTGCCTGTCTTCAGGTAGGTGAGGCTGGGTCTTGTCTTTTTGGTGGGCAGGACCGCATCTGGTGGTGTGTTCTGGGGTGCCTGTGACCTTATTATGATTTTAGGCAGCCTCTCTGCTTATGGGTGGGGTTGTGTTCCTGTTTTGCTAGTTGTTTGGCATAGGGTGTCCAGCACTGTAGTTTGTTGGTCGTTGAGTGGAGGTGGGTCTTAGCGTTGAGATGGAGATCTCTGGGAGAGCTTCTGCTGTTTGATATTACTTGGAGTTGGGAGGTCTCTGGTGAACCGATGTCCTCAAATTGGCTCTCCTAACTCAGAGGCACAGGCCTGACACCCGGCTGGAGCACCAATATCCTGTCAGCCACATGGCTCAGAAGAAAAGGGAGAAAGAAGGAAAGAAGGAAAGAAAAAAAGAAAATAAAGTAATGTTATTAAAATAAAAAATAAAAATAATTATTAAAAATTTTAAAAAATTAAAAAGTAATAAAAAAAGAAAGAAGGAAGGAAAGAAGAGAGCAACCAAACCAAAAAACAAATTCACCAATGAAAACAAGTACTAAAAACTATACTAAAAAAAAAATGGACAGACAGAACCCTAGGACAAATGGTAAAAGCAAAGCTATACAGACAAAATCACAGAAAGAAGCACACACATATGTACTCACAAAAAGGGGAAAAGGAAAAAAATATATATCTATATAGAAAAAAAAAGGAGGAAGAGAGCAACCAAATCAATAAACAAATGTATCAATGATAATAAACTCTAAATGCTAAACTAAGATAAACATAAAACTAGAAACAAATTAGATGAAGAAAGCAAACCCCAAGTCTACAGTTGCTCCCAAAGTCCATCTCCTCAATTTGGGATTTTTCATTGTCTATTCATGTATTCCACAGATGCAGGTACATCAAGTTGTTTGTGGAGATTTAATCCACTGCTCCTGAGGCTGCTGGGAGAGATTTCCCTTTCTCTTCTTTGTTCGCACAGCTCCCGGGTTTCAGCTTTGGATTTGGACCCGCCTCTGCGTGTAGGTCGCCTGAGGGCGTCTGTTCCCTGCCCAGACAGGACGGGGTTAAAGGAGCAGCTGCTTTGGGGGCTCTGGCTTGCTTAGGCCGGGGGGAGGGAGAGGTACGGATGCGGGGCGAGCCTGCGGCGGCAGAGGCGTCATGACGTTGCAGCAGCCTGAGGCGCGCCGTGCGTTCTCCCAGGGACATTGTCCGTGGATCACGTGACCCTGGCAGTGGCGGGCTGCGCAGGCTCCCGGGAGGGGCGGTGTGGAGAGTGATCTGTGCTCGCACACAGGCTTCTTGGTGGTGGCAGCAGCAGCCTTAGCGTTTCATGCCCGTCCCTGGGGTCCGCGCTGATAGCTGCAGCTCGCGCCCATCTCTGGAGCTCGTTTAGGCGGAGCTCTGGATCACCTCTCCTTGCGCACCAGGAAACAAAGAGGTAAGAAAAAGTCTCTTGCCTCTTTGGCAGCTGCAGACTTTTTCCTGGACTCCCTCCCGGCTACCTGTGGCGCACTAGCCCCCTTCAGGCTGTGTTCATGCCGCCAACCCCAGTCCTCTCCCTGCAATCCGACTGAAGCCTGAGCCTCAGCTCCCAGCCCCGCCCACCCCGGCGGCTGAGCAGACAAGCCTCTCGGGCTGGTGAGTGCTGGTTGGCACCGATCCTCTGTGCGGGAACCTCTTCACTTTGCCCTCCGCACCCCTGTGCTGCGCTCTCCTCCGTGGCTCCGAAGCTTCCCCCTCCGCCACCCGCAGTCTCCGCCCGCAAAGGGGCTTCCTAGTGTGTGGAAACCTTTCCTCCTTCACAGCTCCCTCCCAGAGGTGCAGGTCCCATCCCTAATCTTTTGTCTCTGTTTTTTCTTTTTTCTTTTGCCCTATCCAGGTACATGGGGAGTTTCTTGCCTTTTGGGAAGTCTGAGGTCTTCTGCTAGCGTTCAGTAGGTGTTCAGCAGGAGTTGTTCCACATGTAGATGTATTTCTGATGTATTTGTGGAGAGGAAGGTGATCTCCACGTCTTACTCCTCCACTATCTTGAAGGTCTCCTCTCATTTCTTTTTTAACATCCATTTTGAAAATATGTACATATGGAATATTTTCATAACCTAAAATTATTTTTTCCTTATAACTTCTCATATAGAAAATATAAGTGTCTGGCCCCCTAACAGTTACTTAATCAAATATTTTCTCATCTAGAAACAGTTGGGAAAATACTTATTAAAAATTATTCTTCTAATAGAGGGGAAAAAATGATGTGAGCCTATCTAAATGATGTACATGCGAAAACAAACATTTTGACTCAGGAAAATACTTGCTGTGTGTGGTTCAGAGGACCAAAGTGTTCCTGTACATTTATGTGGCTTCTTCTGTTTGGGCATCTGGAAGGTTTTCTCCTATGTCTCATCTGCCTCCACCATCTGTGCAGAGATCTGGCCATTGCTTCTCTGGAAAGTTCTTGTCAATGCAGAAGTACCTCCCATTCCTATTAGAAACTCAGCAACCTCCCAGGACCCTCAAATTCCCAACTCTGCCTTCATTTTGCCTCTCTCAGCTAAAACAGAAGAGAATCATTTGGGAAACAAGGGAGAGTGAAACAATGATTCCAATTGATTCATTACGGGAACCATTAAATTCTCTACCAATGCGAACATAAGGAAGACTCCCAGCATTATTTGTCACCTGGTTCCGTCCACTTTGCCAATGTCATCTGTCTTCTCCCAGTGACATGCATCAAAATTTCCAGCTTCTCTCAACCACCCTATTCCTGTATCCATTTTCTTACTTCCTACCTGTTCACTCATTTAATTCTTTCTTATATCTTGAGACTCATCGAAGCTGCCTCCTTACTGCAAATCCTTTTCTAACTTCCATGGAACGGAACAGAGGCTTTTCTTCTCTGCCACACACTGAATGTGGGTTCTCAGTTGGCATTTCAGAGAAGAGGATGTTGAGTCAGAGTGAGAAGAAAATGACTTTCCAGAGGCTGGGAAATGTCACATTTGAGATTCAAAACGAGGTTTTCTCTAAGTCCAGTATTACTCCTTTTATATTATACTCTCCACATCATCTCTAAAACAGGAGCAATTCGACCTATCGCGCAGGATGGGAGCCAAAGGTAAATCTGAGGGATGCAAAAAGCCCGTTTACCAGTGGTAAACTGCTATAAATATGAGGCATGTTATTATCAATGTTTGAGAGGCTAGAAGCCTAGATTTTCCACTTCTAAGCTCTGTGTCACGGGGTTAAAACTCCTTCCGAGTTTCAGTTACCTCATCTATAATTAATCAACATTAACATGCACCTACAGAATTGCTATTTGTATTAGACACATATCAGAGCCCCTGACATATAGTTGGTGCTCATTAAAAAGTCAGTTTCTTTTTTTGTTCTCTTAGGCCACATTTATAGATAGATCAAAATATCCTAACATTTGTTTTCTGTCTATTCCATTTAAGACGAGATCAAGATTGAGCTTTTTTCAGTTAAAAATATGAATTCGTTAATTTCTATTTATTTGAGAATATTATTACATATTACTGTTACCTGTGATCTAAGCTCAAATAAGCTCCCATTGATTTTTATATTGTATATCAAGAAACACCAATCATTGTTGTTTCAAATGTGACAAAACTAAGGACCTCTATTAATTTCTCTGCCCTTACTTAAACTAGCTCCTTCAAAAATTTTCAAGATGGAAAGAATTTTCTCTTAACTAGCATTTCCAGGAGATTATACAGAATCCTGTTTATAGCTAGAAGCCAAAAAAAAACATCTCTAGTATGAAATGGAACTATGTATTTGGTTTTTTTTCTCTATTAAAGCACTAGTGTTTTAAAATTTCAAAATAAAATAGTTTATGCTGTTCTGGGAACAGTTTACTCTCTCCTTAAGTTAGAGAATATAAATTTGTGATGGGAAAATTTTGAACTGGAAATTTCAATCTCCCTTAAACAACTTTCAACAGCCTGTATCAAGTACAATAAACTGGTAGCATGCAAACTCAATTTCTTTTAAAAATTATCTTAAAAAATTTAAAAATCTTTTGACCTCCTTCACCCATTTCTTTCACCTACCCTTCATTACCTGCCTCTGGGAACCATCAATCTGTTCTTTGTATCCATGAGTTTGATTTTGTTGTTGTTGTTTTGTTTTCTGTTTTTCGGGATTCCAGATATAAGAGATCATATGGTATTTGTCTTTCCCTTTCTGACTTATTTCACTTAGCATAATGGCCTTAAGTTCTATTCACACTATTGCAAATGGCAGGATTTCCTTCTTTTTTACAGATAAATAATTTTCCTGTGTGCATGTGTGCGTGCATGTGCATGCATGTGTGTGTGTGACATTTTCTTTATTTATTCATTCATCAACGAACACTTATGTTGTTCCCATATCTCGGCTATTGTGAATAATACTACAATGAACATCAGAGTACAGATACCTCTTCAAGGTCATGATTTCATTTCCTTCAGATTAATACCCAGAATTAGATTAGCTGGGTCATATGGTAGTTCTGTTTTTAATTTTTTGAGGAACCTCCATACAGTTTTCCATAGTGGTTGCACCAAGTGACATTCCTATCAACAGTGCACGAGGGTTCCCTTTTCTCTACATTCTTACCAGCTTTTGTTATTTCCTTTCTTTTTGATGAGAGCCATTCTAACAGGTGTGAGGTGATACCTCATGTGGTTTTGATTTGCATTTTCCTGATGATTAGTGATTGAAAAACTTTTCATATACCTATTGGCCATTTGTATGTCTCCTTTGGAAAAATGTCTACTCAGGTCCTTTACTCATTTTTTAATTGGGTTATTTATTTATTTTTGTTATTGAGTTGTAGGAGTTCCTTATGTATTTTGGATATTAATTCCCTATGCCATATATGGTTTATAAATATTTTCTCCTATTCCATAGATTGCCTTTTTCATTTTGTTGATTTTTTCTTTGCTACACAGAGACTTTTTAGTTGGATATAGTCCCACTTTATTTTTTCTTTTGTTGCTTTTGTTTTTGGTGGCAAATCCAAAAAATCTTTGCCAAGGTCAATGTCAAGGAGCTTTTCCTCAATGTTTTCTTTTAGGAGTTTTATGGTGTTAGGTCTTGCATTTAAGTCTATTCCATTTTGAGCTGACTTTGAGCATGGTGTAAGAATGGAGTCTAATTCCATTCTTTTGCATGAGGTCATTATACTAAGTAAAATAAGCAAGAAAGAGAAAGACAAATATTATATGTTATCACTACATATGTGGAATCTTAGAAAAGGGAAAGAAAAGTTGATATAGAAATATCATAGAAATAGTCATAGAAATAAAGAGTAGAATGTTGGTTGCCAGGGGCTGGAGGTTGAGGAAAATGGGGAGAGGTTAGTGAAAAGATGCACACATTCAGTTATAAAATGAATAAGTTCTGAGTCCCTAATATATAGCATGATGACTATAGTTAATAATACTATATTATTTACTTGAAATTTACTAAGAGAGTAGATTTTAAGCGTCCTCTCCAAAAAAAAAAAAAAATGTAGCTATGTGAATTGATGGATGTGTTAGAATCATTTCACAATGTATACACATATCAAATCCAAATCATCCCTTTGTACACTCTAAGTATATTGCAATTTTATTTGTCAGTTATACCTCAATAAAGCTGGAAAACTAATAAAATATGTTAAGAAGATAGATATGCTTTTAGGTGTTTTTAGCACACACAAACATATACACATACACACACACAACCAAAGGGGCACAAGAAAACTTTTGGAGGCGATGGCTATGTTTATTACCTTGATTGTGATGATGGTAACACTAACACGAGTGTTCACATATGTCCAAACCCATAAAATTATATCCATTAATTCTGTGCAGTTTTTGTACACCAATTATACTTCAATAAAGCTGGGGAAAAAATCTGGTATATACATACAATGGAATATTATTCAACCTGAAAAAAAAGAAATCCTACCATTTGCAACAACATGGATGAATCTAGAAGGCATTAGGCTACAAGACGGAATAAGCCAGGCAGAGAATGACAGATACTGCATGATTCCATAACAGTCAAACTCACAAAAGCAGAAGATAGAATGGTGGTTGCTAGGGGCTGGGGAAGGAGGAATTGGGGAGTTGTTGCTCAATGGATATAGCTTTAATTATGCAAGAAGAATGAGTTCTACCAATCGGCTGGACAAGCAAGAGCCTATAGATAATAATATGGTATTGTGTACTTCAAAATATATTAGGAGGATAGATCTCATGTTAAATGTTCTTATCACACACACACAAACACACCCACAAGAACATAAGGAAATAAGGAAATCTTTGGAGGTGTTGTATGTGTTTAGTTCCTTGATGGTGGTGATGGTATCATGGGTGTATGCATATGTCCAAACTCATCAAGATGTATACATTAAATGTGTGCATTTTCTATATCAATTTACCTCAGTAAAGTTTTTTTTATTAAAAAAGGAAAACTACAATGACAACACACAACTGTTTTTACAATGCTCTAAAATTGCCTGATTAAAATAAGTCAGGAGGTATTTTAGTGGAAGTGCTTCCGAATTAGAAGTTCACTAAAAATGCAACCCATCATATGAATAAATAACAATCATCCATTTGTTGAATAGGACTTTTTGAACAGAGTGGGTTTGTAATTGAACTATGTCAATGCACTAGACACAGGTCCTGCCTTCGGGTGGGAGACATGGCAGGAAAGTGAGTCACCATTGTAGTAAGTTATTAATCAATCAACCACTTAATATTAATGAACGAATATTAATACCTCTGTAAGGAGGCTAGCAGAGGGAGTGAGCAACAGACCATGGGCAGTAAAAGGAAGAAAAGTCAGTCACTCAAGATGACTCTTGAAGAATAAGTTGAAATTCTTCAGGATAAGTCAGAAGGTCATTGCAGGCAGAAGGGGCAGCACAGGAGGAGTGAAAGAGACGTACATTGACAGAATCATAAAAGTTCCCCATGGTGATGCTTAGCGTGTGAGATAGTGAGTGAACAAGGTGACACCAGAGGGCAGGACTGGGGTGTCAGGTGGGCTGTGACAGGTCTGCAGTCTCTCCTATGAGTGCTAATTTTCAGAGAAGAGTCATCAGCCCCTTCCCAACTCGGGCCTCCTTCTCTGCAAACCTCCTGCCCGCCTGCACCTGCACGGTGTCCTGGGCATCCATGGATTGGTCCATCACTAGCTTCAGGACCTGTCCTCATAGGGCCCACGTGATGGGAGCCACCGATCAACGGGAGGATGAGACCGAGCAAGGGTAGAAGGAGAGGGCCCAGCCTCTCAGCATCTGTTTAAGATCACAGGAAAACCACTCACGTCCTTTCAAATAGGTGAAATTTCGCTTTCAGCTTTATTTACCTGAGAGTGAATTTCAGTTTGAAGAGGGCTTTATGTCGTTTGAGGCGAAGCACCAAAGGTATAAGCAATTTTCAACAAGAGTACTACACATTTGTCTTTATAACAATTTGTGTGTAACAGCTTTTATGCAAATGACACTAAAGTGGCACCTTTTTTTCTAAATTGGACATTTTTATGGTTATAATTTTCTTCTGTAATAACAGCAAAAAAAATGGCTGTCCCAGCGGAGTTGAGCATTTCATTTCTGAACACCGTCTTGTGAAGTTGGAATGACAAGGTTCCTTCATTTGCGCCAAGATGACAAAAAAGTATTCTTTGTCTTCCTTGTCTTAGTTTTCAGAGGCAGTTTAACTTCGGGTGCCTCCTTCCCCCATCAGCAACCCTGAGCAATCAGAACGGGCTCATAAAATCACCACCCAGCTTCCAGGCACCAAAAATACTGCTCGCTCTTGCTCCTTTCAAGCTGAGTGGCATAAATTATTTGGTTAGATTTCAGTTTCAACACGTTGTTGGGTCTTTTGCATTCATACCACTTTCCCCCAAGTCAGACAGGTGACTTTTATAGACAATGGGGTTTAATTGACTACCATACAATGGAATTTACAGACAGTATTCTAGGCAAGCATCCCGAGATACTCGTAGAAGAATCCACGTTATTGTTGCTCAATCGACCGAAAATTTTTGTAGAGACAACAGAAGAAGGCGTGCGTTTCAAACAATGACTTAAATTTATCCAAGGATTCAGCTAAACAATATATATAATTTGTGGCAGTGGAGGCCTTTGGGGTGGGCAAAACAAGAAGGTCATAGCAAGTTGTGGGAAGGAAGTGTGCAAAGAGATGGAAAGGACAAAGATCTGGACCCTGAGTGAAACTGAGGGACTCACCCTCTCTCTCTGTGTTTCTGATTCCTCAATGGTAAAAAATGTTCTTTTTCCTGACCTTTTTTTCCCCCTCGTTCTAGTCAATCATCAGAAGGGACTGCTTTCTTATGTTCAAAGAAACCTCATGTAGAATTAGCTCTGGATTTTTGGAATTTGGAGAGTGAGAGAGAAGGATAAATGTGGTGACGGCTTGATATCTACCACCTTGGGAAGAGTCTAGGATTCGGCTTTACTACATCTAGTCCTTGAACCCAAGACTAGAACTTTCTATGTATTTGACCCTTCAGGAAATAAATTTCTAAACTTTCATCGACTCATTTGAAAAATGGGACAAGGAGTAGCTTGTCTCATGGGGTTCTCATGAAGACCAATGAGGTCATGTGTACAAAACACTTTGTAAGTTGATGTTTATGTTGTTATTGATAGGATTAAGACTCCTTTCCACCACTGAACTGAGATTCTAAGGTCACTCAGAAGCCACCTACTGGTATTGTTAATACCATCTACCTAAAAGGTTGTATTCTCTGGCTTGTAAAAATTCCCACCTCTGATGGGTCATTGATGTTTCTTGGTTTCTTTCCTGGGGTCACACAGTCTTGCGTTCAGCCAGCTACACTGATGGAGCTCAGCCATGCTTGGTCCTGGGAAGGACCTGGAGATTCAGAGATGGGCAAGACGTAGTCCCTGCCCACAGTGAGCTCAGGCTTTAATAAGGAAGCACAGGGATTTGACTGGAAGGGAAAGATGTTCCCAGAGGCCATGTTTCTTTCCTCTCTCCTAGACAGTCATGTCTAGAGCACTTGCTGGTGGGATATCGGGGGATTTTTACTTTCTTCCTCAAGCATTTGTGAAATATATGAACATACTCTTTAGGAAGAACATATATTATTTATAAAATCAAATGTACATGATAAATATGATGAACACGTCTGTATGTTATGTACAAAATGTGTTAAGAGAGTAAATCCGAAGAGTTCTCATCAGAAAGAAAGATATTTTTTCTATTTATTTAATTTTTTATCTGTAGGAGATAATGGATAGTCAGTAAACTTATTGTGGTCATCATTTTATGATGTTTGTAAGTTAAATCGTTATGCCGAACACCTTAAACTTATACAGAGCTGCATGTCAACGATATCTCAAATAAAACTGAAAGAAAAAAAAGTTGAAAAGCTAATCTCCTTATGAAATGAAAAAAATCTGCAAAAATAGTTCAAAGGGGAAGTTGGCCATTTTTGGTACACAGATTTTGAATTAGAGAGGTTTTAAATAATAAACACATGTGTATGTCACTATTAGTACAAGTGTACATATGTAAGTGTGTGTGCATAAGCTATGGTATGCACACATACACAAATGTATTAACACACATATCAGCATGGAGGCATTTCTTTAAAAAAAACCTTTCTTTATCTCAAGCTACTAAGTGGGATTTCCATGCTCTGTTTCATCTTTCCTGGCATCACTCCTGTCCCTAGGTCTTGGCACTCTCACGCTGGTCCATCCAGCTACCCGTGATACCCTCCAAGTGCTGAACAGGGAGGAACCTGAAGCACTGGCTTGTAACCCCAGCCCTGGGCCCACGTGACTTACGACTGCAGCCCAGAAGTCCATCCAAGGCTTGTCCTTCCAGACAATATGGAGGAGAAGGAAGTATGGTCTCTGGGGTTCCTCTCCCCACACTGTCACTTACTGATTAGACCCTTTATTTATCCTTTCTGAACTTTAGTCTCCTCATCAGAGAAATAAGGACCATCTCAGAGGCTGTTGGGGGGAATGTAAGCACCTAACGTATGCTGGTCATTTCATAAGCATCACTTCTTTTACTTCTGATTTGATCCCTGGGAGGAAAGATGGTGACATTTGAACTACCTGTCAGCTCATTAATGGGAATTAATTTTTTTTTTCCCCAGGGGGCAGTAATTTTGGAGACTTACAGTTTGACCATTGGACAAATGAAAAAACTGCGTATCCAAGTGAAGTTGCCTTGGTGCTGGTGACACAGACCAGCGTGTGGTCCAGCCGGCAGATGCCCGCTGGGGAAATCCAGCCCAAGGTTTTATCCCGTGGACCACACCACGCATCAGCAACACCGTTTCACTGCGCACTTTTGCAAGCAGAAATGCTTAGGGGCTGGTGTGCAAACATCAGCATGTGTATATATCCTCACAGAAACCACATACTGAAGTGTGTCATCATTCTAGGATTGCTGCACAAGACAAAGCAATTTGGATCCTTTGTGAGCTTTCTTTTCCGGTGGTAGAAACTCATTAAAATCTCATGAAATCCTTCCACATAAAATGTGAAGCGATGCTGAGCTGCCTCCCTAAAAGTTAATATTGTGTGTATTGAAGGGGAGGCGGGGGGTGGTGGTTTGCGTGGGAGGCATGTATTTGAGCTGCCGTAGAAAAGGGGGGACTTCCTTAGCATATTTTAATTACTGTCTGGCTTCCCCTGTGAGTAAATGAGCCAGTGGCTGGAGCTTGGATCCGGCCTGGGACTGAAGTAGAGGCGTGGAGTCCCAGTGGTCCCTCCACTTGCATCAGGGCTGAACTTGAGCATGATTGTTGCAGCGAGAAGAAAGGCTGCTGGGCTACCTGGGATTAATGAGTACCCAGGGAATGGGAGATGGCTCTAGGCTGGAGCTGGGGTCATTAAATTCTGCTGGTCATTAATCCCCTGGAAATGCCCAGGGCTGAGGTCATTATTCTTGGGAGATAAAAAATTCAGGACCCAACAACACAAGAGCATGAATATTGTGCATTTCTCAGATTGGTGGTGTGTTTTCCAATTTGGAGGCAGAGTGTAATTGCAGGGAAACAAATCTCCTTTTTAGAGACCCACTGTGTATGCGTCGACCATCTCAACTTTCAATTCAAACTCAACCAGTGTTTTTGTCGCGTACCTACTATGTGTCAGGAGCTGTTATTAGTTTGATTTTCTTTAACCCTCTAGGCAATAAAGGCAACACTCTTGAGTTTCATGATGAAGAAATTGAAGGTCAGAGAGTGTAAGTGACTTGGGCAAAGACACACAGCTGGACAGCAGATCTGCCGGAAGCCACAGCTCATTTCTTCAATCTCTATGCTCAGTGCCTTTTTCATGTATCTCAACTGCCTGCCTTAGGGTGTAAATTATTTAAACAGTGTACCGGAACTTGAAACTCTTCCTGTGTTTAGATGCCTTCAGCTACTCACCTTTCTTGGAGTTTTCTCCCACTCATTCCTGTGAGTCGGAAAAGAAGCTCAGTTCCACTTTAACATTGCTGCAATACCTGATGCTGTTTGCAGAAATAGCCTCTGTAGCATGCATCGCCTTCTCACTCAGTGGATTGGACTTTTAAAAACTGCCCCAGATTGTGCAGAGTGAACTAGTAAATCAGACTGTATGGTACAGTGGCTAAAACTATCTTGAGCCAATCGCAAGTGGGACTTTGTAGAATATTTTACTTCTATGTGCCTCAGTTTCTTCATCTGTGAAAAGGGGCTGATAATTGTGGCAACTCATGGGATTGCTGGGAGGATGGATGAGCTGGTATTTGTAAAGCATGGAGAACAGTGTCCAAGCCAGTGCAGGCAACACAGATGTGCTTGTAAAAGAAAATAAAGTCAAACCAAGTAAATGAAGTCAAATACAATCAAGTCAAATAAAATAATATAAAATAAAATAAAGTAGATTAATAAAGCTGGGAAATTATTGTAAGGAGCATATATTCTTCTAACCACTCTAATGCATATGAATATGTAAACTCTTTTGGGGGTAATTTTTGGCTCTTTAATGTAACTTTGAAACGTCTTGCAGCTTCAACAATTTTATTGGTATCTTGCTTGCTGCATTCATCCCCTGCATATGCAGAATGCCAGCAAATCCAGTCCTATTCATTGTTAGTCTTTCAGATATTTTGCACCAGCCTTATGAGTTCTTTTGCATGCAAAAGAGGAAAAAGGTAGAAAAGAACCCTGACACTTTTGAACCCCAAATATGTCCTTAGAACTTGATATAAAACAACACTGCAAGTAAAGTTTTTTTCCCATCCATATTCTCTAAGGCTTCAAGGTCTTTGAGGGTTCAAGTCATCCTGCTGGAAAGGAAAGCTGGAAAGGGATTTGAACCCAGTCAGGTAACCTCAAAATGTTTGTTTTTTCCCGTACCAAGAGGCAGAAACTTGCCTGTTTAATGCATCAGTTGTATCACTTCTATAATTTTTAATAATAAACTTCCTATATTTATTGATTGGGGAGCATTTTATAATGAGTGGAAAGCATAGAACCAAGACTGAAAAATTGAGCCCTTCTTCGCAACAAATTGTCCATCTTCTTCTATCTACATTCTTTTCCACTTCCTTCTTGTATGCATAGTCATAATCATAGCAAAGGTCCAAGTTTAATTTAGCTTTCGCTGTTTAATATTAATCCAAGGTGGGTAATTTGAAGGACTTGGCTCAGTTTGAACTCTGTGTTCTGCTGTGTTTGTTAAAAAAAAATTAGTTATGCTACTTTATGGCCATAACTGAATATTGTTCAAATAAGTACCAATTAGAGCAGCGGACCTCATTTTAAAAATTGCATCAGGAGAATGAATAAGTCTTCCTGGAGCAATGATAAGCCTGTCCACTAAAATAGGACATTGCTCATGTCCGTTATGAAACCACAGACTTTCGGGCACGTCAGAGGTGCTGTGATTTGGTTTCTCAGATACTTGATGATTAATGACAAATGCATTTATATTATTGAGGAAATCCCTTTTACTCATTAACTAAATTAAAATTCTGTAGTCTCAGAAGACTTATAAAGTTCAGTGACATGGAACACTGACTGCCTACATCTTTGAGATGCAGAGTGACATAATTCATTCATTCATTTATTATGTTTGTTGGACATCTCTGTTTTCAAGTCACCTCTGTTTTCAAGGAACACTGCTTTGCAAACTATAAAGTGCATAAGAGCCTCCATGGATAATATTAAAAGGCGTATTTTGTAAAGTGGGGACTAAGGTACTTGACAGTCCTAACAAGCTCCCAGGTGAAGCCAATACCTCTGATCAGTGGATGACAGTCATGCAACGCTGGAGGAAGTGATGAGGAAGACGGACAAACATTGTTCCTCTCATTGCGCTCATGGACTCAGCATTCTGGTTTAGGAGACAGAGAATAAACAATTAAGCAGAGGCTGAATGAGATCCTTTCAAGGAGTGGCCCATGCTGTGAGGAAGAGAATCTGGACACGGGAGTGCTGGAAACATGGGATGTTCATGGAAGGCCACTTCCTGACGAGATGACAATTGAGCTGAGAACGATGTGAAATTGGGAAATCAGGGAGAAGAGCATTCCAGACAGAGGGAACGACAAGTACAAAGGCCCTGAGGAAGAAACAAATGAGTTGTGTTTAAGAAAAGAAGCCCAGGGTGGACACAATAAGTGAGGAAGGGAATAGTGTGACATAAGATCAGAGACATAAGTGAGGGCTGGGGTGTGTCAGGCCCTGGAGACCACAGTAAGGAGTTTGGTTCTTAGCCCACCTATCATGGAAAACCATGGGATGGTGTAAGTAGGGCAATGGAATGACTTTTTCAAGGAGCTCTTTAGCTATTGTGTGGAGGTGGGATCTAAAGAGGTAAGAAGGGAAGCAGTGGCATCGAGTAGGAGCTGGTGTCTGGGTCCAGCAGAGATGATGATGGTTTGGACACAAGTGGGGACAGCAGATGGTTTGGGGATGTATTCTGGAGAAAGGACCTAGAGGGTTTCATTCTTTTAAGAACCAACTGACTTGAGAGCTGCCATGTCAACCCTCTTCCACATGCCGGTTGCTGATATCAACCTGGAAGGCCAACCTAGGAAGACCCTCCGCACCTGGGGGGCTGGAGGGAAGACAGGTGAGTGACCAGCAATTATAACATGGCGGCCAATCCCTTCTGGAGCAAAGTGTTCTGGGGGGCAAAAGAGACACAGGGCCAGCTCCTCATGTTAACCTTGGCAATTGAATCCCTTCTCTGAGCAAGTTTTAGAGTCCACGTTTGCAAAATAAAGGGATGAACTAAAGGAGAGCTTAGATCCCATTCAGATCAAATTTCCTGTGTTGGCGACATTATCTCCTTTATTTTTGTCTCTTTGTTTCTCAAATGTTTTGTGAGTGTTGTGGTAAATCACGTGATGGGTTAATATGAGCACGGTGAATTGAGACTGAAGAAATAATTCCACCACGATCAGCTCTCTGCTGATTTAAGAAGCAAGAGATTGCAATGGGGGAACCCGTGAACTCCTTGGCTTCACATCCCACTAGCTGTGAGGCCTTGGACAAGTTACTTAACCTCTCTGTTTCCTCCTCCATGTTGTTGCCAGGATTAAATGAGTTAATGTAGGTTAGACATGAACTCATAGAAACGTCTGACTCAAGGGAAGCACTATATATGTATAGCCATTACTATTAATGTTATTGCTGCTTAGTTATTATGACTATGATCTGGGTATTTGTGCCATGGGTGAATTTACGGTTCACAGTCTATTTGCAGAAGCTACACGGGGAAAGAAAATGGGCTTTGGGGCCCCACAGGCCTATGTTAAACCTCACCTTCACCATTCACTAGCTCTGAGATTTGGGAAAGGGGTTTGGGCTTTTCTGAGTTGAGCCTCAGTTCCCCCCTCTGTAAATTGGGAATAATGATATTGATCTTGAAGTTCAAGATGAAGATTAGGCATAATGTCTGCTGAGTGACCAGCACAATACCTAGAGCAAGGTGGATCATTTATCAATGGCATACTCATGCATCCAATGGAAATCTGTCAACAAATGGCACTATGTGCCAGACACTGGGCTAGATGCCAGAAAGGTAATATGAGCAAAGCAGAGATGACCCTATTTCTGCAGGAAGGAAAGCACAGGTGATCATGCAGGGCACCTACTACAGTGATGCTAACTTATCCAATCAAGGAAGAATTCTTTAAGGAGGTGACATTTACATTATTATTAGCATTTGGATTCTTAATCATAGAAACACCCCTTTCTTGACCCCAAGACATTTTGTATCTAGCTATATTTTGTGGTCTGTTTGATGTAGATAGACCTCATAGATTAATTGCAAAATGCTCTTATCTGTGGTGGTGTCAAAGAGAGCCTCCCCCGTTGTGAGTGGCCAAATAACCCTCCCCCAAAGATGTCCACGTCCTAATCTCCAGAACCTATGAATATTGTACCTTACACGGTGAACAGACTTTGCAAATATGATTAAGGATCTTGAGATGGGGATTATCCTAGATTATCTGAGTGGACCCAATCTAGTCACACGGATCCTTAAAATTGGAGAACTTTTCTTGGCTGAGGTAAGCGGGAGATGTGACTACAGAAGAAGAGTTAGAGAAATATGTGTCTGGCTTTGAAGATGGAGGAAAGGGGCCACGACCCAAGGAACGTGGACCGTCTCAGCTGGAAAAGGCAAGGAAATGGATTCTTCCCTTGAGCCTCTGGAAGGAATGAAGCCCTGCTGACACCTTGACTTCTGCCCAGTGATCCCATGTTGGTGACCTCCAGAAGCCACAGAAAGCTAATACACTCTGTATGCAGGTGGTGATGTCTGCCATGCTTCCTTTTCCAAGTAGCTGCTATTATCCCATTTCACAGATGAGTAAACACTGGGAGTCAAGAAGGGTAAGCACTTAGTCCAAGACTAGCAAGAGAGAACCTGGGACCAACGTTCCTACCCAAGGCTGTCTGACTCCAAAGGCTGTCCTCTCATTAGCCCACCATGCAGCTTTGATGGATAGCCTCATTTTTCTACAGAGAACCACAGAGAGATGCTTACGCCCATGACCACCAAACACAAGAGAGGCAAAGCAGCCCCCAAAACTCCCAGGCCACGGCCCATCTGTTGCAAGTCACGTGTTTAACTCCACTCTCCAACTTTGTTTGGTGGAGCCTGTCATGCCAGACAAAAATTGTGTGACCTAGCTTGCAGTAGCTTTTGTCGTGAAGGTATCGTTTGCGGGTGAGTGTATGTCACTGTGCTGTTATACATCTCTTCACTCAAGCAGCTGTCCAACATGTTGAATAGTCTTTCATCTTGTCAAACACTTCCCTTCGCCTTTCTACAGCTTTCTCAGCCAACATGTACACACCTAATCAATCTAGTGCCACTGTCTCCAGACTTTCAAACCCCAAAAAACTGCCCCAACCACTTTCTTAAAGAGACAATCGTCTCTTTTCATCGCTTGCAAATAATGGCTTCTTATTAGGGGGCGTTTTCTGAGCAGCGTGAGCTGAGATTTGTCATTTGTCGCATATCTTCAAGTTCAGTTATAGGACCTCCTTGTGACAACAGGAAGACACATGGGTTGGTGTCCTTTCCCTTTCCCTAACCTACACACATGTTGATAAAGCAGGCTTCATTGCTGTATTCTCATGTATTCGTTTTTTTTTTTTTTTTAAATTTTATTTATTTATTTATTTATTAATGGCTGTGTTGAGTCTTCGTTTCTGTGAGAGGGCTTTGTCTACTTGCGGCGAGTGGGGGCCACTCTTTATCGCGGTGCGCGGGCCTCTCACTATTGCGGACTCTCTTGTTGCAGAGCACAGGCTCCAGTCGCGCAGGCTCAGTAGTTGTGGCTCACGGGCCTAGTTGCTCCGCGACATGTGGGATCTTCCCAGACCAGGGCTCGAACCCGTGTCCCTGCATTAGCAGGGAGATTCTCAACCACTGCGCCACCAGGGAAGCCCTATTCGTTTTTTTTTTTTTTTTAAACGTGAAGCCCAAGGTCTGCAGATAAGCATGTAACATCTTCCAACCTCCAGAATCAGAACTCAGGTAAGCTCTCAGCCTCATCTAGTACCTTTCACCTCACCCATCGCCTTACTCCACAGTCTCCTGCAATGCTGGTCGGCATTATTTTATGCCTCCATGCCTTGGTCTGTGGGCTTATCATGGCTTATCATACCTGTTTCCCTGATCTGTTTGATGAGCTCCTAATTATCCTTCAAACTCAATTTAGACGTCATCCTTCATAAAAAGCAATTCTTGCATCTCTCAGAGTGCATTTCTCTGTCCTTGATACCCCGGGGGTCCTTGCCTGCTCTTCTATGATACATATTTATAAAACGGTGGTGTATGTCTTATCTGTTCCTGATAAGCAGAATGCAAAACAGCCTCGTTCTTCACCACTGCTGGTGGCCGCATCCTTTGTGGCGTAACTTTGCGATGTTCTTCCTCTCTAATTTGGACTCAGCCATATAACCTTTGGCCAATGTGATATTAGCAAACATGATGTAAGCAGAGGTTGGCAAAGCACTGATGTGGCCGTGCTTGCCCTCCCCAATGGGTCTCTGACCTTGCTGTGAGAACAAGCTCAAGCTTGCCCATCAGAGGTTGAGAGTCACTTAGAGCAGAGCCCAGTAATCCCAGTTGCCCAGCCAACAACTAGGCAGCCTTCAGACATGTGAGCAGGGTCAACTGAGATCAGCAGAGCTGCCAGCATGTGAGCAGTAAATGTTTCTTGTTGTATGCTACTGAGATTTTGTTTGTTCAGCAGCATATCATGGCAACGGGTGACCAATACACTCCCCTATAAACCTACACTCTCCTTAAGGGCAGACATTGCATCTAGGTCCTATTTACATCCTCAAGGCCCAACACTTAGTAGAAACTCAATAAATAATTGTTAGAATTGAAAGTAAAACATTTCCATATTCTGTGTATATAAGAGGAGCTCAGAATTACTAATACTTAAGCTGGGGCTTTTATTATGCAGAGGAAAAACTAACATCATTTTTCTCTTATGACTCCAAGTTACAGAATTTCCGTTAGTAGATTGATCCTTCATTTGTGTGAAGATGGAGGGGAAACCAAGTTTAGGACAGTCTTGCCAATCCCCATGCAGAGCAGAGCATGACTCTCCCATCAACCATGTCTGTGTATGAGGTATTAATTAATACCTCTTATTTTTTATTGTAAATACATGACCTACATTACTTAAGGGAATTGTGGGCAGTGCACCATGTGGAAGACAGAGATCACTCATAAGTTTATAGTTATCCCTAAACTAGTTAATCGGAGTAGATTGTGAAACAGCACATGGATACAATGACTGCATTTAAAGGAATCAAAACGAAAAACATCTCTTGCTAGTCCTGTGGTTTAGTGATAGACTGTGGATTTTCTCAATTGCACTTTTGTTTTTGTTTAAATTTCAGTTTTGCTGCAAATAGTTCCACACAAAGAAGACACTGAACACATAGGTAAATGTGTGCTCTCTTTTAATCGTCTTTAAACACACACACACACACACACACACACACACACACACACACACAAGTATTTGAATTAGTTAGGATGGAAGGAGGTAAGTCACTCCAACCTCTAAACCCCTTTGACATTCACAAGGTGCTAAAAGTCAGCTGGGGTCTCAGCTCTGACGAATTTGCATCTGTTTGAATATGACGCTTGAAAAACCCCAGCGATAGATTAAATTTTGCCAAGGAGAAAATGAGAGAGAGGCTTCCATCTCTTAGGTCTGCTGGGAGGATCTTTATGGTTGATTTACTTTTTTAAAATAAATGTTTCTTTATGTGTTTCCCTCAGTTCCTGCCCAGGCTGCGTCTATCATACAAGACGTAACTTCTGCCAGCCCTGTCAGCCAGCAAACAGTAAGTCAACCTAGTTCTGGTACAAGGTGAAGGGCTATTTCAATCTAAGCTGCATATACCTTCTGTGTTTTCTGATTAAAATGTGCAAGCAAACCTTGGAATAAACTCTACCTGACATGACTTCTCAAATAATTTATGTTCCTTGCAAACCTCGAATGGAGGATTGATTTTGGTGCCTGTCACTATATTTCAGATGATTAAAAATGGATCAGAGCTTTTAAACGAATTTAATGACCAAAGATTGTCCTGTATGAAAAAATGTCAGTGAGGTCAGAAAACAAAACTCTTTGTCTAAAGCCAGAGTAGAGGGCTATTGTTTTCTTGCAAAAGTGACACATAGTCATCATCAAAAATTTGAAAAAAAACAGGGATAAAGAGGAGAGAAAAATCACTCATAATTAAACAGGCCAGAGAGACCCATTGCTAGCATGTAGTCACATTTTTTCCAGTCTTATCTATGTCTCTGTGTTGTTTTCTATAGGTTAACATATGAAATAAGTACAAATTTGTGTCCCAATTTTTATCACTTGCAGTAATACCAGTGATGATGATTATGATGATGATGACGACATTTGAGCAGAATTCATAAGGAATTTTCTAAGCATTATGCATATATTGCCTTGTTGGGTCCTCAAAACAATCTTATCACGTAGGTTCTGTTGTTTTCCTTATTTATAGACTTTAAGTAATTTGCCTAAGGCTACACAACCAGAAAATTCTAAAGCCATAACTCAAACCAAAGCAATCTGATTCCTGAGCCCTATGCCCTTAATCACTATGCTGTGAGAGAAGCTTCTTCAATGTTATCATAAAATAATCATATACATAATTTTTAGCAGTGGTATAATGTACCAGGACACATTATTTGCCATATATTTGTACTTCATTCTATGCAGATATGCCCTCTTGGCGGCAACCCTGTACTATAACATTGTATACGTGATCTATTATCTTTAAAGACATTTCTCCATTTCTGGATATCAAGGGGTATCATTAGGTTGCTCCTTGATCCACAGTCCATGGAAGGAACACTATATATCTCATCAGACAGACCTGTGTTGGAAACTCAGCTCTGCAACTTACCACCAATGTTTTCTTGGAAAGGTAGCTTATCCTCCCTACATCTAAGGCAAAGCAGAGGTGTCAGAAAAATTATATAAGATGCCATGGATGTAAATGGTTTAGCATAGTTGCTGACCCATTGAAAGTGGCCAATATATAGCAATTCTTTGTATTATTAATAATAATTTATAATAACTGTTTTGAGTGATAATTATGTGACTATGGATGATCAGATTGAATCCTCACAACAATTCAATAGAATAGGCATTATTTATCCTTTCTGATAGATGAGAAAAATGATGCTTAGAGAAGTTAAGTGACTTTCCCCGGGTGAAGCCTGACTTGACAACAGAGGGTTCAGTGTCAGAGGCCACACTCTGACACTCCTTGCTACACTGAGACCTAGTCATGAAGTGCCTTAAAGATTCTGCAGAGGAGTTTAAGGATCAAGGGGAGCCCTGAAGAACTTTAAGTAGGAGCTGGGTAAGATTGAGTTTCCAAGCTCTGTCTGGGGTAGCATGGCACGTGGACATGCAAGGAAAAGAACAAGCCTGGGGCGAGAAAACCCAGCTAAGAGGCTGTTATTGGAATAGAGGCAAGAGATGATGGAATAAATGAGAGAGACTGACTTTGGGGATGGAAAGAAATGGATGGTTTCAAGAGCTGTGTCAGAGGTAGAACTTGCAGGATTTGGTGCCTTGTGAGAGATACGAGGGACAGGAGAATAACATGTCCAGATTTCTATCTATATTTCTAGATAGGTAAAGCCAATAGTTTAATCTACCAAGACAAAATAGAGGAATGGCCAGGGGAGGAGAGTCAGTATACTTTCAGATATGTTGACAGTAGTTTCCTAATAGATACCCCAATGGAACTGACCAAGTTGTTGCGTGTAGGCATCAGAATCTCAAAAGCAGAAACTACATTAGGTTGTGTGTACTTTCAGCACATTGGTGGGGTGAGGATACGGGGATTCACAGGAGTATCCAGGAAGAGTGTGAAGATAAGGAAACTGAACATGGGACATGAGGAACGACATTGTTTAGGGGATGGGCAGAAGCCATACTGTGTACTAGGATGGGCTAGGCTCTGCTGCAGTCACAAATAAGGCCAGTTCCCTGAGTGGCTTAGCAAAACAGAAGCATATTTCTTCCTTGTGCAAAATGTGAGGAGAGTTGGCAGGGGATCCCTTCATCTAGTGACTCAGGGAACTAGTATTCTCCCATCTTGAGACCCCAACCTCTCAATAATTGGCTTCTAAGGGTCCTGAGAGCAGGGAAGGACATATGCAGAAGCTCTTAACTGCCTTTTTGGGAAGAGATACATATCATTAGCTACGACCAATTGCAGGTCACCATCCTAACCACAGAAGAAGCTGGGAAGGATGAAGGCACAGACAGAAAGAAGAAATGACCTGACGGGTGAACACATAGCATTAAGTCTATCACCAACCTCAGGTAGATTTCCAAAACCAATTATGAATTTTAAGACTGTATTGGGGATTATTTACCATAATTAAATGTTGATGTCATAGGTCAGGTTAGTAACAGCCTTGAGGTGTGATGGGTGCCACGCATTCTGCCCCATCGAGAGAGCTGGGCAAGCCAGAGAAAGAAAGCGGCTGGTGGCACTATGCCAGTTCTGGAGGCTGGGCAAGTGGAGTGCATCAGAGCCTAAAGGGCATGGGAAGTCTGGTCTAAGGAAAATTCATCTGCCCAGAGGGCCCAGCAGTCTAAGCTGAAGTTAAACTCGAAACCAGAAGGACAACAACACATGATTCTGTCCAATCAATTCTGTCACAGTAGGACTCTAGAGCTTCTTGGGGTTGGAGGGGGGTCTCTGTGGAAACGGAGAGCTGGGCACAGGGACAAAGTAGAAGCCAATTTGTCCTGGGGGCAGAAACTCACTTCAGCGAGTGCCTGTGGATAATGCCAAGCATGTCAGATATGGAGTCTTGTGCTGAAAAACCAGCTCTGGGTGTCACCCCCAGGTGGACCAAGGGGTGATAGCTGTCCAGCTTTGGCCAGGACTGGATCAGGTTCTGAGCAGAGCAGAGCCCCCAGGAGTAACGGAGAGAATCCAGCTGGGTTGTCCTGGGAAAGATTTCCACTCTCATAGTCCCGGCAAAGGATTGGTCTGGCATTTAGGTCTTGGTTCTGCTGGGTCTCTGCTCCTGATGACCTATGTCATTATGGACCAGCCATTTATTCCTCACCCTCTCTGGCTGTTGGTTTCCTTTATCCCTGAGTGGGGAGGGAGCAGCAAAATAGATGATCTGTAAGGTTCCTTCCCCTTCTAAAACTACTAACCTGTAATGAATTGAGATATTGTAAAACACAGCGCATGTGAAAGTATGCTGCTCCACAAGCTGTTATTTTTATTAGTCATGCGCAGCTCTTCCCCACACTTCGAGTGAATGGGCACTGACTGCAGGTTTAGAAATTCATTTAGAAGGACATTCAGAAGGGGGGTGCTGTATCAAAACCACATAAAACTTCTCATGAAGTTTAATTGCAATGTATTTCCCGAGAGAGGCAGAACTGTTATCAACCAAGAGCGATTCTCGAATGCATGCCGAGTTTGAAAACAAAACATAACACTGCTCCCAACCATGCTGACGATATTAGGAAAACCCGACTGCTTGAAGCGTTCAGAGGCAAAGGCTTCCTCTTTGTCCATCAGAGGAGCACCTCCTCGTCCATCAGAGGAGCACCTCCTCATCCATCAGAGGAGCACCTCCTCTGGGCTTAACACATTCTGTGTTTCTCCCACATAAGGAAAGGGGGAGTGAAACAGGGTTTGTCCACAGTGTTGGGATGAGGAAGGAAGACCTGAGGTGCCAGGAACCTCCACTTTGCCCTCTTGAAGAGGCTCGTATGAGGAGCATAGTTTACGATGACGCAAACCTCCTGAATTCTCTTCCCCGTTGCTTCTGTTCACCCAATCCCAGGCCAGTCTTGTTTTCAGGAAGCCAGTGTGCTCTCTCTATACCTCTTGAATTTTGGGTTAGCCACTCACATATCAGCAGACTCTCTTGGAAGAAGCTGGGGGTCAGGTTCCAGTGGAGGCTTGCAGGTAAGAGGAAAGTTCTTGGAAGAGAGAGCAAAGAACGAAAGGAAGCAAGGGCAACCATCACCTAAGGAAGTGCATAGTGTGGCAGGTGCCCAGCGCTTCACAGCTTGTGCTGCACTTCTTCCCACCAATTCCAGCCAGCGTCACACCCACCAAGTGAGGCCAACAAGACTGGGATGAGGAAGCACAGGCTCCCAGCTGCTCCACAGCGTACGCTCCGCTGCACTTGAGCCGTCAGCGCCACCACCTCTGCTCTGCTCCTTTCCTGCTCCTGCCTCTGTGCTGCCGGGGCTGTTTCCTCAGCCTCTGCTTTTGCTGATACTGCAACTGTGCCCCTAATTCCTCTGCCTCCCCTTCTTCCTGTTCCTCTTTTTACTGCTATAGCTTGCTCTTTGCTTCTATTTGCCAGGGACACTGAGATGTATAATGATCTGGTTTAATCATCAGAGCAACCCTACGAAGACCTCCCTGAGGTTTGGAAGGGTGATCCACCTGGCTTGCATTGCACAGCTTACAAATGACCCAATGAGAATTAGATCTGAATTTAAAGATCATTCTCTGACCTGTGAAGCATATGTTTCCCTGAAGCCAAAAGGAGGGGGCTTTGGTTGGGACTTTGTGTGACAAAGACCCTTTCCCAGGAACGAGTTATCTGGAGATGCAGGATTTGGACCTCATGGGGGAGAGGATGGGCCAAGCAAAGCCCTGGGGTAAAAAGAAGAACATGTAAGCGGTACACAGATCTTGACACATGGAGTACGGCAGTGGGAAGGGCAGGGCAGGAGGTGAGAGAAAAGCCAGGCTCAGGAGGTGAGGGTGTTTTGGGGGAAAAGTTGGAGACCAGAAGGAAGGGAGGGAGGAAGGAAAAGAGGGGGAAAACAGTGCTGTGCTTCTGCTTTCATGCCCACGTAAGGGTGGACCTTTTTAGAGACGTGAAGCTTATCATCTGCTATAAATCTGATTTCCCAGAAAAGCTACAAAGATTTGGGGGTTTTTGAGACAAGTGACACAAAATCCTGCCCCTGGTCATCAAAGTGACTCCTTCTCATTCCAAGTTGTCCTAGTCCTTGGGGATCCCTGGAGGAGGAGAAGATGGATGTAGGGACAGTATCACGGGGTACACGTCAGGAGAAAGGAGTTAGTAGTATGCTCCCAAAGCTGACTTCTCCCTTCTGTGCATCTCTGAGCGAGACCAGAGCCAGGGACCTCATGTCATCTGTGGAGGAGGGACTGCAGTATCTCTGAGGCTGAGGGCAGGGACCTGGACCAGACAGTCTCTAGAGACCCCGAGGACAGGTACCAGATCTCTCCAGAGTTTTCAGAGCTTTCCCACACACATTGTATGCTCCTCATCACAACACTCCTGGGACTTTGCCTGGTGAGGGATTATTATATTCATGGAGGTGGCATCACAATGCTGTCACTGAGGCTCAGAAAGTGAAATGACTTTCCCAAGATCACAGTCATGAGAGCAGGGCCCAGGGCTGGGACTCACATCTTCTGCTTTCTTTGTATGATGTTGCCTCTTCAAAAATCACTCCCAGGAAGGCAATGCCAACCCCTCACTACTCCAGGGTTTTATCTTAGGGGACACCCAAATATAAATGGGCCATTTTTAGCATTTTTTTTTTTCTTGCTATTTGTTTACTTATAAACTATCCCTCCAGGTCCAAAGTTGTCCGAGTTCTCGGGGAAATGGAATTTGCTTGATATATTTAGAATTTTGAATAAACATCTCACATCAAAACCTGGCTGGAAACGAACAATTCTCTTGCTGATAATGCAAAACAAAGCCTGGGTTTAAAAGTAAACAGAGCACTAAGATGACAATGATATTGACAAGAATACCATAAACAAGCCCAGCCTCTTGCATGGCGTGCCTACCTTTAACATGTTGGTGTTGTACTTTGTCTCCCTACTTAATTAAAATCACGTACCTACCAAGGGCCATACTGTAAAAAGAATTTGTTCCTGAAGTGGGCTTTGCATGCAGCCATCCAAACAGCTGTGTTTCAAGTTGCCTTCCCTGGCAGCTTGGCTATATTTTGTATTTCTATTTGCAGGTTTTTTTTTTTTTTCTTTAAGTTTTATTTGGGGCCAAATACTTAATTCTGACCCACCTCTTAAAACATCATTCTCACCATAAATTCACCCCAGGTGTAGACATTTGCATGGTGCTTAGTCCACTTGTTCCACTGTTTCTACTCTGACTGCTCTTGGGTTTTTCAAATGTCACTCAGAATTGCCATGGTTCCCCCTGGCCTGCTAAATTCATCCTGCACTTCTCACCTTGGCTTTTGAGGTCTTTCTTGACAAGTCTCCAGCCCGTGCATTCCAAAATCATGTCACACACACCCTATTACAAGTTTATTCATTTATTTCACAAGTACCTACCAAGTAGCTACTATATTCTAGATACTGTTCTATGTGTTCCTACTATGTGCAAAATGTGGAGAGATATTCTCTCTTTTTTTACTTTATTTTATTTTATTATTTTGTGTGTTTGTTTTTAATTGAAGTATAGTTGATTTACAATGTTGTGTTAGTTTCAGGTGTACAGCAAAGTGATTCAGATATATACATATATATATATATATATATATATTTCAGATATATACATATTTCAGATTATATTCCATTATAGGTTATTACAAGATATTGAGTGTACTTCCCTGTATTATACAGTAAATCCTTGTTGCTTATCTATTTTATGTACAGTTGTTTGTATCTGTTAATCCCATACTTGTAATTTATCCCTCCTCTGCCTCATTTGCCCCTTTGGTAACCATAAGTTTGTTTTCTATGTCTGTGAGTCTGTTTCTGCTTTTTATGTACATACATTTGTATTATTTTTTAGATTCCACATATAAATGATACCATGTAATACTTGTCTTTATCTGACTTCCTTCACTTAGTGTGAGAATCTCTAGGTCCATCCATGTTGTTGCAAATGGCAATATTTTATTCTTTTTTATGGCTGAGTAATATTCCATTGTGTGTGTGTGTGTGTGTGTGTGTGTGTGTGTGTGTGTGTGTATGCATCTCATCTTCTTTTTTCTTTTTGAATCAACTAACAAATATTTATTTTAATTAAAGAAATTCTTTACACTTGTAACTGTGGCATTCACATTCTTTTTTTAAAATTTAATTTAATTTTTTTACACAACAGTTTCTTATTAGTTATCTATTTTATACATATTAGTGTATTTATGTCTATCCCAATTTCCCAGTTCATTCCACCACCACCACCCCGCCCCCTGACTTTCCCCCCTTCATGTCCATACGTTTGTTCTCTACATCTGTGTCTCTATTTCTGCCTTTCAAACTGGTTAGTCTCTACCATTTTTCTAGATTCCACATATATGCGTTAATATACGATATTTGTTTTTCTCTTTCTGACTTACTTCACTCTGTATGACAGTCTCTAGGCCCATCCACATCTCTACGAATGACCCAATTTCGTTCCTTTTTATGGCTGAGTAATATTCCATTGTATATATGTACCACATCTTCTTTATTCATTTGTCTGTTGATGGGCATTTAGGTTTCTTCCATGACCTGGCTATTGTAAATACTGCTTCAATGAACATTGGGGTGCATGTGTCTTTTTGAATTATGGTTTTCTCTGGGCATATGCCCAGGAGTGGGATTTCTGGGTCATGTGGTAGTTCTATTTTTAGTTTTTTAAGGAACTTCCATACTGTTCTCCACAGTGGCTATATCAACTTACATTCCCACCAACAGTGCAAGAGGGGTCCTTTTATCCACACCCTCTCCAGCATTTGTTGTTTGTAGATTTTCTGATGATACCCATTCTAACCAGTGTGAGGTGATACCTCATTGTAGTTTTGATTTGCATTTCTCTAATAATTAGTGACATGGAGCAACTTTTCATATGCCTCTTGGCCATCTGTATGTTTTCTTTGGAGAAATGTCAATTTAGGTCTTCTGCCCATTTTTGGATTGGGTTATTTGGTTTTTAATATGGAGCTGCATGAGCTCTTTATATACTTTGGAGATTAATCCTTTGTCTGTTGATTTGTTTGCAAATATTTTCTCCCATTTTGAGGGTTGTCTTTTCGTCTTGTTTATAGTTTCCTTTGCTGTGCAAAAGATTTAAGTTTCATTGAGTCCCATTCATTTATTTTTGTTTTTATTTCCATTACTATAGGAGGTGGGTCAAAAAAGATCTTGCTGTGATTTATGTCAAAGAGTGCTCTTCCTATGTTTTCCCCTAAGAGTTGTATAGTGTCTGGTCTTACATTTAGGTCTTTAATCTATTCTGAGTTTATTTGTTTGTATGATGTTAGGGAGTGTTCTAATTTCATTCTTTTACATGTAGCTGTCCAGTTTTCCCAGCACCACTTATTGAAGAGACTGTTTTTTCTCCATTGTATATCCTTGCCTCCTTTGTCATAGATTAGTTGACCATAGGTGCGTGGGTTTATCTCTGGGCTTTCCATCCTGTTCCATTGATCTATATTTCTGTTTTTGTGCCAGTACCATATAGTTTTGATTATTTTAGCTTTGTAGTATAGTCTGAAGTCAGGGAGTCTGATTCCTCCAGCTCCGTTTTTTTCCCCTCAATATTGCTTTTGCTGTTCAGGGTCTTTTGTGCCTCCATACAAATTTTAAGATTTTTTGTTCTAGTTCTGTAAAACATGCCATTGGTAATATTGCATTGAATCTGTAGATTCCTTTGGGTAGTATAGTCATTTTCACAATTTTGATTCTTCCAATCCAAAAATATGGTATATTTCTCCATTGAGTTGTGTCATCTTTGATTTCTTTCATCAGTGTCTTATTGTTTTCCAAGTACAGGTTTTTTACCTCCTTAGATAGGTTTATTCCTAGGTATTTTATTCTTTTTATTGCAATGGTGAATGGTATTGTTTCTTTAATTTCTCTTTCTGATCTTTTGTTGTTAGTGTATAGGAATGCAAGAGATTTCTGTGCATTAATTTTGTATCCTGCAACGTTACCAAATTCATTGATTAGCTCTAGTAGTTTTCTGGTAGCATCTTTAGGATTATCTATGTATAGTATCAAGTCATCTGCAAATAGTGACAGTTTTACTTCTTCTTTTCCAATTTGTATTCCCTTTATTTCTTTTTCTTCTCTGATTGCCATGTCTAGGACTTCCAAAACTATGTTGAATAATAGTGGTGAGAGTGGACATCCTTGTCTTGTTCCTGATCTTAGAGGAAATTATTTCAGTTTTTCACCATTGAGAAGGATGTCTGCTGTGGGCTTTTTGTATATGGCCTTTATTATGTTGAGGTACGTTCCCTCTATGCTCACTTTCTGGAGAGTTTTTATCATAAATGGGTGTTGACTTTTTTCAAAGATTTTTCTTCATCTATTGATATGATCATATGGTTTTTATTCTTCAGTTTGTTAATATGGTGTATCACATTGATTAATTTGTGTATATTGGAGGATCCTTGCATCCCTGGGATAAATCTCACTTGATCATGGTGTATGATCCTTTTAATGTGTTGTTAGATTCTGTTCGCTAGCATTTTGTTGAGGATTTCTGCATCTATATTCATCAGTGATATTGGTCTATAATTTTCTTTTTTTGTAATATCTTTGTTTGGTTTTTGTATCAGGATGATGGTGGCCTTGTAGAATGAGTTTGGGAGTGTTATTCCCTCTGCAACCGTTTGGAAGAGTTTTAGAAGGATGGGTGTTAGCTCTTCTCTAAATGTTTGATAGAATTTACCTGTGAAGCCATCTGGTCCTGGACTTTTGTTTGTTGGAAGATTTTTAATCACAGTTTCAATTTCATTCCTTGTGATTGGTCTGTTCATATTTTCTATTTCTTCCTGGTTCAGTCTTGGAAGGTTATACTTTTCTAAGTATTTATCCATTTCTCCCAGGTTGTCCATTTTATTGGCATAGAGTTGCTTGTAGTAGTCTCTCTGTATTTGTATGCTTGGTATTTCTGTGGTGTCCGTTGTAACTTCTCCTTTTTCATTTCTAATTTTATTGATTTGAGTCCTCTCCCTCTTTTTGTTGATGAGTCTGGCTAACGGTTTAACAATTTTGTTTATCTTCTCAAAGAACCAGCTTTTATTTTTGTTGATCTTTGCTATTGTTTTCTTTGTTTCTTTTTCATTTATTTCTGCTCCGATCTTTATGATTTCTTTCCTTCTACTCACTTTGGGTTTTGTTTGTTCTTCTTTCTCTAGTTCCTTTAGGTGTAAAGTTAAATTGTTTATTTGAGATTTTTCTTGTTTCTTGAGGTCGGATTGTATTGCTATAAACTTCCCTTCTAGAACTGCTTTTGCTACATCCCATAGGTTTTGGATCATCGTGTTTTCATTGTCATTTGTTTCTGGGTATTTTTTGATTTCCTCTTTGATTTCTTCAGTGATTGCTTGGTCATTTAGTAACATATTGTTTAGCCTCCATGTGTTTGTGTTTTTTACATTTTTTCCCCCTATAATTGATTTCTAGTCTCATACTGTTGTGTTTGGAAAAGATGCTTGATATTATTTCAGTTTTCTTAAATTTATCAAGGCTTGATTTCTGACCCAAGATGTGATCTATCCTGAAGAATGTTCCATGTGCACTTGAGAAGAAAGTGTAATCTGCTGTTTTTGTATGGAATGTCCTATAAATATCAGTTAAATCTATCTGGTCTATTGTGTCATTTAAAACTTGTGTTTCCTTATTAATTTTCAATCTGTCCATTGGTGTAAGTGGGGTGTTAAAGTCCCCCACTATTTTTGTGTTACTGTCGATTTCCTCTTTTATAGCTCTTAGCATTTCCTTATGTATTAATGTGCTCCTATTTTGGGTGCATAGATATTTACAACTGTTATATCTTCTTGGATTGATCCCTTGATCATTATGTAGTGTCCTTCCTTGTCTCTTGTAAGATTCTCTATTTTAAAGTCTATTTTATCTGATATGAGTATTGCTACTCCAGCTTTCTTTTGATTTCCATTTTCATAGAATATCTTTATCCATCCCCTCACTTTCAGTCTGTATGTGTCCCTAGGCCTGAAGTGGGTCTCTTGTAGACAGCATATATATGGGTCTTGTTTTTGTATCCTGTGTCTTGGTTGGAGCATTTAGTCCATTCACGTTTAAGGTAATTATTAATATGTATGTTCCTATTACCATTTTCTTAATTGTTTTGGGTTTGTTTTTGTAGGTCTTTCTCTTCTGTTGTGTTTCTCACTTAGAGAAGTTCCTTTAACATTTGTTGTAGAGCTGGTTTGGTGGTGCTGAATTCTCTTAGCTTTTGCTTGTCTGTAAAGCTTTTGATTTCTCTGTTGAATTTGAATGAGACCCTTGCCAGGCAGAGTAATCTTGTTTGTAGGTTCTTCCCTTTCATCACTTTAAATATGTCCTGCCACTCCCTTCTGGCTTGTAGAGTTTCTGCTGAGAAATCAGCTGTTAACCTTATGGGAATTCCCTTGTATGTTATTTGATGTTTTTCCCTTGTAGTAATTTTTCTTCATCTTTAATTTTTGTCAATTTCATTACTATGTGTCTTGATGTGTTTCTCCTTGGGTTTATCCTGCCTGGGACTCTGTGCTTTCTGGACTTGGGTGGCTATTTCCTTTCCCATGTTAGGGAAGTTTTTGACTATAATATCTTCAAATATTTTCTCAGGTCCTTTCTCTCTCTCTTCTCTTTCTGGGATACCTATGATGTGAATGTTGGTGCATTTAATGTTATCCCAGATGTCTCTTAGGCTGTCTTCATTTCTCTTTATTCTTTTTTCTTTTTTCTGTTCCACAGCAGTGAATTCCACCATTCTGTCTTCCAGGTGACTTATCCGTTCTTCTGCCTCAGTTATTCTGCTACTGATTCCTTCTAGCATATTCTTCATTTCAGTTTTTGTGTTGTTCATCCCTGTTTGTTTGTTCTTTAACTCTTCTAGGTCTTTGTTAAACATTTCTTGCATCTTCTTGATCTTTGCCTCCATTCTTTTTCCAAGGTCCTGGATCATCTTAGCTATCATTATTCTGAATTATTTTTCTTGAAGATTGCCTATCTCCACTTCATTTAGTTGTTTTTCTGGGGTTTTATCTTGTTCCTTCATCTGGTACATAGTCCTCTGTCTTTTCATTTTATCTATCTTTCTATGAATGTGGTTTACATTCCACAGGCTGCAGGATTGTAGTTCTTCTTGCTTCTTCTGTCTGCCCTCTGGTGGATGAGGCTATCTAAGAGGCTTGTGCAAGCTTCCTGATAGGAGGGACTGGTGGTAGGTATAGCTGGGTGTTGCTCTGGTGGGCAGAGCTCAGTAAAACTTTTATCCTCTTGTCTGCTGATGGGTGGGTCTGGGTTCCCTCCCTGTTGGTTGTTTGGCCTGTGGCGACCCAACACTGCAGCCTACCTGGGCCCTTTGTTGGGGCTAATGGTGGACTCTGGGAGGACTCATGCCAAGGAGTACTTCCCAGAACTTCTGCTACCAGTGTCCTTGTCCCCACGGTGAGCCACAGCCACCCCCCCGCCTCTGCAGGAGACCCTCCAACACTAGCAGGTAGGTCTGGTTCAGTCTTCTATGGGGTCACTGCTCCTACCCCCTGGGTCCTGATGCACACACTACTTTGTGTGTGCCCTCCAAGAGTGGAGTGTCTGCTTCCCCCAGTCCTGTCAAAGTCCTGGAGTCAAATCCCGCTAGCCTTCAAAGTCTGATTCTCTGGGAATTCCTCCTCCCATTGCCGGACCCCCAGGTTGGGAGGCCTGACATGGGGCTCAGAACCTTCACTCCAGTAGGTGGACTTCTGTGGTATAATCATTCTCCAGTTTGTGAGTCACCTACCCAGTGGTTATGGGCTTTGATTTTATTGTGATTGCGCCCCTCCTACCATCTCACTGTGGCTTCGCCTTTGTCTTTGGATGTGGGGTATCTTTTTTGGTGAGTTCCAGTGTCTTCCTGTCGATGATTGTTCAGTGGTTGTGATTCCGGTGTTCTTGGAAGAGGGAGTGAGAGCACATTCTTCTACTCTGCCATCTTGAACCAATCTACACCATCTTCTTAATCCAATCGTCTCTTGATGGGTACTTGGGGTGTTTCTACATCCTGACTATTGTAAATAGTGCTGCTATGAACATTGGGGTGCATGTATCTTTTCAAATTAGTTTTCACCTTTTCCAGATATATGCCTAGAGTGGAATTGCTGGATCATATTGTAGCTCTGTTTTTAGTTTTTTAAGGATGCTCCATACTGTTTTCCATAGTGGCTGTACCAATTTACATTCCCACCAACAGTGTAGGAGGGTTCTCTTTTCTCCACACTCTCTCTAGCATTTATTATTTGTAGACTTTTTGATGACAGTCATTCTGACCCATGTGAGGTGATACCTCATTGTGGTTTTGATTTGCACTTCCCTAATAATTAGCGATGTTGAGCATCTTTTCATGTGCCTGTTGGCCATCTGTATGCCTCCTTTGGTGAAATATCTGTTTAGGTCTTCTGCCCACTTTTGATTGGTTGGGCTTTTTTTTTGATATTGAGTCATATGAACTATTTGTATACTTTGGATATTAACCCCTTGTTGGTCACATTGCATGCAAATATTTCCTCCCATTACGTAGGTTGTCTTTTTGTTTTGTTGATGGTTACCTTTGCTGTGCAAAAGCTTTTACGTTTGATTAGGTCCCATTTGTTTATTCTTGATTTTATTTCTTTTGCCTTGGGAGACTGATCTAAGAAAATATTGCTGCAATTTATTTCTGAGTTTATTTTACCTATATTCTCTTCTAGGGGTTTTATGGTGTCATGTCTTGGGTTACTGAAGACACAGGCAAGGAAATGATATCACTGAACAGAACTTCAGCAGAGATATTATATATATATATAATCAGAAAGTGTTTTTATTTTTATTTTTAACATGGCTGACTGCCATTTTAAATGGGCAGTGCATATATATATATATATATATATATGTAGAGAGAGAGAGAGAGAGAGATACAAAGTGGTGGTTTGGCATAAGGAAAGAATTGATTCTTTCACAAAGCTGGTTCGTATGAAGCTGGATTCCAGAAGGGGGTGACATTTGGATGGGATTTGAAGATCTAGCCTTTCAAAAACAGAGGTTGTGTAAGTGTTACCCCAAAGATGTCACAGTATGAGTCTAGAGCATATGGACTTTTTTCTGAGAGTAACCATTGGGCTAGTACACTTGGGACATCAAGGGTAGTTGGGGAGATAAATTGATAAATCAGATGTGAAGGAAATCTTGCAGATAGAGTGTGGATGGCTGTGAAGGCCACATCAGGGACCCAGAATATAGTTTCATTGGTACACAGGGCTGACAACATTTATTTCAGAGTGTCTTACACAGCAATCCATTTAGACACCTTGTATTTTCCCAAACATGCCTGGCCTTGCTCAGGCCAGGGATTCACTCATGCTCATTTCCTCTGCCTGGAACAACATTCTTGTATTTTCTGCTTGTGAATTTCCCACATTCTTGTCTCTTCTGACTCCATGCTTAGAGTTCCCCTGGAGTGCTTCTGTGTGCACACATGTGAATATGTGTGCCTCTGTGTGTGTTCAGTGTTCTACTCCCTATATCTGCTTTCAATCTTTTTTTTTTTTAAGATTTTTTTGATGGACCATTTTTAAAGTCTATATTGAATTTGTTACAATATTGCTTCTGTTTTATGTTTTGTTTTTTGGGCCATGAGGTATGTGGGATCTTAGCTCCCTGATCAGGGATCAAACCCACACCCGCCTCCCATACTGGAAGGTGAAGTCTTAACCACTGGACAGCCAAGGAAGTCCCTGCTTTCAATCTTCAAGATTCCTCAACATTTGTAGTCTGCTAATTGTACTCTGGCTCGTTTTTGTGGATTTGCTCTGTTTTCTTGCCTTGTTTGAATATATTCTCTGGAACCTTGTGAGAATTTTCATGAGCAGTAGAATAGTCACCAGTTCAGCCTGCCATCTTGAACCCATCACACAAGTCCTTTAGATAGCTTGCGATCACCATGCTGCTTTCCTCCCTCACCTTGCATTTTTAAAAAAGAGAACAAAAGTCCTACTCACACCCAAGGGACAAAATACTAATTATTTTCCCCTCAATGCCATAACGTGACACTTCACAAAATCACACACATATGAAAAACATTTGACTGTCCATTGACCTTTCTTGCACGCCCCTCCTCAGGAAATTCCACATTAATAAATGAAACAGAACACTACTCTTCCTTTACGCCATTCAAGAACACTGCTTTATTTTGTTGCTGTTGACAAACAGATCTTGGAACAAGAGAGAGGTCTGATACTTCCTTGCTGAACAAATGACTACACACATTCATCATGGAACCTCTTGTGTAAGATGGTTTTGGTGACAGGGAGAGTCTCTTACTCAGCTTTGTACTCTGTGATGATTGGATACTGGGATTTTTAGCATAAACTGCAACAGATTTAATGATGCTGGTGATGTTACTATTTTGAATATAGCAGCACCACCAAATGCATGGTACCACTGCCATGGTACTACCCCAACTAATGGATCCCCTGGGAGGGCAGCCCATTTGTACTGGGAGTCTTATTAAAAATAAAAAATAAAACCACTCTCTGAACCAAGTGGCACAGTGATACAGTGGGAAACTTTCAAGACTAGGTGCTATTTCAATTGCTTCTGTTTCATTTTTTCTGATATAATACTAATAATGATCACTTATTTACTACTTGATATATGCCACACTCTAGGATATATGCTTTTCATGAGTTACTGTATTTAGTAGTCACAAAAAATTTATGAAGTAGACACAACTGTTATTCCCATTTTATTGACATGGAAACTGTGATGTGGAGAGTTTACATGACTGTTCAAGGTCACCCAGCAAGTGATGGGTAGAATAGGAGTTCAACCTTGGACATGCTAACATCAGAGCCTGAGCTTTCAACCACTGCCCTTCCCCACCCTCTCCATGTTGCTCAAAGGATCATTCAGAACCTAAGACCAGAGTTACTTAAATTGCAGATTACAGGACTCACTGAAGGCCTGTTGAAGCTGAGGTCCAAGCATCGACAATTTTTTTTTTTTTGGTCACGCCACGCAGCATGTGAGATCTTAGTTCCCTGACCAGGGATTGAAACCACGTGTCCTGCATTGGAAGCACAGAGTCTTACCCACTGGACAGCCAGGGAAGTCCATAAGCATCTACACCTTTAATATTGGAGGACCAGATGTTTTCTATGAACACCAAAGATTGGAGTCATGACCTCACCTCTTTAAGAGGCCAGGGTGAAGGAACCTGTAGGGAGCAGGTGTTCCCTGGAGAACCTCATATCTCTTAAAACTGGGGTCGAATGATCTGGCAGCTCCTGGTAGGAGGTTCTCTGCCAAGGGTAAAAATTTCTCTGCAATTCAGAGCCTCAATGACTACAGTCTCCTGCATTGTACCCTCTTTAAGTCCTATGTGGTCTGGAAGAAAATTTTTAGATAAGAGCCAATGCTGTGGAAGACCTCCAAGGATTCACATCATCTAAAGTGGTTCTTCCATACATCTCATACCTCTTACACCTAGCACACACTCAGACACCTTCAGAGGGAAGTCTCTGGGGCCATGCCCCATCCCTGGCAGAGAAGGGAAGAGGTTGAGGAGTTTCTAGTCATTGCCTGGCCTGTTGCAGAATTCTTAGTGGCTGTCAGAGGCATGGTGTGCTCACTCCATCCAGGGTGGCAGCTGAGGGTCATTGTTCTTCATGAATAGACAGTGAACTAAGAAGGTAAGTACCAATATGTTTTTTTTCGTCACTGAGCTTCTCCATTGGGAAAGTTGTTCTTCTTTATCAATTAAGATTCTTTAGAAGATTTTTACCTCCTTATAGTTGGTCTTTTGTTGACCTCCAGCCTACAGAATTCATCAAGCTCTTAACAGTGCTTAAAAATGTCTTTTTGTTTCCCCCAACTTGAAGTCACAGGGTTGTAACCAGATATGCTTCCTTTGGAAAATCTACTCAATTCATAAAATATTTAGAGAACGCTATGTCAAATTCTGAACAAGACACAGGTCTTGTCACGATAGTAATCATGCCCTAGCTGGGAATGAGCAACAACTCTGAAGGGGAAATTTATTTTATTGAGAGAGGGTTCTTAGTGGGTTACACATCTTAATAATTTCAGCTTCACAGGACATAATTTTAGTTAGCGTTTAATATTATCTTTGTATCATGTAACCACTTCCCTACAGCACATGTTTTCCAAAACCCTAGGATGCCTTCTTTAGGGTGTAGGTTAACAAAGTGAAGACAATACAGCCAGGCCATGAGCTACTTGAACGCAGTGACAGTACCTTTTTCTTTGTCCTAGGAAGTTGGGGTTCCTAAATATTGGACAAATGAATAAACGAGGAAGTGAAGATGCACTGCTTCCTGTAATTATAAATAGCCCATAATATTTGTAACATATTTCCTCAGTTTCAAAGTCATCACATATGTTAGCTTTTTTGATTATTATGAATACTCTGTGAATAAGCAAGTGAGATATGATTTTTATCACTCAGGATGGATTAGGAGTTTAACACTTCCTAAGGCTTTAACTAGTCCAAGAACCTGAAAGTGGACAGATTGGGACTTGATTCTTAATCTGCCTGTCTTTTGATCCCACACAGATTGCCCTGTATCACCCTCTAAGACATTACAGATTACTATATTACTATAACTGAGACTTTTTTTTGTAGATTATTAATCTTTTCCTGAGTTACAATCCATGGATTATTAATCTTTTTTATCATTGGTGATAATCAGCAAGTGGTAAAACCAAAAGAATGTTCAGTTAAAATGAGTTCACTTGAGTCTAGTGTTTGATTTAAGGAACTACGTTTGGTGGATGATTCTCTGTCTTCATTTTACTGAAGCTTTCAGAGCCAGTAGACATGGTCGATTATGTAACACTCTCTTCTCTTGACTAACTCTCATGATTATCACGTGCTTCTGTTTCCATTCCTCTATCATCCTGGCTTCATGTCAGGCTTCTTCTCTGAGTCATTCTCTTTTACTTGCTGTTTAAAAGGTAATGTTGCTCAGGTCTTGGTCCTCAGCTCTTTCTATTTCTACACCCTTTTCCTATTTGATTAATTCTACAGTTCATGGTTTATTAATACCTAAATGCTGATGAATTCCCAATTTCTATCTCTGGCCCTTATCTCTAATCTGAACTTTAGGCTCACATGTCCAAAAGCCTACTTGGAATATCATAGAACTTCTTTTCTGATTCAACAAAGACTTACTTATTAGTCATTATGCATTAGGTACTCTTTTAGACATTGAGAATAAAAGATTTATGTAACTTATCCATCCATGCCTTAACAAAGTGGAACTTGATTCCTCACCCATGAAACCTATTCTCCAGTTTGTCTTAACTCAATAAATGAACCAACCATCCAATTATCCTAGCTAAAGACCAAGGACTTGTCATGATTCCTTCATTTCTCTCACTTCTCAAATCCAGTCCACCAACAAGTTCTGTCAGTCCTACTCTCCAAACGTCTCTCAATTACATGTACTTCTCTCCATGTCTGTCACAACTACAACTAGTCCAGGAAGACCACCATCATCTCTTGGCCATATGGCCACAGTAGACCCCGACTTCCTCTCCAGAGGAATGGACCTTCAGTCCATTCTCCACACCATAGCAAGGGTGACCTTGAAATATCATCAGACCATGTCACTCTCTGATGATAG
Organism: Balaenoptera musculus; assembly: GCF_009873245.2. Lineage (NCBI taxonomy): Eukaryota > Metazoa > Chordata > Mammalia > Artiodactyla > Balaenopteridae > Balaenoptera > Balaenoptera musculus. The sequence goes on from NC_045786.1 coordinate 168,637,082, forward strand.
CCATTGGTGCCTTTCCATTGTACTTGTGATAAAATTCAGTCTGTTTACATGGAGTCTCCTGTGTGATGTGACCCCTGGACATTTCTTCAAACTCACTTCATGTCATTCCTTCCTCATTTACAGCCTTGTTAATCCATGAGCTGGTCCTTGAATATACTAAAGCTCTTTCACACCTTGGGTTCTTCCCATATGCCATTTCCTCTTCCTGGAATGTTCTTCCTTCTATTTGTTTCCTGGCTCCTTCTCAAATTTGCAAGCTGAGCTTAATTACCTCCTCAGAGAGAACTTCTTTGATTGTACTCTTTTTTCCCCTGTAACGGAGTATGACATTCCTTGTAGAACTTTTCACAATTTGGAATCATTTTATTGACTTTTTGTTCATTTTAAAAATTTCTTTCCCCTACTAGAATATAAGCCCAATGAAGGTAGACACCATCGTATCTTATTCACCAGCTTTATCCCCAGTGATTATAGCAACACCTGGAATGCAGCAGGCCCACAGTAAATATTTGTTGATTGAATGAATGATCATTTTGCCATCTGAAAGACAGGCAAAAGAGACTTTTGCTCAAATTCAATCAAATATTTTAAAGCTTGTTATTGTTTTTACCTTAATAAAAACATGAATAATAACTTTGTGTCATTGTTAATACTAATGAGATAATTCAAGTTAAACATAGAACAGTTTTCATCTAAGTATTCAGACAATAAAATATTAATGTTGTCCCACATCTAGACCACAGGGTCACATGAAGAGATGTTTAGGGAGCTGTTTTATATGGTTTCTGGGTTTATATTTGATGACATTTATCCTTGCTCATGCAAACTTGAATTAATCTTAGCCACCAATCCTTTCTGAGCCCCTCCTCTGTGCCAGACTCCACGGGAAAAAGGAGACACATAGGTCTTGGAGGAGCATCCATCTGCAAAGATAGACAAGATAGACAGTTTCAGACTCAACTCAAAGAAGACAATAAGAATGTAGTAGCAATAAGATAAGATAGCAGTAAGATAAAGATAAGGTAAGATGATAATATAACAATAAGATAAAGAAAACATATATCCTTTGAATGTACAGAAGAAAGAGATTAATTTCCCATCTAAGATGAGAAGAGACTTCATGGTGGTAGTGGCATTTTGTTGGGATGTCAGGGTGAAAATAGTAGTAGAATGAGAAAGAGGAAGAAAAGGCAATAAAAACAAGCAAACTACATTTGCATTCCGCTTTACAGATCGAGAAGCACATTTCATATCTTATTTGACTTAATAATCCTGGGAGCCAAAGGGGCAGGGATCACAGGTTTTCTTGTTATCATTGTTGTTGTCTGTTTGCTGGTTTTTTAACAAAGGAATGAAACATCAGAGATTAGGCATGCTTTTCCCAAGGACACTTGGCTAAAAACCGTGAGTGGTCTTGCACCATAGCCTGTGAATGCAGGCTTTTGAGCTCAGCTAGGCTGTCACATGTATGTTGAAATAAATGTATGGCCCCAGATTCCTCTTCATTCTTCTACTCCTGCCAGGTTGAGAAATACTCTGTGATGATTTATTTCCTGGTAGAGTGCTAGTCCTGACTAGTCAAAACTGTCACCTGTCAAGAAGTCCTCTAAACCCTAAGGGGGAAAAGTTTTAACTTTTCAAACATTCTTAAGAGCAGGGAAAATGTCCACAATTTTTTGCCTCCTGGGCTCACTGGGGCTGTAGAATGGAGTGTGGACCTTATGGGACAACTGACCATTTCAAAAAACGTCTGCCCCCCTTCCCTTCCAAAGCTGTGTATGCTGGGAGAACCCTTCCTCTGGAATGAAATCATTTCAGGTGGCACAAGATTTCTGTCTCCTGATTGGCTGATAACCAAGTGTTAGCAAGACAACCGTGAGCTAAAGTACCACCCAGGGCTCTCAGAGAGGAAGTGTGAGTGCAAGGATGACATCTCAGGTGGCTCATTATTGCAAGAACCCAGGATTGAGAGCAGCCATTGCTTGGATCTTGAACTAGTGTTTCTGGTTGCAACTTAAGTGCTGGCTTTAGGAGATGGCTGACAGTAGGGAAGGCAGCATGACAAAAAGGGCAGTGTCAGTAGAAAGATGAAATAGACCCCTATTTCATAGCACTTTCTACTATTAGAAGGACCTCATGAGCCCGTCTCCCCTCAGTATATACCCTCTGTCCCATGTGTTACCCTAATCCTACTCTAACCAACCAAAGACCTCATATACCTACTTCCCACTGAACTTCTGATGCCAGGGAGAAAGATGAAAAGTCAAGCTGTAAAGGTCCTACTGATGCAAATCTATAAGCTGTAACTAACCTGTAACCCAATAGATCGATTCCAGAAAGAAGATAACTACAGGCGAGATGGGAGAGCTTGAGAGGCTAAGAAGAAAAATTACATTTCTCTGCATAACAAAAGATCAGGCACCTTGAAACTTCCCCAGTCTAGTGAAGGATACTGGGTGTTGGGGTTCCAGGTTCTCAGAAAACTTGCCAGGAGACAGAAGACTCAGGAAAAGTCTTAAGAAGTCAGACCATGTGACCACTTGAGTGATGGCTAAGATTGGACTTTGACTCCTCTTTGACTCCTCCTCTCCTCCTTATATTATTGCTAGCCCTCTTTTAACCTTGACCTTTAGTCTACAACATACATTACCTTTGAGCTAGTCGTCCTCTGGAGAATGAGAGCCACGCAGGGGTGCTGACTGAGGTACCATGGGATGTGGTTAGGAGGTTGAGGTAAGTGGGGTGATGGAGAAATCAACAAGGGCAGGGATGGAGAGGAAGAAGAGGCCATGAGAACGTAGGCATCCAGTTCTCTTGACTCAGAAAGACATAGAAGGATTAGAAGAGAGGAAAGTCTTCATAGGGTCTGTGATGGGGGTCCCAGGGTGGGATGCAGCCTAAAGGAAGGGGGCCGAGGACGTTGTGCAACCCCCCTCCACAAGACTGACCTAAAAGGCTCTTTGTGGACCAGCTCAGCAGGGCTTCAATTCTGCAAAGGACTTGGGAGCTGAGCAGTGAGTCCCTGCTTGCATTATAGCCCCAGGGATTCCCTGGAGGCCAGTGCTGGTCACGTCCAGCCTCTCTCCAGCCCATCAGCACCCTGACCTTCCAACCTCTCCTCTTTGTTCTCCTACCTCATCCACCTGACCCTTTCCAGTCAGATTTGTTGTGGTCTCTGAATCCAGGCAACCGACAGAGCAGATGAGAACATGCAGATGCTTTCATGCTAATGGTAAATTGGGGGAAGAAATATCCAGAAAGAGGCATGCATGGTTTCCACAAACTTAGGGAAATAACTGAACCTAACAAAAGGCTGAGCTCCACGCTCTCTGATGCTTGCATTCATTCATTCATTGCACTTTCTTCACTTATTCAGTCCCCACCCATCTTCTCTGCAAACCTACTCAGTTCCTGTGCATTTCAGTCCGACCTGACATCTCAATGGAGCTGTTTCTCTGGGGCTCTTTCCTCCTTCACCCCAAATTTCCATCTGTCCCTTTCCTCCTCTTTTTTCCTTCCCAATGGCAGTTTTTTATTTCAGAAGAAAACTTATGAAAATTATTGAAACATGCACTACAAAGCGAAACCTTATTTTTTTTAACATTTGGCGGAGAGCTTCCCCCCACCCCCCAAAAAAGGAAGCCATGTCAAAGACACTGCCTCCCCCCTTTGACATTCATGCAGTGCTCAGAGTCAGCTGGGGTCTCGGCTCTGACAAATTTGCATCTCTTTGAATGTGACGCTTGAAAAAAGCCGGAGCTGCTAGATTAAATTTTTTTTTTTCCGTCGAGAAAATGAGAAAAGCCTCTATCTCTCTGCAGAGTCTACTGGGAAGATCTTTATTCTGATTCTTGTTAGAATTGTTTATCACCCTGACAGGCCAGACTCGGACGAGATAAAGGCTCTGCTCCATCACGGGGCCTGACAGTGGTAGGACATGCAGAAAAATGAAAGGAGCAGGAGAAAATATTATTAATAGATGCCGACTTGCTTTGCCTGCATGGCACGTCAGGGAAGGGAGAGGGGAGCCATGGCTTGATTGCAGGCCTATGAAGTTCTGTCCAAAAAAGAAGCTATTTTTCATTAAGTGATAGAAGGGCCTTTTTCATGTTCTTTCCTGAGGAGCTGATAACTTATGCAGTTTATTCTAACCCTGCTGATTTCTGTCAGGGGAAGAAAACTCCTGAAAGATGGCTTTGACTTGTCCTTTTCAGGAAAGGAGGCTGGTTTGACAGACACACAAGCCAAGTCAGGGGGTCCGGATGGACAGGCTCAAGGTCTCAGGTCTGGTTGGGTGTGTTGGGTGTTATGAGTCTAGGATGGATGAGGAAGGGAAAGAAAAACTAAACTCAGAGCCCTTTCAGCCTGGAAAGGGGCTCTCTGCCTTGCAAATGCAGGGCTTCGGCATGGGGGTCTCTGTGTTGACTCCTTCCTTAAAAATATATACTAGTGCTCATCTATGTGGATACTGTCCCAGCCACATTGCTATTTACTGTTGTATGAGGCAGCTCGGGCCACCATAAAAAAGTACTGCAGGCTGGGGAGCTTGAGAAACAGACGTTTATTGTCTCACAGTTCTTGGGGCTGGAAGTCTAAGATCAAGGTGTCAGCAGGGTTGGTTTCTCCTGAGGCCTCTCTCCTTGGCTTACAGACAGCCACCCTCTCCCTGTGTCTTCACATGTGTGTGCACACACTTGGTGTTGCTTCCTCTTCTTATATAGACACCAGTCTTATTGGATAAGGCCCCACATTATGACCTTATTAACCTTAATCCCCTCCTTAAAGATCCTGTCGCCAAATCCAGTCACATTTTGAAATACTGAGAGTTAGGACTTCAACATAGGGGGACACAATTGAATCCATAACAACTGTACAGTTATTTCTTCCATTTTAGCTTTGGTGGATTCGGGTGGCAAAATCTGAGCAGGACATGATGCCCATACAGCCTGTAGTGTCCTTAAGGAAGTGCTTTCTGTTAGGAAAGGGAGCTTATGCAGATCTCTGTGGCTGACAGGCACATGGGCACCAAGGAGAGGACCCTTGGGAGGGAAGCGGGCCTCATGGGCACCAAGGAGAGGACCCTTGGGAGGGAAGCTGGCCTCTGACAGCACTGCCTTCTGGATGAAGTAGCCCCAGTGGGAGGAGATGCTGAGGACAGGACTCTGGGAGGTGATGTTGGAGTACCCAGTGACTGAACTGGGTAGCTGTGTGCCCCAGGGCAAGTCATGTAACACTTTGTTCCTACATTTCCTCTCCTGTAGAAATGATGGCATTTCTGCTGCTGCTCAAGTTGAGTGAGGACTGAAGGGGATGAGGAATAGGCAGAAGCCCTAATTTAGGCTGGAGCATCATCCAGGTATAAGGGTTGATTACTGTTGCTGAGGGATAGCCCTATGGCAGGGTGTTCCCCCATGGGGAATCCTGAGAGTCTGAGTGTGTGTTTACACTAGTCATGATGCTGTTGTTGCTACTGATGATGACAATGATGATGATGATGATGGGGATGGAGATGGTTATTTTCTTGGTAACCAAGTACACACTACTTAACTTGTGGCAGGCACTGTTCTTGGTCTGTTCATGCTTAAGTTCATCTAATACTTCAACGACCCTAAGGAGTAGTTATCATTATTATCCTCATTTTAAAGATGAGGACCATGATGCTTAAGAAAGGTCAGTAACTGGCCCAGGGTCACACGACCAGTAAGAGACTCTGTGACTGGCCAGGATGATCATGGTATTCATTGGAGAATTGTGGAAGGTCTTTTACTCTACCCACATGAAGGAGGTACCTGAGCTAGGGGTTAAAAATCAATAGCCAAATTATTGCCAAATGGCCTGTGGAGGGGTAGTAGGGTTCTAAGTAGTGTGTGCTTACTCCTAACATCTAGGTGTGAAATGTAACTCTAAGGGGGGGAAGGTGTGTGACTGAAAGTCTTGGCTCACTGGGGACAAAGCCATGGGGTGAGTCATCCATATTGCTAGCAATCATTTCAGTCCTCACTGACATAGCAGCTACTAGATGAGAAAGCCTATCAAAAAGAACTCAAGGATCCCATGCGTAAAGGATCCTAGCAAGAGCATGGAGAAACTAAATGGTTTCTGCAGTGCTTAGTCATGGACAGAAGTCTCTTGCTCATTCTTCAAGGAACAGGTTAAAATCACCTCCTTAATGATGCCTTCCTTAACATCTCCAGCATAGGAGACTGCCTGTCTTCTACAGAAACTAAGCATTTGTAATGTATTTGCAGGTATCATGGTACAATGTAGCCATGCATCGATCTGTGTGCCTTTTCCCTGACTCTCACACCGGACTGATAGAAACTCTGCAGAGCCCAGGGCTTTGTCTGATACTGAGATGGTGTTTTGTGAATGTTTTTGAACAGAACCATGGAAAATAAACTCTCTATGAATTCTAAATACATTGGATGTGAATCCTAAATCTATAGCGATAAAAGAGTCATGATATCAACAGAGAGCAGAAGTTTAATATTGAGAAACACATTTTGGAAAAAAATATTAAGATCTTAGAGTTATGTTTCTTTTAATTGAACATATACATAACACATGCAGGCACTAGAGTGGTGGGTGTGGGAAAGGGTGGGATGAGGAGACACATGGGACAAGCGTTCAGACCCGAGGAAGCTTCCCTCTAGAGAAAACTAGCCGCCTAGAGTTACTCTAACTGTTACCTCTGAGAAATTCAAGGGAGAGGATGAAGCTGAGAAATAGAAGGATGGAAGACTAAGAACTGAGCCTTTGGGTCACAGAAGTGGAGGTGTAAAGGATGAATGGGGTTAGTCTTGGTAATCAAGGGAGAAAGAGCCTTCCAGGAAGAAGGAATATGTAAGCAAAGACTAGCTCATAGACTGTCTTAGGGTGCCAGAGTGAACATTGGACTTGATATTGGAAGATAGGTGTTCCAATCATGGCTTTACCTCTTGTTCAGTACAGCTCAGTTGACCTACCTGGCTTCATATTTTTATCTCTACAATGAAGGTGGCCAAGTAAGTAAGTGAAGAATTTCTTCCCAGCCTAGTGAGTCACATGATCTATGGGTTGTCTTCCTTTGATGGTTTGATCATGAGGTCTACTGAGAACGGATTAATTTCCTTTACACACAGTGTGGTGTTGTGAAAACAGCTTTGGGTTTGGGGCTGTGGCTACTTTCTAATTTTGACTTTTTTCTTTACCTTGGGGCAGTTCTACTCAGTTCAACCAACATAAATATGGCACTCACTGGGAAACAGGCATTAGGTAATCTGGGCACATTTGAGAATAAAAGGGCGTGCTACTCACAATTACGTTAAAATAACAGATTCCATTAAAAAGTTGGACTGCACTGGGCAAACTAGGATATGGGATTGTCCTGGTCATATACCATATTAAGCACTTAAAAATAGATCTGAGTAAGAAGATTCCATTTCTTCTCTCAGAGAGCCTACAGTCCAGTTGGTGAGACAGTTATATCTAGTTATTCTTCTATTTATTCATTTGTTAAATATTTATTTATCCTCTCTAAGCCTCAGTTTTTGTATGTGTAAAATTGGGACTGATACTGGTTTCACACTCATAAGATTGCTCTGGATACTAAGCATGTAAAATTTTGCACAGCACCTTGTACTGAATGTGCAACATATATATTTTTTCATGGTTTAGAGCAGTATCTGGCATGAAGAAGATGGTCAGCAAGCATTTTCAGAGAGTGAATAAGGAAAAGTTTACTGTTTTTGTTATAATTGTCTGCAATGGGCCAAGCACTGTCCTGGGTCCTGAGGTGACTTTTATAATAAGGTTTAATATGGTATTATGATACAGATAAACAAAAGACACTCTCTGGACTAGATGGAGAACACCTAAAGTCACCTGAAGAAGATGTCAAAGGATGCTTTCTTGAGAAAGAGGTACCAGCGCTAGGGGTTAAAAAATTAATAGCAGTAACCAAGAGAGTTAGGGTGGGAAGAATGAGAAGAGGGTGAGTGTGTTCCAGGCAGAGAGACCAGCTTGGACAAGGTCACAGTGGTGTGACACAGAAGACGTTTGGCAAACTACAAATGGTGCTGAATTTTAAATGCAGGGGCATTGGAAGCAACTGCAGGTACAGCTAGAAAGGGTGGCAGACACTATTTATTGTAGACAAGCTAAGGCTTAGTTCTTACCCTGAATGGGCTGGAGAGCAAGGTCCTGAGCAGAGGAGTAAAATGGCTAGACTTATGTCTTAGATCACTGTTGAGGCTCTCTTGTATCTTCTACTATTAACAACCTAGTTTGCATTTGCAGACAATATAGGTCCTCCATTAAATTGAGGCTGGTGGGTATGTTGTTGAGGATACCTGGACTTCCTGTAGCCAAGGTATGGGCTGTAACTGCAGCTTAGCCAATCAGGCGCAGTGTCCATGGACTTTGTATCTCCCATGGAGTGGTGTCATCGTGAGTAAAGTGGCTGGTGTTGGTCCGTTTTGGTGGAAGCGTTTGGAGAGTCTATTAGTTCCTACTGCCCAGATCCAGAGGAGGGCTCATGAATTCCCATTGCAGCTACAGCATCTCAGGAGCTTGCCATCTCACTGAACTGCTGGACTGACAGACAATGTTGCTGCTATCTGCTATCACCCCAGGATCTCATCCAGCCTTTCAACCATGTGCAAGTCCCTCCCACTAGCAGAACATAGCTGAAGCCAGGTGACAAAAGAGAGTGAGAAATGTAGTTTTCAGGTTTCCAGCCCCCTGTAATAGAGAAGAGCATGGAAGGACAAATGTGGGGCTGAAAGACAACACACAAATGTATGGCACATCATCCCTGACCACTGTGTTTCCCACAGAAGTATCACAATGCAGGTTTAGAACTAGAGAACTCACAATGTTATTTATTAACAGTCTGGATCAAAACCAATGAAGTGAAGAATTAGATGATCAAAACTAGTCAGGCGCTTATCACTGGAATATAAATTCTCTGAGTGCAATGATTCTTTCAATGTTACTCATCCCTCTAATCTGACTCCCAGAGATAGCCTCATCCATCAGAGGGCAGACAGAAGAAGCAAGAAGAACTACAATCCTGCAGTCTGTGGAATGACAACCACATTCACAGAAAGATAGACAAAATGAAAAGGCAGAGGACTATGTACCAGATGAAGGAACAAGATAAAACCCCAGAAAAACAACTAAATGAAGTGGAGATAGGCAGCAATCATAAAAATATGGAGACCCAACATAGGAGCACCTCAATACATAAGGAAATGCTAACAGCTATAAAAGAGGAAATTGACAGTAACACAGAAATAGTGGGGGACTTTAACACCTCACTTACACCAATGGACAGATCATCCATACAGAAAATTAATAAGGAAACACAAGCTTTAAATGACACAACAGACCAGATAGATTTTACTGATATTTATAGGACATTCCATACGAAAACAGTAGGTTACACTTTCTTCTCAAGTGCACATGGAACATTCTCCAGGATAGATCACATTTTGGGCCACAAATCAAGCCTCGGTAAATTTAAGAAAATTGAAATCATATCAAGCATCTTTTCCGAACACAATGCTATGAGATTAGAAATCAGTTACAGGGAAAAAAAGAAATGAAAAAAACCCACAAACACATGGAGACTAAACAATACGTTACTAAATAACCAAGAGATCACAGAGGAAATCAAAGAGGAAATCAAAAAATACCTAGAAAAAAATAACAATGAAAACACGATGATCCAAATCCTATGGGATGCAGCAAAAGCAGTTCTAAGAGGGAAGTATATAGCAATACAATCCTACCTCAAGAAACAAGAAACATCTCAAATAAACAATCTAACTTTACACCTAAAGGAACTAGAGAAAGAAGAACAAACAAAACCCAAAGTTAGTAGAAGGAAAGAAATCATAAAGATCAGAGCAGAAATAAGTGAAATAGAAACAAAGAAAACAATAGCAAAGATCAATAAAAATAAAAGCTTGTTCTTTGAGAAGATAAACAAAACTGATAAAACTTTAGCCAGACAATCAAGAAAAAGAGGGAGAGGACTCAAATCAATAAAATTAGAAATGAAAAAGGAGAAGTTAAAATGGACACCGCAGAAATACAAAGCATCATAAGAGACTACTACAAGCAACTCTATGCCAGTAAAGTGGGTAACCTGGAAGAAATGGACAAATTCTTAGAAAGGTATAACCTTCTGAGACTGAATCAGGAAGAAATAGAAAATATGAACACACCAATCACAAGGAATGAAATTGAAACTGTGATTAAAAATCTTCCAACAAACAAAAGTCCAGGACCAGATGGCTTCGCAGGTGAATTCTATCAAACATTTAGAGAAGAGCTAACACCCATCCTTATAAAACTCTTCCAAACGGTTGCAGAGGAAATAACACTCCCAAACTCATTCTACAAGGCCACAATCACCCTGAAACAAAAACCAGACAAAGATAATACAAAAAAAGAAAATTACAGGCCAATATCACTGTTGAATATAGATGCAGAAATCCTCAACAAAATGCTAGCGAATAGAATCTAACAACACATTAAAAGGATCATACACCATGATCAAGTGGGATTTATCCCAGGGATGCAAGGATTCTCCAATATATGCAAATCAATCAATGTGATACACCATATTAACAAACTGGAGAATAAAAACCATATGATCATCTCAATAGATGCAGAAAAATCTTTTGGCAAAATTCAACATCCATTTATGATAAAATCTCTCCAGAAAGTGGGCATAGAGGGAACGTACCTCAACATAATAAAGGCCATATACAAAAAGCCCACAGCAAACATCATTCTCAATGGTGAAAAACTGAAAGCATTTCCTCTAAGATCAGGAACAAAACAGGATGTCCACTCTCGCCGCTATTATTCAACATAGTTTTGGAAGTCCTAGACATGGCAATCAGAGAAGAAAAAGAAATAAAGGGAATACAAATTGGAAAATAAGTAAAAGTCTCACTGTTTGCAGATGACTTGATACTATACATAGATAACCCTAAAGATGCTACCAGAAAACTACTAGAGCTAATCAATGAATTTGATAAAGTTGCAGGATACAAAATTAATGCACAGAAATCTCATGCATTCCTATACACTAACAACAAAAGATCAGAAGAGAAATTAAAGAAACAATACCATTCACCATTGCAACAAAAAGAATAAAATACCTAGGAATAAACCTATCTAAGGAGGTAAAAAACCTGTACTTAGAAAACTATAAGACACTGATGAAAGAAATAAAAAATGACACAAAGAGATGGAGAGCTATACCATGTTCTTGGATTGGAGGAACCAATATTGTGAAAATGACTATTCTACCCAAAGCAATCCACAGATTCAATGCAATCCCTATTAAATTACCAGTGGCATTTTTACAGAACTAGAACAAAAAATCTTAAAATTTGTATGGAGACACGAAAGATGCCAAATAGCCAAAGCAATCTTGAGAAAGAAAAATGGAGCTGGAGGAATCAGGCTCCCTGACTTCAGAATATACTACAAAGCTACAGTAATCAAGACAATATGGTACTGGCACAAAAACAGAAATATAGATCAATGGAACAGGATAGAAAGCCCAGAGATAAACCCATGCACCTATGGTCAACTAATCTATGACAAGGAGGCAAGGATATACAATGGAGAAAAGACAGTCTCTTCAATAAGTGGATTGCAAAAAGTGGACAGCTACATGTAAAAGAATGAAATTAGAACACCCCTTAACACGATACACAAAAATAAACTCAAAATGGATTAAAGACCTAAATGTAAGACTGGACACTATAATACTCTTAGAGGAAAATGTAGGAAGAGCACTCTTTGATATAAATCACAGCAAGATCTTTTTTGACCCACCTCCTAGGGTAATGGAAATAAAAACAAAAATAAACAAATGGGACCTAATGAAACTTAAAAGCTTTTGCACAGCAAAGGAAACTATAAACAAGATGAAAAGACAACCCTCAGAATGGGAGAAAGTATTTGCAAAAGAATCAACTGACGAAGGATTAATCTCCAAAATATATAAACAGCTCATGCACCTCAATATTAAAAAAACAAACAACCCAATCAAAAAATGGGCAGAAGACCAAAATAGACATTTCACCAAAGAAGACATATAGATGGCCAAGAGGCATATGAAAAGCTTCTCAACATCACTAATTATTAGAGAATTGTAAATCAAAACTGCAATGAGGTATCACCTCACACCAGTTAGAATGGGCATCATCAGAAAATCTACAAACAACAAATGCTGGAGAGGGTGTGGCGAAAAGGAACCCTCTTGTACTGTTTGTGGGAATGTAAATTGATACAGCCACTATGGAGAACCATATGGAGGTTCCTTTAAAAACTAAAAATAAAATTACCATATGACCCATCAATCCCACTCCTGTGTATATACCCAGAGAAAACCATAATTCCAAAAACACATGAACCCCAATGTTCATTGAAGCAGTATTTACAATAGTCAGGTCATGGAAGCAACCTAAATGCCCATTGACAGACAAATGGATAAAGAAGATATGGTACATATATACAATGGAATATTACTCAGCCATAAAAAGGAACGAAATTGGGTCATTTGTAGAGATGTGGATGGACCTAGAGACTGTCATACAGAGTGAAGTAAGTTGGAAAGAGAAAAACAAATATCGTATATTAACATATATATGAGGAATCTAGAAAAATGGTACAGATGAACCCGTTTGCAAGGCAGACATAGAGACACAGACGTAGAGAACAAACGTATGGACACCAAGGGGGAAAAGCAGGGTGGTGGTGGTGGTGGTGGTATAAATTGGGAGATTGGGATTGACATATACACACTAATATGTATAAAATAGAAAACTAATAAGTACTTGTTGTATAAAAAAATAAGTAAAATAAAATTCAAAAGAAAAAAAACAAAAAAGAAGTTCTTTAGGGTTCCCCATCACAAACAACGAACTCTCACTCAATCACAACCTGGACCCTAAAAAAAAAAAATTTGACTACCAAACTCCTAAAATAAGTACTTACCCAATATTTGTTGACTAAGCGACTGACGGGCAACGTTTTTTCAATGTATAATTGGACGTTAAAAATCTTTTCATTGTTAATTCTCGTATGTGATTTAAAGAACTTCCTGATTTACAAATGTTCTTTAATGTACGGCTACAGTGTTTTATATGGAACCCCAAGCCTCATAAGTTATGTGCTTGTGTGAATCTTGTGGACATTAGCTAGGGTACCTAAACAAATAAGACCCAATATATAATGGCTCAAATATAACCTCCACTGTATGTATGTGTATTTGGCAAGCAACTTTCCTCCATGTTGTGACTCAGGAACCCAAGCCCTTTTTCATCTTGTGGCTTCACTATCTACCATTGTCTTGCTGTCATCTGCGTCCAGAAGCCAGAAGGAGAATGAGGTAGACCCAATGCTTGTTTAAAAACTCCACAGAAGCAAGTGACCCCCACCATTTTGATTTATTCCATTGGTAAGAACTAGCCTCATGGTTATAGCTCACTACAAGGACATGTGGAAATGTGGAAGCCTAAGTGCAGAGGAAACAAAGGAAACTGACTTTTGGTGACCAGCTGTCTCTCTGCTCCACAATGTGTGTGTATTGATTTAAAATTGCAGAGATGACATATACAGACATTTAAAAAATCACTTCAATAATAATTATTTAATTTGCTGTTGTGTCACAAGATCTCTTTGTTGTTGTTGGTTTAGGTATTCTTTATGTGTATTTTTTTCTTCCTGGTTGGGAAAGGAAATAATATTTTTGAGGACTTATTACTGTGAACCTAAATTTTGCTCTGCAATTCACACACAATCTTTTCATGTTCCTCACAGTAACTCCGTGAAGTAGGTTCTATCATTTGTCCTTCATAGATAAGAGTATTGAGACTCACAGAAGTTCTTTAACTTTTCCAAGCTCTCAGAGCTGTGGAATTGCAAAGAGAAGATTTGAGTCCAAGTTTACCTGATGCCAAAGCCTGTGCCCTAGTCACTGTATAACCTGCCTCCCGATTGGATCCACAAGGGTCTTCACCTGCAAGAGGCCATGAAATGCCCTGAGGAGCAAGGACATTGAGGGATATCTCTGCACATATCATGCTGAAGTTTTCCATATTCAATGCACAAGAAAGTCTTCATTTCCAAACTGAAATGTGTTCATTTCCAGTTTTCTCAAAATATATAGGGTTTTTAGTTTATCTTAAAAAAATGCTTTTGATAGGGACATGAGCAAGAGAAATGTTTCCCTACTATAAGGGAAAATAATAAACAGGACACTGCAATGACAGCCAGAAGCTTACACTGAGCCCCACCAAGGGGGACAGCAGGGCGGTTGGTATGTGCCGAGTGGGGTGTGAGTGTCCCTGTGAAAGACTCAGTCCTCCACAGCTCCAGCCACTGTGGCCACAAGCTGAAATGAGGCCCATTGTTGCCACATCTTCCAGCTTTGCAAGGGAAGCTGCAAACCTAGATGTAAAATTCCAGTTTTAAATATTGGATCGAATGGGAGAAAAAAAAAATGTAAGGTTGAAGTCACATCCGTAGGCTGAATTCAGCACCTGAGACAGTGAGATTGCGACCTCTGCTTTTGGGGACCCACAGCGTCAGTTCCACACTGCAGGATTTCACTCACCACCTCAGTCCCTGCTCTTTGTGTTACAGACAAAGCCTCAGCACTGCCAAAGACATGCATTTCTCTAGTGCCTGTTTGGCACATCACAGGCAAATAAGGGGCATGTCTAACTGCCCAGGCTCAGCCAAACCAAAGGACAAAGGCAGCAAGGCTCTCTCTGGACCTTGGGGGAAAGCACAGCTCTCCCAGGCAGACGATATGAAAGTTCCCATCTCTGCGTAATTAGAAGCAGCAAAAAAACTCAGACATGTGCCCCTTCTGTGTTGGCAACTGATATGACAGAACTACATGAGGTGCAAAATGCAGGCTCTGTGTGTGTGTGTGTGCATGTGTGTGTGTGTGTGTGTGTGGTGCTGGTATATGCTGCTGCCCAAGTTTCAGAGCGATTTCTAACTTGAAGTTAATGAGATGGGATATTATGTCTTTTTAAAAAATATAACCCAAAACAAGCTTTGCTTGGTGTAATTTTAGCAGGGATGAGAGTTTGCCAAGGTGCAGTATGTTATTGTCAAGCTACTGTTTTGACAAAATGTGTGTATGTGTGGTTGCGTCTGTGAGTATGAAGGAGACAAGCAAAAAAATAGAGCAACATATATATATATTTTAATGAAATGAATGCAATAAACAAGGGACAGGTAATTTAAATTCGAAAGAAGCTGCTGAATTTCACTGCTGTCATAGGTCTTCAGGGAAGCTTTTTGTTTGTGATATCTCTGGGTATCTCTGGAGTCTGCTCTGCGTTAGCACTGTGGTAGCCCTGACCATGCCAAGATGCGTAGGATGTATCCTTGTGTCCCAGGACCCTCACCATCCACTGGGGACAGCCCTGCATATCAGCAGGGAACTGCCATGCGATTCCAGAAGTAACCAGAGTAGTTGATATTGTTATTATTCTAATTCATGCAAAGCTCTTCAAGCAAGATCTGGCGTGTAGCAGCACACACAATAAATTAATAGGCACAGGACAAGGTGTTTTGCACTAACGTTTCTTATTCTCATAACAACCTCAGATTAGACCATACTTTGAAGGAGGCAAAGCTTAGCAAGGGGACAATATTGCAAAGTGATCAAAAGATCAAAGCCCGGCTCAGCCATTACTATCTGGGTAATTTTTACTTAATCTTATTGTTCTCCAGTGTGCTTGTCTATGATTTAGAGCTTTTAATAAAGCTATTGTAGTCATTAGTTTTGGTACATAACCATCCACCACAGAATTCGGTAGCTCAAACCACAACCGGTTATTACCGCTTGTGTGTCTGTGGTTCGGCTAAGGTCTGGCTGATCTAGATGGGGCTCAGCTGAGTGGTCCAACTTCAGCTGCAGCAGCAGCTCCGTGTCTCATTCTCATTGTGGGTCTGTGGTTGGGCGGGATGGCTCTGATTCACATGTCTCTCATCTTCATTGGGCAAATGGTCTTGCTAAGGCCGGTTCTTCCAGAAATGGCAAAAATACAAGAGAACAAGTTTCATCTTACAAGTGTTTTTGAGGGCTTCAGTCACATCACAATGATTGCCCCTTGGTCAAACTGAGCCTCATGGCCATGCAGAGTCATCCAGTGGAGAAGTAGGTCTTCCTCTTGGCCCTGGAGCTGGGGGATCAATACATAGTTCTGAGCAATAATCTAATCTACCAAGCTACCTGTAATTTTGAGAATTATATGCAAAAAGCTATGTAACATGCTTAATAAAAAGTTTAGTACACATTGAAGGATCGATAAAACTAGTTAATTTATCATTGATAATTCTTTTCTTTATTTGAAGGATGATCCAGTTGAGGCTCAGAGTGGTTAGGTAACTCATCTGGGATCGCATGGTGGTAAACAGAGTGCTATAATTCAAACGCAGATCATCCAAGTCCCTTTCTTTTTGATGGAAACCCATGGACCTGTATGGCACGAGGGATAGATTTTAAGGTCCCAATAAAAGCAGAGTATGCATTACAAATATCCGAGTTGGCCCTATTTAGGAAGGCAGATCTCAGACCTTGAGAGTTCAGAGAGAAAACCTAGATGGATAAAGACCAACTCTAGAGGGCAAGAGCAAGATGAAAAATCACAACAAGAACTACCTTGCTTTGAGGTCCCTGTGTATCACTTCCAGGATTGGAAGACCCTGGGCCTGGGCCTTCAGGTGGAGCATATCTTCTCTCTACTCTGCCTGCTCATAGGCTCAGAAGCCTGACCCTTTGGACAGAGCTGGAAAATCCATGCTGGCTGCTGGAGCTCTTCCTTCTATGTTCAATCAGACAGTGGGAAGGAAGAGATTTTCTCTAGATCTCTTCATTTGCTAAGATTTATTTTCCCCTCTGATCTTTTCCTCCCCTGAGGATCTTGAATTTATAAGTACTGAATTTTTTAGAACTCTCTGAAAAAGTACTACATTAAATGCAGAAAAGGGTGATGGGTTCCCCGGGCACTTTGTGACTGCTCTCTATCATGGCCCTTATATATTGACTTACAGGATTTGCTCAAGTGTTGGGGTCCACATCCTGTCCACCTGTCACTCTGTCCTCTCAGACCCTAGAAGGCAAACTCCTTGTGCCTTAACCGGGCCAGACATTCAGAAAATATTGGTTGAATGAGTGTGTGAGTGAATGATAGATGAATAAAAGTATGATGAATGAGTAATGAATGAGTCAATCAATTATACATCAATGAATATACGGGTGGATGAAGGAGCAAGTGGTTGGGTGAGTACATGAGTGGTTGGATGGAAAAGGGATCCATGAAGGAGGGAGTGATGAAGTGACGTGTTAAAGTATTCATCCTCTCTTAAGCCCCCCCTTTTAATTGGCCTTTTTCAGCCACCACATCTTGGTCAAGCAGATCTGATTAATTACATTCATTCCATCAACTTTAGCGCAAAGCCTGAGGGAGGGAGGAACCCTGTATTTGTAGCAGTAGGGGGTATCTTAGTAGTACAGCTTTGAGGGAAATCATGATATTGGAGACAAAGGACTCCTAGTCTTTTACTTATTCTTGACGAAGTTGCTAATGTAGCAGGGCAGAAAATGTAGGCATGATCTCTGACCTCATTCAGCTATGATCTTTTGTTTATCTGTCAGGTAAGCAAATGGAACTTGTGGTCTGTGTATTGATGGGTATTCTTGAGGGACATGCTACAGAGGGAGTGCAGCATAAATGGTCATGCAATTCTAATAGGACCTTTCATACCACCCAATCTCTGAGTCAACAGCTGCCACCTATGACAAGGCAGGATATGGCACTGCTACACAGGGATCCCAGAAGGGTAAAGCCCTAGAGGAATACCAGTGTGACCTGTCCACTCTCTGAGATTGGCCACCATTTAAATGATACTTCTTTCCTTTAACATCCCGTAGAACCCTTTCTTGCAGCTCTCTGGCTTCTATGGACAGGCTACCTTGACTTTCATGGACCCGCTTATAGGCTACAGCCAACTGGAGAGTAAGCTCTGTTTTCAACTCATCTCTAGCTGACCAAAACGTACTACTTTAGTTAACTATGAGGATAATGGTGACAACAAGTCATTTCCAACCACACAGGCTCTGTTCAGGGGTAGCTTCACCAGAAAAAGTGATGGGATGTCAAAGAAAGGAGAGACCAGCTGAATAGACTCTGGGGTGACCAGGAGGCACATCTTGGAGGATGTGGCATCAGAGGTGGGTTATGATAAGTGAGGAGAACTTCAGAATGCAGAGATTAGAAATGAGGGATGTATTTCAGAGGATGGGAACCCATGCACACAAACAGCAAAGAAAAAGATGGTTTGAGGTATGAGATCTTGAGGAGGCTGACATGATTACAGCAGTTCCCTTCCTGGACATGAGTGAACAGCCCAGAAACTACTTAAGAAAGCATCAATTTGCACTTTGTTCCCACGTGGGCTCCTGGATGCCCAAGGGAACTTGGCAGGTTGGGGAACCATGCTAAGCTCCACCAAACAGCAAAGGACTCGACACCAGTTCACGAACACCCTGAGAACCTAGAACCCACTGCATGTTTACAACATTACAGGTCTTCATGAAGTGTTTAAAAAGGGAATAGATGAATGAGTTCATGTATCAAAGAATGCATAGGTGAGACAGTCAATTAGTGAATGAAATGAGTCAATGGAAAAGTAAATAAATAATGAACAAATGTACCCATGAACTGGTGTTTTGTCTTGTTTTGTTTTGCTTTTGGCAGATGGAGAGCAGGAAACTGCTGGAGTCGTTTAAGCAAGTACAAGATGTCGCCATGTTGTTTTAAAAATGCAAAAGGTATAAAAAGAAAGATAATTGTTTAGTATTTGGAATTTTCCATATATTTAAGGGGAAAGTTTCCAACCTACTTACACGCTTTGCATTTTCTCAATAGACTGAAGTGAGAATTTAAATTGCTTTGAATTATTTGGAATTAGCAACAGTTGATGTCTTCTTTAATTTCCACACTGTCCAGAGAAGGGAACTTGAAGTGAGGCTGACTTTCTAGATGGTTTGGAAGGATGGCCCTGACAACAATCTGGGAGGTGGGAACAGATGGGATGTATGGAGGCCAGATCGAGGGACATGGCAGTGATCACAGCTGGTGATGATGAGGGTCTGGGTGAAAGTCACTGCAGGAGGATGCATGGGCACATACTTGGGCTGGGGTGACTTGATGGGATTTACTGACCAACTGGATGTGGGAAACATGGGGAGGAGAATAGAATGTCTAACAGATGTTTCTATCACCATTAACCCATCCTCCTACCAAGGTCTGTGGGAAAAGGAGAACGTCAGTATAGACATGAAATGTGAGGTCTGCTCCCAATGTCACTAACCAAACATATGAGTGTCTCATTGTTAGACTGTCCCAAGTCAGCCCATACTTTCCCAGGGCTCCTCATGGAAGAGCCAGTATCCTAATCTGGTTATCTCTCATTGTCTCATATGTATGTAGAACCTCTCAATTATCTGAAATAGATCGTAAAGTGGAAGTATACAAAATTATTGCCGAAATTGCAGAATTCTTGGAGAGGTTGTTTGTTAAGAATATAGAGTATATTTCAACCTTAGGGTACATAATTAGTGGAGAAATGCCCTCAACTAATGTTCCTAATTATTTTGACAATTGTCATTTCATACAACATGGAAATGGTCTATGGATTCCCACATAATAGTAGTTATACCTTTAAGCAGCACTTCTCAAATAATGTAATGAAGCTAGTCTGAATTTATTGGAAATCCAAAGTGCTTTGGGGTTGGAGACAGCTGGCTTTAGGCTTTAGATTTACCTCTTTATAAGAGGGTGACTCTAAGGCAGCTGCTTAAGCTCTCAGGGCTTTAGTTTCCTCATCTATAAAATGGGGATAACGAGAGTGGCTGCCTGTTGGGCTGCTGTGCACACTGAACAAGGTAATGGATTTAAATATCCAGCCCTGGGACTGAGACATGGGGAGTGACGAATCAATACTTAGTTGTCGAAGTGACAAAAAATTATTTTCTGTGCATAATTTTATTGGAACTAAATAAAAATAAAAATGACGATGATTTCTGTGCATATGGATTTGAGGACCCTTTTAAAGATTTTTTTCTTCTCTGCTCTTTAGGCATTCAGCTAGCTACAATTGAGAATCCAGATCTTACTATGTCTTGCTAACATTAATTATAAGCCACCAATTAAAAAAATCAAGATGTTGCTACTTACACTCTGAAGATTATGAGTATGTGAAGACTGGATTTCTGAACCACCTCTGGGGTCAACCTTACCTCTAATGGAAAGCTTGATTTCTATTTGGATTTTAAAATGTCTCCAGTTATCTAGTCAATATTACATGAATATTCAAAGATTGGTTTTCATCTCATCTGGAAGTACATTCTCCAGGCCCACTCTTAAAAATCTATATACTTATAAAAATACAAGAAAAATTGGGTCCATAAGTTCCCCATATCAAAATGTAATCCCACTCCTGAGTGTTCCTATCACCCAGACAGCTTTGTTTGGGCTCCTGAGATAGAGAGACCCAAGTTTCTCTATTCTTCAGCATTTCCACCTTGAACTTTGTTATGAAAAACAGAGGTTTAATTTAGAAACGGCCAAAACTTTCCATTTGTATGTCAGCCTGCAGGAACTCAACTTAAAGAGAGTATTTAATAACACAAAGAGTTGAAGGGGAAAATCCAGTTGAAGGACTTCGTGGTTAAGCCTGCAGCATTTGTTAACATTTAAATTCCTAGATTGCATTGCATTTTTTTCCCCCTAAGTCACATGGCGGTGGGTAATCACCATTAATCTTCCATGCTCATAGCTTTTTTCCTTCCCTGAAATAGTACTTCACAGGGAAAAACATAACACCCATTTTGCCTTCCATTCACTTTTATTCTTATATTAGCAGAGAAAAGAAATGGCTACCAAGGACCAAGTTCTATGGGTCGGGCACTGCACTAAACAATTGATATGAATCACTGTGATTAATTCTGGAAACTGACAACATCCCTGTTTGAGAGAAGGAAACTGAAGTTCAGAAAAGGGAAAAATGTGTCCAGAGAAACTCAGATAAGAAGCAGGAATGTGTACCACCAGTGGCCATATGTGAATAATTGGAGCCATTTAAAAATCCAGATAAAAATTGAATTTTGGATTAGAGGCAAGTTTGGCCAATGACCCAATTCCTCTGGGTACCAACAAACTAATAATGGCAGTGACTGGTCTTGAAAGACCAACAGCTGACAGGAGACTATGTAAGAAGGTAAGGTAAACATTATAAAGGGACCTGTGACAGACAAGTTCTGAGGTAACCTCCATGATTCCCATCTCCTGGTGTTTATGTTCTTGAGTGATCCCTTTCCCTTGAGTGTGGGCAGGACCTTATGACTTGCTTCTAACCAAAAGAAAACCACAAAGGTGATGGGACATCAATCCTGTGATATCATTATGAGACTATAATATCTATCTTTCTGAGAGACACTTCTTCCTTTGCTGGCTTTGAAGGAGTAAGTTGCCATGTTGTACGCTGCCTTATATGACAAGGGGCTGAGGGCAGCCTCCAGCAGACAACCAACAAGGAATCTGGGCTCATAGTCTGACAACCTGCAAGAAACTGGATGTTGCCAACCACCATGGGAGCTTGGAGGCAGATCCTTCTCTAGCCAAGCCTCAATGACACCACGGTCCTGACTGACACCTTGATTGCAGTCTTGTGAGACCGTGAAGCAGAAGACCCAGTTGAGTTGTACTTAGACTCCTGACCCACTGAAACTGTGACATGATAAATGTGTGCTGTTTTAGGCAATTACATTTGGAGTAATTTGTTATGCAATCATAGATAACTAATAAGAGATCTTTTAAAACCACATGATGGAATGTACAATTCTTTGGAAATCATGATGGTGTAATGGAAAGAGTAGTAGACTTGGTGTGAAATGACTCTCACTGAAGTCACAAAAGCCCAGTGGACGCATTCCAGTATCCAACTTAGATGACCTCTGGGGGGCATTCGATGCTGTTATCACCCTCTTCCTTTTCTCCCATGACAGGCCTCACCACTTTAACTTCTACTTCTCTGACTATTCCTCATCAGCTTTGTCTGTGACTTGCTTCCTCTGCCAAAGTGTCACATGTATATAGTCTCTGAAGATGCACTGCCAGCTCTGCTTCTCTTCTCACACCAAATGCTCATGGCATTCAATGCTGCCTGCATGCTCATCAGGCCCAGATCCATGCCTCCTGCCCTAAGATCCCCCCTGAGCGCCTGACTCAGGTACCAACTGGGTTTCTCGTTTTGGATGTCCGGCGGATACTTAACTGTACACCCCAATTCCTTCTTGCAGTGAGTGATACCCACCACTTACTACCCATCCAACCAGCCACTCAAGCTAGAATATGATAGTTGCCATTAACTTTTCTTCTCCTTGAAACAGGCACTGACTAAATCCTGTTAATTTAATCTCTGAAATAATTCTCAACCTACACTCCTCTCCCATTCTGGACCATGATGACTTTGTTCAGATTTACATCAAGTCAGAGGAACTACTGAAAAACTTTTTTAGACAATCTCCCCATCTTGTCTTCCTCAATCCACTGCATACACTGCTGCTCTAATATGGCAAAATAACAGAAGGTTAGGAAAATTCACCAGGGAACACCCTAAAACTCTGCCTCTTTCACATTTGATCACAAGCGACCACTGACCGTGAAGCTGATGAGGTTCACAGCCCCTTCCTTGCAGGGCCCCTTCCAATGTGCTTTCTTTCTCATGTTAAATAAATATTTATCTTTGTATCCAACTGTATATTCATGATTATGTACATTTTTTCTTTAAAGAAGGCCCCTGTAAATACTGCTTACAACCTTTCTTTGGTTTTGAATCACCCCTGAGATAAAGGCTAAACTCCTTAATGTGACCTGGATAACGTGGCCTGGTTCATCAAGCTTATCTGGCACTCCTTGTCTCACATTTTATCTTCAGTAAAGTGGAACACATTTCAATTTTTACTATATACCATGCTATTTCATGTCCCTAGGTCTTTGCTTATGCCGTTCTTTTAGGAGGCAACATCTTCTCACCTCTCATTGACTTCTGTCAACATGTATCCAACCACAGATTATATTGGATAATTTCTCCTCCTTCTATAAGACCCATCTCAGGTGTCAACTGCCCAAGTAGCTTTCTTGAGTCCCCCATCCCTCCCTCAGTGGATCTCTGTGCTTCTACAATTCCTTGACCTTTCTTTATTTCCATACTGACTAAATCTCCTCTGTACCTGACATAGATGTACAGCAGAAGTTTGTTGAGCTGTCTCTAAATTACCATTCTGTAACTTGGACAAGTTTCTTGACCTCCTCAAATCTCAGTCTCTATCCTTGTAAACAGGGTTGTTAAACCACCTTAAAAATTGTGGCCAGATTTCAAATAGGTTATTTAAAATAAAAATGCTTGGAAAATATCAAACCTCATAGTTAACACAAATAGAATTGCCTGGTATTTAAGATATTTTTAGAATCACAGAGATGGTCACCCTAAATGAGACTGTACATTTAAATAATAACCAGATTCTTGAAATTAGATCAGGGAATACAGTAAAAATTATATTGTGGCTCAAAGTCTGGGCTTTGGGGCTAGTCAGCTTGGGTGTGAATTTTGGAATTGCCATTTACTAGATTTTATGACTTTAGTTAAAAAACTACCTTTTCTGTGCCTCGGTTTCTTCACCTGAAAATGGAGGCAATAATAGGATTGCTGTAGTGATTAAATTTGTTAGCACATTTTTAACTCTTAGCATAGTCTCTGGCAATTGGGGATCCTCACTAAATGTGAACTACCACTACGGTTAATTATGATTAATAGAATTTGAAGGAAGGCCTTTTTGATATCACTGTGAAATCAAGACTGCCTGATGGCTAGTTAAGCACAGGTATCCAAGCTGCACAATCCCATTACTGACAGAAATTATGGCCATATTTGTACTTTTGGAGAATAATGATAGGACATATAAATAGAAGGCACTGGGATGTCACAAGTAGATTTAACCCAAGAGATGGAGAGGTACTGCTCATGGAAGAATGTTGATGCTCTTCTCTTTAAATATTTGAATCCTTCACATATATAAATATGGCACAAAACTAACAAAACGTGAATGAAATTTTATCACATTGATTAGTAAACAGAAAGTGAAGAACAGAAATGCCAAAGCAGGGATTTTTCAAACATCAATGGAATTAGCTTCTCCCCATGATAAAGCTCTTCTGGATTCTACAATTTTAGAAAATTTATTTCTAGAAAAGTGCTGTTAAGAACTGTATGTCTGCTTTAGGGGTTGAGATAGGGTGGATGAAGAAAATAATACAGAAATGAAGAGGACAGTGTAAAATTCCTTTTCCAGCTCTATGGGGAACCCTGATGTAAGCAAAAGATACTGATATATCATACAAAAGCTGATAAAAACCTAAAGAATATGTTTTGCTATATATCAAATTGTACACTTGTAATATGTGCAGAGTTTATTGTATTCATTAAAACCTCTGTAAAGTTGTTAAAAATAAGTATTTTTAATGTGTTGCAAAGTAAAAGAAAACAGTGAAAAATGTGAGATAAGAGCAAGACATGATAAAAGGGATCAATTTTATCAGAAAAAGAACCAAGTAGAAAAACAAGAAATTAAAAAAAAAATAATTACAATGAAAATGTTTCTGTTTAACAACAGTGCTAATTAAAAGATCAATGAACTGGAAAATAGATCTGAAAAAAATATTCTAAAAACGCACCTTAGAAAGACAAACAGGATGAAAGAATGGTTAAGAAATATGGAGGATAGGGTAAGAAGGTCTAAAATATGTTTAAGAATTCAAAAAGGAGATTGTGAGAGAATGTGGCAGAGGTGATATTTAAGAAATAATAGATGAAAAATTTCCATAACAGGTAAAGTATATCAATCTGCAAATTCAGCAGGCTAAACAAATCCCAAACAGCTTGAACAAAATAAATTCATACCTACTTAGACACATTATACTCAAAGGCAGAACACCAAAAACAACAAGAAAATCTTAAAAACAGCTGGAGGGAAAGAAAAGCGTTTTCCTTTAAAATTTATAGGTAAGTTGTCTTATTAAGAGCCACATCAGGAGGCAGAAGACAGCAAATAATAGCTTCCACGTAGTGAAAGAAAACAGTTGTCAACTAAGAATTGTCTATATAAGAGAAAAAGTATTTCAAGAGGGAGGGTGAAATTAAGACATTTTCAGAAAACAAAAATGGAAAGAGTTTAACCACCAACAGAACTTCTAAAGGCCATTTTTTTCTGGCAGAAGTCAAGTAAACCCAGATGGAAGTCCTGAAATTCAGAGGAAATGATCAAACGATCTGGTATCTGTGTGGGGATATCTAATCAAACATTAGCAGTATGAAAAAATACTAAAGATGTGTCAACTTTAAAAAGACTGATCAAGATACATAAGTAACAATACACAAAAGTTAGGAGGAAAGTAATTTGAATTAGATTCTTTCAAAGACTTTGTATTATTTAGAAGGGTGGTAATGCCAATTAGCTCAAATCTGTGATAAATTAAGTATAAATCTTAACATTTCTTGGGTATCTATTAAAGGAAAGAAAACACTGAATATAACACTCAAACTAGGAGAGAAAAAAAGATCAAATGACAAGTAATCAATCCAAAAGAAGGGAAGGACTTCCCTGGTGGTGCAGTGGTTGAGAATCCACCTGCCAATGCAGTAGACATGGGTTCAAGCCTTGGTCTGAGAAGATCCCACATGCCGTGGAGCAACTAAGTTCGTGCGCCACAATTACTGAGCCTGTGCTCTAGAGCCCGTGAGTCACAACTACTGAGGCTGTGAGCCACAACTACTGAAGCCCGTGTGCCTAGAGCCCATGCTCCACAACAAGAGGAGCCACTGGTATGAGAAGCCCACACATTGGAATGGAGAGTAGTCCCCGCTCGCTGCAACTAGAGAAAGCCCGCATACAGCAAAGATCCAACACAGCCAAAAATAAATAAATAAACAAATATGAATCTCATGCAAAAATAAATAAATAAATAAATAAACAAAAGAAGGCAAGATATTAGACAAAACAAATGAAGAAAAGACAGGTTACTGGCATCTACAAAATCAATTGACTCAAAATAAATCCAAATTTAGAAATAATTTCAATAAATGAACATTATCAAAATGCTTCAGTTAAAAGATATAAATTTTCAGAATGGATAAAAAATTAAGCCCAGCCTTACACTGTTTAAAAAAGATACATCTAAAATACAAAAATAAAGATAGCTTGAAAGCAGAGGCATGGGAAAATATATAGAAGGTAGCTACTAGTCAAAAGGAGGCAAGGGTAGCTATATTGATAAAAACAAAGAAAAAAATAGAAAAAACAGAGAGGGTCACCTCATAATGCTAAAAGGTTCAAGTAACAATTCCCAAAACCAATGCATCTATGAAGATAGTCTCAACATATATAAAAAAAAAAAAAAAAAAAAAAAGACAACTTCAAGGAGAGATTGACAACATTATGGGAGAGAAATTTTAACATACTTCTCTTTGTAACTGATAGATATGGTTAGTATTGCATAGACAACCTGGGTTCAAGTCTTGGCAGTGGTACTTATTAGTGTGACTTATTAGCTGTGACCCTAGGCTGTAGACCTTAGTGACTCTTCCTAAGTTTTCTCATCTGTAAAATAATAGGGATTCACTTATAAGATTTTGTGGAAATCATATGTTAGTATACAGAGAGCATTTGTAAAATTATCTTATGAATAATAGTTCTATATGTAAATATTATTTTTTAAATTGAACCAATGGGCATATACAGGCTACTCTAGCCAACGATTGTAGAATACATATACTATCCAAACATACACAGAACAAATATAAAAACTGACCACATACTAGGCTAAAAGTAAATCTCGTTCAGACTACATTCTCTGACCCCAATGTAAATAAATTAGTATTAATATCAAAAATGCATCTAAAAAAATCACTATATCTTTGGACATTTAGAGATATAGTTTTTAACAACTCATACATTAAAGGAGTAATTGTAATGGAAATTAGAAGTATTTAGAACTGAATATTAATTTAAAAACATTCAAAATATGTGTGAAACAGCCAATGCAGTATGTAGAGGAAAATTTATATCCTTTGAAGATTATTCTATAAAAAGGAAAAAGTTGAAAACTAATGAGCTTATTCTCCAATTTAGGAGGTTAAAAAACACAACAATAATAAAGACAAGAAATTACAAAAAGGAAATTATTTTTGAAAAAAAGAGTAAAGAAGTGAAATTAAAACACATGGAATAGAGAGGATTGGTAGAGTAAAAACCTGATATTTAAAAAAAATAATAAAGAAAATAAAATTGTTACAAAAAGAAAAGAGTAAGCAGAAGTAAGAATGAAAGAGAAAGGGTATGTTACTACTAAGTTGAAAACATTTAAATGATAATAACAGGATATTACAAACAATTTCATACTGATAAATTTTAAATTTCCAGTACAATGGAAACTTTCTTAGAAACAAATGTGACTTACTAAAACTGACTCAATAAGAATTAAACAAAATATGAATAGCTCTATAATGTGTAAGGAAATTTGGTCACACTTAAAACACCTTCCCCCCCAAAAGCTCCAGGCCTACATAGCTTCATCAGCAAGCTTTACCAAAGAGTCAAGTAACAAATAATCCAATGTTATACAAATTGTTACAGATTATAGAATAGAAGAGAACACACCTTAACAAATTTGGGGACCAAAGGAACCTCAATACCAAAATCCCAGAATCGTTTTATGAAAATAAAAATTATAGACCAATCTCCCTGTGAACATACATGAAAAAATCATAAATAAAATATCAGCAAGCAGAATAGAGCCCTATATAACAATGATCATTCATTATGTCCAAGTAGGATCACTTTCAGGAAAGAAAATCAATAGAAGAGTTTACTAAGCTTTCCAAAGCCAAAATCAACCTACAAAATTCAATGATGTGTATACACAGACAGTAAGTAGATAATGTAATTTAATAGCTATATTATTGTTAATAACATCAAGAATATTAGGAATTTAGGAGTATATATAACAAAATATGTTCAAAGTCTTTATGAAGAGAATTAGAAAAAGAATTATTATGAGACCTTGAAGATCTATAGAAATTGAGATAACGTGGACCAACGGTTGGAAGATTCAATGTCATACATGTGATGACTCTCTCCAAATTGATCTACAGAGTCATTGTAATTCCAAGACCAAATCAATAGGTTTTGTGGGCATGTGGGTATGTGTGTGAAATTTGACAGGCTGATTCTAAAATCTATATGGAATTGCAAATGGCAGGAAAAGGGAGATCCTTCTGAATGAGAAGAACAAGGTTGGTTGGCTGGCTTTTGCAGATATCAGTAATTACTTTAATGATGGTAATTAAGACAGTGTGATATTGTTCCTGGCTCAGACACACCAGCCAATGAAACAGATTAAGAGTCAGAAGTGTGTGTGTGTGTGTGTGTGTGTGCGTGTGTGTTTATTTTATGTGCAGAAGTGGCATTACAGATCAGTGGCAAAATAATGGATTTTTAAATACACAATGGAGGACAATTTGTAATCCACAAGAAAAATTAGAACCTTACATCGCAATATACGCTAAAATGAATTTCAGTTTAAAAAAATACATGTAAAAGGCAAAATCATAAATGTAATAAAAGAAAACATAGGATAATGTACTAAATGAATTTATGTGAAGAGAGTTTTCTTCAATAAGGCACAAAGAGCAAAATCCATGAAAGAAGAGATGAATAAATTCAGAAGACAGCAAAATAAAGAAAAATAGAATCTTTAAAAATAGAAAAGATATTTATAGCATATATAATTGAGAAATGATTACTATACAGGATAAAGAACTCCTACAATTCAGTAAGAAAAATACAAGTGACCTAATAGAAAAATGGTCAAAACACTTAAACAGATACTTCCCCAAACCAGAACCTCAAATGGCCAGTGACAGAGCAGGAGATGTGCATTGGTAAATGGGAATAAAAATTAGAATCATAATGAGATACTATTTCATACCTACCAGAGGGGCAAAATTTCAAATAACTGCTAATAATAAATTTTGGCAGTGATAGTGGAGCAAGGGAGGCTCTTACATTTCTCAAGAGGGTGAAAAGGTAAGACTGTTATGGAAAACAATTTACCATTATCCAGTAACAACTCTGCTCAATATTCTGTAATAACCTAAATGGAAAAAGAATTTGAAAAAGAATAGATACTTGTATATGTATAACTGAATCACTTTGCTGTACATCTGAAACTAACACAACATTGTTAATCAACTATACTTCAATATAAAATAAATTAAAAAAAATAAATAAATTTTTAAAAAGAAAGAGAATATACACATCCTTAATCCAAGCACTTCCTCTCTTGGAATACACCCTAGAGCTCTCCTATACATAGAGATCTGGCGATGTAGAATAATCAGTCCAGAGAAACTTGACCTAGTAAAACACTGGAAAGAACCCAAATGCATACCAGGAGCAGACTCTATAAGGACATCCTGGTCTGGTCACACAATAGAAGCTTGTCCAGCAGTGAACACAAAGCACAGAGACACACAACAAGGATGCATCTCAGAAACAATATTGAGCCAAAAATGCACAGTGAACACACCACAGCCATTGCAAAAATAGCATGTTGTCAAGAGAACCCATTCAGGATGATTCCACTCATGAAATTCAAAAACATGAAGCCATGAACAATGATTTGTAGGCAAGTGGTAAAGCTCTAAAGAAAATAAGAAAGTCTTAAAAAGACAGGTGAGTTGTTCCAGCTGGTGATAGAAGGTGTCAGGCTTGGGGTCTAAATTGTGTGGGTCATACAGGTGTTTTGTTGTATTTTTACTTTTTATAGCTTATATATATTTTGGAAGAAGTAATTATTCAGATATATATATATATATATTCATAGTGTAGTATAATGTGGGTATATGATGACTGGAATTACTCCAGTTTTGACGAATATGCTGTAGATGTGTGAAGGAGATGGACTTGCTTGTATCTGGTGATTCTGGAAGGCTTCTGGAAGGTACAGGGGTTTAAAGGAGGTCAAAGCTTTGTTACATCCATAGTGAGGAAGAACATCTCAGCTTGTACAAAAACGAGGAAGAGGTGGAATTTTAAGTGGAGAGGGACCTAGGATAGATTTGGCATTTCAGAGTTGCTAGAACTCGGACAATTTTTAAGCAGAGGTAAAGATTCAATGAAGCCCAGGGTCGAGTAACTGGGCATGCGAGTTGTGGTTGATAATGGTCTTGGGTTTGACCCCTGCGTCTGCCAACGTTCTGGCCGTGTGACCTTGGAGGAGAAATGTCATGACCTTGAGGCTCACTGGCTTCCTCATGATGGAGTTAAGAAATGCACATGCCTCACAGTGGGGTTTCGAGGGCTCAGTAAAGGAATGCATACAGAGCGCCTGAAATCAACTAATCAACCGTTGGTGTTGACCACTGTTTTATTGTTGTGCTTGTGGCTGCCAGGGGTGATGGACAGAAAGGACAACAGATGCGGGAGGAGCCGGTGTGGGGATGCAGGTAGGACAGGAGAGAACCTCACGGGGGGGGGGGGGTGTCTGGAACCCAGTGACCGGGGGACACCAGGGGGCTGTGAGGCTGCAGCGGAACAGATCATGAAAGGCCTTCTGCGCCAAACTGAGAAGGTCGAATGCAACGTGGAAACAGTCAAGGGAATTCACTAGAGTGTATCAAGCAGGATAGGAGCACGCTCGTGGAGGGAGCGTGACGTGTCTTAAACCTCAGCCGTGTGCCTTTGGGGCTGCATCAGCCCAAGGTGGCCTTTATTTTGTGAGAAAGCTGCCTCTGCGTGGAGGGCAGCTTGGGGGCCACCGACGGGGCAGGCATTTGGGAGGCTGTGCTCGCCGTACCGCACAGGTCTGAGAACCGGTTGCGGCTGGCAAGAAGGGGCTGATAGGAGCCCCACGCAAGCAGGAGGCGTCTTTGACAGCATCTCTCCGTGGCTTAGTGTCAGAGCTTATTTTAAATGCAAAAAGGGAAATGGGGGCGGCCTGGTGAGCAGGGTGGCGGGGAGAAGGCAGAACTCAGATCTTATCTGGACTCTTGGCTGTCATCGGAGCTGTTCAGAGCAGGTGTTTCAAAGCCTTCGGCGGCATTATCCTGCATTCGGGCCGTGGCGGGTACACACACAAAGTGGGCATGCATTATTCAGGTGGCATCGCCTGCTCCGCGCCGCTCGTCAGAACATTTGCAACGTCGGTCCCCCCTTCCCCAAAAGCCCATTGTTAAGAATTATAAACAAACAGTCACTTCACTGCTGGCGAGATCCACAGTCATAACAGGAAATCATGCCCTTGCTGCAGAAAGATTCTGTTCTAAGAAGCGGCATGAATGCCATTGACCTAAATTCCAGCGCCCTAGTCTATACCTGCAGAACTTTTCACAAAGCAATGCTGGCGAGAGGCAGATTAAAAGGATCTGTAACTATTTCTTTCCTTCTGTTTTATGAGAATTCATTGCCACGAATATCTAGTGACCCTGAAACCTACTTCCGACTTTTCAATCAGCTCCCCCAAGGTTGACTTAAAGGTACAGAAGAAAATGCAGAAGATGCCGGCTTGTTATTCATGGAAGCTGATGTCATCTACGCTGTGACTGAGCAAGGTGACCTTGTGGCCCAGCTCTGCCCTCAAGGGACCTGCCTGTCTGCAGCGCCAAAGGGGCAGTGAGTGCCGATGCCTGCGATCTTTCAGATTTGGATCCAAGTCTGACGCGGGTAACTCACAATGCCTTGCTTGTACTGGCTGTTTCAATGATGAGCACATCTGTGACGGTGAATTATTACTTTTTTTGGCAGTTCTGTGGTCTTTCAATTTTCTTAGCATTTTGCAGTTCTTAAAATGACTTGCCCAAGATATCATGTTGTCGCATAGCTAGAGCTCAGAGAGTTCGTTCAGCTGGACCTTTTTTCTCCCACTTCAGTAATGCATCTTTTAGGCTACCTCAACCATTTACGCAGTCATCAAGTAACTATTTATAGAATAACTACTGCATTCAGGCATGGTACTAAACACTAAAGAAATGGAACTTAATAAAATGTAATTCCTGGCTGCAAAATTCTCACTGTCCAATAAAAGAGCAGGTAAGTTAACTGCTAGATATGATACACAGTGATAAATGCCACAATAGAGATTCTAGGGGATTCCAGAGAGGGGTCCTTAAGACCAGGCTAGGGTGTCCAAGGAAGGCTTCCTGGAAGAGGTGACATGGGCATTGATCTATAAAGATAATAATCTGGATTTAGTAATTTGAAAGATGAAGGATGTTCTGGGGAGAGGCCATTTGGATTTGAGACAACATAACAACTTTCAGCTGGTCATTCATTTTGGTGGGGAAAGGGTATACCATGGCGAATGGCAAGAGGTAATAACCTTGATGGGTAACATACCAGATGGGTACCAGGAGAGCTTAGGTGTTCTAAACCCTTTATTTCGACCACTGCAGCCAAAGAACAATTCTATAAACTAGTCACTAGGAATCCCTTTTAAAGTTTAGGAAATGGAAGCTTATAGAGGTGGGTGACTTGACCAGTCACAGAGCTAGCTGAGTGAGAGATGGGAGCTTTGAACATCTGAACCCCACAGTCTGTCCCAGAGTCCACACAATTAACGACCCTCTCCTCTTCTGTCCCACCCAGGAAATTGATTACACCTCCTTTAGTGGAGGGATTCTGATTCCTGTTCCTTTATCCTATCATCCGGAGAGTAACCAACAGGGAATAGGTATAACTTTCTGCCTGACAGTGGGTATCATTGCATTTACTTCCTCCTCTTGCACCTTGGAAAGGGATGCACTGGGTAAAGTGTGGGGCATTGGCACAGCAAGTATTAGTATTGCCCCACGAGTGTGCATTTCCAGCTGGCAGATTTCTCTATAGCTCAGGGACTCCTGTACCCATTTCCCCGCTGTCTCCGGAGGGTCATTTCTCCACTTGGAACTCTCAGGCCCTGCTATCCTCTGGCGATGAAGTGAGAGGGATGGAATGTCATTCGTTTGCTTTAAAGACTCATCCCATGTATACCTGGAAAGAAAGAGCTGGCCAAGAAGAGCCTCTGCTTTTCATCCTAATATGCTAACTCTTGGGGGGAAACCCATCTTGCTCCAGCAAAGTGGGCCCTCAGGGTGGCTTTGCTGAGAAAAAGAACATGTGGCAGGGCCACAGCTCACCCGAAGGCCCCTTTGTTTGCATGTGACAAGGTGCCCCTTCCTCTGGCAGACACATTCCTGCCTCAGGCACTCGGCCTGGGAGGACGTGCTCAGGCCAAAGTCCCAGTAAGGACTTTGTTCCAGCCGATGCTGCAAAAGGGGGCGTGGTGGCCCTGGTGGCCTGCAGACTTCCTCAGGCCTGGGTTTGAGTCCTGGTCTATGGAGTACTAGTAGCGTGATCCTGGACCAGCTGTCGACTTTCCTTATCTTGGTGTCCTCATCTGTAAGCGGATCTGTGCAGCATTACCCGAGAATGAAATCACATACCCGTCTCAAGGGCTGGATAATGGACTTAAGGCACTCAACATCGTGCTGCACTCAACAATGCTGGTCCTATTAAGTGTTGGTTCCTGATGAAATAACTCAAATATTCCTCCATGACCCTAGTGACAGACAGTGACTATGCCTTCCTGCCAGACACTCCACGCACAGGAGCGAGACTTCCTACAAAATAGTGACTCCCGCTTCCAGCTCCCTCTCAGGGAGGTGAGAAGGGAGGCTCAGAGAGGGCAGGTAACTTGCCAGGGTCACACAGCAGGGGATGGAGCTAAGCTTCGAAAGAGCGACTCCCGGGATTTGCCTCTTCGGTCTCAGACAAATTACTTAATCTCTCTGTGCCTCAGTTTCTGCACCTGTAAAATGAGAAAATTCAAGTTATCTACCCATCTGGGAGAGTAGCGAGAACCCCCTGAGTTGATAAAGGTAAACCTTCTAAAGGTCTCACAGACCTTTGAACGTTCTGTTTTCTGTGCCTGGAATGTTCTTCCCCTATTTACATTTCCATCCTTCCCCCACTCTCACTTTATTTTTCCTATCCTTTTTTTTTTAATTGCATTTTTTTCCTATCCATTGTTAAGGCTGGGTTCAAACATCATTTCGGAATGATGCTGTCTCTCATCTCTAACTATTGTCATTCGAAACAAATTCTTTTGTCCTAGTCATTGCAGTTTGTGATTATATGCGGTCCCTTGTACCTATTTGATTAACATGTGTCCCTGTCCCGCTAGCTGGCTAATCTTTGCACCCATGAAAGTAGGTACCGTTGTGGGCTTATGCTCACCATTACATTCCTGGGCCAACCATATAGGAAGCCCTCAATATACAACAGGATAAACTGCCCATTGCATGAGGGTCCCTGGCTTTCTGAAGGGCTGCAGGAATGAAGCTGATGCTGGACTGAAGAATGAATGCTTTTTCGCTTCCCTCCGTAACTGCCAGGTTCTGTGACCAGGGTTTGCCAAATCCCCAGCGGTTTCACCTTATCTCCTTGACTGTGTTGTCTCACGTGCCTATTGAAGTAAAATATTGTACTCCCAACAAAATGATTGTGTTCCGCATAATGCACCAGTCATTAACTCGGCAAAGTTACTTTTCATATCACTCTTGAATGTTCATTGCTAGGTGTGTGCAGTGTTTCCTTCCTCTTCTGTTTATATCTGCATAACTGTGTGTGCTAGTTGTGCTATTTTAATTCTCTCTGTATATTTTGACTTTATTAATTGATTCCATCTGATTACATTAATCATGAGTAATTGAGATGTAAAATAATTTTCAGCTGAAGTTTTTCAACCGTTGCTACAGTAGAGAAAGGGTCTCCGTCTCTAATGGCCAAATCGTATTAGAAACATATTTTGCCTCTGGTTCAATGTACGTGTGATACACATACACATGTATCTGATTTATTTTAATTTTTTACATAATTGGAAGTCACTACGCATTTTGTTCCACAACTGACTTTTACCAATAGACTTTGGAAACCTTTTCCGTGTCAGAGCTATCTTCTTTGTAAGCTGTCTGGTATTTCATATTATGTGTACACTGTAATTAATTTAATAAAGTCCATTTAGCTCGTTAGCAATTTTTCACTATTACACAGACACATACAAAGCTGCAACAAGCAGCCTCTGCATAGATCATATAATACATAGGAGAAACTCCTAAAAGTGGGATTCCCAGGTACTTTGCTCAGCTTGTATGAGTCTCATTTTCATTTATTTTGCTACAACAGCATGTAGGTTGTTTGTTACAGTTATTCACTTTAGCACGTGTGCATGTGTGCACATGGCCTGAAGTTGTTGAACACACCACGGCAATGCTGTGAAGAATTCTTATGTGAGCCCTCCTATGCTATATACAATGTGTTTGCAAAGTTCACCCGTTTTCACCTGCATGCCTAAGAAAATAACAAACCTTCTTTTTGAACTCTAGTTACCTCTGCTGTACATCCATCCATTAGCAGGATAAACTGCTAATTTCTGTTTTACTTTGTTCTGCATTAAAGTGGTAAGAATATCAATTTTTGTTAATCTAGGGGTATTTTCCTTCTTTTAAAAAATTATAAAAGTGAACAGAAGTCGATCTTTCCTGCCTCTTCTCCATGTCAGAATTGTCCTCCGAGCTGTCCAGTGCAGTGGTTGGTTGGAAGCTTTAGTTTACGAATCAAATGGGCAGGTGACTCAGTATCCTCATGCCTCTCCTTTGCCACCTCTAAGATCGCTGCCTCATAACGAGTCAGGACAGCACTCAGGACAGTGAACACAGTGATTCTTCATGCGCTGGTACCTAGGGGGTAAATAACAGAGGCTGAAAATCTGATTTTGGATTCAGGCAAACCTGGAGTCAAAATCTTGCTCAGTTGCCACCAAGCGAGACAATTTTAGGCAAGTTAATAATTCTTGGATTCCTAATCCACGAATGAAAAAATGTAACAGTACATATTTTAGACAGTTGTTATAAGAGCTGGAAAAATAAAGGTGTTATATAGAGTGCTTTGTGCCTGGCAGGTAGTAAGCACTCAGTGACGGTTAGTTGTCTTTAATCCTGTTGTCAAAATATGGGGACAAAAAAATCTTATTGTCACACTTGAGTTGGAAGATAGAACTTGAGGCACTCCACAAATAAAGCTACCTCTAGTTTACACTCCCCAAATGACCAACCAGGCTGGGTGCTGAAAATTCATTATTTTGTAAGGGATTTTTGTACAAAAATACGCAAGATGTGTTTTCCCTGGAGGACTGGAGAATGTCTCATTTCTTCTGATTGACGGTGAGATTCCTTGAGAAAATGACAAAGTAACACACAGTGGAAGGTGACCCACTCACCTAGCCAGTGACTGGGATTGGCCTTGCCACCTCCAGGACAAAGACCACAGCTATGCTGAATTAAAAATAAAGACGGAAGCCAGTAAACCCAAAGTGAATGGAATAGATTGTTTAAAGTCACTTTCCCTTATCTGTACAACACATGCATAAGATAATGCCGTTGACATTTTTGTCAAGGAAATGAGATGTGGACCCTTAGCATCACTTTAGATGGAAGTCAGGGGGAGGAGGATTGGCAGCGGGCGTGCCAGGACCCAAGTATCCGATGATATGACAGACACAGTGGAGACCTTGCATGTTCTCGGCACCAAGTGAGTAACTGCACTCACGGCTAACCACTTGGTAGAGATAGAGTGATCTGCTCAGCCCTGCAAAGAATTGGAGAGACCACGTATGTCCTAAAATGTTAGCAGTGCAAGGGAGCTTGAAGATGGTCTTGCTTGCCTTTTCTTCTGTACATGGTCAAACAGAAAAAGGACTAACCCAAGGTCAAAGGAAGAGGTAGTAACAGGACAGAACTCTAAGTGGAATGTCCCCCATTAACAAGGGTGGGGGGAGTACTGTTAAAGTACCAGAGTATATTTTGCCAAAGAATGCCTCCTTCTTCTGCAGTTGAAGATATGTTTGACTTCTACTTCTAAACCCTCTCTGTAGCTATTGTTGCATCTTCTGTTCCCAGTTGCTTTTGGCTTGAGCCCCAAATGTGCTTTATTTAAGGCAAGTTCAAAGAAAGGTTCTCCACACTGTTAATCACTGGAGCATCAAACTAAAAGTACTTGAGAGAAGAAGATGAAGTGCTAGTAGTGGCCAATCTTGGTCTACAGCCCATTGAGTCTGAGCAGAAAATAAAAATGAAAATAAATCCACATCTAGGCACATATGGTGAAACCGGTAAAGGGCAAGGACAATCCCTAAAGCAACCAGCAAGAAAAGTCAGATTATCTGGAAAGGATGAACAATTAGGCTGGCAACAGACTTCTTGTCTCCAACACCAAAGGCCAGAAGACAGCAGAATAATATCCTCAAATCCCTGATGGAACATAGATCGCAACCTAGTTCTAGACATAGCTAAATGCTGATTCAAGAGTGAAGTAAGACATTTTAGGCAAACAATGTCCCTGGGAGGTATCACTCAGGGACTGCTGCTTAAAGAACTGTTGGAGGGTATACACACAGATGAAGGACACTGAAATTTAGGATAGGGAGGGATGTGAAAAACAATGCTGGGAAAAAACAATGATTGATTTTGCATACAGATTTATAGCAAACTGAGTAATTATCATACAGATGAATTTGAATAGGTTTAGAAATAAGAGAATGTTATACCACAATGTCATGAAAGGTAGGAGAGGGAATTAGATGTTCTATAGTTCTTGTAATATTCAGAAGAATAATCATGTTGACTAGAGTTTGTTAAGTCAAATATGTATTTTAAAAGTGAAGGAAACCACCAATGAAGGGATAATTTAAAGAAAAAAAACAAGAAAGAAAATCCAATGAATGCAATAGAAGGAAAAATAAAGGGGAAAACAAGAGTTAAAAAGCTGCATTAAATAAAAAATAAGATTATTGGATTAACCTTAAATTTATCATTAGTCACAATAAATAAATGAAATTTGATAGTTTTAAGAAAGATGTGTGTATTAGAGTAAAAACACTTTCCAGCT
Source organism: Balaenoptera musculus (assembly GCF_009873245.2). Classification (NCBI taxonomy): domain Eukaryota; kingdom Metazoa; phylum Chordata; class Mammalia; order Artiodactyla; family Balaenopteridae; genus Balaenoptera; species Balaenoptera musculus. Next base: position 168,675,216 of record NC_045786.1, read on the forward strand.
ATATAATATTTTCAAGAGTTATAGATAAAAATAATAGCATGGAGATATTGAGAGTAAAAGAATTAGGAAAAAAGACAGTAAAAGTAAACAGTTTAAGTAGAAAACCTCAAGGAATCTACAAAATATTCCTAGAAATAGTGGGTTCAGCAAGGTCACAGGATATAAGACAGACAAAGGCAAATTAATACTATTTCTATGTACTAGAAATGAATGTATGGACACCAAAATTAAAAATACAGTGCCATTTATAATCCCTCAGAAGAATGAAATACTTAGGTGTAATGAAAACACCTAATGAAACATGAACAGGACTTGTATGCTGAAAACTACATAACACTGATAAAAAAACAAAGGAAATTTAAATAAATGGAGAGATATACAGTGTTCATGGATTGGAAGACTCTGCATAGTAATGATGTCAGTTATCCACATATTGATACGTAAGTTTAATGTAATGCCTATCAAAATCCCAGCAAGATGTTTTGGGTAGATATAGACAAGATTATTCTAAAATGTATATGGAAGAGCGAAGAGACTAGAATAGCTAAAACAATGTTTTAAAAGAGTAATCAACTGGGAGTAATCATTCTACCCAATTTCAGGACTTACTATATAGCTACAGTAATCAAGAGAGTGTAGTGTTGGCAGAGAAGCAGACACATGGATCAATGGAACAGAGTAGAGAATTCAGATACAGACCCACACAAATATGTCCAATGACTTTTGACAAAAGTGCAAAAGCAATTCAATGGAGGAAGAATAGCCTTTTCAACAAACGGTGCTGGAGCAGTTGGGCATCCAAAGGCAAAAACAAAAACAAAAACAAAAAAGAGCTCTTGACCTAAGTTTCATGCCTTATAAAAATTAAATTAAAGTGGATAAGGGATTTACATGTATAATCATAAAAGCTTTAGAAAAAAAAGAGAAAAAAATCTGCATATGTAGGGCCAGGCAAAGAGTTCATAGACTTAAGATCAAAAATGAAATTTGTAAAAGAAAAAATTGATAAGTAGGACTTCATCAAAATAAAAAAAAAAAACTTTTCTGCCTAAGACATTGCTAATTGAATGAAAAGACAGGTTACAGAGTGAGAGAAAATATTTGCAAATCTGATAAAGGACTATTGTCTGGAATATATAAAGAACTCTCAAAACTCAACAATAAATAAACAATACAATTAGACAACAGTCAAAGACATAAAGAACATTTCACCAAGGAAGATATACATACAACAAATAAGCACATCAAAAGATGTCAGCATCGTTAGCCACTAGGGAAATACAAATTAAAACCACAATGAAATATCACTACACAGTTATCAGAGTGGCTTAAACAAAAGATAGTGTGTATCTGTTAATCCCAAACTCCTAATTTACCACCCCCCCTTATAGATAACAACAAGGTCCTACTGTATAGCACAGGGAACTATATTCAATATTTTTAATAACCTATAATGTAGAAGAATCTGAAAAAGAAAAAAAAATATGAATCACTTCGCTGTACACCTGAAACTAAAATAACATCGTAAATCAACAATACTTCAATAGAAAAATAAAAATAAAATAAAATGCAAAAATAAAAATAAAGATAGTGACAACACTAAATGGTGATGAGGAGGTAGAGAAACTGGATCACTCATGTGTTGCTGATGTGAATGTAAAATGGTACAGCCACTCTGGAAAACAGTTTGGCAGTTTTCTTAAAAACTAAACATGCAACTACCATATGACCCAGCAATTGCATGCCTGGGTAATTTATCCTAGAGAAAAGAAGACTTATGTTCACATAAAAATCTGTACACAAATGTCGATAGCAGTTTTATTCATAATATCTAAAAACTGGAAACTACCCAGATGTCCTGCAATGAGTGAAGGGTTAAACTGTAGTATGTAATACTACATAATACTACTCAGTGATAAAAAAAGAACTAACTTTTGAACACACAACAACCTGGATGCAACTCTAAAGAATTATGCTGAGTGAAAAAAGTGAATCCCAAAAGGTTAAGTACTGTATGATCCTATTTATATAACATTCTTGAAATGAGAAAATTATAGAAAGGGAGAACAGATTAGTGGTTGCAAGGGGCTAAGGAGTGGTGAGGACAGGAAGGGGGTAGGTGTGGCTATAAAAGTTGAATGCGAGGAATCCTTGTGAATTTTCTGTACCTTGACTGAACCAGCGTCAATATCTGGGTTGTGATATTGGACTATAGTTCTGCAAGATGTTAACTTTGGGTGAAACTGGGTAAAGGGTACATGGGATCTATTTTAGTTGTCTCTTACTACTGTATGTAAACCTACAATTATCTTAAAATGAAAAGCTGTTTAAACAAAAAAGCAAACAACTTCCACCTATTTTCTATTTACAAGGGACATATTAATAAATAAAGATAATGATACAGAAATGTTGAGAGTAAAAAGATTAAAAAAAAAAAAACAGTAAAAGCCCAATGCAAAGGAGAGATGGAACAGCAATATGAATAGCAGAAAAAATAGACTTAGAGACAAAAAAGTATTAGGGAAAATAATTTTGTTAGATAGTGTTTAAAACAACAACGATTCTCTAGGAACATAGAACAATCCTGAACCTGTATGTACCTAACAACATGTTTTCAAACTACATAAAGGAAAAATGGGCAGAACTATAATAATAATAGAAAATTTCAATTATAGTGGGAAATTTTAACATCTCTCAGAAACTGATAACTCAGGAAGACAAAAAGTTATTAAGGAAAATTCCAACAGTAAAAATAAGCTTGATCCAATGACTTATATGAAAAGGAAGAGTGAGAGTGACGGAAAATGTAGAAATATAAATAACCTTGTTAAGAGTATATATAGCACAGCATTTTTTAGGGGGGGATCTGGGGATCTGATTGTTTCTCAAACTTTGCAATGATTTTTTTCCCCAGCTTCATTGAGATGTAATTGACTTATAACATTACGTAAGTTTAAGGTATACAATGTGATGATTTGATACATGTATATATTGCAAAATGTGTATCACAATAAGGTTAGTTAACACATCCTTGTTATGGTGAGAATTTTAAAGCTCTACTATCCTAGCAACTTTCAAGTGTACAATAGAGTATTGTTAACTATAGTTACCATGCTGTACTTTAGATCCCCAGAACTTACTCATCTTATAACTGAAAGTTTGTACCCTTTGACCAATATATCCCCATTTACCTTAACCCTCAGCCACTGGCAACCACCATTCTTTCTGTTTCTATGAGTTTGATGTTTTCAGATTCCCATATAAGCGAGATCATGCAGTATTTGCCTTTCTCTATCTAATGTATGTATATACCACATTTTCTTTATCTATATTCATCAATCAATGGCTTAGCAATTGTGAATAACGCTGCAGTGAACATGAGAGTGCAGATATTTCTTTGAGATAAATAGTGATTTCATTTACTTTGAATACATACTTAGAAGTGGAATTGCTGGATCATATGGTGGTTCTATTTTTATTTTTTTGAGGAATCTCTATGCTGTTTTTCATAGTGGCTGCACAAATTTACATTCCCAGCAACAGTGCACAAGGGTTCCCTTTTCTCCACATTCTCACCAGCATTTATGTCTTGTCTTTCAATAATAGCCATTCTAGCAGCTGTCAGGTGGTATCTCGTGATTTTGGTTTGCATTCCCTTGATAACTGGTGATGTTGTGCACCTTCTCTCTCTCTTTTTCTTTTTTTTCATAGAACACAGCATTTATTACACAAGGGGGAGAGTGGTTCACTCGGTCCAGCGGTGGCCGCAGTGTGGGGCCGTGCACACGTAATACAAGCGCATGGCATCCTCGGCCCGGGCACTGTGTGACTGGAAGAACACCGCCTCCTTGTGGCCGCACTTTTGGCAAGGGTGGTCTTCGGTCCGCGGCAACGTGGGGTCCTGGGACACGTCAGCGATGATCTGGGTCAGTTCGTCCACTTCGTGCGTGATTTTGTTGACGTAGATGCAGCTGTTGTCGGCTTCCTGCTGGTAATCACAATTCCGGCACGCGTACAGCAGAATGCGGTTCTCCTTGTCCTCCTTGGGGTAAAGCATGTTGTTACTGTGCGGAGGGGGAGGTCAGAGGTCAGTACTGGGGCCACTACTTGCTCCCCTTCCACAGTGCTGGCCGGGTCTCACCCTTCCTGACAGAATCGAATACCCACGAAGCCCGGCTCGTAGGTCCCATCGGGTTCCATGGCGACTCACTGCCCGCCTAGCCTTCAGCGCTTGCTCCGCCGCGCGACAGGTAGGTCATTTGTATATCTTCTTTGGAGAAGTGTCTGTTCAAGTCCTCTGCCCATTTTTTAATCAGATGACGATGGTGATGGTGACGGTGATGATGATGGTGACGATTTCTGCTGTTGAGTTGTATGAGTTCCTTAAATATTTTGGATATTAACCGCTTATCAGACATATGTTTTGTAAATATCTTCTTTCATTTGTAGGTTGCAGCACAATGTTTCGATCTGCAGATGAGAAAGTAAAAGTTCAACCGCACCTGCTTGCTTAATTGTTAATGTCCCTGTGAATTACTGAATCTATCCAAGGCACTGAGCTGCCACTGGTCTATTTCAGAGGCTCCTGAATGCTTACCTGTAGGTCAAAGATAGTTTGTGAGGTCACTTTCACCAGTCTGCAGCAAAATGAGAAAAATAAGAGAGAGATGAAGTATGATTTCATGGTGGGGACTTTCTTTGTTCATCACTGTGCCTTTAAAAATGTCCTTTCTCCTACAAAATGATGCTGTTGATGTTATTATGTTTATTGTTGTTGTTCTAATTTTCTTAATGGATAAAATTCAAAGTTTGAAATACCTAAAAATTGCAAATATATATATGTTCATCTTCAATTTTTTAAGTATTTCGAACTTTGAATTTTATCCATTAAGAAAATTAGAACAATAAACATAACATCAGCAGCATCATTTTGTAGGATAAAGGACATTTTTAAAGGTACAGTGATTAACAAATAACACAGTACCATGTGTAAAATAGATAGCTAGTGGGAACATGCTGTATAGCACAGGGAGCTCAGTTAGGTGCTCTGTGATGACCTAGATGGGTGGGATGGGTTAGGGAGTGGGAGGGAGGTCCAAGAGGGAGGGGATATATATATATACAGATAGCTGATTCACTTTGTTGTACAACAGAAACGAACACAACATTGTAAAGCAACTATACTCCAATAAAAAATAAAAATTGCAAATGGATTATGACTCTCTTGTTCTTCCTGATTCTCCTCAGTACACAGATCAGAGTCTGTGACATTGGGTGTCTTTTGTGTTATTTGCCATGGCAATTTGTTCCAAGCATTTTTACAAATGTGGCCTTCCTTCAAACGACCTTGAGGCTGATGGCACTACACCCATTTACCAGAAGAATAAACTGAGTCTCAAAGATTTTGGGGAACTATGGCTGCCTTGGATTTTTCACATTCATCATTTGACTCCATGTTCATGTCACTTTTTCAAGCAAACTTACCCTCTCCTTCCATTCCCCAAGACATATTTGAGTTGGATTTCTTTATGAATTGATGCTCTCCAAATCTTTGGGTTAGAGGTCTCACAAAGGCACACCTAGTGTAGAAATGGTAACTGACATGATTTATTTCAGGGGAGGGAGTTTCAGGCTCTCTGCATTAACGTCCTGTCAATATGCCCTCTTAAATTATACGCTTAAGAGAAGAAGCTGCTTTAACAAAAATAGATCCTAAACGACATGTTATTCTTTATAATTGGACCAAAGATCACAAGGAGCATACACTTACAAGATAATCTGAAAATGAACGGCCAAATAATATAATAATCACCAAATCCTTATTACTTGAAGCCTATACGTGCCAGGAGGCCCTTTCTCCTTTGATGATCAAGCCTGACCCCTATTAATTTTAATAGGAGTTAAGTAGTCACATCAAGGAAAGTATCAGTGAGTACTCTCTGCAAACCAACCCCGGAGATTAAGACCTCCACTTTCGGCTTTCTGCTGAAACTGTGACACATCGCCTGATGCTTATCTGCTTTTAATTGTGTGTTGTGTGTGTAGGTTTTTCTCCCTTCTTTTTGCAGAGGAGGCAATTTGCAAATCGTTGCTATGTGCTTCCCTACAAGGAAGAGATAAATTATGTGAGAGGCTGTGGTGTTTGGCCTGTTTGATATCCTTTGCTGATAAATTGAAGTGTACCTTCATAATTAATACCCAATCTTTTCTGATTGACTCCATTGCACTAAAGCTTGAGGACATCTTACTGTAATGAAAAATGATTGTTGTGCTGCACCCTGCCTTTTCCCCTCTTTTTATCTCTCTCGTCAAAAATATGCACGGAACAAATCTACTGGAGGTTTTGTTGGACAGCGTCAGAAAGATCTCTCGTTTTTATTAAGCAGCGTCTTCAAAGATTCAGCAGAGACAGACTTGCTTCTGTGAGCTTTTTAACATGTAAGTGACATTTCCCTGCGTTTAAATATGGCTTTGTTAGGCTGTGCTTGCAATCAGAATGCAAAAAAAAAAAAAAAAAAGCCCCACTGTTAGAACCTGAAACCAAAGAGAAATAGATCCTCCTTTAGTTTCGCTCTTGAAATAGGAAGTCAAGGGAAAGCCAGAATCAGAGAAATCAAATTAGATTTAAAATTCCTGTGAGCTCTCAGAATGCAAGATCAGGATAAACATTTCATCCTGAACAACTAAACCAAACAAAGCAAGATACCATTTAATAAGATTTTGTGATGGATAAGTGAGACTGTGCATTTGTGCCGGAATACATGGTTTAAGAATACCAACTCCCTGCACTTCTCATTTAGAGGGGGCAAGAATAATTCAGGCCATTTTGCAGATGAGGAAATGGACTCCGTAAGTGAGCATGACCTCTCAAGGCAGACCCAGGGTCAAAACAAAGGTCTTTTGACAGCTGTTGCCATTTAATAGCAGACTCCCCAACATTTTATGGTGATTTACAAGACAGGAGGTGCCTACGGGGGAAATAGACAAAACAGAGGAGAGGTGGAGCCAGCGTCATCCCATTGGTGAGCCATTCCAAGCGTCTTCCATCTTCCTTTTCCAGAAAACCAGCCAGTCCACTGGCTCTTTTTAACTGTATGATTTCATTTATTTTTTTTTTTCATTTAAAATTATTTATTTATTTATTTATTGAACTATAGTTGCTTTACAATATGATATTAGCTTCAGGTATACAGTATAGTGATTCAGTATTTTTACAGATTATACTCCATTAAAAGTTAAGATAATGGCTGCAATTCCTTGTGCTGTATAATACATGCTTGTTGATTATCCATTTTATACATAGTAGTTTATATCTCCTAGTTCCCTACCCCTATCTTGCCCCTCCCTCCTTCCCTCTCCCCACTGGTAATCACTAGTTTGTTTTCTATACCTGTGACTCTGTTTCTGTTTTGCTATATACATTCATTTGTTTTATTTTTTAGATTCCGCATATAAGTGATATCATACAGTATTTGTCTGACTTATTTCACTAAGCATAATATTCTCTAGGCCCACCCATGTTGCTGCAAATGGCAATATTTCATTCCTTTTTAGAGCTGAGTAATATTCCATTGTATATCTATCTATCTGTCTATCTACATATACGTCATATCTTCTTTATTCATTTGTCTGTTGATGGACACTTGGGTTGCTTCCATGTCCTGGCTATTGTAAATAGTGCTGCTATGAACATTGGGGTGCATGTATCTTTTTGAATTTTTGTTTTTTCCATATGTATATACAGTTTTGCAATTGCTGAATCATATGGTAGTTCTAGTTTCAGTTTTCTGAGGAACCTCCATACTGTTTTCCATAGTGACTGCATACATTTACATTCCCACCAACAGGGTACAGGGTTCCTTTTTCCATACCCACTCCAACATTTGTTATTTGTAGACTTTTTGATTATAGCCATTCTGACAGGTGTGAGGTGACATCTCATTGTTGGTTTCATTTGTATTTCTCTAATAATTAGCAATATTGAGCATTTTTTCATGTGCCTATTGGCCATCTGTACATCTTCTTTGGAAAAATGTCTATTTGGGTCTTCTGCCCATTTTTTGATTGGGTTAACTCTTTGATATTGAGTTGTATATATTTTGGATATTAACCTGTTATCAGTCATATCATTTGCAAATATTTTCTCTCATTCTGTAGGTTGTCTTCTTTTTGTCCATGGTTCCCTTTTCTTGCATAAGATTTTAGGTTTACTTATATCCCATTTGTTTATTTTTGCTTTTATGTCTTTTGCCTTCAGAGACAGATCCCCAAAAACTTTGCTTTGTTTTATATTAAAGGAAGTTCTGCCTATATTCTCTTCTAGGAGTTTCATGGTTTTAGGTTTTACATTTAGGTCTTTAATCCATTTTGAGTTTATTTTTCCATATGGTGTAAAGAAATGTTCTAATCTTATTCTTTTACATGTAGCTGTTCAGTTTCCCAGCATCACTTGTTGAAGAAACTGTCTTTTCTCCACTGTATACTCTTGCCTCCTTTGTTGAAGATTAATTGACCATAAGTGGGTGGGTTTATTTCTGGGCCTCTCCATTTTGTTCCATTGGTCTATGTGTCTGTTTTTGTTTTGTTTTGTTTTTCCAGTACCATGCTTTTTTGATTACTGTAAGCTTTGTAGTATAGTCTGAAGTCTGGGAGGGTGATGCCTATAGTTCTGTTTTTTGTTGTTGTTGTTGTTGTTTTTTCCCTCAAGATTACTTCCCACTGGCTTCCTGAGGGCCATCCCTCCACTTGATACTCACCATTTCTGTTCCTATGGCCGCACTGCTAATCTAGTGTCTGGCTCCTTGTCATATTCATCAACCCTCACTACCGCCAGCAGAGTAATATTCCCCTGCTCTTTAAGAGAGACCAGAGAAAAACCTCAGGGCCTGGGGGGGCGGGGGGCGGGGGGCAGGACAGTCTTTTGGGGGGACCTCGGCATCCCGAGAGCCAAAATTGCTGGTGTCAAGATGTTTTAGCTTTTGCAAGGCATCTGAGCTTCTGGAGGGGGCACAGAGTGACTCTACAAGACATGTGTCTGAAAACGCAAAGCTCTTGTTCCAGAAGTAGACCATTATTTTTAAGTGCCTGCTGTGCAGGAATTTTGTGGGGAAACCAAACTAAATCAAACTGAGAGTTTACATTTTTAAATGTCTTTCAAATAAGCTCATGCAGTTCTGGCAATCCACAACATGGAACCAACTATCCAACCGCCCACCCATGCAACCTTCATTGGTCAAATACTAATTAAGTACATACTTTACGTAAAAATCTTGTCTACTGTGGAGTTTAGGTATTGAAAGTTTCTGTAGAGAAATGTAATTCAGGGTAAGGAAAGAGACAGTCAGCAGAGGATCAGTGAAGGTGTCACTGAGGAGGTCACTTCTGAGCAGTGACCTGATCAGAAAGAGTGAACTATGTAAAGGATGGAGGAAGGAACATTCTAGGAGCAGAAGATGACAAGGTAAGAGGATTTTAAGGGTATGTGACTGTGAAACATAGCAAGACGACCAACGAGACAGTCCTCTAAGACCCTTGAGCCTGACAACATGCATCCATGAATGGACATCCCCAATTGCCACTGACCAGCCTCATGCTTTTGGGAAAATTATTTCTTCTTGAAATTGTTTCCCAACAATTGGAACAGTTGGAAATAAGGGGATGGACTGAAAAAAAATATTCTGGGTCACTTTGACTAAAAATCCTGATTAAATGTGAGGTTGACCCCAATGAATTGATAATCCGTTTTTTTCATTTCCCCTAAACCTATTTTCCATTCATATTAGAAAACTATGGTGAGTCCCCTTGGGATTCCAATCATGGGCTCCAGTGGTGGTTTCAGAGATTCCAAATGTAAGGAATGATGAGACACATCGTGTATTCTTGATGAAGTATCCTTAGCACAGATAGAAAATCATGCTTCAGAATGAAAGTCAGAATGGGGTGCAAAAATGGGGAAAAATCATAAACAGTAGTAAATGGATAGTGATTATTCTGAAGAAGACAGTTCATGTGGTGAGAAAGCTCTGCTGCCAACCTCATGTCTATATTCAGTTGAGAGAGTGCCAAATCCTAACCGTTAGACCACTAGGGACATATTCAGTTAAGATATCATCTTGGAAAAAAAGATTGATATTAACCCTTCAAGCCAGAATGTTTAGGAGAGACTACCCATGTTCCTGCCGTATAAATATATAGAAGCCATGGGTATGAAAGATCAGAAATTCAAGAACTGTTCCAGAAAAAAAAGCTTTTACCTCTTCCTTTGCAAAGAAAAACAAAATAAATTCCTGAGTTATTCAGTGATATTTTATTGTATCTATTAAGTCTATTAAAATATATATTGCTTTTAAAAAATTGAAGTATAGTTGATCTACAATGTTGTATTAGATTCAGGTGTGCAAAATAGTGATTCAGATATATATTATATGTATATTTTTTATATTTTCTTTTTTCAGATTCTTTGCTATTATAGGTTATTACAAGATATTGAATACGGTTCCCAGTGCTATACAGTAGATCCTGTTTTTTATTTTATATACAGTAGTGTGTATCTGTTAATCCCCAATTCCTAATTTATCCCTCCCTCCCCCCTTTCTGCTTTGGTAGCCTTAAGTTTGTGTTCTATGTCTGTGAGTCTATTTATGTTTTGTAAATAAGTTCATTTGTGTTATTTTTTTTAGATTCCACAGATAAGTAATATCATATGATATTTGTCTTTCTCTCTCTGACTTAGTATGATAATCCCTAGGTCTATCCATGTTGCTGCAAATGGCATTATTTCATTCTTCTTTATGGCTGAGTAGTATTCCATTGTATATATATGCCACATCTTCTTTATCCATTCAACTGTTGATAGACATTTAGGTTGCTTCCATGTCTTAGCTACTGTAAACAGTACTGCTGTGAACATAGGGGTGCATGTATCTTTTCAAATTAGAGTTTTCATCTTTTCCATATATATGCCCAGAAGTGTGATTACTGGATCATATGGTATCTCTATTTTTAGTTTTTTAAGGAACCTCCATACTATTCTCCATAGTGGATGTGCCAATTTACATTCCCACCAACAATGTAGGAGTGTTTCCTTTTCTCCACACCGTCTCCAGCATTTATTATTTGTAGAGTTTTTGATGATGGCCACTCTGACTAATGTGAGGTGATACCTCATTGTAGTTTTAATTTGCATTTCTCTAATTATTAGTGATGTTGAGCACTTCTCCAAAGAACCCATACAGATGGCCAACAGGCACATGAAAATATATTCCTTTTTAAAAAATGTTTTGGAGATTTGTCCTAAAACTGTCAGTTGCAAGAATGCTTACAATTTGGAACATTTGTTGGTAACTGAGTGCATGGTAATAAAAGGGCTTCTGTTGAAAGACCATGGCTCTTAGGGTTAGAAGATAAAATTCAGGCCACAGCTCTTCATTTACTAGCTGTGTGACCTTAGTCAAGTTACTAGACTAGTCTAAACTTTGACTTAACAGTCTATAAATTAGGGGCATTACACCTGTCTAATTTACTTCATAGAGTGAGAAGCAAATAAAAACATGAAATTAAAATTCCTCCATTAGCAGCAAAACAGTGGCAGATATGAAGAAGAAATATAAAGGAAGGAAAAATAGAGAAAAAAATTAGAAGAGGAGGAAGAGGGGGTTGTTGACGGAAAGAACTAAACTCTTACACATTTTCATCCCAGTTAAAGTAGGCGTCAGACTTAGAGGATCTGAGCAGGAGTGGGTTGGACTCTGGACCCACATTCTTTCTCCAGCATGTTCAATACAATGCACAACATTGTAAATCAACTATACTTCAATAAAACTAGTAAAAAAGAGACGTCGAGAAAAACTGGTGATGGAGCTGGACTGTGAAATCTCCTTAGAGTCAGGGAGAAAGGGGATTGACCCCAGTCTGCCTTAGAAATGGGGTACAGGCTGGAAAGTGAACACTGGAGGACAGGATAAAGGCATTCAGTAGTGCAGCTGCGAACCTCATTCTTGGGATCCTCTCAAACATCATAGGAGATAGGCTTTGTTTTTTCTAGCTTACACTTAAAAACTGATGTATATGTAAAACTGAATCACTTTGCTGTACACCTGAAACTCACACTACATTGTAAGTCAAATATACTCCAATATAAATAAAAATTAAATAAAAAAACAAACCCTGATGTTCAGAGTGTTGAAATGGCTTTCTTCAACTCTTAACCTATTTTTAAAGTGGACCTAGAATCCAGATCTGCAGACTCTGAAAGACATTCTTTGTTGACCACATGTAGCTAGTTGTGCAAACTTGAAACTCAGGCTGAGGAGGTTGGAATCTCTGCTGCAGGGTATGGAGTATGATGAAGAGTTTTGTGCTGGGAAGTGATTTGATGAACGTGGAGGCTTGATTCAGCGTCAATAAAATGTTTATGGAAGATCAGTCCGGAAGTAGCCAGGAACTGATTCACAATGACAGCAGTGGGAAAGATCAAGAAGAGGCAGATGCAATAAATATTTGGAGGAAGGAACGTGTGATGAAATTGTCAAAGTCAAAAGAGGGGCTGGGGAGACATGAATGACCTGGAAATTCCATGTGCAGGACCGAGGATGAAGAACCAGATCCAATGGGACATAATGAAGAAAATTACAGCTACGAGGGTATGTGCTTGTGGGTTGAGGTTTGGGTTGCACAGAAATTTGATTCCTCTTGGAGATCACAAGTGCTCCCAAACCCTAGAATCAGCATTTGCCTTTAAGAATTAAAATCATCCCATCCACACACTATAGGTGGGTTAGCCATCTTTGGGCATGAACTTAGCAAACCATAAATGTGCACTGAAGCTTGGGTACAGCTCAAACCCAAATCAAGGAATCAGCAATAGTATCTAAGAGTCAGGGCTGGAATGAGCTTATCCTTTAGGATGTGGGTGCCTGGTGGTTTTTATTATGCTTATCAGGAGAAGAACCTTTGTGATTAGCTGAAGGGTGGGCAGCCTGAGATAAAGAACTGGGAAGTCCAGCTGACTAGACCTGGTAGGGCCCATAAGAACTGCCCCAGCAAAAGCAGTCCTTGGTTCAGAATTTTTCCTGGTGGTGATTCAGGTATGAGGCTGTCGTGGCCAGATGTCAGAGTCACCCACTCACTGTCTGGGTCCCAGTGGCCACTCTCCTTAAGAAACCTTTGCGCTTCAGTAACTTTCTTGGTATGGCTGCATATGGAGAGTGAATATTTTGGTCAGCTTGGGCATTTTGTCACTGGCAGGTCAATTTCTTATCTGAACCGAGTCAATGAACATTTTGGTAGCTCTACACCTGACTTTTTGTGCTTGGTTAGCATGAGTCCAGGCATGAGGGATGGGTCATCTCTTCCAACCTGATTGAGTTCCTGAATGTGCCGAGGTGAATAGCAATGCCTGGTCCTGTACCATAATGTAGTCATGATTAGCAGCTTTTAGAAACATTCTTCTGTAACCACATGCTTTTCCCTCAAATGACAACACTCCATAATCTCTTGATGGCTAGGCTGGTTCACCTCTGCATGAGCTCTTTATGTCCAGGGCAAAGTCATGTACGTTTAAGCTATGCCTTTCTCAGAGGAAACACTCAGCAAAGTAGAGAATGAATGAATGAATGAATGAAAGGAAGTTTGCTCACTTCAGTCTATCAAGGTTCTAATTCTGATGTTCTATTTTTTTATGTGTGAAATATTGTCTCTAATGCTTCGCTCCCACCAAAATAAGCATTGGTACAAGCAGGAGTTTTTACAAACATTTCACTGTGCTCAAGCCACACGGCTGTTTATTAATGACACTTCCAAGCTCTGTTACTGTGCTCAAATTGGCAAAGGGGAGTTCTGTGCTCGCAGAATGTAATTCAAGAACCAATAAAAGTTGATTACATACATATGAAACGTATGGACTGGGGGTCGGAGTCTTGGATGGATTACAAAGCGGGTGTCATGTTTCATCTTCTGCATGGGGTTTTATGGGAGGCCCGCATGAAGCCACAGACTTCTACATCGTCCCTTTCACTAAACATCATGTAAACAGAATCATGTTCTCATTCAAAAATATGTCTGCAAGATCACAGTTCAGAAAGAGGTCTAGGTTTTCTATCAACTTTAGCTCTAACTGGAGAATCTTACAAGAAACTCAGTAATTAATTAGGAGGTACAGGAGGTCATCTTTAACTATGAACAATTAAGATAAAACAGACTATTAGTTCCCTGATTGGAGGGTGGCAGCTGGAGGTACACGATCTTATACAACGATGAGCTTTTTCTACTTCAAAATAGAGGCAGAAATAAAGCCATATTCCTCACTCCCCCATCCCCGAATTGTAGCATCTACTGATAAGTATGATTGAGAAGGCTTTATTTTTTCACTAGCAAAAGAAAATGCCTGGGTACTCTGCTGGTTCTCTCTGGAGCCTTGGCCACAGAAATACCCAAACCTTGTTCTGGTCCGTGTTGAAACACGGCCACCTCTGGGTAGCCACATGGCAGCTGTTTGCCAGCCCCATAGCACAGCTGGTTTTGAGCAGGAAATGAGGGAGCCCTTCTCTGGGGAAAACTACAGGGAGTTTTTGGTGAGCAGAATGCAATTACCCTGGCTGGAAGTGTGCCAGGCTGGGATGGTACATGCCTGACGGTTGCAAAGGCATCACAGGACCCTCTCCCACATAGGCTGTGTTTTAAACAGAAGACAGAATGAGAATATAATTATGAGCGTCTTAATGACTATAAGATAATTACAATGATGTTAATAACTATAATATTTTTCAATAAATATTCTTTAACTTTTCAAGGTTGAGCGTGAAAACCTATGGACTCCACGATTGAAAACAATAGATTCATAACAAATGATCTACCAGTGGTAATAATCATCTTGATCAACACCTTCAAAATTACTGACAGGTATGCATCAATTCTTTAGTAAGTTCTGGTGACTGTTCTACTGGTCAAAATAGCATCATGAATTCTTTCCAGAGCTTACATTTACTTTAGCGTTTCACAAATCATTTTCACAGCCATTTCCTCTGTGCCCTCATGCCAATTTAAAAGCCTTTTGAAAAGATGTATGCTTTTATTTTCTCCAATTTACAGATGAGAAAACCAAGGCTTAAAGAGAAGAACTGACTCGTTTACAATCATACATTGATAAGTGCTAGAGCGATTACACTACAGTAGTCCCTACACTTCACCACTCTTCCAGAGAAAACTTGAATAATACACATCATTCTTCCCCCAGAAATGCTAATTTATGTTTCTCAACATATTTTTAGTGCCAGATTTTAAAATTATGTAAGATGTAGCTTTGAAGTTGGAGCCATCAAAAAGTTCAATCATGACTAGTTGACTAGAAAATATATCTGATAATAAAAATTCAGTTCAAAAAATGGATTACATAATCCATTTTGCTAAACATAGCCTGCAAGAATCTAATGAGAGTCAACTCTGAAATCAATCACTCAAGAAGCTAAATTGTTAAAGTTCTTGTGAAGTAGTTTCCTGATAAATGGCATTCTTTGATGGAGCATCTGGGTAAATACGGTGCACTCATGATTGATCCTCCAGAATCTTGAGTTATTTTAAAAAGAATACTTCATTTTTTATGCTGATATGCGGTTGCAAAGAATGACACACATGGATTCAAATTCCAGTTCCACCATTCTCTGAATGACCTTGGAAATGGTCCTTCATTCTGGAGTAAGATGTCAGGAGGTAGAATAGAGTTGACATTATATGCAGAGCTATGAGTGATTAAATAATATATATGAAAATGTCTACGATGACGTCTCCACACAGATGTAAGCCCCAGAGCTTATCAAAATGATTTCTAAGAGTTATTTATAATTGTCTACCTTCAATCAAAGTAAAATATGAAAAGAATTTACAGGACATACTTCTCAATGCATATATTAATTTTCATGACATTCTCTTGAGATTTAATTTGGATATTTATATTGAAGACAGAGTGAACTAAACCATATTTGGGAGTTGCAGATAGAAAATTCATTAAGAAATAAAATAGAAACAGAGCAGAGAACTGTTTCAAATGACCAGAGGTCCAAAGCACTTGAGTTCTAGAAAAACTAGGCTCTTCCTAATTGAGTGATTTTTTGTTTCATCCATTTATTTACCTAATATTTGTTAAATGCCTACTAAATGATAGGTAATGTGCTAGGTGATGGGAATATAAAAATTTTAAAGCAGGGATAGAGATAAAAAGTATACTCTTTGGTCTCAAGAAACTCACAGAATAACTGCTAAACAGATGGGGAGACAAAGTATTTTCATATAATAATTATATTTATGTGTAAGCGATGGTAGCTTAAGATCAAATCCTCTTGGAGACTCTAGATAATTTCCAGTGCCTTGAAGCATCACTAATCCTTGGTTACAAACAGCTGGCTGGGATGGGCAAGAATAGTACTGAATGGTAGACCTTGATTCTCAGATGTCCAAGATCTTCTTTATGGGCTTCCTTATGGGCTGATCTCTAGCTCAGCTTATAGAATTCCTGCACAAACCCAGGAGACTTACATGTAAACAGGGCAATACTATTTTCTGACATAATCGTTGGGAAACCAGGGCTTTTTTGATATCTGTGAGAAATTAATGGAACATTCAGATCCAAATCTCCAATCCCATGCAAGGTCCGAGGTAACAGATGCAAACATGCAAACATGCTTGTCCCTCTTCTCCGTAGGGTCCCACTATTTTGTGACTTTAACCAGAAGTGTGGGTTAATTTCATGAATCCATCATTAAACTTTGTAATATAGTCAGTGTTCCATATTAAGACTAGAAGGGGAAAAAAATCTGCAGGGCACTGCCAATTCTGAGCTGTCAGCTCCAGCATCTTGTCTCTTTCTCATGATGGCAGATAAAAGGAAATGAGAGGGAACAATAGAACAGGAAGGGAGGGAGGGACAAGAGACTGAAAATCGCAAATCTGGAAGCTTCCTTAACACCGCTGAAACCTTTGTCCACAATTAGACATCACTATTTTCAGCATTCCTATCCCAGATCTCCTTCCCAATTAAATTGGCTGCATGTGTCAACGAGTTTCTATAGAAACATGTTTCCACCTCTTGACAAAGCTGTAAGGACCTACCTATAAATGTAGTATCTAAATCTCTTCCTTTTCATTGTGCAACTTATGACCTTTAGGAAAATTTGCAACGTTCATTATCCATTTCGTTGAAAACAGAAGTCATATGTAATTCTTGAAGCATTTTTGGAAGCTAAAGAAATACAGTCTGGCTTAATTTGCAAAATAATTGTGTTGACTCTCCAAGTAATAACATACCATGGAGAACAGGAGACAAGGGGTTAGTAGGAGTTTAGGGTATATTCTATCAGAGTCCATGTACGATCTTGGGAAGTCGCTGGTGTTTTTAGTTTTCCAAGGACAGATTTGACTCTTGGTATCTTTTAGCAATATGACTCATTAGCCACAGGTAACATCTTTGGCCCTGATGACTCACAGCGTTATTATTGACCCAACACAATTTTCACAACATTTCTTCATTTCATGAGAGAGTCTCAGGCTGCAGAAATGATGGGCATTCACTCTTCCTTCTCAACCTATGAAATGTTGGAGCATGTGAGTGTTTCCTTTCATTTCCTTGAAGAAAGGGGCTATTGTATGGTTTCATGGCATTTCCATAGATGGGATTAGTCTCCTCATCACAATAAACTCAGACAACATTAAAATGAGTAACCAGAACACACACACACACACACCACTGCAGTTAATGAATTGGTGGGGGCGTTTCCCTATCTTTTTAATTCTTGAGCATCTTAGGGATCAAGATTTGGCATGTGACTCTGGGTATTTCTATTAGTATATGGTGAACTGGGGAAATTAAATACAACTTGGAAACAGAACTTATATAACACATAATTTACATAACTTCTTTTGTGCCAGTAAAAGAGATTGTGTTCAGATGCAACTGGGCCCTTGAAAAAGCCATCTAACTACTTCTCATTTCACGACTCCTTTCTAATAATCCTTTCCAGAACCCCCAAGGATGGAGAGTTTGGAGGCTGCCTTTGACATCAGGCAGCAAGCCACACCCCTGCACCCTTACCGTGAGAGTACACCATATTTTTCATTTCTTCAACTTGCATTGGCAATCTGTTGTAGCATAATTTACACATTTACACATTTTAGAGAGCAAGGCACAGTCATTCAACTTAATTCCAAAAAACATAAGCACTGAAGGCCTGCCTCTGCACATTAGCTTTGCAAAGCATATGAACGCCTTTGCCGAAACCCAATGCAAGGCACAGGCTTATTCGGAATCCGTGTCAAGAGGTATCTGCTGTTTGTCATTTCCCACCCCAAATTCTCTGGAGTGGTCATTTTTAGCCCTATTAGGTTGACCTTTAAATCTTGGTCTGGGGTCGGCAAGCCTTGGTCCTGGGTTCAGCCTACCTTCCAGGTCTATGGGTTCACTAGCATTCTGCAGACACCAGGAATTCTGCTGACGAACTTGCTTCTAAGTGTCAGGGAAGCAGGTTTTACCCAACTCTTTTATGAAGAGTCATTTGACTGATTCATCCTCCCACACTGACTATTTCTTTTAAATGGGCTTATAAAGCTCAGTGGAAAACAGAGTTGGTGCCTCTTAGCTGGAGCAAAATCTTTGGAATTGCACAGAATTGGGTGCAAGACTCACCCCTTCCCTTTCTGGCCTGGTGACCTTGAAGGTGGACTTTACCCCTCTGGGACCCCATTTCCATTTCTGTCAACAGAAGGGAAAAGAGTTCACTAAAAATCTTGTGTTAAAGAACTGGTGAGAAAACGTACGGGAAATAGCATTGGCACAGTGATCCCTCCTTTGATATCCATTCTCTTCCCTTCTCTTTGCCGGTGGGAGGCAGATCTGTCGCTCAACAAAGGAAAAGGACAAATCATTTGCAGAACAAAGTGTGCCTTGCATCTCTCGAGAGGAAGGCTCCTCTGAAAGACACTGTTTGTGACCCCCTCTGACAGTCGTCTTGGTATACAGAGTAATTGAGTTTCCCTCCTATTCAATTGGGCTGCTTCCTTAAAAGTAGTGATTAAAACAGATTTACTGGAGGGCAGGATGACATTTATATGGACTAGAGGCATTTTCCTGTTCATTTTGTTTGGGGAGTAACCTTTCAGAAAGGGTAGATTTAATTTAGGGAACATTTCATTAAGCCAGGAACGGATCACCGGAAGGAATACTCTTACAAGGAAAAATGCCACCCTCTCAGAAGGGTGTGCTCAGTTTTCAAAATCTGACAGTTAAGGGAATTGAGGATTTGGGGAGGGAGGGGTAATGCTTCTTTGAGCTGGTGGTACTTGGATTTCTTGCCTTTTCTTTCTTGTGTTTCCCCTGCCTTTTTTGGTTTTAAATAATCAGTGGTGCAGGAATGCCTATTCAGTACTGCTGGCAATTGTTGGTGAACTTGAAATAAATAGAGTCATATAAATGCAGACACTTGAGGTGCTAATCTGTATGTTGAATTTGTTCAAAGAGTGATCAGTCTTTCCCCTGACCACAAAAGTCCACCTTCAGTTATTAGAGCTATTTGGAGATCTTTTAGGATGGCTGTATGTCAACTCTTTCTTAGGCAGAAAGTTGAATGTCTAGCAGAAAACATCAAGGAATAGGATGGACTTCATTAGTTTGGAAAACACAGTAGCCTAGGGGAATAACACACATTTACACAAAAGCAGCATTTATTCACTGAATCTTTCCTTCTTGACCCTAATAGAACAGAACACAAAGGTGTTTTTCAAAGACCTTTGGGTGGTCTTTGGCAAGTCTTTTGGTGCGAGGAGGTTTTTCTTATGTGTTCTCCTTGTGTTGTTGTTTTTGCCCCTTTGAGTGGTTTTCTCGCTGCCTCTCCTGGTTGCTTAGTCGAGTATTCTCTATGGCTCTCATGGCAAAATCTCAAAAAGACCATTTTAAAAAAAATTTTATTTATTCATTTATTTAATTTTTGGCTGCGTTGGGTCTTTGCTGCTGCACGCGGGTTTTCTCTAGTTGCTGAGAGCGGGGGCTACTCTTTGTTGCGGTGCGCAGACTTCTCATTGCGGTGGCTTCTCTTGTTGCAGAGCACGGGCTCTAGGCGTGCGGGCTTCAATAGTTGTGGTACACAGGTTTCAGTAGTTGTGGCTTGCGGGCTCTAGAGTGCAGGCTCAGTAGTTGTGGTGCACGGGCTTAGTTGCTCTGCAGCATGTGGGATCTTCCCCGACCAGGGCATGAACCTGTGTCCCCTGCATTAGCAGGCGGATTCTTAACCACTGCACCACCAGGGAAGCCCTCAAAAAGACCATTTGAAACCAGGTTCTCAAGCATCTCTTCTGTTCTTGAACTCAAAGTGTCTGTCCAAATACCAAGTGCACCATCCACCTTCTCCCTTTGGCATAGTACCAAGCCCGATAATATGAAGTCCTTGAAGATGCACTAATTCAATCACGTTTAGAATCTAGTGCAAACTGACTTAAATTTTATGCAAAAATCTAGTATCACCCTTGTTTCCATGAAATTTTCCCTGGACTAGAAAGACTTCAGTATCTTGTAATAACCTATAAAGGAAAAGAAGAATCTGAAAAAAATATATAGATAGCTAGATGATAGATAGATACATAGAAAGATACATAGACAGATAGATATTGATACTGAGCAGGACCCGGTGGGGCTCCTGGGCACAAAAGCCTTTCTGTGTTCCTCATTTCTTGATTACAGGAAATAGGCTTCATTCAGCCTCCATGACCTTCCCTGAGTTCCAAGGGGCAGGTTCAAACACATGCTAATTAGAGAAGGGAGGGTATTCGAGACAAGGGAAGGACAGTCAAGAAACAATTGTGCAGGCTTGGGGAGGAGTCCTGTTTCCTCCTCAAGGGATATGCATAACAATATCTTGAGCTGTTTTGCAGGTACTGAAACCCGCACCAGGTGGGAGAAGTTAACTGTATGCTGCCTACAAGCACTGAACCACAGACCAGTTGGAACCAGTTACTTACCTCACCACCAACCTCACCACCAACCAATCAGAAGATTGTCCACGAGCTGATCACGCCCTCTTTGAACAATTACTATAAAACTCCTCACTACCCACTCCAGGTTGGGACACACAGTTTTGAGGGTGTTAGCCTGCTGTGGCCCCCTTTGCCTGGCAAAGCAATAAAGCTGTTCTTGTCTACGTCACTCAAAACTGTCTCTGAGATTTAATTTGGTGTCGGGGTACAGAGGCTATCTACCGATAGATAGATAGATAGATAGATAGATAGATAGATAGATAGATAGATAGATAGATAACTGAATCACTTTGATGTACACCTGAAGCTAACACATTGTAAATTAACTATGATTCAATTTGAAAAAAAAATAGCTTTTCTAACAACACAGTCTACTATGTATGATAATGTATCACAATTTTGTGGCATTCATTGATCAGAAAACATTCTGGAGGTAAGCTTTGAAATTTCTTGAATTAAAATATTTTTTAAATGACTCTATTGCTTGGTGTACGTTTAAAAATTATTTCAGGAAAAGTTACCATTTTTTTGTCATCTTTCTAATTTGCAGACATTTGTAAAAACCTTGCAACAGAGGAGATGCTGTGAGACAAGCACTCTTATATGCTCGTTGCAAGAGGGTAAATTGGTATAATTTTTATGAAAGGCAATTTGCCAATATGCGTCAGGAACATTAAATATGCTGGTACCCTTTGACCTTGTAATTCTATTTCCAGGAATCCATTTTAAGAAAGTAATCCAACATAGCCATTTTCCATGAATTGGTTTATTTAAGCATTACTGCAATTATGAAGAAAAAAACGGAAACTACAAAATGCCCCCAAACAGGCCAAAGATTAGCTAAAGTATTATATATAAGTATTAAGTTATATAAATGAGGAAATTTTAGCAATATAAAGAAATATTTATTGATGAGATTAAGAACAAAATGCAGTGAACTCAACTCTATAAAATGTACATGCACAGAAGACAATGCAAATAAATCATGCCAAAGTATTTATTATTGGTTATTGTTTTGGACCATTTTTCCTTCTTGCTTTATCATTTTTGTATTATAAGCATGTAAAATAATTAAAAACATTCTAAGCAGTAATCATAATTTGGCCAAAATTGTGTGTGTGTTTGTGTGTTTAAATGAAGAAATTTATTTTAGAAAAAATATGTCTAGCAAGAAAGATGAAACAAAGAAATAGTTGGGTTAAGTTCACATTTTTCAAACCTACTTGTGCTTCTAAAATAAAATTCTGCCTCTCTACACACTGGGTTCCTGGAAGCTGACCAAAATCTGCTCAGTAATATTAACTCCACTTAAAAAAGGGAAGAGAACATATTGAACGGCATTCACTTACGGTCTGGGTGCTTGGAGGAGATCAGTTGGTGAGTACCAAAGTGATGACATGCATGTTTCTATTTGCATGTTGAAAATTGACAGATAATTGAAAAGAATCAGCATATGCAATTTCTCAGAGGAAGCAAGCTGAAAAGTCAGAGGAACCTTGCCTACAAAGGCATCTTGTTGCCCGAAGTCTCGTTGCAGAATGTTCTAGAACCATATAACTTTTTAGTTATCATCACATGGATTCCATGTTTGTTGGGGACCATGAAGACCTTTGCCTGGCTGTCCAGCCAATGCAATAGTAGTGTGTATATTCAGAACTTCTTCCCTGTTCCTTACTCCAATTACGATTGTTGAAAAATTGCAGAGACCTTACACAGGAAATCATCAGAAATCATAATCCATCCTGGTGCCTTTTAGGGTATCCACAGAAATACTCTAGAGAACAGCCTTATCTACTTATTACGTTTTAAACTAGAAATGGTAGGACTGGCTTTACCTTAAACAAATATTTAATATATATATTTTAAAAGAATCATGACCATCTAACAATATTTTAAGGTTGCAGCCATGCACAAAATAGACACACTAATAGATTAAAGAATAAAAGCATGTAGAAGTATAAAAGAAATACCAAATTTGTCCCTAATTAAAGAAAAACACAACTACTGAATAGAGATGTTTTGCGGAGGGAACAAGAGATGGTGAAAGTCACAAAGCCAGAAAAATGGGGGAAGAGGCAGAGAGAGAGTTAAAAGAAACTTTACTAACAATAACATGAGATTTTGGTTGTAGCTGTGTAAGTTTAGACCTAAAATACCTATGGGAAACTATAAATCTGAATTTACCACCTCGTTCTGCCCCCGGGGCAGGGGTAAGGGTGCTGAGAAGCAAACAGAATTTATCCGAGAACATTGCTTGCACGTCTCTTTCCTTTAGTGCTCCAGTCTCCCACAAAATGTATTTATTTAACAAATGTCACCCAAAACAGCTTGGTAGCAGATGAGGTTTATTTAATGGCAGTAAAACAGGTAAAACATTCCCTACATTTTTTGTCTCTGTTTATGTTTCTATCAAAAAAAAAAAAAAAAAAACTGAGCTAGTTACAGCTCTTTAGACACTCAAACAGAACCGTGGCATATATTTGGGAAGTCATGCAAATTTCACTCAGTAACTGGCTAGGAAAATACACATCTCTATATTTTCTCAAAGCAATTTATGATTTCTCTACCCAGAGGACAGGAGCATCCAATCCGGATTCAACTTTGTTTTATTTTAATTTTTTTTTTTCGAATGCTTTCTCCTTCAAGATTTGCTGTCTCGGTTTGGCACCGGTTTTAAGTTCTTTTAAGTCTTCTGTTCTCTTCCTATTTCAGCTTTACTATGCTTTGGAGTGCCCTCTCAGTGAGGAAAAAAAACCCACCCGACCTCCCCCCGCCCCGGTCCTTTCAGCTGTAACCTTTCTACAAGTAAATGCTAATTGAAAAAGAAAGAACACCACTAATCTTGGAATTTAAATGCATTTAACAAAACCAATCTCACTCTAAATTGTTGTTTCGCCATTCCCTTTTCCCTAACAGATGTCGAGAAACTGCAATTCCTATTAAGAACACTTGACTGTTTACTCAGCAAGAGAACTTCAGCCTCAGTCTGTATCAATCTAAACGCGTTTCGAGACGTCAGGTCCCCGAAAAGTGCAGACAGTTAGTTGGTTATTTTTAAATGTAATCTTCACATAAAAGCATCACAGCATTTTCCCTTTCACTTTGTCAACCTTTCTCTTTTTTAACGATGGCATCCAGCATCGGCAGACGAGGGAATTTTTATGACCCGTTCCATTTAAGTGGCTGTTGGCATGAGCTAGTGGCTTTGTCATGCGGCAAATGAAATTATTAGTTAAGTTTATGAAGTTGATTGGGAGAAAATGTGCTGTCCGAGATTCTCTAGCCCAAACGCGTAACATCTGAAATGGTGTTGCGTTTTCCTGATGGTGTGTGCATGTGTGTGGGTGGCCACTGGACACAGGTCGGCAGGGAGGGGGTCCCTGCTAGGGGGTGTCCCTGGTGTGGTACTGGCTGGCAGACGGGGACGAGACGAGCACACGTCCACATCGGAATCTAGAACACCCTCACACTCACTTGGCCTTATCCTCCAAGAGTCTTATCGTATTTGTCATTTGTTTAAAAGCACTTGCTTAGCACTTGGCACGTAACATACATATACTGCACGCGCGAGCTGCGTGATTTTGCAGCTCTGTGTTTGCACTGGGTTGTAGGGGCCCTTGTCATCTTGCCAGCACCAAGCTGCACGATTTGGAAAGTTATATTTTCAGAATTCTTGGCATTTTGACATGTTTTCCCTTTCCAGTTCACTGTCCCTTTGATTAAACTTATTAAGAATAGAAGAAAAAAAAAAAAGAGATAAGGAAATAGTATCAAGTCAGAAATGGAAAAAAAAAATCCCTGTTTGGAATGTAACTGGGGCGTGTAGGTTTTGGTTCCCTGATAATAAATCGACTCAGGCAGTCAAGTGCTCTGATGTATCACCTTGACTTTGTATAGCAACTGATGATACAGCTCTTATTTGCTCCATTTTATAGGTGAGAAAACTGAGGATCTGAAAGGGTGATCTGACCTCAGAGCTAGTCTGTAAAAGAGGCCAAACTAGTACTAAAGCTTATATATACTCTTATCCAGATCCTGCAGGTTGCTGGTATTTTTCCTTTTTGAATTTCCTTTTAAAACTCTTAAGAGACATTTAAACATACATGTAAAGTCTCTCACTACATGGTAAGCTCCTGAAGGGCAGAATTTGTCCTGATTTAATATGGTATAATCCCCAGAGCTTGCACACTCCAGCTGGTCACGTATTAGTGGTCGAATGATGAATTAAGGAACTAACAAATACATTAATTGCTAGAGTTGCAGTCGCATCTGCACCTTAGGTATAACTTTCCAGTAGAAGTTGACTTTTCTAGCCTGAAGATAAAGAAAAAAAAAAAGGAAACATCCTGGGCACTGGGTCCTGGCCCCCAGGTCAATTGGCATGTGTGGTTCAGGTTGAAAACTGTTTCCCTCACTTGTTCTAACTGATTTCCATGCTTTGGAGTTCAGTGTGTGTCTGAGACTCTTTGGGTGAAAACAGGGTTGAACTTGGAGACAGGCATCCCAGCCCGGTGGACAGTCCTGGACTCTGGAATCAGGCGGGCCTGGCTCTGGGCTCACCTCTCAAGCAGCTTCAGGAAAATGATCTGGTCTGAGACCCAGTGTCTTCCTGATGATGGTGACAAGTAACCATCCTCCCGGCAGGGAGTCTGCCGGGACTGAGGAAGGGAAGTGCGGAGATGTGGTGACTTGCAGCTGCACCGTCAGCTTCAGTTTATGTTAGTAAACATTATAAACTTGAGGATCCAAACAGCAAAGGGCAGGGGTTCTAACGTTTAGTCTTAAGTGTGTCCCGTCTCCTAATTTTCTCCTGTTGCCCATTTGTTTTCCATTTCTTTGTCTCTCTGTTGCTTCCCTGCCTCCGTCTCTTTCTGCTTTGCTTCTCTCTTCCTGACTCCTGCTCTCTCTCCATCTTCTGTTTCCTCCCTTTTCTCGCTTCCCACTTTTTCTAGGTCTTATTTTTCCCCTCCCTTATCTGTAAACCCTGTTCCCAGGATCTGTTTGTACCTCGATTAGGAGTAGCAGGGAGCAGGGTGCCCAGAGGTGGGCAGTGGGAGGCATCAATCATGGCTCCTGCTGTGGGTGTTTCCATGGGGCCAGTCTGGGTTGGAGACTCTCTCCAGGGCAGGATGCTAACCGGATTTTTTGTACTCCAGACACTTAGACTCTCAGAATCCCTCAGCGCCGGCGGAGAGGTATAGCCCTACATCTATCTGGAGAATCCTGGGGAGAAATCCAGCTCTGGTGTTCTCTCTGAGTGTGTCTTCCTCTTGTGTTCTTTGAGCTTCTTGGATAGTAGGTGACAGCAGGAGGAAGTGAATAAAGAGAGGGGGGAAGAGGGGAGATGCTAAGACTTAAAAATCTTAAAATAATTTAGTCCAATTCCTTTTATGCAGGAAGAAACTGAATCTCAGAGAGGTCAAGAGACTTTTCCAAGCTCACACAGAAGGAAACAAGGAGGAAAATTGAAACCCAGGTCTCTTGATGCTCAGATTTCTCTCCATTCTTCCTCCTATTTCCTAGAAAGTGGACAAGGGAGGGGGTGGGGTCAGAAGGCAAGGAGGAAGGAGAGCACAGCTGAGGATCTGGTGAGGTTTGGCCTTGCCAGGCAGTACACAGGCTGACCTACACACGCTTGATTTGAAATCAAATGGCTGATACAGAGCCTCGTGACCTTGAGGAAGACTTTGACTCCTTGATTCCTTTTCCTTTATCAACCCAGCAGCACTTCCCTCCCTCCCTCCTGTAGAAGATCCAGGCTCAAATCTCACTGACATCTGTGGACACCTGCCTTGTCCCCTGCACTGTGTAAGCCATGGATAAATCAGTTCTCCAAAGCAGCGTTTGAGTTACCTTTTACTGCCCCATTTTATAGATGGGGAAACTGAACCAGCAGCTTCCTTTCAGGCTCTTTATCAGATCCACTTGTGTCTGAATCTTTTCCTTCCTCCCTCCCCACTTCCTTCCTTCCTTCCTTCCTTTCTTTCTTTCTTTCTTTCCTTTCTTTCTTTCTTCCTTCCTTCCTTCCTTCCTTCCTTCCTTCCTTCCTTCCTTCCTTCCTTCCTTCTTTCTTTCTTTCTTTCTTTTCTTCCTTCCTTCCTCCCTCCCTCCCTTTCTTTCTTTGTTTCTTTCTTTCTTTCTTTGTTTCTTTCTTTCTTTCTTCCCTTCACCACTTTCTACATATTTTCACTCTGTAATAGCCCTAAAGTTCAGCCTTCTCATTTGTCCATGGCCATAAGGAAGCTGATGTTGCAGGAATAAAGGGGGCTGAGTGGGAACTCTTATAGGAAGGCATCCAGTCCCTGCTAGAGAATCTGACCCCGCAGGAAGCAGAAGCAAATGAAAAGGCACACATTAGCACCTGTGACACTTCAGTCTGGAGCTTGGTTCTGAAGGTGGGTGAACAGAGTAGATGAAGAAAGATTCAAGAATCTTCCTACATATGGAATTTCATTCTTTACATTCAGGAGAATCCAACAGAGTCCCCACTAGGATTGAGTCATGCTTCTTGGTTTTGAAACTGTCAGAATGCTTCAGAAAACAACACTATACCTATGACTGGTGGGTGCAGAAACAGGGAAGTTCTTAATGAGGCAGAAACAATGGCTGGAGAGCAACTTCCAAACCCTCAGAGCGCTCACATTCCCCACGCATCCCCGGCTCTTCCTGTGTGGCCGGCCCACTGGTCCCCACGTGGAACAGCCAAAGGGAAAGACACATGCGGGGGCAGTGCACAGGGAGATACACACTCTATCCAATCCATCTATTCATCTTCCAGGGAGTTTGCAGAAGAAAAGATGAGAAGAATGGATAGGAGGACGAGCTCATTGTAATAATTTAGACGCTACGTTCTTAGATAGTAATCCATGTTGTCCACATCCAGAAGGTAATTGTGTGCCATTTAGAGAGATTTTGTCGAATTTGGTAAGTGTGATCATGACAGGTTCTGCCTGCAACCTTGCCCACCATCTACGTGGTTGAGAATCCTTGTACAAAAACTCAACCAGACGTTCCAAAGCCACTGGCATTCAGCATGATTCAAAACAAAACAAAGCAGAAGAATGAGCTCCAGTTGGCTATCACAGCCTCCTTGTCTTCCTTTCCTTGGAGGAAGGAGCCCTGAGTTGAGCCCCACCGTTGTCATAGCCTGATTGCCTGCCTCCCACTTTCCTGCCCTCTGCTTTTCTCCCACTGTTCATCCACCTGGCCTGCCTCTTCCCGGTTCCATACCTTTGTGGCCTGTTCCAAACCTGTCTTTCATTAGGAACCTCGGGACCCCTTCAGCCCTGGGCCACCTCCCCTCTGCCTGGTATCAGTGGAATCTCCTTTCTTGTGCTGACTTCTTCCCCAAAATCACAGCTCTGTCTCCCCAGGTCCACTCTTTCCAACCATCTTTAGGGCTCCTGATGACACAATAGGACACTTCTGCGATTCTCCGTTCTGCATGGTGCCAAGCAGGGTGCTGTGCACGTGAATTCATACAGATGTTAGTGAATATGCACAAGCCGCAGCCTTGGAGGGTCTGATCCAGGGTCATTCACTGCAGATCTGTGCCTTGTAGAGGTTGTTCAGTGCTCTCTGCTCTGTGCTTTGGAACCATGGGGTTGAGGTTGGAATTCTGGCTGGGCCAACTCCTGATGTGCCCTTGGGCCGACTCCGTAAATTCTCTGTGCCTCGGTTTCCTCATCCAACACATGGAGAGGTTAATGCTGCCTGTCTCCCAGGGTACTATGAGGATTAAATGAGTTAATGCATGGACAGCATGTGACCAGGACTTGACATCGTTAGTGGTCAATATAGGTTAGCCCTGAAATGCACAGGATATAAACAAGGAGACTCAGAGAGACTCCCATCCAGTCCCTGCCAATGCAGATTGAAGAATGCGCATTCAGAGAGGCTGAGAGCCCCAACAAAATTCACGTCCATGTGGTCAGCTAGTGATGGGAGCCCAGCTGAGACCTCTGAGTCTTTGTGACATTGAACATTACTGTGAGTGTGTGTGTGTGTGAGAGAGAGAGAGAGAGGGTAGGATAAAAGGATGGGGAGCGAAGGCAACACCAGCCAGTTTCCAAATCTGAGCAGATTTCTAATTAGGATAACATTCAACTATTCTTATGAGAAAATATAAGGAAAGAGGAACTCATCACCGGGCCTGCTTAGAAGTACACGATGGCAGAAGGTAATCAAGCTTCCTTGAACCTCTGCAACTGCTTGGCTCAGAATCTGGCACAGCTATCTTTGTTTCCCTATCTTTTCCCGAAGCCTTTAGCAATCGCTAACAATCCTATTTACTCTGTGTACCAGACAAACACACTTACTGTCGCCATCTCACTATTTTTATCTAATATTGAAATTCCTCTTCCTAAGAACAGCCCTGAATATATTATGATATCTGCTGAATAAATGATGTGCATAATATACTGTGCAGAGATGGTATTTATGAAGCCAGGCTCTAACCGAAATGAAGGAATCCTTCAGTTCTCGTTTGAAAGGAAATTCAATTGGATACATTTTCAAGAAAGCAAAGTCATGCTTTTTTTTTTTTTTAAATCCTTGCAAACTTTTGGATTCAAGGCCAATTTCTTCATATTCCCCCATGGGATAGACTGTCCTGCAATTTCTAGCATACTTTTCCTGCAGAAATTGAGGCTGTCTTCCTGTTCTTAGATGAGGATTGTCCCATTAATAACATCATTACCATTGCTTTTATGTATAATAATATGTCAAACACATTTAATAGTGCTTGAGACATTACAAGTCATTCTCTCAATAGGCCTCTGAGTAAAAGGGGTGTTTTTAAAAGATGCCCATTTCGCAGAGGAGAATGCTGGTCTGTACCACGGGAGGGCTACAGAGCAATCGCTGTTCCCTCAGCAGCTTTGCCAGCTGTACGAAGCGTTTACTATTCACAATGTCATTTTGTTTTGCATTTTATGTTTTGTGCAGAGTGATGGTAGCACTGCTGTTATTAATGATAACACTCTTTGCTTATTACAGCAGGTTGGAAAACACCACCGTCTCCAACGACACAGGTGAACTGAGACCAGGAGAGGAAGGGTGGGTAATTTGTGCACAATCCCGTGGATAATAAATGCTGAATTGGGTTCAGACCAGGATTTCTGCTTCTGAAAGCAAGGCCATCAAGAGGTCTTTACCAGGACATGCTGCTTTCCTCCTGGGGCCTGGATCCTTGTGGTTCTGAATCCAGAAACAAAATTCAGCCAACTTTGTTTTCATGGAATGGAAAGTCAAGAAGTCAAGCCCATGGGTAAGAAGTGCTGGTTCATGTGTCTGCGTATTCTTCACCCTGTGAATTTGCCTCTACCTTCTAGCTCTCCTAAAAGAGAGCAAAAATTATCCCACAGTTGGAACAAAAGCAACAAAACAACAAAACCCTCAGGGATTTCCTCAGTGAATGCCTTCTTTTTTCAGCTGAGGAAAGTGATTTTGCTGATGAAGCTCAGAAAGGTGAAGCAGCTTTCCAGAACCATGAAGCTAATGCATGGTAAACTGAAGACCAAGACTAGGGTTTCTTAAATGGATCCTTCCATGAGGTCATGAGGCTGCTTCTTGGCTGGTCTTCAGCCCTTTAAGAAAAAGTTTCCCAACCAAGTAATCATGGCTCTTACCTGCTGGATCTATTAGCCTCCCCAGATCCCAATCCTGTCCCCCCAGATCCTGGATCATCCAGGTGAAGGTTAGCAAAGTAGGGTAAAAACTCTTCCTTTTTCTGCATCCCACAGCCTGCTCACAAACACATGCTTCAGAGAAGTATCCCTCAAGACAAGAGTCCTTTGGGTAGGCACAGGGGATAGATACCTAGGAAGGTCAAATAAGTTTGGGAAAATTCTGGCTTAAACAGTTTCTCTGTATTAGGATTTTCCCACCCATTTAAGGGGCTAATGTGCATGATAAGTGTCCAGGAGTGTCAAGATGTGAAGTGCTTCTCAACTTATTTGCCTAGAGAATCATTTTTTTTCCCAAAGAATATCTTGTTCAGCTCAAGGTTCTTGGATCATACTTTGGGTAATGATGCTTTAGACCAGTGATCAGCAAACTATGGTCCACAGAGCAAATCTGGCCAGGTGCATGTTTTGCAAATAAAGTTTTATTGCAACACAGACATGCTTGTTTGTTGACATAGTCTTCGTGGGTGATTTTGCACTACAAGAGCAGAATTAAGTAGTTGCAACAGACACAGTATGGTAGGCAAAGTCACACCTATTTGCTAACTGATCCTTTACAGATAAAACACGTATAACCCCTTAGAGAATGCGACAATGGGATCCTTTTTCCTTTTTATTACAAACTTAGAGACTCAGTATTAATCATCACAAGTGTTAGAGCCAGAACATTTTTCTCCCTTCTTAATGGTATAATGGGACTTAGCCATTGAGATGGTCATTATGGACACATTTTTAGAGTTATAACTTAGAGTCCATCTAATTTTCCATTCATGGGTAAGTTTCCTAAGACTTAGCATGTAAATGTGACAGCCCTGAGATCATGAAGATGGACATTTATAGGCCTGGGTAGTTACATCTGCTGCATGGCAATCTCTTTCACTTGGAACTGAGTAGAAGAAATTGGGATAGAGTGGGTGCATCTCTATGGCAAAGTACATCCTGACTGGATGTCCATTCTAAGCTTCCCAGCAAAGAGGAACCACAGCTGAGCTGCCACCTGTCCTGTGCCAATGGTTACAGGCACGCCGACTTTGTGTTTTGCTATAGGCTTAAATTTATCTTTAAATTCTTTAATTTTTTTTCTTTGTTGCAGATTGGCTTCCGGTGAACTGAATATTTAAAAGATATTACAGGGAGAAAGAACACGGTTGGCTGATTGTTTCTTCCCAAAATGGATGAGATGATGAATGAACGCTTCCATTTACATAGACAATCAGCTGAAAGAGCCTCGCCAAATGTGAGCATTTATATTTGATGACATCCTGATTGTAACCATAAATAACAATATTTTCATTGTTGGGTAATAAACATCATTACCCAGTGTGTTTTAGGTAAGTGGGCACTTAACGGGGTAAGGAGGAGATGATAAGCAAGATTAAGGTGAGTACTCAGCAATATGGGAAGAGATAACCTTGCAAATTTCAGGTGTGTAATAAATATCTCTGCCAAGGGCCCACTGGTAAATAAGATGAGGGTTTTGACTCATACCAGGTTAACCCATGCAAAAGAAACGAATCGAGGCAGAAAAATGATTTCACGCAACCCCCAAGCCTGTGTCGAGGGACCAAACATGCCAGGCTCTGTCCTTGAGCTGTGGTCTGGCTGGATGACAAGAACACACCCAGACAACCGGTGACAGTGTCATGTGATAAAAGCATCAAAGCAAAGAACCCATGTTTCAATGAGTCTCTTTCCTTGTAGACACTCTAAAGTCCTGTGATCCTGGTTTTATTGTCCTATTCTTTTGATTTGTTTTGTCTTCTGGTTATTTTTAAATTTTTGGTTTTTTGTTTTGAATTCTTTTATTGAGGTCTGACCTACCTCCAGAAGGCTCATTAAACTTTGATTCCTAGGTTGATGAATTTTTATGTTACCTACATCAAGACAGAGAGTATTCCAGCACCCAACAAGTGGAGTCTTTACTTTTAAATGGGAATTGTTGAATTAAACAAATATTTTAAACTCAAGAGCAGTGTACATTCTAAATAAACACAGGGAAAAAATATCATAGAGACAAATGCAAAAAAATACTTTGGAAAAAGATGACAAAGAATACAAGTTCCCCAATGGTCACAAACACAGGTTTCAGCACAGACAAACCTGAGTGGAAATCCAGCATTGCCATTTACAAGCTGTGCGTTTCTAGAAAATTTATCTTATCTCTTTGAGACTCAGATTCCTCTTCTGCAAAATGCAGACGACAACACCCACATGTGAGGCTGATGGTGACCTTTGTGCAGTAACTGTGGTGGCACAGGTGGAACGGACACCCAGTACCTCGCCCACTTGAGAGCTAATGCTAGCTGATATTGTAGTATAATGACAGCAATGATGCAAAGACCACACTTTCAGCAAGTCAACAGTTTGTGTAACCCCCAAATAATGGATTTACTTGTCAAAAGAAATAAAATTCATAAAGGAAGAGGGACACGCCGGTGATGGATGATCATACATTGTGAAGTAAAAATGTGATACGGAGACGATTTAAGAAATCTGGGTTTTGTAGATGATAGATGCCCATCTTGATGTTTTTCATTCCATAACTTCTGTGCTCTTTGTCACCTGAGCCTTCTCATTCACTGGGAATAATGGATCTGCCTCTTGACAGGCTGACCCGAGAATGTGATGTTTCAACTGGTTTTTGAACAAGGATAGGAGATTCTAGACTCAGAGGATTTTCTCTTTGTCACTTTGAATCTCATCATAGATTACTTTCTTGTGATGGGTAATTTTATGTGTCGATTTGGCTGGGCCAAGGTGCTCAGATATTTGGTTACACATGATTCTGGATGGATGCTTCAATGAGGGTGTTTTTTTGGATGAGATTGACATATAAATCAATAGACTTTTGAGTAAAGCAGATTGCCCTCCATCCAATCAGTTGAAGGCCTTAACAGAATGAAGACTGACCTTCCCTGAGAAAGAAGAAGAGGGAGTTCTGCCATCAGATGGCCTTTGGACTGGAATTGTAACTATTCCTTGGGTCTCCAGCCTGCCAAGCAACCCTGCAGATTTTGGACTTATCAAACCTCTATAACTGGTGCAATTATTTTGTCAAAAGTGGTAGGGTTGATTTTTTTTTTTTTTAATCTTTGAAAAAAAGTTAATTTACAGTTTATTAACTTAGATTACTGGAAATCGCTCCCATGGGCTTTTTAACTGCAACAAGACCTCAGAAAAGTGAGTCCTTAAGACCAATCTGAAAGATTTAAAAACATTAATAACTATCATCGAACCAGCAGGAGGAAAAATAGACTGTCTTTTTTTTCTCCCTCTGCATTCAGGATCAAGTTTTTGTATTTTCCCCACAAACAACCTGAACTTGATTTTTCTGTTCTTTTCTCCTGCAACACAAATGGCTATTTTCTGTAACGATGATAATTATATAGCACCTAAGAGCTTAAAAACACACTCACTTCCACGCTCTCTATTACCGGACTCTTAGCTCATTCCAGAAAAAAAAAAGATTATTTGTTGATTATCTGGTTTTTAGTTGAAGGAACTGAAACTCTGGGAGGATGGCTAGTGTAACCAAGTTGAGGTGACCACAGCTGCTGAGGAGGGTCTAGAAACTGAGGTTGGTTTGGGTACTAAGCCTCTGAGCTTTTTTGTGATAACAAGCTGTATGTCCAAATTATACAAATTTAACAACCAAATTGAGGACCATCTCCTGTCCATTGTCTAGGTCCCCCTCGCCTTTCTCATCCCTCCCCATCTTTGAAGATACATCCAGGTCTGTCTAGATCATCATCATCCAAGATTCATTCCTCCCTAAGCCAAAAGTTACCTGTTGAGTGCCTCCAAAGGGCCACAGGGAAAGACATCAGAATGCACATCTCCTGTTTGGAGTTTAAGTCCTTTCTCTGACATGTAAATAGCTGTGTGATCTTGTCTAACTTGCTTCTTGTCTCTAACCTCAATCTTTCTATCTTTAAATGGGAAGACTGATATCCAACTGGCAGCATGATTATAATTATTATGTGAAACAGTATTTGCACATATACAAGGAAAATAGTTAAGCATATGATAGGTTCTTCATAAACGTTGGCTTTATTTCCCCTCCTCCCTGGAATGAGTTAACTTTTCTCAACATACTGACATGGATTGACAGATACGGGCAATGTGAGGTCTGCTGATGCAGAGGTTGCCAGAAGATCACCAGCTCTGCCACCCACCCCCTTCCTGAGCACACAGCTAGATCACGCTAACCAGCCTCCCTCACATTAAGCATTGACACTTGCCTTCTTGTACAACCCCCCATGCTTTGTTCCCCTCCGGCTTGATGAAGAAAAGCATGGCAAACTTGAAAGCCACTCTTTCCTTCAGGGACACACATGTTAAAATGAACTTCAGCAAGAAATAAACTTCAAAGTGTTAAATCACTAGACGTTGAGGGTTTAGCTATTTTAGTGGCCAGTGTTAACCTTATCCAGTACTTATCCACACAATAGTTTTTAATTCATTTACAAATAGATCAGACGTACACCGACACAAAGTCACACCTACACCAGCACACACACACACCAACGCATATACACATAATAGCAACACACATAGACACATACCTGCACACCAGAAATTTAGCATTTTATGGACACAATGAACGTTTTATTGGCTTAATATTTGAGTTCTCACCTGATTATTCTTGGCCTTACCAGTACAACTTAAAGAATACTATTAAGAATTTTAAAAGTTATATTGGAATTTATATTTAAAATTTATATTTGAGGGACTCTTAGAGGCCAATATAGAATCCCCCTTCCATAGCTGTCTTACAGATCGCCATCTTCAGCTTGAACCTCTCCCGTGACATGGCGCCTACTGCCTCCCATGGAAACTGGTGGCCAGACAACTCTAGGCGTTGCAATGGTGTGTTACATACGAAGGTCAGAGCTACCTTCTCTAACATCCACCATGGAGCCATCCCATGGCTCCACCACCTGAGAAACGAAGAAGCAAACTATTTGATTTTCTATAGGCGACGCCCTTAAATAATTGAAAATACAGCCAGTTTTGCTGTAACTCTTGTTTCTGAAAACACACATTTGTGATTGATATATTAAGGAATGATTTAAACATTATGCAAAATTTGCATTTGCTTATGTGTCATTTTCGCTGCAGAAAGCACTAGTGAAAGCAAAAACCTGCACCCATGTGGATGGAGTCATGCGGAAATGCACAGATTACACACGTGTGTACCCCTCAAACACCCATCCACCACCCCAGTCTACCGCGGGGGTTATGATTCACACTAGTGATACAACTTTTCCTCTGATTTCAGAAAACCCTCCTTCTACCATTTTGCAATAACTCACAAACTTCCACCCTTCCCATACACACTTCTGTAAGCAACTTTGAGACTTTTTCTGGGTAAAGTACCATATTTAGTGCCATATTCATATATTTTTCTTAACCATTGAATATATATTACCTTTTCTATCCACTCTTATCTTTTTCTTTTTTTCAACATGCCATTGATGAAGTGTTTGAATGTTGATCCCCAGCCTAATTTTCCCCATAATTCTGTGGTTTTTATTGCACAATTTTGCATAATGGGTGATATTTAGGGACACATATATCACATGTTAGCGGAACTGGTTGTGGAACTTGTATCTTCCTTTAGTCTGTTAATAGAATGGGGAGTATTTGTCATTAAGGTACATCTCCACATTCTCTCAATAAAAAGGTATTGTATGCCAAGCCTGGCCTGATGCTGGCCACCCAACAATGAATAAACACATGTAGTCCCTGCATGTTTTAGAGCTCATAAATTCTAGGTCTACTGACCTCCTAATTCTCCCGGGAGGGAGAATGAATTGGCAAAAATAGGATATCAATTAAATGGCGTAATTTCTGATTAGCTAATTCAGCCACTAAAGGCAGGAAAAAGGAATGAATTAATATTTGGTGGGCCACCTATGCCAGAGTCTATGCCAAGTGTTTGTATGAGCATTAGGAAAACCCAACCCCACTTCAACCTCTCAGATAAGCATTACATCTGCCATTTTGGAAGTGAGGTAGTGACGAGTTTTAGTGCCTTCTCAAGAGCTAGGCATCAAGTCTAGTTCAGCTCTGACACAAATTCTTGTGCGTTTTCCAATATGCCGTGTTTCCTCTGCTGTGCTTTCTTGTCTGCCCAATGCTTACTCTACTGAATTAAGGACGAACTATGTTCTTGGTACTGAGAATTCTTTACAAGAAGTCCACAAAGCAGCCAGAGAGGTGAAAATTGGAACTGCCAAATAAAAGTAGGTGGAATTCATCTGACCAGAAAGGATGAAAGGGAAAAACAAGTACACAGATTATTAGCAAACACGCCTTGTCTCCAAACCTAATTTAAAACTAATAAAGTTGCATAATTCATGCAATCATAAAGTCAAATATTTTGTAAAATTGCATCACTTATGGAAGTGATGAACTTCCATCTAGTATCTGAAATGCAAGGGTGATTTCAAAGCTGCATTTCAAGTGGTGCTTGAGGGATCATTATAGGCTGGAAATGGCCGATACAGTGGAGTTGCAGCCATTTGGTGCAGGCATGGAAACTAAAAGCTGGAACTGCAGCCAGAAATGCAGTAAAAAGAGACTATTTATCCTGTTTCTATGACTTGTACTCATCACTACAGACAACCAGGTAATTCAATTATCTTTGGCCTTGGAAGTCTGTCTAGTGGTTTACGTGCCCTTCTCTATCAGGCCCTGCTGTTCAGTCAGACCTGCGGACACTGGTGCTGGGCTTGCGGGTAACGGGGGGGAGCCCTGGTGTGCACGTGGACGGGAGGCTGAGAAAAAGAACCTGTGTTATTTACTCTGAAAGTGACGACAATGATCTCATGGTCCAGAATGCATTGTCCCTTGGAGCCCACGGTATGAATATCATGATTCACTTTTATAGCAGCACATTTTATACAAACTCTTTTGTTGGTGGAGAAAAATGTCTCATCTTACATGATTGCAGGGGAAATCTCCTTGTGTTCCTTTCTCTCTCTTGCCCCTAATAGTCTCGTGCCCA
This sequence comes from Balaenoptera musculus, assembly GCF_009873245.2. Classification (NCBI taxonomy): domain Eukaryota; kingdom Metazoa; phylum Chordata; class Mammalia; order Artiodactyla; family Balaenopteridae; genus Balaenoptera; species Balaenoptera musculus. The sequence continues at coordinate 168,712,923 of NC_045786.1, forward strand.
TCTATAAGAGTACATAAAATGTGTGGCGTGCAGGATGGTAATGAGATGGCAGACTTTTTCTAACATCAGAATTTCAATAAGGAGGGAATTTGCCTCCAAAAGAGGACAGTGATCTTTTCACAAACACTGTCCTTTGTCCTGAGGCACACAAAATCCCTAAATCCCTAAAATATTTCATCTGAAGATAAGATAATTTTGCTCTAGCCTAGGCTGAAAAAGAAAGAAGGGGAAAAAGCCATCTATCAGATGCAGCCAGGAAAGTCCTGTTGCTTAGGGAGAAAGTAGATTAAAGGCCCCTATCTTATCTGTATTTCAATTAAAATCTTATTTTTGGTCCCCAGCAGTGTAACCCCTTGAAGTCTTTCCAAGTAAAAAACACCACTTCAGTAGGTGGACGTTAGAGAAATCTTTAATGGGCATATTCTACATGTGATATGGGCTACTTCTCATGTGTGGGAGAAATGACAGGACAATATTTTGAAAGAGATGTGAAACTTACAAAGGTGGGAAGGGCAAGGAATGCATTACCCTGGTGAATTCTCTACTGTGGGATCTTTTTTTTTTTTTTTTCCACTGAGGCCCCATTTGAATATTTGCAAACCTGCCCCAAGTAGTTAAAAAAAATCACTAAGGGGGCAGGAGGAGAGAAATTCAGGGAAAGGAAATAGGAGCTATTTGAGTATCTTGTGATAATCCTTTTGAGATTCTGAGTTCAGGATCAGGTTTATCTCCAAAAAAGCTGGTGAAAAGAAAGAAGCCAGAACTCAGATTTAGAGAATGTTATCCATGTAAGTAATGTTTATGGAAACAGTCTGGTAGAACTCAATGACTGAGATCTAAGGACCCATGATAAATCATAGACTAAATCAGGCATCAAACAATAGATCAATCAATCAATCGATCAAACCATCAGTTGGGACTTCCCTGGTGGGCCAGTTGTTAAGACTCTGCACTTCCACTGTAGGGGGCACAGGTTCTATTCCTGGTCAGGGAACTAAGATCCCATAAGCCATGTGGCACAGCCAAAAAAAAAAAAATCGATCAATCAAACTAAATGTGAAGGGATACAAAACTATGTTCCAAAGTAAAAATAAGGCAAGTGTAAAATGCAGGTTTTAAGTTATCGAGCAAGGAAACACAAGGAGGACTTTCTATGTCCAGGGCACTGTGCTGTGTAATCACAGCGGGGGAATGGGGTGGAGGAAAGGGATGAAGAAGCATGTTCTGGAGTGAAGGGAGGACGGGCATGTTCTATTGCTGGCTTGGCTACAGTTGACCAAGACAAAGGTCAGTAAACTTTCTCTATAAAGGACTAGATAGTGACTATTTTAGGCTTTGCAAGCCAGCAATGTGGCCTCTGTCAAGCTACTCCACTCTGCTGCCTAGAGCAGATGCAGCCATAGACAACATGCAACTGAATAGGTGAGGCTGTGTTCCAATAAAACTTTACTCGCAGACGTTGAGGTTGAATTACATGTAATTTTCATGTCCTAAGATATCATTCTTCTTTTGACTTTTTTTCAATCATTCAAATATGTAAAAACCACTCTTGATTCAATGACCATGTAAAAGCAGACAATGGCCAAATTTGGCCTGTCCCTGTTAGCTTGCTAACCGCTGATCAAGATGGTACATTGGGCGCAGTGGTTGAGAGTCTGCCTGCCAATGCAGGGGACATGGGTTCGAGCCCTGGTCTGGGAAGATCCCACATGCCGCGGAGCAACTAGACCCGTGAGCTACAACTACCGAGCCTGCGCATCTGGAGCCTGTGCTCCGCAACAAGAGATGCCGCGATGGTGAGGGGCCCGCGCACCGTGATGAAGAGTTGCCCCCGCTCGCCGCAACTAGAGAAAGCCCTCGCACAGAAACGAAGACCCAACACAGCCAAAAATAAATAAATAAATAAAAGGAGTTCCTTTAAAACAAACAAACAAACAAAAAAAAAACCTGAGCAAATAATAACTGTGCTACCTAAATTGAAATGAAAAAAAAAAAAAAAAAAGATAGTACATTAATACCAGCACAGGGTGATCAGATTCATTGCTAGAAGTGATTCGGAGAATATCTGGTCTGAACTGTGAGAGTGCTTTCACTCTTGGTGTTCCAAGAGGCAACATCTACTCCTGTTCAGATAAATTAGCTTATGTGGGAGAAGACGCAGGCAGCTTTAGTTAACTGTTAACTGTTTGGTTAACTAAAAACAGTTATGATAAGCAGCAATGGGCTCATAATAATAGAAGTAGCAAATCATCTTACTGAGCTAACACTTACTGAGCACTTACTCTAAGCTGGGCACACTGTTCTGCATGCATTTCCACCTCCTTAACCCTTATAACAATCAAGCGAGGTAGGTATTATTTCTACCATCACTTTGTAAATGAGGAAACTGAGGCCTGAGGAAGTTAACTAACTTGCCAGAGGGCGCAGAGTTGATGAAGGGTGCATCCAGAACACATTGGGACATGTGGTTCAGAGATGAGAATGTGGAAAGTGCCATGTAGAAGTACAGATCTGGAACCCATGAGTCAAATTGTCTGGCCTCTAATCAAGGCTCCACCACTTGCCAGCTCCAAGAAAAGCTTCTTAATCTCTCTGAGCCTCGGTTTCCTCATCCATGAAACAGAACAATAATTGTATCTATTTCACAAGCTGAGGTTGAGAAATAAATGAATTTAGGGTTCATAGCTAGTACCCAATAATGTTGGCTAATGATACCATCGACCAGGAATTATCCTAAGGTTTCTCACACTTATTTATACACGGTACCATATTACATCCTTTGCTAATCCTATTCTGACTTTGAGAGATTCTTCTAGAGCCAGTCTTTGCATCAGGATTTGGCAAAAGAGGCCATGCTCACTCCATCCATAAACATAAAATGCATAATATTTTAAAGAGCCCTGGAACGTCCTCAGGCCTTTTCAGACAGCCCTGGTCTATCTCCCAGGAGTGTTGCATGCAGTCCCAGACTCCCTTTGGTCTGAAAACCTCAGCCACATCCAGCACTGCTGATAGAATACAGAGTCAGTGGGCTTGAAGGGACCAGGAGGTGGACGCTTCTGCCTCCTGGCCTAGCAGAGGGGACAGCATGCAAATCATTCCCTCCAGCGCTCTGGGCCTGCAGCCCCTCCCTCAGGCTTCTCTCACATCGGGAAACATCCATAGCATCAGCTTAGCTAAACTCCATCTGGTTTTATGTGCAAACCCCTAATTATTTTAGGCAATGGAATCCCTAAGTGTCACGGATTTTCTTTTCAGTCATTCTTGGTTTAAAAATCAAGATCAGAACCTACCACCATGTAATCCAAGTGTCCCCGTTCCCCAGACTTCAGTGACTGCCTGTGATTGTAGGATAAAGTTCAATTTTTTTTTTTCTGATATTCAGGGTCTTTCAAACTCTCATTCATCTACTTAAGCAACAGAGGTTTATCAGTTCCTATTACTATCTTTCAAGTATTTTAATAAGCACATGTAAGCATCTCTAAAGTTGGAATGCACCTTAAAATCCCACAGCCTGTACCCATCGCTCTATACCAAAGGCGGTCATGACACAATCATGGCCTGCACGTGTGTGCATGTCAAAGGGCTACTAGCCTTGAATCTTGCAGAGCTGCAGAGATAACTGTAACCAAGAGATGATGGTATAGCACCTTTTTAAACCCCTAGGACTCAAACGGTTGTGGGAAGGTGATAAACCAGCTAGGTTTAGCGACATTCCCAAGGAGTAAAAAATCGGTGGGTTCCACATACTTGCAAAGCAGACTTAATAGCCCAGCATCAATGACCATAACTCTTTAAAGAAATGCTGCATCACCAACACTCTGGATGGCAGAGAAAATAGTACTGTATGGAGAAAGAAAACCACAGACTCTAATTGAAAAAGTGATTCAGGAAAGTTGCAATCTGTGAGCAAGTTTTAAGACTACCATAACCATATTCCTTTTCTATCACAACAGCAATATATGATAAAAATCTGTCTACTTAAGTCTAAAGGATTTTTTTCCCATAAGTATAAAATAAAATTTCTAATAAGAAAACATCATGCCATTGTTTTATTTTCAATCCTTTCTTCCTTTCTTCCTTTCTTTCTTTCTTTCTTTCTTTTTCTTTCTCTCTTCCTTCCTTCCTTTCTTCCTTTCTTTTTCTTTCTTTCTTTCTTTCTTTCTTTCTTTCTTGCTTTCTTTCTTTCTTTCTTTCTTTCTTTCTTTCTTTCTTTCTTTCTTTCTTTCCTTCCTTCCTTCCTTCCTTCCTTCTTTCTTTCTTTCTTTCTTTCTTTCTTTCTTTCTTTCTTTCTTTCTTTCTTTCTTTCTCTTTCTTTCTTTCTTTTTCTTTCTCTCTCTCTCTTCCTTCCTTCCTTCCTTCCTTCCTTTCTTTCTTTCTTTCTTTTTTTTTAGTGTGCACATACAATATTGTTTCATCTTACAATTGATGGTATCTTAGATTCAATAAAATATGGTTGTGTGCTGATCATGGTCTAGAATCAGGGGCACAGATGAACAGAAGTGGTCTTTTCTCTTAAGGACTTACCATTCGGTATAAAAGGACATCAGTCCCTAGGTCCTCTAGGTACCATCTCTCTGGACTGCCCTTTTCCCTCTTGGTTCATTCCTACTTATCCTTCAAGGTCCAGGTTAAATAACTCCCTACTGAGATGTTTTCCTAGATAATGTGTCTGCAGAAATAACGTCTTCCTCTTTCGTATGTCTATAATGTTTTTATAATGTTTTTCTAATAGTCATGAGTTCCAGAGCCGGGGACCTTGGTTGAAATCCTGGCAGCTCTGCTTGAACAAGACAATTAAGCCTGCTGAACCTCAGTTTCTTCCTGTATGTGTATCTCATGCTCAGCTTTCATGGCTGTTTTGAGAGTTAATTACATTAACACAGGTAGGGCCCTTAGAAGAAGTTAGCATAAGGTAAGTGGAATTGACCACTTCTCAAGCCACTTTGTCAGCATTGCTCCCGCCGTCATTTGATCCATTGTGATGTGGGTCTGCATCTAGGCTCCCTGAGAGCTGTAATGATGTCTGATGTCAGCCTCATCTCTCTCCCTGCACGTAGTACAGCATTTGGCTCAGGGTAGGGAGTCACTCATTAAGCCCTTCAACAAACATTTATTAAATTAAATACCTGGCATGCATTAGCCACTGTTCTAAGCTCTGGTCCTCGAGAGCTTGAAAAATATTTGTTGAACAAATGAGCTAATGGTTATTCACTTTACAAAGAATGAGGTGATACTCAGAAGACAACCAAGCAATCCCTGCTTGGCCAAAGGACAGAATTCTCTAGAAGTCAGCAGCTGAAAACAGTCTGAAGTCTCTGGATGCAATTTGTCATGTTTTATTTGTTTGTTTATTTGTTTGGGCTAATCAATACTCTCTTAAAGTTACAGCTGGCTCAGCTGACAGCATGGTCTTCTAGACTTCTCTCTGGCTCAGCCTACTTCTTTTAAGGGGTTATTCCTGACTCAGCAAGGGTCATGGGACTCTTTGTGATATAAAGGCCCTCCATCTGCAGGAATGTGGGGTCTTAGATTCCAAGAGTTCCAACTCTAGCTACACACTTACCCATCACTCTGGTCTACCAGCTCTCTAGTCTCAGCCATGGAACTCATTTCCAGCCTGTAATCCTTCTCTTCGCTCAACCCTTCCAAGTTGATTTGGATTCAACTTCCCTTTTGGTTCTTTGTTGGCTCTATTTTGGTTTCTCTACCCCAGTTCTTCCTCCCCAAGGATAACTTGGTAGGTAGCGCTTGTGTTTGCTGCCATCCAGTCTGGGGATCCGTCTTGCCTTTGACACTCTCATAGGCAACCCCCCTGATAGCATGGACAGAAAGGTACTATGCAGCTATTAAGAGAGCTCACCAAATATTTCATAGTCCCTGCCTTCTGGGCACAGAGTCAGTTTGTTTCTGGAACTATGTAATCATTTTGGCCAATGAGTTGTGAGCTAAAGAAATAGGTGCCACTTCTAGCGATACTATTTATTTGCCTGTGAGAGATCCTCTGGGTCTCTCTGTCCCTCTGCTTCAGTGACCAGCACAGTCAAGATGGCAGCTGACCCATCAACGTGAGTCTTGGAGTGAAAGATGAAGCAGAAATTCATTGGACCTATGACAGGCATGGAGCATGAGAAAGAAAGAAAGCTTAGTTGCTGTAAGGTTACAAATATCTAGAGGTTTCTTGTACCACCGCATAATGTAGAGAATCCAGACTGATAAGGGCACACAACGCTTTCTACATCCTTGACCTCCATTTCCTTTTGGGTTATTATAATGACCCATTAACTGTCAGTATAATGTGGATTAAATCCACGTGATATTTTTGGTACGGCATCAGCCAAACATGTCAAGATCTGTATATCTGTCTCCTATGGGAGACGGTCTCTGTTGCCAAGTTGTATGTTGACGAACCAGTTCTGGCGTTTATTACAATTGAAAAGTAGCAGAAAGCTGTCTAATAGAACGTCTACCGTTTAGCGAACAGGGCTGGAATTAGGTGATGGTGGCAGGTGACGTTATAAGCAATCGTGCTCCATGCGGGGTTCGTTTAGATTCATTCATAGTGTGGAGTCATTTCCAAATGCCAGTCTCCACTCTGCATGCTGCAGCCGTGTCTAATATTTCTAAACATATTTCGGCTCGGTGACACCTTAATGGTACACGATAACACTGGGCCTCCCTCTTAGAAAAATGGATACTCTCATTTCTCTAAACATTGGGCCTTTACCTTGAACCATTTCCATTTAAATGCAAATTTCAATCATGTCCACCTTTCTGTGTTCCAACATGAGCCTATGGAAATGATAGCAGCTTGAATCCAAATTTTGAGAGGCTGAGAGCTGTTCCCTACAGGGGTCCTAGACAGGATAAATGGTTCTTTTTTGTCTTGGTCCTGTGTTGCTGAGATTAGTCTCAAAGGGACTGTTTTGCTTCCATTGAGTGGAGTGGCTAGGTCAGAAGAGGGAAGGTCAGCATCCAGAACTAAGGACACAGGATGGAGGTATCACATGGAGTTCCCCGAAGTGACCTAGTGTCATTTTAATGTGCTCTGGCTTATACTTTTAGTTCTGGACTCCCAAAGACAGAATTCAGGGCCCACGAGCTCCTAAAGGGCTCCGAAGGACAATGGTTGCCTGGCGTTTCTTCCCTGAGGCGGGCCTCTGTTTCTCAGCACAGGCCTCTCATCTTCATCAAGGCCTGCGTCAGAGCCCAGGCCTCCCTGGTCTGAGGATCCTTTCTTGTCTACAGACAGGATGCTGGCACCCACGCCAGGCCAGACCAGGAGAGCAGAGCCTCAGTAGGACAGTAAGGTCAGCATGACCTGCAGGGGTATTTACAGAGCTGAGCCCTTAGTGGGGTAAAGGACATTTCTGAGGGCCTCCAGAGTCCCACCTAGTGAAAGAACCAGGGCCCAGTGACCAAGGCTACTGGGACTTCAGAAGACTCTGGAAGTCTGTCTCTTAGAGGAAAGAGCGTGAGTTCTGGAACCACACTGACTGGCTTCAAATTGGACCACACCATTTCCTAGCTGTGGCATCGTGGGTGAGTGCATTTAACTGGGCTTCTGTTTCCACACGCATAAATAGAGACAAGAATAGTAGTTGAACTCTTGGGGCCGTGGTAAGGATAAACATGCTAATAATTCATGTCATCAGCTTACAGTAGCGCCTGGCCCTCTCTAAGAGCCCTGGGAAGGTCTCTGAGGGAAAAGTACAAGGAGGACGGCTGGATGCAACGGTGTTCACTCCTTTCCTTTGTTGCTTGGTTGACCCAGTGGGTCGCCCTGTGTTCAGCAGAGAAATCCTTGCAGCCAAAAGACTTTTACTTGGCATTGGAAAGGGGGAGAACAGGGTGGCTATTATGAAGACCTTTTTTTAAAATTTATTTTCCTGAAGTATAGTTGATTTACAATGTTGTGTTAATTTCTGCTGTACAGCAAAGCGATTCAGTTATACATATATGTACATTCTTTTTCATATTCTTTTCCATTATGTCTTATCACAAGATATTGAATATAATTCCCTGTGCTGTACAGTAGGACCTTGTTGTTTGTCCATTCTATATGTAATAGTTTGCATCTACTAATCCCAAACTCCCAATCCATCCCTCCGCATCCCCTCTCCCCCTTGGTGATCACAAGTGTGTTCTCTATGTCTGTGAATTTGTTTCTGTTTCATAGATAAGTTCATTTGTGTCATATTTTAGGTTCTACGTATAAGTGATATCATATGGTATTTGTCTTTCTTTTTTTGACTTACTTCACTTAGTATGATAATCTCTAGTTGCATCCATGTTGGTACAGATGGCATTATTTCATTCTTTGTTACAGCTGAGTAGCATTCCATAGTATATATGTACCACATCTTCTTTATCCATTCATCTGTTGATGGACATTTAGGTTGCTTCCATGTCTTGGCTGTTGTAAATAGAGCTGCAATGAGCATTGGGGTGCTAGCATCTTTTCAAATTAGAGTTTTCTCCAGATATATGCCCAGGAGGGGATTGCAGGATCATATAGGCCTGGCTTGTTTAGAGACCAGAGAAATCCCTTGGGGAAACATTACTAAGGAGGAGAAGGAAGCAGGGTTGTTGTTGAAGGGAAGATGAAAGGGAAGATTCTGCACTGGCGAGCCCAGCTGTAGGACTTGGCCCTAGGGGCTTGGTGGTCAGAAACTCCATGCTATTGCCATTGCGAATTAGTATACGGTAATTGCCATTGTGAATTAGTATAGGGTAATCTATTCCCCACTGGGAAGGGGGGGATGTGTCTGACTAAACTTCAATGTGACTACAGGTTGCATTAATTAAAGAAAATGTCAAGGGCCAAGGGATGGTGGGTATAGTGCTGGATGGACAGCTCCGGGGAGGGTTTTTGCTTTGGGACTTCGTTCCTGAATAGGAGTTGAAGCAAAGGTGGTAAGACCTCAGAGGAGGGTGTCTAGGAGAGCAGGGGATGCCAGACCATGTCCTGTGAGACGTACAGCGAGGTGGTGTTAGCATGGAGGCTGGACGCCTCCAGATCAGTTCATCACCTTGTGGTGTGTGGCCCAGAGCAGCAGAACTGAGTGTAGATGACAGCCTAAGAAACGAAGCTTTTCTGATACTCTGACCTTTGGGGCAAGATCACAGAGGCTGTCGGCCAGGTCAGGAGAACCCTTTCAATGGAGGGATGCAAGGAGACAAGCAAGACACTCACTGTCCTCTGTGTGTTAATACTGAAGGGAGTTTTCCTGCTCTAGATGGGAGATAGCTGAAGTGCCCTGGGGTTTCTCGTGGGAACAGGATTCTCATACTGCTTTCGGAAAGGAAGCCCCTGCTTTTTTGTGGGTCTTTGCACTGCACCGGGGTTTGCAGAATTGCCATGAATGTGTTATTCCCTTAACTGCCAATAAATGGTGCTTTTCATTTTTAAAGCTTTTTATTCTTTTCCTTCAAAAGAAACACTTGACTGTTGGGGTCAGAGATGAAACAAGTTGGCTGCAGAGGGAAGGAGACCTTGCTGCCCCAGAGCCAGACAGGGTATCGAGATTGGGCATGTATCTGGACCTCCCTGCAGGAAGAGAAATGGCTTCCCGACCCTCTACTGGAAGGGGGCTGGTGTGAGGTAGCAAACACAAACCCTAGTGATCTGCCATTCCCCCCCCTGCTAATTTGCTTTTCATCAAGACCGGGGAACCGTGGAAGCTTTCCAGAATGGACTTGCCTAGAAACACTTGCCTCAGACATGGGAAGGCAGGGTGAGCTTCAGGGAGGTTAAAGAGCCAGTGAAGGGCAGAATCAGGAAGGATATTGACTCATATATGACATTACTATACAGTTGCGGGCAACTTGGAAAATCCGTCTTCCATTTCAGCGTCTCTGCTCAATCCTTTACTAGCTTGGAGTAGAGGAAATTAGCTTATGGGTGTCTTAATTTCCTTGCCTGTAAAATGAGGATATCGATATACTTGCCCCATGATCCTGAGAATTAAAAAAAAAAAAAAGAAAAAGAATGAGAAAGAACCAAACCGAGCTAATAAAGAACGCTCTTTTCTGCAACTAAAATTAGCCTGTGTTCCCTAAGATCTATGGCATTCACTTTTTTCTACACCTCCTTGATCAATTGATTTCTAGGAGAATTAATGCTCAGAGAGGGTGAGTGATTTGCTCAAAGGCACACAGTTAGAAAGTGGTTGTTTTAAGCAAACAAAATCTGCTGGCCTGGAGGCTAGTTCACTTGAATCTTGGATTTTGTCTGCTCCGCTAGCACCAACCTCCATTTAAAGAGTTCCCATCCTGGAGAATTCGGGTTATGTCTCAGAATAGCTGGCCCTGAAAGCAGCAGCCCTTTCAGCATTTAGAGAGCATTGCCTGAGACTATTCCGGAAGCTCCCAGCCTGCTCCTGGCTCTTTAATCTCAGAAAATGGGAGGATGTAGCAGAATCAGGAAGGCTGCTGACTTTCTGTTGAGGGCACAGTGGGGATGATGGTGGGGGACAGCACGAAACGCTGGGAGTCAGGAATCCTGGATTCTAGATAGATCTATTGCAATATTTCCCAATGATGGTCCTATCAAATGTTAGTCCTTCGAACTTAAGGTAACTTGCAGTTAAGTGGGAAAAGCCACCTGCCCTGCTCCTCTAGGACATTCCCATGCACATGGGGATAATAATGGCTCTGAGAAGTTCCCACGAAAGGGACCCATATACTTGTGCTTTTTCTGAACATCTCCAAAGATAGCATACGGAACTCCCTTCTGGACTCAACACTGCCCAAAAAGTTGTGGAACTGGTGGGAAATAGCACTTTATTTAAACATTCAGTTCATGTCATTACAGCCTCTGCTGAATCTTTGCTTGTTACCAGGCACCAAGCTGGCCTCCTGGGAGCAACAGATCTGCACACACTATGTCCCAGAATGGGTTAAGGGTCTAATGGGAGAGACCGACATATAAGCCAACCTTTAAATTACTGGGTAATAAGTGCCACAGAAAGGACATCTAACCCACACTAGGAGGGATCCACAGAAGAGATTGTGGGTGGGCTGAGTCCTAAACATAAGCAGGAGCCAGCCAGGTAGTGGAAGGGGATTTGTGAATTCAGTCCTTAAATGGATTTCTTCATTTCTTTCTTGGTTACGTGTTTGAGAATATTTGATCTATAAGTTCCTTAGTTGTGATACATGGGACAAAAGGATATTCTGCTGGAATTTTCATGAAATAATTATCTTTTGCTCTGGATTTGACCCGTGATTCCAATATAGCTCAGGGCTATCCCTTTTCAATATAGCATGAGTACGAACCTCCATGGGGGGCTGTGGAGAGCCTGGGCCTGGGACAGCAACCCTCCAGCTTCCTCTGGCCTCCCAGCCACCACCAAACATGCGATGGGCCATTGAGCTTATCTTCAGAATGATGAAGACAGCATCCTGTAGCAGAAAGAGCCCTGGACCAAGAGTCTGAAGCCCTTGCTTGCAGTCTTGACTCTACCGTCCTGAGACCTTGAGTGATTAATACATGTCTGTAAAATGTTTTTTTAATAAAAATATTTGGAAGAAATCCTGTGGTGCATCACCAGATCAGAGAAGTACTCAGGTATCTCAAGGGTTTTAGATCTCCACCCTCCCAGCTGCAGCCCCTCCTTGAAATTCAGTATCTCATCTATAAAATGAAGTCATTGGCTCTAACTCCAAGACAGCAGAGAGGGTCTGATGAGATGCTGTATATGACAGCACCCTGTAAACAAAGGAGCAAATGTGAGATGTGATTCCTTCTTCCCTACAAACCAAGAGGAATTTACAGACCTCGCCAATAAGCTTCGATAAGCGGTTCTAAGCTCTAGAAAGACCCAGAAAAAGCATTGTCTGGAGCAAGTGTGCAAAAGGGACCGATACCCATTAACTCAGACAGATACAATGAGGTGACTGCCTAAATGCTTTTAGGAGAAAAAAACCTCACAATCTAAGCCTGATCCTGGTCAAACCAAGCCCTTGAGCCCTGGGTGAGGAAACAGAGAAGGCTGAGGTCCACATAGTTGATAAACATGGAGCTGAATGCATGCATTTTGAACTAACTATGACATGGAAAGCCAGTGGTGGTGGGGAGTTTTATTCAGAGGCTGGTGGTATAAGTATCTCGGTCAGAGGACTTTCCAGTTTTGCCATTTAGAGTTTTATTTGAAGTTATTGATGGGGACACTGGCATGAAAGACAGTAGCAGCTGGAGGTAAAGGAATTACAATGAAGGCTGAAAAACAACCCAATGAGCACAGAAAAGCAACACAGAGCAAAGTAGGGGAATATTTGCATGGATGGGGTTTTCCCACGAGATTATAAAGTTCTTGAGAGCAAGAACTAGGTCTGAGGGACTTCCCTGGCGGTCCAGTGGTTAAGACTCCACGCTTCCATTGCAAGGGGCACAGGTTTGATCCCTGGTGGGGTAACTAAGATCCTATGTGGCACAGCCAAAAAAAAAAAAAAAAAAGAATTAGGTCTGATTTGGAGAGCCTGGCACAGAGGGTACAGTTTTGACACGTGCTTGTTCAAGGAATGAGTGGAGAAATGGGTGGGTGAATGAGTGAATTTGTATATGTGCTCATACACGTGCCTCCTCCCTTCCTCTCTCTCATCATCACCACAGTCATCTCACCAGCTCTTCCCTCTCCTGGGGGCATGATACCTCCCTGACATCTGCTGTTGGCCGGCCCCATCTTGTCCTTTGGCTTCTGCTAAGAAGTTCCCCAGCTGCCTTCAAGGGACCAACTCCTATGCTGGTGACCCCATCACTTGTCACCCTCCGCCACTCAACACTGGTTCACGATGCTCCCCAACACTCACCATTCTTAGGAATTAGTTAAGTTATATTTGTCACTGTCTGCTACTCTACCCCTCACTGGAATACCAGCTGCCCCGAAGCATGGGGTGTGGTGATCCTGGTAACCTCTGTTTGCCCAGAAACTGGTACTGCACCCAATACACACAGATGCTCAATAACTATTGATAGAATGTATTAAGGACTCTTTATCAAGCTTATTATAGATACTATTTGTGGAGCACAGAGGTCTCCTAGGCCGTGGTTCTTTATATACATTGCAGATCCTTGTGCCACTGTAAAATAGGTCTTGTCAACCCCATTTTATAGATTCGCTATCTCAAAACACATGTGCGCACACCCATGCACAGGAAGTTGTGCTCCTTTTAGCAGAAAGCTCCTGCCGACCTCAGAAAGTCCTCAAAAGTGTGATGACAAAGGTCTGAATTCTGTGGGCTGAGCCCAGCTCGCCAAGACTCCAAGACACAGGGGGTAAGCAGGACGTGTATTTAAGGACACCCCTCTTCCAGGGCCAGCCCTGGTTTCCCAGGGCCACGAACACAAACGTGCACTGCATGAGGGGGCTGGTTCTCAGCAGATGGGGGGCCCTCCCTGCCAGGCGGGGGCATGCTAACTGAAGTCAGATGTTGCAGCTTCAGGAGACAGGCCAGTCCCTGTACGTTTGGGAGAACTTGAAAGAATTCTGGAAGAGCCATAAATCTTGGACTGGAGTCTTTTATCAAGCTCTAATTTATCATGGTCTTTTAATTACTTTGACTGGAGAAGTCATAATCCATATGTATTGGAAATTTGGTCGGCCCAGGCCTGTTTCTCATGACAAGGGCAGTTCTTGGCACACGCAATTTAACTTAGAGTGGTTCCACTTGGCCGTGACTGTGCCTGTGTCCCGCTGCTGGGTGTACTCATTCCCCCAGCAGAAACTCTCCCACCATCTCCAAAGTGCCATGTCCTGCGTTTGCCCATAAGGTACAGGCGGAGGAAGAGAGTCTCTCAAGAGACTTGGTATCAACTGGAATAAAAAGAAAACTAGACAATTCCAACTGAATGTGATAAATGGCATAAATGCCAAGCATGGGGTGTTGTGTGGCCACCTAGAAAAGGCACAGGACTAAGCCTAGGGCATCAGGGAAGGCTGCCTGAAGGAAGTGGTGCCATCTTGAGACTTACAGACTTTCGGAAACCAGAGGCCATGTGAAGGCCTGGAAGAAGAAGGTAACAGGGAATGTTGGAGAACTAACATGAGCCAGGTGTGTGGCTTTATAGGCATGTTGATAAGGCCTGGCACACAGTAGGGCCTGTTCTCTGAACTCCAGACAAATCCAACATGCCTACTTGGCATCTCTGTTCAGTTGGCTGATGGGCCATCTCAAACTTAATATGGGCAAAACGTGACCAAAACTCTTGCCACATTGCACTCCCCACCTCTCTCCCCACAAGCTCCTATCCCATCTCAATTCTTCCCCATCTCAGCCCTGGTACCACCATATATCCATCTGGTCAGGCCCCAAGCCTAGAAATCAAGCTTGCTTATTCCCTTCCGTAAACTCATCCAGGGCATCAAGGAGTCCAGCTGGTTTTACCTTCAGAATGAATTCCGAGTCTGTTCAGATATCAGCCCCACTGCTACCATCCCATTCTAAGCCTCTACCTGCTTTGCCCAAATCCTGCTGGTGTCTCCCATGGAGGATTCTGGACTCATCTAGCAGGATTGTGTCGTGGTGGTCTCAGCACCCCCAGTGCTGAGCACCCCTGCCTGGGTATACAGGTCTGCTGGTGCACACTTGGAACTCTATTTGGAAAAAAGAAAAAAAAGAAGGTACCATCTGTTTGCAGGACATATGTTAAGTTAACCTTAAAAATACATTCCAATATACATTAGGTACAGACAAATACTGTTTGATTCCAGTTAAACAAGGTACCTAGAATAGTCAAATCCTAGAGTCAGAAAGTATATTGGTAGATGCCAGGGGCTTGGGGGAGGGGTGGGGGGCTGGGGGGTGGGAATGGGAAGTTAGTGTTTAAAGGGGACAGAGTTTCAGTTTAGGAAGGTGAAAAATTTGGGAGACGGATGATGGTGAGAGTTGCACGACAATGTGAATGTACACAGTGCCACTGAACTGCACAGTTAAATATGGTTAAAATGGTATGTTTTGTATTATGTGACTTTTACCACAATAAAAAAAAACATTAAAAAAAAAAGAAAACAGTGAAAACTGTTCAACTTGCCTTCAGTCCCCTGCAATGTATGTTTGGTAAAGGCAGAGGACAGTGTCAATGGAAAACCCTCCCCATTTGGAGAGAAGTCCCATCATGTCTGCATCATTGAGGGGCCCCAGGCCGGTGTTGAGTCAGAGGTTTGGGGATCCCAGACATTATCTTTGACCTAATGCAGCATATAGTCTAGTGGGTGGGACAGGTAAATGACCAGAGCATCATGATGGAGCGGGAAAGGGCTCTGAAGAAGGTGATCACGGGGTGCTGGGGGACCTGATACAGGCAGGGGATGAAGGGGAGTGAGTCGGCTCTGAAAGAGAAGGTTCCTCAGGGCAGGAAAGGCAGTGGTGGTCGGGGTGCAGGGGGGACGGCAGTGATCATTTTAAGCTCTTTACTGAGGGCAACCTTCCGCACCGTTTGCTTTTTGTCACAGTGTAATTATCCTTCCCCTTTCCCTTTCTCGATCATTAGTAGCTGCCCCACCTCCCAACCCCGTTCATTATCCAAGGTGTCCCAGTATGGCCTGTCTGTTTTACAGTCACCCCATTTCTGGGGGAACGTCACCACGTCCAAGGCATCCAGCTAATGGCAGGAGGGGCTCAGTCCCAACGCACAGTGGGCTGAGGTGGAACCCTTTGGTTTGAAAAAGCTCCCCAAGTAGTTCTGATGCCACATCCACCTTCCTGTGCATGAATGCTCACCGGCTTGGGGCCCCCGCAGGCATCCTGAGAAGCTCCCGTGTGCCGGGCCCCAGCTGAACACTGTCAATCCGACCGGCCGGGGGAGGGGAGATCACCTCTCCACGGTGCAGATGAAGAAACAGGAAGCTTGAGATCTTGTGACATTTTCCCAAGCTCACACACTCAGCCCAGGCTGGAACTAGCATCGTCTGGATTGCAGAATTTATTCTCTTTCTTCACACTTTGCTGATCCTCACTTTGGCCCTTTCTGAGAGACCTAGAAGCCAGAACCAAGTGAATTTGTTACTATTCCACTGGCTTATTTCTTTAGCCTATTTTGTTGTCTTTATTTTGGCTGTTGGTGACAACTGCCCTCCTTCAGATGTGCCGCTGAAGAAAGTTTCAAGTCCATGGACATCGACCAGGTTTGGGGCACCAGCCGTAACCTGACTCATGGTATCACCTACATACACCTTTCCAGGGTCAGGAGGGCAGTTTATTAGAGCTTTATTTGCTCACCGCCGAACGGAAGAAACACAGGTTTTGTGCTGCCTCACTGACTCCCCATTCAAGCTGGCAGGAAAGCTGGGCCTAAGGGAAGTTGTTCAAGAACTATAAATCGCCTTCAGTTAATAGACCTCAAAGCTGCCTCCCCATCCTGCCTCAATACCTTTGTCAACTGTTAACCACTACTGTCAAATGTTAACCACGACTGATTTATCCTGGGAAGCACACACCTGTTGACAAATATATTGCAAGCAACCTCATGCGTTCAGGAGTGTCCACCAAGTGTCAGGTATTTAGCAAATAAAAATCTTACAAGTCAGTCCATATCAGATCCTTTTAACAGATGAGGACACTGAGATTGGAAGGGTGCAGTGACTTGCCCTAGGTGCCACAGCAAGTAAGATGTGGAATTAAGACATCCACCAAGGTTGGTTTGATTCCAATCTTGTATCTTTGCTTCACATCAGGCTACTTCTATCTCTCCATCGAAAGGAAGGGTGCTGAATAATGAATCAGGAATAAACTTTGAGTTCAATGTATTGACAGTTAAAAGGGGCTCATAAAATGACACTCCTGGTATAAAATAGGCAAAGACATGGTGGTGGTACTCTCCTGGGCTATTGTGGAGATGAGCACGGTACTTATCTGGCTGGAATGCTGTGTGTGTGTGCGTGTGTATGAGCAACTATATGTGTGTGCATGTGTGCTGGATTTTGTGTATGTGCATGCATGTGCTTGTTTTGTGCCTGTGTGTGCATGTGAAACTTTCGAAAAGTAAGTTGCAATCAGATTCTGTAAAAGTTAAGACTACGACCAGAAGCCTGTGTTGTTCTACACTGTCAGTAGGGAGCCAATGGTAATTTTTGACTTGGAAATATGAGTAAGATATGAAACTACCTGTAGGATGACTGTTTTCCCAACTGACTCTCTATTCAAGCCTTAATTTGGGGACTTGTCCTTATACAGGAAATTCTAGGCAATCAATAGCATTTATTACCAAACATTTATTCAGTCAACAAGCATTTAGTAAAACCTATTACTTGCCAGATACTGGTTCACTTCAATATTAACAATTGCAATTGAATAGGGAAGATATATACGTGAAGAGAGCATTGCAAAACAGTGTAACGGAGTTGACAAAGACAAACATGGAAGATTATGTACATGTAAGAGTTTTAAAACAAACCTAAAAATTAATGAAACACTTCTTTCAAGTGCCATTGCCTAGGCTCAATCTTATAGGATGTCTAGAAGTTAGCCAGGGAATGTGAAGGTACCCCAGAAAGAGGGGACTGGAAGAGAGAAGATATGGGGGCAAAGCATCTCCAGGTGATGGCAGAGATACATACTGATCACATCACTGAATAACCAGGTGTTCCTCTGCATTGCCCCTTTGCAAGAGGGAGGACCATGTGAACACTTCTACCTATAGGCTGTGAGCAGAAGTGCCGCGTCACTTCTAGGCTCAAGCATTTAAGAGCTACTGTGGAAATCTCAGCTCTTTTCCCCTGTTACTCCAACCATGGGGTCCACATGATGCGATCAAAGCATACTGGATCCCTGAGTCACTTCATGGAGGACAACTTCCCTGGAGGGTCTCCGAACATGTGTCAGAGTTTGGGTTCAACCACTGAGATGTTGAGGTTAACTTATTATTGCAGCCTAGTATGATCTACCCTGATTCCTAGAGGGGTGTTGGGACTCCAAGCAGTTTTGACATTGCCAAAGGATGAAGAACAAAGCAGAGGAAGAAGTGGCCTGCAAACTCCTTGTCTGAACTGGGAGCTTCTTGAAGCTGCTACTTTCTGACTGATGCTAAATTTCTCTTTTCATCATTCCCACTGAGAAGGAATGGTGTCTGGAGGGTCTGATAAAACAATTTCAGCAAAACTGAGAAAGAATGAATATATGTATTTGTATAACTGAGTCACTATGCTGTACACCTGAAGTAATACAACATTGTAAATCAACTATACTCCAATAAAAGTAAAAAAAAAAAATGAGAAAGAGTGCTCCTTCCTTCCCCTTTCCCTTTCTCGACCATCTTGCCCTACAAATATTAGTCAAACCAATAGCTGGGTCTTAGCCAACCAAAGTCTCCTTCATGGGTGCAGGGCATTTGTTTTGTATACTGCTGAATCTTAGGAGCCTAGAACTATGCCTGGCACAGTATTTATTGACTAAGCATCCCAAGAAGACCAACATGACAGTATCTCCCTGAAGGCAGAGGAGGGTCACCTTGCAAATTTGAAGTCTGAAGATACATGTTTATGTCCCGGCTCTGCCTTTACAAGCAGCATTACCTTGAGTCAGTACTCCAGTCTCCCTGTACCTCACTGTTCCCTTCCAGCAAATGAGGATTGCATGGCCACCTCCCAAATTTAAGGACATGCTTGCCTTATGAAGATGGAAGCTTTCCCAAGCTCTAAAAGAAAGTAGAGGTTGTACAACTTATATCAATCTTTTTTTTTTTCCTCTTGGACTCTAGTAATTTGGTTGAAAGATAAGGTCCATTACCAGAGACAACTGGAGTGTTTGCAGCATTGCTTGAGGAGTTGATAAAATACTGTGGACTTCAGAACCATCAAAGCATCAATTCTCTTTTATCTAAAACTTCCCTAGGCAGCAAAGTCACCCAGATTCCACTGAACAACCACAAGAAAACTGGGTCTGTCCCCAGTCAGAAAATATTGGGAAATCCCTGCACAGAGATAGTTCTAGGTGCTCCAAGGTTTCTAAAAACTAGCAAATATGATCTTTTTTAGAAAGCCAAAAAGGGTCTCTGAGATTGTATCCCATATCATTATAGCAATGATAAATTTGTCATGACATCTCCAAAATATAGTGATATCTTGCATATGGGCAACACTTTGCCCTTATTGTCCAATCATTAAAGCAATGCATGTTCATTGCAGAAATAGTCAACTGGTAAAGATACATGTAATCATGTAGCTACTATCTGAGTGATTGCAATGTACCAGCCTCAATTTAAAACAAGTTATAATTCAAAAAAAAATTCACACGCACCCTAATGTTCGTTGCTGCACAATTTACAATAGCCAGGTCATGGAAGCAACCTAAATGTCCATTGGCAGACGAATGGATAAAGAAGAATGTGGTACATGTATACAATGGAATATTACTCAGCCATAAAAAGGAATGAAATTGGGTCATTTGTAGAGACGTGGATGGACCTAGAGACTGTGATACAGAGGAAAGTAAGTCAGAAGGAGAAAAACAAATATTGTATATTAATGCATATATGTGGAATCTAGAAAAAAGGTACAGATGAACAGGTTTGCAAGGCAGAAATAGAGACACAGATGTAGAGAACAAACGTATGGACACCAAGGCGGGAAAAGTGGGGTGGGGGATGAATTGGGAGACTGGGATTGACATTTATGCACTAACATGTATAAAATAGATAACTAATAAGAACTTGCTCTATAGCACAGGGAACTCTGCTGTACAGTAGAAACTAACACAACATTGTAAAACAACCATAGCCCAATAAAAAAAAATAAAAAAAAAATAAAACAAGTTACATCTTGGGACTTACCTGGTGGTCCAGTGGTTAAGACTCTGCGCTCCCAGTGCTGGGGGTCTGGGTTCGATCCCTGGTCAGGGAATTAGATCCCACATGCTGCAACTGAGACCAGGAGCAGCCAGATAAATAAATAAATATTAAAAAAAATAAAACAAGTTAAATCTCTTAATTTTATCCTCACAACCATACTAGGAGGTGGATGTTATTATTATGTCTGTTTAACAGATTGGGAAACAAAGGCACTGAACAAGTAAGCAACTTCCCCAAGCCTCGAAAGCTGGTAAGTGGCAAAGCCAGGATTCAAACGCAGGCAATCCAGTTCCAGAATATATGCACTTAACCAAGAAGAATAACCAGAAATCGGTTTAATCTTACTTAATCTTACTCTTATGGGCTCAACTGTGTCCCTCCGAAATTCATATGTAAAATCCCTAATACCTTGTACCTCACAATGTGACTATATTTAGAGACAGAGCCTAGAGAGAGGTAATCAAGGTTAAATGGAGTTGTATGAATGGACCTTAGTCCAATCTGACTGGGGTCCTTACAAGAAGAGGAGATTAGGAGACACACAGTGATACCAGGATACAGGCACATAAAGGGACGACTATGTGAAGAGGCAGCAAGGGGGGCCCATCTTGAAGCCAAGGAGAGAGGCCGCAGAAGAAACCAAACCTGAAAACACCTTGATCTTGGACTTCTACCCTCCATGACTGTGAGAAAATACATTTCTGTTATTTAAGTCCCCCGGTCTGTGGTATTTTGTTATGGCAGCCCCAGCAAACTAACACACCAACACAAGCTAACACACACTATATAGTCACTCAGTCTCTCAACAAACATCTACTGGGCAATTTGCAAATATGTCTCTGACCATGCTAGGTCCTGGGTGGACAAAGTCACCTTCTATAAGACCTTTATTCTGAAAGAATTTATTGTCCATGTTTGCCTGTGCAGGGCCCTGTCCTGATGAAACAGACCTAAGATGATATGAGATGATGCATTATGACAATTTCATTCATTCATTCAACATGTATTTATTCATGCTTCTTTAGGAACAAGACACCAGGGTATGGAGATAAGAGCTTGGGAAAGTGGCTCTGATCCCCAGGCTGCAGGTACACCCCAGATGGGGGACCATCAGAGTCCTGGTCCTGGAGTCAGTCTTCAGAGGGTCAAGTCTCAGCTATGCCACCTTTTGGCTGTGTGACTACGGACAGGGTTCTGAAACTCTCTGACTCTGTTTTATAACTGTCAGGAGTGTATCAGAGAGTCTCTACCAGGAAAGTCTGCTGTGAGGAAGTTGTACAACTACGCACGTGAAATCCTCAAGTCAGTGGACACTCCCTTGCACACTCCCTTGCAGTGATGATCAGTTACAATTAAGCACAGAATGGCAGTGTCGTTAGGATGCATTTGAATGTTCCCACAAAAGACATTTGCAGCCACAAGGCTGTACTGGTCACAGGGTGAGGAAAGCAGTCCTGTGGGAAGACTCAATCCTCAGAATGGTGGTCCAGCGTTCCAACTTCTTTGGGTTAAAGTTTTCTCATCTGAAAAATGGGAATTGTGTTATTTTCCTCATGTTTAGATATGTTGTGAGAGTTTGGGCACATGCTATTATTAATCTTCCATTTTGCACGTGAGGAGACTGAGGCCAGAGTGTCTCAGGAAGGAGGCCGAGGTCACACAGCTGCTAAATGTCAGACCACCTGTCTTCTGACTCCAGCATCTATGCCCTTAACCGCAGGTGGGAGGGAAGAAATGGCCTGCATTTCCTTAAATGGCGGAAACTCGGCAAGGGGGAATCTCAGGGTGCGCCAAGGAGAGGATGCGGAGGGCCACCATGTGATGTGAGGACCGTGCTTGTGATACCCCAGGGACGAGCCTCAAGGACCCTCCAGGACATGGATTTGGTCAGCCCTCACACAGTCCCAGCCTCCTCCACTTCTCCCACCAGCTAGGATTTGCTGTAGGAGACCAGAAAAATGGCTCCCTTCATATGCCAACTGGAAATTGAGAGAAGGTTCTAAAAGCCCCATTAGCGTAGCTTGGTGTCATGCTTACTGTTCTTGAATTTTTTTTTTTTTTTTTAGTCCCAGAATAGTGCCTTAGAACATTTTATTCTCATTTCCCAATTAACAGTTTTTGCTTGGCTTTATTTTGTTTTTTCCCACACTAGCCAAGAAGTAATAGAACCTTGACTCCAGGCCTCTGGGGCTGGGCTGTGGACACGGACCCACAGCCTCCGGGGGGAAGGGAGATTTAGGGCAACACCTTCCCCACTCTGTTCAGTTGTCCTTGCTTGTTTGTTTTTGGTTTGGGAACAAGGGCACTGAGACATTGACAAGTGCAGAGTTTTACATTCTCATTAAAGTAGCCCCTGACTCTAGGCTCACTAAAGCCATCACGTTGGCAAAGATTCACTCAGGATATGAAATGTTGATTCCGACTCCATTGACGATGGAGATAAATGAGCATGATCTGTATAACTTATTGAGGAATTTGTAATTTTTGGATTCAAACTTGTCCCATCTGTCTGGCTTGGCCTCTACTTCTGCCCCAGGGCCAGAGCTGACCCTTCCTCATCCGCTCTCTCGAGCTGATATGAGATTTGATGCTATGCCCTGGCATCAATGTTTCTTTAGAAACCCAAGATGTTCTTAAGACTTGGCTCAGACTTGGCTCTGCCTTTCTGTATTGGGCTAAATAGTGTCCTCCAAAAATTCATGTCCACCTGGAACCTCAGAATGACATTATTTGGGAATAAATCTCTGAGGTGTGATCCAATGAAGATAAGGTCATCCTGGATCGGGGTGAGCCCTGGGCCCTAATCCATTGACTGGTGTCCTTATTTTAAGATGAAGGAAATTTGGATGCAGAGCCAGGCATAGAGGGAAGATGACGTAAAGACAGACACGGGGACCCCCACGTGGAGATGCAGGCAGAAGCTGGGGTAACATGTCTACACAGCAAGGGCACCAAGCGTTGCTAGCAAACCACCAGTTGCTGGGAGAAACGTATGGGACAGATTCTCCCTCGCAGCCCCCAGAGAGAACCAATCCTGCCAACATCTCTGGAGACTCTCTCTACCTAGGATCCTGAAATCGTCCTAGATCAGCAGCAGGAACTGACAAGAGAGGTGAGAGTCAAATGGGCGTAGTTTGGGGCAGGGCAGGGGTGTGGGCGTTCCTCCAGGTAGCCCAATCCAGCTTCTAAGATGCCTTCTTGAGAATCCACCTCTTCCAACTTCTCTCCTCCTACCCACGGGGCATAGGAAAGGGACTGAGAAAGTGGCTGCCCCCAAGGTCTCGGTGACTTCTAATGGAAACACGGTGAGGAATCATGGTTGCCCCATTTGAAAAGGCAACCAGATGGTGTCTTAAACCATATGGTGTCATGGAAGAGCAGGACCAAAAATAATAGGACTAAGTGATGGAGTAAATAAGTCACATTAACTCCTTTGTCATTTCCAAGGTGATAAGACTACTAAAAATATATCTTTATATGCCTCCCAGAGTTAAAGATAGGCTCCAAAGGGGAGGCCATGGCAGGATATTAAAAGTTTAATGAGGTGCAGTTTCAGAGGTGTTAACATTTGACAACCAGAAACAGCAGTAGCCCAAAACTTATAATCTGAAACAGATGATCAATTATGGGTATGAAAGTCGCTCACTTAGAGTACAGTTCTGGGCTGCGGGGATGTCCTGGGAGGGGAGATATCAGATGTGGATTCTAGGTTGGCATATGACCCAGGAAAACACTTAGCCTGGGTTTCTTTGCCCTCAAACAAGATGACCACATGTGTGTTGTGACCCTGATGGAGGTACTGAATGGAGACCAGCACTGGGGCCATGGGGGTACAGATGGCCATTGCTCACGGTGGCCTTGGGACAGGCATTGTCAAGGTTTTGTTTCCTTCAGAAATTTCTTACACTGGGAAGGCACAGAGGGGCCGTGTTCTGCATTGTGCCAGGGTTTCTTGTCATCATTCTCATAAAACTTTCCGCTCTAATGTGATTTTGTCAAACTTTTAACATCTGGTTGAACAGCTCAGAGGGAAGCAAACCTGACTTAGACCCTTCTAATGAAATAACCCATTTGTGAAGGGTGTTCAGTGGCATTTCTGGAACGTGTCCAGGTTGCTGATTTCTAAAGAAGAGAGAAGGAAAGTGCGTTTGGATGTATCAGAAATTTAAAAGAGGGCCCAAGAGAACTGAGAGAGGGGCCCAAAGAACCCCCCTTCCCAGCCAGCTTTCTGGATTCTTCTGTGACATAAGTTGCCTGCCCTGTATATGTAGGTGTCACCTCTGGCTGCTCTTGGACTGTTTAATGTGTGTATTGTTCCCGAGTAAGATTTTGAGATTCTGGAAGGCAGGCTGCAGCTCCAGTATAATGCATGATTTTTATGCATTTACTCATCCATTCACTTGTGATTTCATTCATTCACTTGTGATTTCATTCATTCATTCATGCTTTCATTCATTCATTTTTAGTGGTGAGAAGCACAGACTTGTGGTACTGTCCAAAGTCTGGCTTGGGCATGAATCCCACCCCATTTTTATCGTGCAATTTAGGAATTCTCTGCATCTGTTTCCTCATCAGTAAAATAGACTAATGATAGTTCCTAATTCAAATTGTTTTGTGAGAGTTAAATAAGGCAAACCAACTCACATAATTCCTCAAGAAAAGAGATAATTAATAAATATCAACAGTCATAAGTCATATAATCAGGCACACTTTAATGTCCAAACATCTTATTCTGTGCTGGAAGCTAAAACATAGGTCAAGTGGCTTTGTCCCTCACAGAGCACAAGTTCTAGTGAGAGAAACTTGTTTACAAACAAATAGTGATTCATTACTTATTAGGTGTTATTACAACATGGTGGTCAAGATCACTAACATGAACATATTGGACAGTTTTCCTATTGTCAGATATTTTTCGATGTGTTTCACATGCACTCATTTAGTCCTCACAAAAACCCAGGAGGTCGGCACTTTTTGAAAAATATCCATTTGACAGATAAGTCAATGAATCTACACAACTGTCTTATCAATTTGGTTTGTTTGAACCCATAATAATGCCTGATGTTCGTGAAACCCTTTACAAGTTTCAGCTTCTTCCGTTATTATCCGTGTAATCCTCACAAGAACTTGGCACCATGGGGATGGCTGTTATTTTTAAATGAACGTTACAGATGAAGACATTGAGCCATGAGGAGTCTAGGAAACATGTTCAAGGTCACTGGAGCTGGCACACATTTGCTTCTAAGTTTAGGGGACCTTTCTATGTCCTCAAATGTCACCTTAGTGTTTCTCTGAGATGCGTCCAACTGGAAAGACAGGATGATGTCTTCCTGGGCTCATACATTCATACTTGACTTTGGGCAACAGAACACATTATTTTGATCTTGTTCAGTTCATGCAACCCATTCTTCCCCTGTGCAGTCTATGACCGTCTTTGCATCTCCATTGGGACTTCTGCTTTTCTTGTTGGGGTCCCACTGCATTGTCTGATTGTTTCTGATCATTTTTCTCCAGATAGGTTCGTTTGCATTTTTTCCAAGCTGCATCTCATTTTTAGCTCATCATTCCAGCTTTGATGAGTTCCTTGCCTGATGCCTCTCACTTTGACTGTGTTCCCAGGCCATGATGATTTAGGATATCTTTGGCAAACTTCATTAACCTGCTCTCAATTCATGAATGGTGCTGCAGAATCAGACCCGGTCCTTCTCACCCTGTACCCTGTAGACTAAACCCCTGGACAATCAGGCATCAGCAATTTTATTACATGTAGGCTGTTTCTCAACCCGAATTATTGCCAGGCAACTGTGTTCATCTGCGTTACTTTGGTGAGGGCAAATTTCAAGGGATGGAAGTTCATGTGTATTTCTGGCACCAAACACAGATACCTACCCTGCTTCCTTCATCTGGTTTTATAAAACTATCCAAAAGGAAAAATATTTCTCCCCCAGAGCACATGTTATTATTTATAGGTTCAGACACACTATTATTTTATGTTGTGATTCTGACTCTTTCAAATGTTTCCTGTATTCTTTGTTCTGTTGTTTCTCTTATTAGAAACTGTCCTTTGATTTACTGGCTGGGATTGTTCTTTCTTTTCTTGAACATTTACTAGCTGTCAGGCATCTGGTGTAAAGCCCTGTGCCTTTAAGTGCAGACACAAGGGCAAGACCCATGAGAAAGCAATCCTACCACAAAGAACATGGGCCAAACAACTTTGCCCTGTCTGACCATATGAACTTACTGAGCACTTACCAGTGCCAGGCTGTAGTCAGGTATCTACGTACAGAATCATACTTTGAGAAACAGCTTAGTAGGCAACATCCAATAATCCTCCCATTTAACCAAGACTTAAAGGAACTGTAAAATCAACAAGTGGGACTATATCAAACTAAAAATCTTCTGCACAGCAAAATAAACAATAAGCAAAATGAAAAGGCAACCTATGGAATGGGAGAAAATATTTTCAAATCATATATCTGTTAAGAGGTTAATATTCAAAATATATAAAGAACTCATACAACTCAATAGCCAAAAATTAAACAATCTGATTTTAAAAATGGGCAGAGGATGTGAAGAGACATTTTTCAAAAGAAGATATAAAGATGGCCAATAGGTACATGAAAAGATGCTCAACACCACTAATCATTAGGGAAATGCTAATCAAAAACACAATGAGCCATCACCTCACGCTTGTTAGAACGGCTGGCATCAAAAACTCAAGAAATAACAAGGGTTGGTGAAGATGTGGAGAAAAGAAAACCGTTATATATTGTTGGTAGGAATGTAAATTGGTACAACCACTGTGAAAAAAAAGTATGGGGTTTCCTCAAAAAATTAAAAATAAATCCAGCCATTCCACTTCTGGGACTATGTCTAAAAGAAGTAAAATCACTGCCTTAAAGAGATATCTGCACACCCATGGTCATTGCAGCATTATTCACAATAGGCAAGATATGGACAAAACTTAAGTGTCTGTCAAAGGATAAATGGATAAAGAAGTTGTACACACACACAAACACACACACACAGAGGAATATTATTCAGAAGGAAATCCTGACATTTGCAACAACATGGATGGACCCAAAGATATTACGCTATGCAAAATGGGCCAGATAAAGACAAATACTGCACGACCTCACTTATATGTGGAATCTAAAAATATAGAACTTGAAGAAACAGAGTAGAGTGGTGCTTACCAGGGACTGGGGTGTGGGGGAAATGGGGAAATGTTGGTCAGAGATACAAGCTTCCATTTATACGACGAATAAGTTCTGAGGGTCTAATGTACAGCATGGTGATTATAGTTAATAATACTTGAAAGTTGCTAAGAGAGTAAATATTAAATGTTCCCACCACTAAAAGGAATTGATAATTATGTGATGTGATGGAGGTGCTAGTATCATGGTCATCATTTTGTAACATGTATATAAGTGCATGAAATCAATGTGTTATATACATTAAACTTAAACGATGTTATATGTCAGTTATATCTCAATAAAGTTGGAAAAAAATTAAAACTAAAATTAAAAAAAAAACTAAAGGAATTGAAGTGATCTGGAAGTTAAGAAGTGCTGAAGCTGGCATTTGAGCTCAACTATGTCTATTTCCAATGCACACGCCCTTTGCTTTCATGTACCTCTGGTCCCCCCTCCACCGTACTCTGATGCAATAAAAGCATGTGTTACCCCTGCCCCAGGTCCAGACCAGCCCACTCAGCCTTCCCTCTGTAGATGATACTTTGACAGCCCATCCGTACGATCCCCAGTGCCTCTCCTGGGTCGTGCCCAGGGAATCCACCAGCAAACCTCACGGGTGTTTTCATAGCCTAGCTTATGATGGCTTCAGGGGTCAAAACACCAGGATGGGAAAAGGGATTGAAGTTGGACTTGAAACCATCAGTCCTGGGTTGACCCCAAGATGCTCTGTGTAGAGTTCCATGAAATAGAGAAGCATCCCCACTTTGGGGGTTCTCAAACAGGCTACATCAGATTCATAACCCTGGCTGCCTAAGCTGTAGGCAGTGGTGGTGGGGATTATAAAGAGGTGAAGGTTGTATTCATGTGCTCTGAATTTTAAAGTGCAAAAAATCAATTTTCCCATGGTAAGCCCCAGTGCAGATTCCAGCATCCTTTCACTCAAAACAATATTGAAATACAGTTATGGCCCCATGGCTTCTTTACTAATGACCTGCAGATCTTCTTTCCATGTGAGGTTCAACACTAAAGCTCTAACTTTATGTTTAAAGCCCTAGACTGGGACATTCCCACCTGGCTGTCTCCCTGGTGACCTGAACTCAACAAATCCAAACTGAACCCCAGCCTCCCCCTCTGCTCCAATGTCCTCACTACTGCCCAGCTCACTAATTAGCACCATCATGCACCTGGACCCTGAAGTTCAAAACCTTCCTTTCACTTCCTGTGCTGGTCACCAACTGTGCCCAGGAAATGCCTTTTAGATGCCTTCCCTCCTCTCTGCCTGATGTCCATCCTCTTGGGCCAAACCTTTGCCATTTTCTACCAGGTCCCTTGATTGCTGGTTTCCAGGTTGGTCCCCTCCATCTCTACGTGACCTACTCACCAGAGTGGTCTTTCTACATCTGAAATCAGTTATTGTCAACCTCTTCTCAAAATCCATCCTTAATATTCCGGTGCTTTCCAGAGAGACTCCAAGTTCAACATGAAGGCACCGTCTCTCCTGGTCGAGTCCAGGTTGGATCTCCAGGCTCATCTCAGGCAAATCCATGACTGCCCCTAATTCTCCCGGAGCTTGAGCTTCTCACTAGTCCTCACACAGGACGTACTGTTTCAGGACAATGGAACTGTGCACGCAACTGTCAACTGAAAAAATGCACAACCTAAAAGTTGAGAATTATATTTTACTTGGTGGACTTTCTGAGGACTTAAACCCAGGAGGCAGCCCCTCTGATAGCTCTGAAGGATGGCTCCGAAGAGGTCAGGGAGGAGCCAGGATATATAAGAGTTTTTGCAAAAAAACCAAAACTAACCCTCCACCCCTCCACCT
This sequence comes from Balaenoptera musculus, assembly GCF_009873245.2. Taxonomy (NCBI): domain Eukaryota; kingdom Metazoa; phylum Chordata; class Mammalia; order Artiodactyla; family Balaenopteridae; genus Balaenoptera; species Balaenoptera musculus. Next base: position 168,741,727 of record NC_045786.1, read on the forward strand.
CCACAAAAACAGGTACATCAAAAGATCGCTGTTAAGTAAAGAAAAACAAGACATCAAGTTAATGAATTTAATGCTTATTCTATGTATGGGAAGATTCAAGAGTCTGGGCTCATTGAAGTTATTCCTTAGATATGCACCTTAGCCATCTAGCACCAGTATCCTCTTTTTCTCCATCCTGAATCCCCTCAGGGTGCACAGTGTGTGTGTGTGGGGGGTTGGGGGCTGCAGTGGCTGAAGGCTTAGTGGCCGCAGCATCCTTTGTTCGCTGATATGGCAGGGGACGGACACAATGCTTCTTTTATTCCCAAAGCTACCCCCTCTCCTTTCATGTAGGAAACTCATCATCATCGTTCAAGACCCACTCATGCATCACCTCATGGACAAAATCTTCTCTGACTCTTTCCTCTCTGAGTATTTCTTTTCCTCCATCACTTAGGTGATCATGCATTCCTTCATTTATTCATGCATTGATGAACATTCACTGAGCCAGACCTGCCTGCGGGATGTACTGGGTATGGAGATGAGCTAGACAAGTGCCTCCCTCAAGAAGCTCATGTTCTCAGTGGGGAGATGGGCGAGGTCACAAAGCATGACATACAAAGTGAGAGATGCACATCCTACCTGCTCAGGTTCAAGGGCTCTTCAGGTACAGCTCAGTAGTCTCTAAACCTCTGAGCTGAGTTCTATGTGATATTTAAAACATGTGAAAACCACTCTGGGAATCAGGATCTAATACAAATAAGAAAGACAGATTTTAAGGCTTGCTGGTGGGTGGGAGAGTTGGGTGCTGTGGGGAATTTAGAGTCTCGTAAGCTGGACCTCTCTTGAATTCACAGAGCCCTGACCAAAGAGGCAACAGGACCCAGTGGGTATGCAGTCCCATAGGTGTCAGAGCCTTGGTCCTGTGCCCAGGAGCTGCCATCAGCAGGTGGTGACCCTGCTGCGTGGAGGTCCAGTACATTTTGTCTTAGAGATTGTCCAGGTTTATTTATTTGTCTGTTTGTTTGGAGCATAACTATTTACAACTCTTTCAAAGCCTGACACCTAGATGACCAAAGAGCCATGTTTGCAAACACATGGTCTTCAAACAATGTTTTTAAGTTTTTAAAAAATTTATTGAAATATAGTTGATGTACAATGTTGCTTTATTCTGTATAGCAAAGTGACTCAGTTATACATATATATGTACACATATGTGTGTGCATGTGTATATATATATATAATCTTTTCCATTATGGTTTGTCACAGAATATTGAATATAGTTCCCTGTGCTATACAGGAGGACCTTGTTGTTTACCCATCCTATATGTAATAGTTTGCCTCTGCTAACCCCAAACTCCCATTCCTTCCCTCCCATCCCCCTCCCCCCCACCCTTGACAACAACAAGTCTGTTCTCTATGTCTGTGAGTCTGTTTTAGTTTCATAGATATGTTGATTTGTCTCTTATTTTAGATTCCACATGTAAGTGGTATCATATCATATTTGTCTTCCTTTTTCTGACTTACTTTGCTTAGTATGACAATCTCTGGGTCCATCCATTAACAAGGACAATAATAATCTTTCTGACAACACTTTTAAATAACAATGCCTTCCAAGTAAAAAATATTTCCTCTCTCTCTTTCTCTCTTTCTCTCTCTCCCCCTCTCTTCTAACTGTTGATTTGGAACATATCTTATTTTCAGGTCCTTATTATCCATTTCTATTCTGTTTTTAATTCCAGAGCAGTCAGATTTTCAGCTGTAAGAGTTGGTAGGTGGTCAGCTCATTTTCTTGTCCTGAGTCTGTCCCCTGGGTCGCCTCTTCCGACTCAGAGAGGGAGGCAGCATTCTTATTAGTAGCAATGACTTCATCCAGCGATTAACTTCTAGAAAACAAGAACTGTATCCTTTCCTTTCAAGACGTATCCCCAGTGCCTAGGATGGCGGCTGGCACCCAATAAAAGCTCAATTAATATTTGATGAGTGAAAGCGTGAGTTACTGAATCTCTAATGAAGTTCCCAGGCATTTCAACCTACAATGTATATTAAGCCTTTGCCTTTTTTAAAAATTGTTTCCATTTATTCAACACAAGACTTCTTATTTCCTTTCATGCTCTGTGCTAAGCACTTAACAGACGATAGCTCATTTATTTTTCTTAACAACAAATCTCTGTGTTATTATTAGCTCCATGTTCATCTTGAGCAAACTGAGACTTGGAGAAGTTAAATATTTCACCTAAAGATCTTAAAAAGAGGATCACAGCCCCCTCCCCCCGCCCGATACCACCCTTTGCTACTAGCATTGCTCTTATAAAACTGCTGGCTTGAGGGTTCCCAATGGCCTTTTGTATTAGTTAGGAAATAGATTTGCCTGCTGGTAACGGACTGCAAGGACTGTAAGTTTGCTTGGGCTGCTGTAACAAAGTACTATAAACTGGGAGGCTTAAAACAAGAGAAATTTATTTTCTCATAGTTCTGGAGGTGAGGCGTCTGAAATCAAGGTGTTGGCGAGTTTGTGCTCTCTCCCTCAAGGAACTCACCCATCAACAAGGCTTTCATGCACAAGACCTTGGGGTGGACCCCATATCAGTTGCCTTCTCCCCAGATGTCTCTTCCAACTTCTCATCTGTCCTTCCAGTCTCCTGATGGATCCACGACCCCAGATGCTCCTAGACCAGTGCCTGAGGTCAGTGAGCCCAACCCTGACTCTGAGGTCCTCCCCAGACCCACGTCTCCTGACTGCTGCCACCTGCTCTGACAACAGAGCACCGTGGTGAGGAGAGTGGTCTGAGGATCAGAGGGTCCAATCCTGGTGCTGCCCCAGAACAGCCCTCTGAGCTTGGGCAGGGTGCTTGACTTTCCCATAATCAGGCTTTCATCTATAATTGCTCTCTGAGTGGTAGTGATGGTCATCAGCCAGGAGCTGGGAAAGCACCAGTCCTCTCCCAGTGAGAGCGCACCCCTTGTCTTGAAAGCTAGGAGTTTAATTTCACTCCTTTACTCTTACCAACACAATGGCCTTTCAACTGGTTTCCTGGCTCCTAGATTATTCCCAGCTCATCACATCCCCATGCTCTGGTTCTCAATCTTCTTCAGCATAGCTCCGGAGTATCTCTCCTGCTCAAATACCTTCAGTGGCTCCCTATTACCTCTTTTTAAAATTTATTTATTTATTTACTTATGGCTGTGTTGGGTCTTCGTTTCTGTGCTAGGGCTTTCTCTAGTTGCGGCAAGTGCGGCCACTCTTCATCGCGGTGCGCGGGCCTCTCACTATCGTGGCCTCTCTTGTTGCGGAGCACAGGCTCCAGACGCGCAGGCTCAGTAGTTGTGGCTCACGGGCCTAGTTGCTCCGCGGCATGTGGGATCTTCCCAGACCAGGCCTCGAACCCGTGTCCCCTGCATTAGCAGGCAGATTCTCAACCACTGCGCCACCAGGAAAGCCCCCCTATTACCTCTTGATTTGAGCTCAAGCTCCTCATCTGGGCATTCACACCCTCTGGATCTCTCTGTGGCCTTGATGAGTCCCCTACACTCCAGGCTGACATACCCTAGGCCCTCCATCCCATTGATGCATGTTTAAATCTCATTAGTCCTTCAATATTTCAAACTATCTACTTCCAGAAGCATCGCTATTCCTCTTACACAGTCACTATCCTTCCTTCTTTTGAACCAGCTCCCTCCAACCCCACAGCATCTGCTTCCTCTGTCTTACCTGGGGTCACACACCTGTGTGTTCTTTTCCAGTCCCCTTGCCCCGGCCAGTGGCATCGTGCTCAGTGTGGTGACACCCAAGTGTTAAGTCACTAGTAACAAAGAACTAAGCTTTGTGATTCATTTCCCTATTCTTTAGAAATCTGAGCAACTCAGCATTAGTTCTGCAACATCTTCACCCTCACTCATCTGCATGCCACTTGCCTTTCTTGGGAGGCTGGAATTCCAGAAGCCCGGTGGGAATGGTGCAGAGCTTGACCACATCAGCGGGTCCCCTGTGAAAGTCATCCAGCTTAGAGTCTCAGCAGAAAATAATCAGATGGGCACCGGAGCTGCCGCAGGACCAGGGCAGCCAGACCGAGTTCTCTGGGCTTTGTTCCTTTAGTCCCCTTCACCTGGCACCATAGTCATTGGTACCCTAAGGCCTGGGCCCACCTTCCACATGCCTTATGCTCAGAAAAACGAATCCGTTTACCCTTAATTCTGCTAGAGAATTTTAATAAAGCAGTTGCTTTATGAAAAACATCTGCATAAGAACAGATAATGACCTATTTTACATATAATGATAATAAGAATAAATTCAAAAGTAGTTGCGATTTGCTGATCAACAACTGAATTGTCAGGCCCTGTGTAAGTTAATGTATGGTATTCTTTAGTTTCACGACAGCACAACTATCTTGGGGGTCAGTACTGTTATTCTAATTTTTCAGGTGAGGACATTGTCAGCAAAGAGGTCACCTGTGTAGGAAGCATCAGGGGCATGAACGCTACCCAAGTTTGCCATAGGCCACATTCCCCCATTTATATGTGGGTCTGGGTAATACGTACCATAAAGTTGGAAGGATTATAAGAGGCTGCTACAACATCCAAAACCAAGTCACTGTGAGAACAGGCTTCTGAGTTTCAAAAGATTTTTTTTTTTCAGTTTTACTGAGGTATAATTGGTACATAAAAACTTCACACCTTTTAAAAAAAACTTATTGGAGTATAGTTGATTTAAAATGTTGTGTTAGTTTCAGGTATACAGCAAAGTGAATCAGTTATACATATACATATATCCACTCTTTTTAAGATTCTTTTCCCATATAGGTTATTACAGAGTATTGAGTAGAGTTCCCTGTGCTGTACAGTAGGTCCTTATTAGTTATTTATTTTATATATAGTATTGGGTACTATTATATATAGTAGTACGGTTATGGTTACCGGGGGCGGGGGGGAGGGATAAACTAGAAGATTGGGATTGACATATTCACATCGTCACATAGGGAATTCCCTGGAGGTCCAGTGGTTAGGATGCCCGCTTTCACTGCTGTGGGCCTGGGTTCAATCCCTGGCTGGGGAACTAAGATCCTGCAAGCTGCATGGCACAGCCAAAAAACAAACAAACAAAAACTTCACATAGTTAACATATACCATTTGATGAGTTTGGGCGTATTCATACAATGTTACCATCACCACAATCAAGGTAATAAACATATCCATCACCTCCAAAAGTTTCCTTGTGTCCCTTTGGTTTTTTTGCTGTTGTTTTCTCAGGGGATGGCGGGGGAGGTACGGAGAGTTGTTTAGTGGATATAAAGTTACAGTTACAGAAGATGAGTAAATTCTGGAGGGCTGCTGTCCAATGCCGTGTCTCAGTTAACAATAAGCGTTCGTTATGTGCTTAAACATTTCTTCAGAGGGTAGATCTCTTCTCAAGTGTTCTTACCTCAAGGGACAGTTTTAATTTGTATAAAATACTTGATTTATCTCTCCTGGCAATAGTAATGATAAAATTGGTCTTTTGTTGCCTGGAAGGATCTGCTACCGTGGGACCCGCCCCAGCCTGGCAGGCAGCAGGATCCCTGCCGCCCCAGCTCCCAGAGCCCTTCCAGCCTGTGTGAGTCACCTCCTTCTGTCCCTCCAGCGAGATGTCTCTGTTGTCAAATCCGAAACCTCCTGACACCCTATACCCCACATCTGGCTGGTCAGTCATTTCTAGCATTACGGGAAAGCTCCTGATGGCTCAAGGCTGAAATTTGACTTCAGTAAAAATAATGCTAAAAAGAATTTTGTGAGCCGTGCATTCTTTCATTTACAGATGCTGAACAGTTCTTGTGGCTGCTGAGTATTTGGAGACTGACAGCTGGAGATTTGTCCACTTCCAAATCTCAGGGAACGATTGATGTCACTTCATTTCATCAGCTACCCTCGGTGTCATGGTGCTGATCTCACCAAAAGGAGAAAAGATGCAGAGAATGGCTGACACCAAGGGCCTGAAGAGTGCCAGCAGTGTGCCAGGCTCACCATTGCCTTTGCCTTATTAAATCCTTAGGCGTCTTTGCCATCTAAGCAGTTGTCCCATTTTGCATATGAAGAACAAAGAGGCTTAAAGACCCGGCCACAGGTCAAAGTTCCTACTGTGATTCAGTGGCAGAAAAGGGATTCAAATCCAGGTCCCAAACTAAATTCTTTTATTTATTTTTCCCTAGTAAACCACATGTCTCTCTTTACATGCTTGCCTGTGCTTTTGATTACTTTGGGATATATTCTAGAAATGCTGGGCAGAATCACGAGGGAGGGGCTTAAGGTCAAGGACTAGCTCACCAGCCACAAGCATCGTGTTTCCCTGGGCTAGGACTAGGTTTGGTAAGTAAATCCTCAAGTGAAAGAGAACACTTTTCTTGGAAAAAGGCTCATAATTTGATGCATGTAAACAAACTCTTTTATAAGAGCCTCTGTCACACTGGGGCCTGTGGGCAAATTACATCAAGCAAAGATCAGTTTTAATTGAGAAAGACCTAAAAGGAGGTGGGCTCAGTCATGAGAGCCAGCATCTACTGGCCACTCACTGGTGCCAGACATCCTGCTAGGTACTTCACATGTGTGTTGTGTGATTTACTCTTCCTTATAGCCTGGCCTTTCTCTGTTTGTTTTGTGTTTTGTTTTTTTAGTCTGAGAAATATCTTTTGATTCAATTTAAAAAATACACATGAATGATTCTTTTCCTTTATATGTAAAAATATCTCCAAAAATCATATATAAATTAACTGTAAGAGTAGTTATCATAGCATCAGAAGAAAATGATGTATACTAAGCGGTCTGATTTATTTTAATAACATAATGTAAGTCTTTTTTTTTTTTGGTAAGCTATCAGTGTCATTTATTTTTTACTTTTACTTTTAAAAAAACTTTTTAAATTAAATTTTTATTTTATTTTGGAGTACAGTTGATTAACAATGTTGTGTTAGTTTCAGGTGTACAGCAAAGTGATTTAGTTATACATATACATGTATTTATTTTTTTCAAATTCTTTTCCCATTTAGGCTATTATAGAATACTGAGCAGAGTTCCCTGTGCTATACAGTAGGTCCTTGTTAGTTATCTATTTGAAATATAACAGTGTGTACATGTCTATAGCTCTTTGGATGTTAGCACCTCTCCGCTGAATAGACCAGGAAACTGAGGTACTGGTCAAACAGTTAAAAGGAGGCAAGGCAAGGATTCTGAATCAGACAGTCTGATGTCAGAAGTCGTAATCTTAACCACTAAGTTCCTCTCTTCCTTATCCTTTGAGGGGAAGGCCCGTGCATCCTGCCAAGGTCACACTGGTGATTCTAATCCAGCCAAGGCCTTCACTGTTAGTTGTTTAGCATTCTATATATACCTGAATCCATTTCCTAGGGCTGCTGTATAAAAGTACCACAACCTGGGTGGCTTAAACAACAGATGTTTATTGTCTCACAGTTGTGGAGGTCAGAGGTCTGAACTCAAGGTGTTAGCAGGGCTATGCTCTCTTTGAAGATATTAGGGAATAATCCCTTCCATGACCGTCTCCTAGCCTTCAGTTTATAGAAACATTACTCTGGTCCTGTATCTTCACGTGGGATTTTTCCTATGTGTCTTCACACTGTCTTCCTTCCGTGTGTGCCTGTCTCTGTATCCAAATTTCCCCCCTTTTATAAGGACTCCGGTCATATTGGATTTGGGCTCACCCTAATGACCTCATTTTAACTAGATCACCCCTGTAAAAAAATCCTATTTCTAAATAAGGTCACATTCTGGGTTAATTGGGTGTAGGATTTCAACATATCTCTCTAGGGAGGTCACGATTCAACCCTTGGCGATACTGAATAAGTTGGATGCTTACCAAGACCAATGCAATAGGGCCCAAAATGATTTTCCAGTTTCATTTCCTGCCACCTGCCTCCCACCCCCAAGCAGCAATCTAGCTCACCAGCTACACAGCCCTGTTCCCTTTGGAACACACTGTAGTCTTTCAGTCTTTCATGCCTCTTTGCCCTGCTCATGCTGGAATAGCCTTCCTCACCTGATGTATCTGAGAAGTCTCTGCTCATTCTTCAAGGACCAAGGGTTCATGCCTCTCCCACCTGGAAGTCGCTACAACACCCACGCTTATACATCTTGCATTTAGTTGTATTCCTCTTCTGTGGTTCCCAGCGTGATCCACTCCTTGCTTATTTGTGTCCCTCCAACAGCGCGTGAGCTCCCCTGGGCCAGGATCTGTGCCTCAGACACAGCTGTGTCCCAGAGTGTCTATATACAATGCCCCATCCATGCAGTGGTCTCAATGCTATTTCTCTCATGAATGAATATCATAGTCTTACTTCTTCTGAAATTCACATGCTCAGTTTCACTAACTGTCAAGTAAGAGTTAAAAGTCTAAAGTTATTATGTGATCCTATGGTTTCTTCTGAATCTCCAGAGAATATCTATTTTATGTAATGTTGGATACCAATCTCCCAATCTATAACTTATCTTTTCATTTTTATGTTTTTTTAAATAGAGTTTATTTTCTCCTTAATGTTTTGTGCCATTTGTGTCTGGTTTATGAAATCCTTCCCTAAAGCCATGGAGACAATCACCATTTTTTTCTTCTTCTAATAGTCTTAAGGGTTTTTCTTCTCATATTTAGGTCTTTAATCCATTAGAATTATTTTTTATGCACATGGTGTGAGGTAGGGATCTCACATTTTCCCCAAATTGATAACCAGTCATTCCAGCACCATTTGTTGAAAAGCAACAATGGAATTTTTGCTTTTTCAGATTCCAGGGACCCTTGAGAGTTAATATTTGATTGATTCACTTATAGCTTATGTGCTCCTCCATTCTATCCTAGACACATCACGAATCTTGTAAACTTGGAGATAATCTTCCCCAGCATCATCCAGGGTCAAAAGACTTAATTAAAATTTCAAGGATGTAGAACCCCAAGTCTTTATTTAATGTGCTGACCATAATTACATAAAGATTTGTATAAATTCTGGCATGATAAGAACTTTACGTGCCTCTGTTTTGTTGTATTTAAATTTTAAAATTATCAGAAAGAGATGAGTGCTTTAATGAGTTCAAAGACATCAATCCCAGAGCAGTTGGCTACTTAGAGCCACAGTGGAAGGGAAAATGCTGAGATCACTTCAGAGAAGGATTCGGGAACACATTCAGATGATAAGCTTCTGCCTGGAACCATTTTTAGCTCTTTCTATAGTCAGGATTAGTGGTTAGAAAAATTTTTAAAGTGAGAGGGCCTTGGGTTTATCCCTGGAAAAACCAAGAAAAGAGTGAGAAAGGAATTCTCAGTCCTATTTTTCAGACACAACTGGGGATAACGGAAACCCAACAGACCTCAAGTAGCTTAGTGAGGAGAATAGAAGCAAGTGAGCTGGGTCCACAGGCTGGTGGGGACAAAGGAAAGGCCACATGGGGAAGACACCCTGGGGATCAATCAAGGAAAACAATAATGATAAACATAACAACTGCTACTAGTATCAGTGATTCCATACCTAGTCCAGGCTGGGCACTGTGCTAGGTGCTTGATATTTCTCTCAGATCTTTATGCCATCCAGAGTATAAATAAGGAAGTGAGGTTCTGGGATGATAAGTGACTTTCAGGGGTCACTCAGTCAAGGTTATACGTGGTACTCAGACCTAGGGTTCTGAACAGGACCATCATGGTGTATGTCAGGCTATTCCTGGCACATGGCAGGTCTTCACTAAACACTTGTTGAATCTTGCCAGAGGAAGAAAATAATCAACAAGTAAGCGATATTCAGAGTATTTCTGAAGCCTTGAAAAAATGTCCCTGTGGACCTGGGGCCCTTTATACTTGTGACGCAAACCTACTCTGGTTACTTTCTACATATTTCTTGTAACCTCATCAAATTGATTGTCAGCATAGTTGAGTGGACAGGGACCCGGGTCCCACGTCAGCCACACCTGGCTAGAATCCCAGCTTTACCACCTATTAACTATGGAGGATGTGGGCGAGTTCCTTAACTCTGCTGACCCTCGTGTCTTCATCTGTAAAACGGAGCCTACGAGACCTTCCTCAGGGGGTTGCCACGAAGACTAATGATAAGGGCATGTGAAATGCCTGGCAACCAGCAGGCATCCTAGGACAGATGGCAGTTTTTCCTATTAGTGGGGTGGCCACCTCACTGCTGGTGTCACTTTCTGGTGCCTGGGAGATGATGGGAAGGCACGCTTTCCCATGTAGATCAAATGACCACTTTGGTTGATTATAGGGTTTGCTGTGTGTGTTTGTTTTACACAGCCTCTCAACACGTGCCCTCTTGGTTGCAACAGCAGTGAGTCTGAGGAGAGTGAACAGAAGGTGGGAAGAAGCGGGAAGGCCAGATGCCTCCAGGGACAAAGAACCACCTGGACTCTCCCCACCCAGGTTCCCAGGTAGAGGTGACCAGCCCAGCGTATGGCAGCCAGCTGGGGGCATTATTCATCCCTGGGTCCTCAGCCTACGTAAGGGAATGAATGGGGGCTGGCTGGAAGAGTGTTCTCTGACAAGTAATTCCTGGAACTACAAGAGATGCACTTTGAAAAGCTTTGTCAGCACTTCAAAGTCTGGTATTGCAAAGAACACCAATACCAGCATGAGTGACAGCTGAGGTCAACAGTGAGTCACTGAGAACATTGCCTGCTGGCTCCCAAATGCTTTCTCCTTCCTCACGGCCACCCTTCCCACTGGTGCATTGTCCTAATCCCCATCTCCTCTTCTAGGAGGAAGGAAATCTCATGGATCATTGTTTAACACCCATGTCATACAAGAAGCTGGACTACAGATTCACATAATGCTGGTATCGCTTCAACCGTCACTAAGTAATATGAAGAGATCATGTTTACTGAGCACTTACAGTGTGCCAGGCACTGGGCTAGGAGCTGTGTATATATATCATTTTCTTTCAATACTCAACAAACTTCTCAGCTAGTGACCATTATTATAGTCTTCGTTTTAAAGGTGAGGATATTGAGACTTAGTTTTTTAAAGACACAAGGGTAGAAAGTGAGGAAACCAGGACTGGCACATAGGTCTAACCTGAGATTCTTAGCACGTGACAATCACAAGAACAGTTGGGGAAGAGTGGTGTTATTTTCACTTTGAAGTCGAGGAGGTGGAAATGCAGACAGGTGAAATGGCAAGGGACGAGCAAAACCATCAAGATCAAGTGTTTTCCGGTTGGAGAAACCTGGATTCCAGTCCAGGTGTGAAGACTCCTTTCCAACATTGTGATGGTGACCAAGCCCCTTCATCTCTCTGCAAAATGAGGTAGGTGAGTGTTGGCAAAATTTGAGTGACCTCGTATGCACCTTGAGTGACATCATACACACGCAGGCCTGGCATGTTGGAATGCTCAGTAAACAGTGACAGAGGACAGTGTTGATTCCGATATCTGAGTTCACAGGGACAGGGCTGGCCGCTGCTAACGCCTGTGCTCTTTCTACAATGCAGCTTTGCCTCAACTGATTCTTTAACGCCCAGCATGTGGACCAACTCATTCTAGGGTTGGAGTGTCACCTGTTTTTGCAGTTTCCCATTCACTCTCTCCCATGATTGTGCACTTTGGATATTTCAAAGGGAGTTGGAATGGGATGTGGAGATCTTTGGGCCCCTATAAGGCACTCAGTAGCATACAGGGTGATTGAGTGATGAAGGAAAGATCCCTTCTTCCTGTGGGCCCCATGCCAGGGCAACAGTTTTGCAAGGGGAGAGGCTGGATTTCACCCACCATCTGCCTTCAGCCAGGAGCCAGTGTAAACCATCAAACATAGCATCCTTGAGTCTCCCCAAGACCAATTTGAAGAGCAGGAAACTGAGGACTAGATAGTAATGTTGTATGGTCATCCAGTATGTAACAGATGGAGGAGAGCACGACAAACTTTGACTATCAGTCACTGTGCTACCACCCCCCTGCCCTGCTCATTGGGTAATGAGTGTCCATGGCCCAGGCACAGCACAAGTGCCCACTGCTGCCTGCTGCTGTGCCCAAGACTCACAGGTATCAGAGAAAGAGCCAGAATGAAAAGGAGCAAGACCCTATGGGCCTTGTCCCCCATGTCCTCAGCCTGCCTGTTGTCTGTGGAAGAACTTTAGCCAAAGAATAAGTTTAATCAGAGAAGTGTGAAAATGAAGAAACAAAAGGAAACAGTCCAACAAGACTAAATAATAATAGTTTAGTCATTAAGGGAAGTCAAGGACATTTAGTTCTTCTTCAAGGGCTGTAGATCATATTCTGAGCCATATCCTTTAAGCTGTCTTGTAGATAGTGAAACCCCCCCCCCAGGTGAAAGAAGTTAACTACCTCATGACCAGACTGTAGCCATGACATAAGCTGCCATAATTCAGAGAACTGGCCTCAAAGAAATGGGAACAAATCGACCCTGGAACTGAAGATTAACTGTACTGAAACAATCAAGATGACACTGATCAGACCACTGCATGACCAATTTCAAGATGACTGTCAGAGCTGACAGGGCTGTTTCTGCATGTAACCCCCTCCCTTCACATATAAAAGGAAATCTTGCCCCCTGATTGTCAGTGGGGGGAAGTTGGCCTTTGGACAGGAGTCCGCCCTCCCTACCCGTTGCTGGCCTCCAAAATAAAACAAACTTTCCTTTCCACCAAACTGGCCTCTTTATTGGCTTTTGAGAGTCAAGCAGCTGGACCCCCACTTTCAGTAACAAGAAGACCCACTCTACTGCTAAAGAGCAGTGGGGCCTTCTTCAAGTTAGTCCACATCTGTAAAATGGGATTACTAATATTTCCCTTGAAGTCTTATCCTGAAACAAACATGAAAAAAATGCACATGAATGCCCTCAGTCCTATATTGTTGTGGGAGTAGCTCTGAGCTTCCAGAAGGGAATAGTCCAAGCCTTGTGAGCTGATGATAAAATAAGAAAGGTTCTAAGACTTCAGTGAGACCTTGGGACTCTTGGTTGTTGAGCTTTATGAGCCCAGAATGCCTGTATCTCCAGGGCTGCTGTTGAACCTGGCTCACTGCAAAGACCCCAAAATATGAAGAATGAGGAATGAATGAATGAAAACTGTATCACACTCTCAAGGTCACAGAGCACAGGAGGAGCAGACATGGGCGGCAAATTCGTCTTCAGTAGACCAGAAAACCTGAAGTCATTCTACTGTTCACGCTGCCGCCTCTGGACAGAGTAGCATATGCTAACTCTTGGGAGAATTCCCACAGCTTCTACTTGGGTAAGGTGGGCTGGGTGCGGTCTATTTCCAGGTTTTCACTCTAGTATGTTTGTTCTTGTGCTCTGGTTAACTTCTCCCATAGCTGGGAGGATGCTCAGAGATTTCCCTATCAAAGCACTGAGCTTTATAATTTTCCACCCCTTTCTGGAATTATTCTGCTACTGGCTTGGATTGGCCCAACTGTTGCCTTCTGAGCAAGGGAAATGGGGCGTTGAATCATCACCTTCCCTGATGATTTTCCCAGAATCACAGAATGGTCTTGTAGCTCTGAGCCCTACACCAGAAAGACCACCCATCTCTCTTTCAAAAAAGCAAATCATCTTTTCTTAACAAACCAAAATGACAGCCTCTTTGCTCCCACAACTAGCATTTCCTGAGAGTTCATGTATTCCAAAATTATTTGAGCAATTAGCCTCTGAAGTTCGGCTTCCACCTTGGACCCTCAGAATTATTTCTTGGAAAAGTGATTAGCACTGAAACACTCCATGAAAATTGACATCTGAGGATGGTTGTCTCAGAAGTGCCCATAGATTCACCTCCAAACACCTTGTGATTGCACCAGCGCTATTATCTCTCAGCTACATCTCTTCTTTGGAACTTATTACTTAAATAAAAAATGTAAATTGTTTCTGAGAAGTGTGGCAGTGAGGAAAGAGAGCTGCCATCTCTGAGGAGCCAGGTCTCTGAATTCCAAGGTTACTGCTCACTTTCTTGCCTAATGCTGGAAGCTCTCCATTGGCCAACCATCAATTTGTGCAAACTAAGTCACAATTTACATCAAGCACAGTCTCCTCAGGGGGTGTTATTTATTGAGCTGGGTACCACAGAGAGGAGGGCAGGAGCTCCTGAGTAATTAGAATCCTGTCCTCGCTGGGAGCGCACAATGGTTTCCTGTTATCTCCGCCTTCTAATGGGTTTGCAATGGCGCTATCTCTGCTTCCATAAATAACGTGCTCCATGTAAATAAGGAGTCATTAAAAACGGGGCAGCACCCACACATCATTTCATAAACATGAGGGAGGTACTTAGGAAGAGGCTCATCAATAAACAGGCTGTGCTCTGCATTACAAAACTGAAGCTGTTCTCGAGAGACTGTGCACACTGCCTTTGTATCTTAAATCATTCCATTAACACCTACTCTGTGTTGGCTGCTGTAGGTATTGGTCAGGGTGGTTTGAGCATGGCTTCTGGAGGCAGACGGACCTCGATGCAGAGCTCCAATTCTGATTCTCGGCATCTGTGAAATCTTGGGCAAATCACCCTGCCTGTCCAAGTCTTGACTCCTTCCTCTGGACCATGGAGATAGCAGAGTCTACTCAATTTGTATGTCAGAATTTGTGAATGAGTTGGGTTAGATTGGGTGCAGGCAGGAAGCAACTTTATTCTTTCACATCATGTCCTTGCCTTCATGTTCCATCCTTGTCTTTGGATTGTTAAAATGGTGAGTCCAGTCTCATGGCATTTCTTGTCCATTTAAAGCTTTATCTCATCCTCAGCTTGGGCCAGATGGGCTCCAATGCCAGCACTGGAGGAGTAACACCTCCCTCTCCTTCTCTTCCTCCCTCTCTGGTCTTCCAGTGGAGGAGTCACATTAGAGGGTAGGCACAGAGGGGACGTCAGTGCCAATCATGTCTTTTGTACTTGGCACAGTTGCTTGGACACTGACATTTGAATCCAAAGGCCAGTCTTTCTTCTGAGATGCTTTTGTGGGTTCCTCAAAGATCCTCCCCCTTGGGACTCCATTGGCGGTTTTCTGATGAGGGTGATATCCCCTCTAGTGGGTCTTTCATGAGTGCTTTCAGCCATCAGCATGTAAGGGGTCTCTTCAACTTCTAGAGGCTGAGATCCTCTCACCATTTTAGGACATTCTCCTGGGCAGCCCAAAGCAGAATACTTCTATTGGCAACTCTACCTGCTACCAGGGTGGCTGGAAAAAAAGCTTACTTGAAGGCTGTTACCTGACTTTCTTCTGCCATCCTAAGCTATTCCAGTCTTCTACATTTAGACTTTTATAGGTAAGAGATAATGGTCCCTATGACTCCCAAATCCAGGGAACACATATCACATTCCCCTAATTATTCTCCTGATACTTTCTTCAGTTGTTAAAGGTGATGGGAAAGCAGCATGCCAGCAGCTCACTGCAAAGAGACTTTTACTGTCCGTTCTTTCTCTCCTAAGAATTCCAGTGAATTCTTAGCCTGCTGGAGGTAGCTGATGGGCTCACAATGGCAGAACCAGACTGTGGATAATTTATCAAATTGTTCATTGATGTTTGGTCTGGTCCCATGTGTTCTGGTCATTTGAGTCCCCTATTTCTGTCACTGTGGTTTGGGTTTTCCATGGGATTAGCCACTGGCATCATTACCCACAGATTTTCCTTTTGGCCGTGCCGTGCGGCTTGCTGAATCTCAGTTCTCCAACCAGGGATTGAACCCGGGCCATGGCAGTGAAAGCTCAGAATCCTAACCACCAGGGAACTCCCGGGACTGTGGATACTTTAGAATGTGAAGGCATGTGTCACTGTTTTTCTTGGCCTTGGAGCTCAACTGAAAAACGGATAATAGGAAATGTCCCTTATTCTATTGACTGTGTTGAGGATTGCCTAAGAGTCTGTCCTAAGTGTTTGGCAATGATCCATACTAAGGTGTCAGTGAAGTTTTGCTCTCAGTATTGTACACTGTCAAGCACCAGATGATACATCACACCTATTATTCATAGGTACTATTCTAAACGCTCTACATGTTACAACAGCCCTATGAGAAAGGTTCTATCATTATCTCTATGATACAAATGAAGACCCAAGGTTCAACAAGACCCAAGAGCTGGTAGGTGGACCCAGGAGCGTAGCTCCAGAGAACAGGCACTTACTCACCTTCCTATATGCCTGGAGATACAAGTAGAGGCAGATCTTTCATCTTCCAAAAAGTGTTTATACAAGCAAAATTTATTCCTTGAAATTCATCATGACTCCATCTGAATCCAAGCCCCTTTTCACTTGCTTGTTCCTTGTTTCTAACTAGTAGTAAGCTTTTGCCCCTAAGGATGCTACAGACTCTTGACTAACTCTTTTTGTTGTAGTCAGACCTTCATTCACGTAAAAGCTGCTTGAGTTCCTCAGATCAATCCCAAACTTCTTATACCATCTTGGCATTGATGCTGAGTTGAACCTTTAGACTTTCTCAGCTGAGTTGTTCTCTCCATCTGGTCTCTCGGCTCATCCCATCTCTGAGCTGCTATTTCCACCTGGTTTCTCCTGTTTTGGCTCCAACTACCCCTAATCACAATGTGGCACTGGCACTCCTGGCATAAGCTCATTTCTTGTCCTGGTGGTGAGACCTAGGAATTCCCTGGGTCCCTCTTGACCCTCCCTGGCTTTGACCCACACTGCCTCCCCATCCCACACATGTGCTTCCTCACCCAGTCACCACTGCATTGCCCTGTCCCATTTGATTTAAAACCCATGCCTCTCCATGAGCTTGTGTTATCATTTGTGTTTTTGTTTGTTGCTTTTTTTCCTCCCTAGAACACTAATGTGTGTAGTATGAAGCTAATCTAGAAAAACAGGTCGCTACCCTCAGCTATCTTACTGTCTAATTGAGGAGAGTAAAGGTCAAGGGCAACAAGTTTGTATCTGCTCACTCTGTAACTTCTCCCAAGGCACAGCCCCTTTCCGAGCCTCTCGTTTTCTACCTCTCCCATGGGAGGCGGGACCACATGATTAAAGAGGCTATTCCCGCTTTCAAGATCTTTGACTCTGGAATTGCGGCTTCCCTTAATGTTCCAGGAAGAACAGACAAGTCCAATTTGAGATACTTGAATCTGATTAATGCGGGAACAGTTAACATGGGGATGAAGGCATACCCCAGCCCCTTCTTCTCTTTCCCCTCCAGGCAGCTTTTATGTTTCTGGGCTTTTATCCCATTATCCCAGCCTGACTTTATTAGTACCACCTGGAGAGGAGCCCGTGCCCCACCAGACACTGCAGGAAATGCAGAGACTCAGCTCGCCATTTTTTGTCAGCCTTAGCTCTCTGTTTACACACTTCTGGACCCTGCCTCTCCCTCTCCCCTGTTGATCTGAGAAGGAAATCTCTGGCCCTGGTCTGTGTCCGAGGGAAGGAAGATTTGCTGAAGCCACTTGAAAACTCAGTCCAGTTTCTGGATTTTTTTTTTTTTTTTTTTTTTAGCCCAGATGAACCAGGTTGGAGTTTTCAAAATGGCTGTATTTTGTCCAGAGAACAAGCATAAAGAAAACCTATAAGACATATAAACACTGCTATATTTAAAATAGGTAACCAACAAGGACTTCTGTAGAGCACAGGGAAATCTGCTCAATATTCTGTATATGTGTAACTCACTTTGCTATATACCTGAAACTAACACAACATTGTAAATCAACTATACTCCAATATAGAATTAAAAAAAAAAAAAAAAAGATTGAAAGGCAGGGGAAGTCTGGCTGACCTAGTCCAGGTGGCTGATGGCTGTCTTCTAATACCCTCTGAGAACTTCTAGACTTTACTTGTTCTCTACCCCATCAGGCAAGAACCTGGATTCCTTCTAGATTTCAAACATGGTGTCCCCTCTCTCTCTCTCCTGAGGGCCACCACAGGCATTCTCTTTACCAAACACTTGGCCTCCCATTTATGTACAAAAGGCAGGTTATCCACAGAGGTCACATCCTCCAGGCCATTTCTGCCGACCTCTTAAACTTGGGTGAGGTGCCCAGCTCTGCATTCATGCCACACCCCATAACCGTGCGAGATACTGAGCCTGCAGTGATGAAATTCAGCACATCCCCTACCTTTTTGGTGGATCCTCCTCTCTGTGTGCAAGAAGAGAGAGGACAAGACAACAGGCAGGTAAAATACGGGGTAATAAGGGCAATGCTAGAGGAGACCCAAAGAGCTCTGGGAACTCAGGACTAGGGTGCTACCCACAGGCAAAGGGAAAGCCTCCCCAGAGAAAGAGCCTGAAGGGTGAGTAGAAGGAAGAAGGATTCTAAGGAAAGAGAAGTGCATGTGCAAAAGCTTTACGGTGAGAAGAAATAGAGCGTAGGATCCAGGGCTGTATTACAAAAGGACTTATGAAGTATTTTAAAGTTTGGATTTTCCCACAGGGTAAAGAGAAATATACTGAACATTTCTAAAGAGGAGTGAAAGACACCAGCATGTGTACAATTTAGAGGTTGTTCCCTGGGTTCTACTTACCTAACCAGAATCCATAAAACCCATCTGCCTCCAGAATCCCAGGGCTACGGTTTGCCTTGGTCTAAAACAGTGGTTAGTCATAGAGATCCATGGAATAGAATTGAGAGCCCTTTTAATTGAGAGAATTGAGAGAACTTTTGAAATAAACCCTTACATGTGTGGTCACTTGATTTTCGACAAGGACACCAACACAATACAGTGGGGAAGGAAAAGTCTTTCCAACAGATGGTGTTGAGTATCCACATAGCCAGCAACTAGATGTTCACATGCAAGAGAAAGAAGTTGGACACCTACCTCATACCACACACACACACACACACGCAATGAATAAAAAGCCCAAATATGAGAACTAAAACTGTATCTCCATTACTATATATCAGACAATAGTTCCTTAGACATGACACCAAAAACACAAGTGACAAAATAATAAAAAAATTAAAAAGGACATTAGAAAAATTTAAAAACATTGTGTGCTACAAAGTGAAAATGAATAAAGTGAAAAGATTATCCACAGATGAAAGAAAATATTTGTAAATCATATATCTAGTAAAGGATTTACATCCAGAATATATAAAGAATTATTACACTCCAATAAAAAACAAATAAGCTAATTAAAAAATATGCAGAATATTTGTAAAGAGACTTTTCCAAAGAAGATATAGAAAAGGACATTAAGTATATGAAAACGTGTTCACTGTCATTGAAATCAAAACCATCAGTAGCAGTTCTGGCTCCAATCAAAGAGACAGACAGCAACATACAAGTGTTGGCAAGGATGTGGCAGCAATGTTGGTGGAAATGTAAAATGGGGCAGCCGCTTTGGGAAACAGTCTGGCAGTTTCTCAAAAAGTTAAACATAGAGTTACCATGATTCTGCAATTCCACTCCTAGATATTCCCAAGTGAGATAAAGGACATACATCCACAAAAATACTTGTACATGAATGTCAGCAGCATTATTCATAATAGTCAAGAAATGGAAACAAGTATCCATCAACTGGTGCCTGGATAAATAAAATGTTATACATCCATACAATGGGATATTATTTGATAATAAAAAGAGATGAAATACTGGTACATGTTACAACATGGATGAACTTTTGAAACATTATGCTAAGTGAAAGAAGCTAGTCACACACGTGTATATATATATATAAAACTATACACATATATATATAAAAGTAAGTATATAATGTTTAAGTATACATACATTATATATATAAATATATGCATATATATAAAAGTATACATGTCTATATACATATATAATATATATATATGTATGTAAGTAATAATATATATATGTAAGTATATAATATGATCCCATTGATATGAAATGTCCAGAATCGGCAAATTTCTAGAGACAGAAGGTAGATTAGTGGTTGTCTAGGGCAGGGGGAGGGGTGGGAATGGGGAAAAAAGGGAAATGGGAATTTACTGCTAACGAGTATGGGGAGAATTCTTTCAGTAAAGGGACAAAAATGTTCTAAAATTTGATTATAGTGACGGTTGCACAATCTTATGCATATATACTAAAAAGACATTGAATTGTATATTTTAAATGGGTGAATTGTATGGTATGTGTATCTATGTCAATAAAGCTGGCTTTTAAAAAGGAATTTATTAAGTATCAAATTTAGACTTATTTAAGAAATGTCTAGGAAGCAATGAAATGTAGCACTTTATTAAATATTGGAATGGGGTAGAGGAAAAGGAAGAGAAACTATTTGTGGAGGTACCATGTTTCAAGGACATCTGGAGGATGGTGGTTGCAGGTACATAGACCAGAGTTGCTTCTCTACACCTCCTGTGACTGCATCTCATGCTTGTCTGCATCAGTGGTCAAAGTCATCCTCTGACCCATCCCATGTGAACAGGTCTCTTGAGCAACTTTTCTTCACAATCACATCAACGAGTGAGAGTCCCGGGAAGTCCCCATCAGGCCACTGTGTACCTGCAAGCAGCTTGCATATTGTACACCTCGGGAACTCAGCCACACCACAGTTCTAGAAGGCAGACCCTGAAGATGTATGCTGTCCAGACTGCTTGGCCGTTGGCCATGGCCCGGCCAACCTTCCATCCATGGCCTGCTAACTCAGTGTATACTTGATTTTCTGGGCTTCTCATGGTGGAGGGATTTCTCTCAGGCCTCAAACCAGAAAAAAAAAAAAAAAAAAAGTTTTTCCTGAAGAACTGGTCTGTTCTTAGCTGATGACGTTTCTGAACATTTAATTGACTGTGTTTGCTTTTTGACTCCTCAGATGCCTTGGGGTGAAATTTGCAATTTTCTTTGAGTAATTTTCCAAAATTTTGGGACAGTGGTTCCCAAACCTTAGTGTGAATTACCTGAAGATGAAAACATGCAAATATGCTGTTTGCATATCTTCCCTTAAATATGAACATTTAATAGGTCTAGGGAGGGGTGAGGGATCTGCATTTTAGTCAGACCGTAGGTGGCTCAGACACATGGTAAACCGACAGCATTTTAGAGACATCTCCCTATGCCCTTTTATATTTTCATTCTCCTTAGTTTCATCTTACTTTCACTAATTCATCAACTAGGAACTAAAATTTGCATGGCATATTACAGTTTTCCAAATGTTTTCACATGTATAATTTTCTTTGCTGTGACCCTCCTAACAGCTCCCTGAATTTTGTATGGGTGTTCTAATTTAACAGATGAAAAGGACTTTGATTCAGAAAAACAAAATAAAACAAAAACAACAACTCGTAGGAAAGCAAGTATTGACTTAAAAAAAAAGACAGCCTACAAGGACTGCATGTGTGATATTTATAGTATGGGCATTAGTTTGTAATGCTGTAAAGTAGGGGTACAGGCATTTGCAGAAATGGGTCAGGTTTCCATCTCAGAAGAGGACGTGATCTTTCTAAAAACTCACTCAAGGGAGAAGGCAGCTGATCTCAGCTCCTGTTTCAGAGCTGGAGCAGATCATTGGGGGTGGACCTCTCCGTCCATCTTCATCTCAGCCCAGGCCCAGCATCTGAAACCGCATGGGTAGTCCCCTCCCCACCGTCTGGGCTCCAACCAATCATTAGGGTGGTTGAATATTCACTGCCAACTGTGCACTCTCTCCTGTGGTGAGAGGTCCTCCTCATATCCAGGCCCTCTGGAGCTGCAGAGCTCAGAGACCCAGATGGTGGTTGGAAGAGGGAAGGCATGGGGAGGTGGTGGGTAGGCGTGGGGGGCATCAGTTAAGTTGGTACAGGAGAGAATTGGTAGGAAGCAGGAAAGTTTGGTAGAAAAAGCTAGACCACCTTGGGTCTAAATTTCAGCTTGGTTTCTCACTGGTTGTATTGTCTTATGCAATTTATTTACTATCTCTGGACCTTTAGGATCCTCACCTATAAAATCGCATTCCTGATACCCATATCTGAAGGTGGGTCCCTTTCAAGTGAGGAATACATAAAACAAAGTGTGCAACATACCCAGGTGCATGAAGTCTCAAGATAAAAAGTTGGATCATCTTTTCCCTCCCTACCTTTGTTTCAGTGGTCCCGTGATGAGTGTATTAGTTTTGTATTGCTGCTGTAACAAGTTACCACAGCTTAGTGGCTTCAAATAACACAACAGCATGATCTTGTAGTCTAGACACTGGAAGTCCAAAATCAAAGCACCAGCAAGCTGGTGTTTCTTCCTACAGTTGTGAGGGAGAATCAGTTTACTTTCCTTTTCCACCTTCAAGAGGCCACCCATATTCTTTGACTTGTGACCCCTTCCTCCAATCTTCAAAGTGCATCACTCCATCCTCTGCTTTATTGTCAATCACCGCCTCTGACTCAGACCCTCCTGTATCCCTCTCATAAGAACCCTTGTCATTACACTAGGACCATCCAGGTAATCCAGGATAATCTTTCCATGTCAAGATCTTTAATTTAATAACATCTGCAAAGTCTCTTTTGTCATATAAGGTAACATATTCAAAGGTTCTGGGCATTAGGTTGTGGACGTCTTTGGGGGTCATTGTTCAGCTTGCTATAATTAAAAAGGACATTCAAGAACTTGTCTCCATAAAAACATATCCTAAAAGCTATGGCTAAGGAAGATGATGGTGGTAAGAAAACGTATTTTTTACAACAATTTGAGCCCCATTTAAGAGAAGATGTGAAGCCTCAGGGCACTTTAAGAGCTTCTTGCATCCTTATAGGGTGTTCCAAATTAGAGCACACTCTAGTCTTTTCCTTCAAGCATTAACATATGAAAATACCTTTGAAAACTTCTCTACCATTTGTTCTTCCAATCTTTGACTTACTCCTCCAGTGATGACAAGCCCCAGGCTTCCTGTGGCCAGCTTTAAAGGAGAAAATCCTTTCCAGATAAGAATCATGTCTCTCTGGATCTTCCACTGGGTCTCTTCATTCTAACCCTGGACCTACAAAGAATGAAAATATAACTCCATTCACCTTCAGAGCTGTTTCGCTCCTCCAGACAGAGAGTTTGTGTGAATTACCCCTTCCTGCTCATACTCTGGCCAAGAGTATACATCTCCAGAATAAATATTCTCGATTTCTTAATTATTAATTGTATAAAATAGTTTTGAATTATCTTTTCATCTTGACTCTTTGTCTCTGAACATTTTTTCTAAGATTTCTAATTTTTCTAAGACTTCTTTACAATTAACAAATCTGATTGTAAAAATAATTCCCGTTCATTTTCGAAACTTGGGAAAATAAAGAAGAAAATTAGTTACGCATAGGGCCAGCACCCAGTGAGAACTATTAAGTATGTACACGCTTTCCCACCCTTGGGATGGACCTGGGAGTTAATCTAACTCCTCACACTGAGTTATTGTGTGATCTTGGACAATTCCTTTCTTTTCTCTGATCCTCACTTTATTCTTCTCTAAGATGCTTCCTTTACATTTTTTGAAACCCCTGCTCTCCTTTCCATCTATAAATTTGTGAAAATCATTTGTTTCAAACATTCACAGTGGACTCTGGCCAGGGCAGTCTCATTTCAGACGGCCCAACTTTAAGGGCATTTAAAATTCATCCATGGAAATGTCAGTTTGAATCCCGCTGGTCCATCTCTTTTTACAGCTCCACAGTCCTAGGCATCAAGGTCACCCCACTGGACAGATCTTGTCTTCAGCCTGCACTGATGTCCCCAATGGCCTCAGGGTTTATATCATGCCTTGTATTTATTGTCACCTGCTTTCATTTTTTCAGAACTGTTCTGTGTTTACTAGACAGTTATGAGGAACAGAGAAGGAGTAGGGGTACGAAACTGGAACTGAGGGACATCTAAGGCCAGTTCTTTTATTGGGAGTAAACAGCTTGTTTTTGAGAAATTAGATTTTACAAAGTCCTTTAATATATATCTCATTTGGAACTCACAATCACTCTTTGTTTTAGGTTTTAGCCTTACATTTTAGAAAAGGAAACTAAACTTTCAAAGAGGTTTAGAAATGTGAATTTAAAACTTTTCAACCTCAGTCCATAGTAATAAACACATTTTACTATAACCTATACAAAAGTGTTTATGGAGAGATAGACCAACAGACAGGTAGGATAGATAGAGATAGACAGATACATAGACAAGTGAAACAAAAGTTTTACAAAGGAAAATTTACAGATAATTTATAGATAAGTAGATAGACAGATAGACAGATAGTTGGATAGATATGTAGGTAGATAGAAAGGTGATAAATAACTAGATAGATAGAAAGATAGTTGGATGAATAGATACATAGATACATAGATAGACAGAACTGAAAAAATAGCTTCACAAAACTTTGCCCAGCAGCTTTGTTAGGATAATTAAATAATGGAGTGTTTTATATAAAACCTGTGAGCTCAATTGATCCTAGATCTTTGGACGCTCAAAGAACATTCTGGATGCAACATATGGCTGTAGTGGAGCGCTCTGAGTCTGGGCCCCCAATATTTCTGAATTATTGGGACTGCACACATGAAGCAGAAACTTGTTTTGGGCAGAGGGTGTTTGTCTTTGGTGGGACCACGTTGGAGAACCAGTCACCAGGCCAATTCCCCATCAAAAGTTTGTGCAGGGCAAGAGGAGATGTTACTTTGGGAAAAATCCAGGATCTTTGAAGTTATCCAAGAGCTTAAGCTTCCCAGCAGGATATTGAAAGTCATTGGAAATATGTGAAAGGCAACCCTCCCAGGAATCCCAGAGGTTCTGAGTCCAGTTGAAGCCTGGTAACCGATGGGGCTGGCTCTTCAGAGGGAGGTGAAACCACTCCCCGGGGTGAACGTAGAGGGTCCCTGTGAGGACGCGAGCAACTGCTGGGTGGAAGGGGCGGTAATGATGCACCACTGCGTTTGAGGTACTTTTTCTTTGGGCAGTGAGTTCACCCTGTTCCTTCCGCTCTTTCAGTGAGATCTGCATCCATCCCGGGCATGTGAGGACAGGACCTGAGTGTGTGTGTGTGTGCGTGCGCGTGCGTGTGTGTGTGTGGTATGTTTGTCATGGTGTGTGTGGTGTGTAGTGTCTGTTTGTGTGTGGTATATAGTATGTGTGTGGTGTATTGTATGTAGTGTGTGTGTGTGCGTGTGTGTGTGTGTGTGGTATGTTTGTCATGGTGTGTGTGGTGTGTAGTGTCTGTGTGTGAGTGTGTGTGTATGGTGTGTGGTATATAGTATGTGTGCGGTGTATTGTATGTAGTGTATGTGTGTGTGGTATGTATGTGTACATGCATGTGATGTGCCTTTGTGGTGTGGTGTAGTGTACAGCATGGTGTGATGTGTGTGTGGTGTGGTGTGATATGTGTGTGTGGTGTGTGTGTGATGTGTTTGTATGGTGTGTGGTGTATGATATGCCTGTGGCGTGTGGTGTGTGGTGTGTACGTGGTATGTAATGTGGTGTGTGGTGTGTGTGTAGAGGGCTGAAGTGGGCAGGGTGGCCATGGTGGTACCGGGCAGTGGTAACACGGGAGCCAGAGGAGAAGGTGAGGAAGGTCAGGCATGAGCACAGGGCACAAGAGGAGCAAAGAGCCGGAAGATCCTTGCAGGCAGAAGGCCGCCAGGGAGGCTTGGATTTCCAGGAGTCCCGCGGCATGGGGTGTAGGTTATTATTAACACTGGGATATTAGCGGAAGGTTGTCCAGGGACGGCGGGGGGAGTGAGTTTATGGCCCTGAGACCTGAGCATCGCAGAGTCCCAGGCAGACTACAAACCCTCTCAGAGTCAGTTAAGCTCTTGGGTGAGCCTGTGGACTGGGTACTATTATTATGCTCATTTTATGCTAAACTAAGGCACTGAGAAGAAATTCATTCAACTTAGTCCATGGAAGAAGGCAGAAGTGAACCAGCGGGTTTGGCTCAGGAGCCTGCAGTGGTGACCCTAATGCCAAGGCGCCTGCACCATCTTCCTTCCTTCTGCATATTGCGATGGCTGTTAAAACACAGACACTCCTCTTAAAAGTAACCACTTCCTTTTTGCTCTTGATGGAAGCATGCTGCGGGACCACAAGCTGAGAGAGGGCAGCGGTGGAAACCCAGCCAAACTACTGATGGAAGCTGGGTCCCATCCTTTACCATCCTTCTCTGGTCCTGCTGCCATGAGGCTGAACCCAAACCCAGGGCAAGAACCTGCTGTGTGACCTCACACACCTCAAATGCAAGATCAAATGCTGTGGAGAAGGAGGTAAGCTGGGGCTCTTCATTAAAGCAAATACCATTAAACATATGTTGAAGATAACAGAGTGTTTTGACCCCTGCAAGCATTTGGACCACAATGAAAATTTATTTTCCTTCTCTGAGGGTAGAGGAAGCAGAAGATGTTTTCCTGGGCAGAAGCCACAGTTATAAATACATATTTCTTCATAATGAAATGTGTATTAAGTACGTTTGTATATATGTACAATTACTGATTCAACAAATATTTGGGCAGACCTACCATGCCTGGGGCAATGTGTGTGTTTGTGTATGTGTGATGCACGTGTGCATCGGACATCTCTGTGACTCTTTCTTTACCACCTCTTTCTAGTTAACAGCCCAGCTTGGCTCTCAAAATCTTTACTGCTGTTATAGAAGTCACTTTAGTGGTAGAATATTACTCACTCCTTGCCTATTTTTATTAGTTTAACATTGGTCATCTTACCCCAAATAAACCAATCATGGTCTTATCCAGGGAATTTGGGGATAGAAACTGAGAAATAGGGTACAGTCTTGTTGAGCAAGCATGGAACAGAGTCTGGGTATGTGAAGATTTTGGCGGAAGTGGCAGCTGCCATGTATTCTTTTCAAGTGGAAAAGAAAAACTAAAAGAAGGGGAGGGGGCTGGAGAGAGAGATAGAGAAAAAGAGGGAGAGAGAGAAGAAGGGGGAGAAAGGAGGAGAAGGATAAAGAAGAGAAAGAAGAGGAGAAGGAAGAGGAGGAGGGGGAGGAGGAGGAGGAAAAAAGAACAAAGAACAAACATGAACAAGAGCCAAGAAGAAAGAGAATGAATGCATCCTATGTGAGGGTCCTTTTCTCCAGCCATTCTTGAAATGTACTAGAATTCCTTCTTTTAGCTCCATGGTATTCCCCAATATCTTCATGATAAATTCCCTGTTTTGTTTCATTTAACTGAGTTGGGTTATCAATGCTGCTTCACTGATCTGACCCCTCAAAGAGCAATCCAACTAACATTTATTGAGAATCACCCGTGTGCTATACCCTCTCCTAGGCACTGAAAATGCCCCAAAGTCCGAACTTGCTCCCAAACCTTCCCAGTATGAAAGAGGTGATGCTCTGTTTGCGATATTCAGTGTTGGTTCAGTGTTTGGGGAAAGGAAACCTGGCAAAATGATCTCTAAGAAGGGAGAATGGACTCCTTAGAGAGGTCAGCGTCTCGGGGCTCTTTCCAGAAAAGGTCATGCTCCCACTGTGCCTTGGAGGATGAGTACCATTGCCAGCTGGGAGAATCCGTTCAGACTCAGAGGTGAGAAATAGCAAGGCACCAGTTGGTGAGCATGGTTTGGTTTGGCTGTATGGGAGAAATCATGGATTAGGACAGGAGGAGAGACGGGAGGAGAAAGTGGAGAGAGAGGAGGAGGAACCTCCAAGTCCAGTTTGAAGACTTTGGACTTTACCTTGTTAAAGGGTGTTAAGTGATTCCTTTTGCAGAGGTTGACTCTGATATTCCCATTGGATTCCATAAGTAGACATCCCTTGAGAAAGGGCAAGCCCACACACAGAACAGCGTATATATTTTCTGTTCCCCAATCTGGGATTGTTTTCTGATTTGTAGATTTTCTGGAATATTCTCCTTGAAATACCCAGTACAAATATGCCCTTCCATCTCCTGCACTTGAACACATTTTGATAAACCAAAAAGCTTCACATGGCATGATTCCTTATATTTTTCAAATAGGTATAAATAGGAGAAAAAGTAACTGGGTACGAGAGAATCCATAGAAGTTGATGTAATGATAAACAAGTCATATGTAATAATAATAAAGCAGCAGCCGTGGCTGAGAGCGGTGAGTGTCCTTTGTGTGCCAGGGGCAGTGCTAAGAGACAGACACGCTGCCAGAACTGTCTAAGGGCTGCTGCATGGAGAGAAGTGGATGGAGATGCCTGGATGCAAATCCTGGCTCTGCCACTGGTTGACTATGTGACCTTGCATACGTCATATAAAATGGGGACTGTTATAATAATTCCCTCATAGGTCGGCCTTGAGGATTCAATATTACTCGTTCAGAATGCAATAATTCAAGTCCAGTGTGAGAATACTGTAAGTGCTCAAGAAGGGTAAATTAATTGTTCTTTGAAATTAAGAAAAAGGAACATAGAGATAGATAGATAGATAGATAACATGGATATATTTAAAACTATGTTTCTCAGCCATATTCTAATGCAAGTCTGATTCTCTACATTTCTTTCACTGCAAAATTCAGTATGTTTCGTACAACATAGGTATCAGTTTGAGACCACCTGAGGCTGTGGGGAAGACCAAGGAAAAGGAAAACTGATGATGACTTTCTGACTGGTTTTAAATCTGAAAATGCTCTGATTTATTGACTGTACTTGGCAGATATACATAGCTGTGATAAATGATTTGTATTTTAATTTATTACTTCAATAAAAGATACATTGTAGAACATTTGGAAAAATAAAATGCATTTCAAAGGCCTACTGTCCATGTTAATATTTTAGCTTTTGTTCTCAACTCTTTTCATTCATGTATTCATTTCACAAAATATTGTGAGTACACAAACACACACAAACACAATTTTGTACCTTTCAGTTCCATTTTCATTATTTGATAACTATCTAAAAGTTTATTTGACTTTTGTAACCAATATTTTAAATATCTGTCTATTATCTTTCAAATTGCTGATAGTTTACTTAACTATCTCCTTGGATTGAATATTTGTTTTGCTTCCAAATACACAGTAATAAATTTGAATAGACACGTGCTGATGTCATTAAGTATAAAAGGAAATTGTTGTGAAGCTGTCCTATTAAATCAACAAACAAACAAATTCAGCCATGGTATGACCAATGTGAAAACTTGTATTATATGAAGACAATCTTAGAGACAGCTACAACACCACAGCAATTCTTATTCTTGTCTTCCTAAAAGAAGAAAGTACCCAGACAAATACAGGTTCAGAATCCACCACTTTCTAACGGGTGGTCTTGGGCAGCTGCTTGACCTCTCTGAGCATTTGTCTTCTCATATCTAAAATGTGGGTAATGTTGCATCCCTCACAAGGTGATTGTAAAGATTAAATCATGTTTGTCTGTTACATGTCCCAAATCATACATAGGTGTTATCAGTCCTATAACTCATACATGTTATTTATGTTTCCAAATCCCATCAGTCCTGTAGACAGAAAACCCTATGAAGACAGGATCCATGCCCCTTTTCCACCACATCTTTTGTGCCTAGCATGATGACTGTCACATAACAGGTACTTCATAAAGAGTTATTGAACAAATGAATTAATATCCTTCAACAAGAAAATTTGGAAAAAATTTAGTAATCAGCTAGTCTTCTAAGGAAATGATGTGATCTTCATTCTCTATGTCCAATACCACAGTTCTGCATGTGACCAAACTGTGATTGCAGAATATTTTCCAGCAGAATGTAATTGTATTTATGGAAATTGTAATGTATCTTCAACAGAACAAACCTTTGACTCCATTCTCTTAAGTGGAACAACTTTAGACAACAATAGACTTTCTAAGTGGAATTTCCCCTCCCCATACTTTGCTATCAAAACACGAATTTGGGGGGAGGGGGAGGGGGAACAATTTTCCCAACAAAGCATCTCTACATGTGGGTGGTCAATGATGTTTACATAAAACGGATTTGTGGCTAAAGAGAAAACTTATTTCCCGAAAGGTGAATCTCACTGACGTTGATTACAGAAATAAGTTGTACTGTTTGATGTAAGGAAAAAAAAAGAGAAACTTTCTAATTTATCCCTACCCCATACAAACAAGGGCAAGGGAAGATTACATGTTTTCTGTGACTCTGAGTTCTGCAGAGGCAGGAGGCTGAATCAATATTGAAATTGCAAACGATAGAACATTAGATATGCTTTCTGCCCATGAAAAGTAGATTCTGTTGCTTTTCTTTACTCTCTGTCAACAACGTTTAACATTGGGGACCCAAAATGTGACTCTCTGGTCATACTGAGGTCCTCCCCCTCACCTCCTCATCCCCAGCGGAGGGGGAGACCTGCTCAGAAGGGTGAGATCCTACCAAATGGGACCAGATTCTTGTTAACAGTTTGCCACAAAGTTTTGAGCTTCAAGGTAAAATCAACATAATCACTTTTTCCCTCTTGAAAAATAATTAGATGCCCAAAGCTGCTTATGATCATTCTTTTCATCATATCCATGAGTAACTGAGACACACACTGGAACACGTGTGTCCCAACCTGAAATCCCACTGGCATCTGTAGGAGGTATTACTAAGATCCCAGAAATAGGCTCTGAGAAGAGCCTACTGAAGAATAGATTGAAGCACGTGAAGAGAGCTAGAGGAGAGCTGGTGTCCCTCACCTCCTGGCCAGCTCGTCCTGGACACATCTTCATCTCTGTGAGTCTTGGTTTTCCCGTCTGCCAACATCACCCATATAAACTCCCTCTCTGCCCATTAGGAGGACTCAGTGTGATCAGGCTGAACTGAGAGGGCAGTTGTTCAACTGCAAAACTCTAAACTGCTTATTTCCAGCCCAAGCAATTGGCAGATACTATTGGTAAAAGCTGAGATCACAGATCACTCTCTTGAAGTGTGAGTTCACCTTCTCACTAGGGATTGATTTAGTAATTCACAGACACATGACCAAAGGAAAATTTGTTTTACAGTTGAAAATCAATTGTTGGCCTGTTTCTAAACATTTCTTTACTATTCAGAGGGCTTTGAGTTATGTTCTAGAACCTTTGTTATTTATGCTTCATCAAGTCAAACCTTTCATTGCTTCATCTATAAAAAGGGAATAGTTGCCATAATAATTTAAATTATATAATATGTATATAGGAAATTGCCAAGCACAGTGCTAAGGGCATAGTAGGTGCTTAAGAGATAGCAAGGGCAGCTGAAACTGAACATTTACTAAACTTATACCTCCTTTCATAGTTCAGGCTTCTGGAGGGCAGAGGCAGTCCTGGACAAGACTTCTCAGGAGAGGAGGGTGTGTGATGTGGAATCTAAAATATGACATAAATGAACTTATCTATGAAACAGAAACAGGCTCCCAGATATAGAGAACAGACTTGTGGTTGCCAAGCGGGAGGGTGGAGGAGGGATGAATTGGGAGTTTGGGATTAGCAGATGCGAACTATTATATACAGAATGGATAAACAACAAGGTCCCACTGGATAGCACAGGGAAATATATTCAATATCCTGTGATAAACCATAATGGAAAAGAATATGAAAAAGAATGTATACATATGTATAACTGAATCACTTTGCTGTACAGCAAAAATTAACACAACATTGTAAATCAACTATACTTGAATAAAATAATTTTTTTTAAAAAGGAAAGGAGGATGATAAAGGTCTTCCATGATAGCTACTTTTTAATAAGATTTGAGTACTTTCCACACATTAACTTAATTAATCCTCTCAACCACCTAGCAAAGGAGATTTTTATACCTCCACTAATGAGGACATAATATTAGAGAAGTTAACACTTGACCAAGGTCACAGAGCTACAGGAAGTGGGTACAGCTGGGTTTAAAACTCAAGTTCACTTCACTTCAATGAGTTGTGTTGGCCATCTAAGTAGGTGAATAGAGCAAACCTAAGATAAAATCTTTACCCGCCCCCCACCCCCCAACCCCAAGATGGTACTCAGTGCAAAAAAGATTAAGTCAGACCTCCAGGCTGGAATCTTAGCTGCATCATTTACTCTCTCTGTGACTCAGTTCCTATTTATAAAATTGGGATAATACTACCATGATTATGTTTCATTGCCTATTATGTGGCAGGCAGATGCTGTTCTAAGTGTTTGCATGTACTGACTCACTGAATCCTCACCAAAACTCTAGGAGGTAAGTACTGTTATTATTCCCATTGTATAGATAAGGAAACTGAGTCACAGAAGGGTTAAAAGTAAGTTGAGCTACTAATAGAGCTACTATAAAAGTAAGTTGAGCTACTAATAGAGCTACTATATGATCCTACAATCTCACTCCCGGCCATATATCCAGAGAAAACCATAATTCAAAAATATACATGCACCCCAATGTTCATTGCAGCACTATTTACGATAGACAACATATGGAAGCAAACTATATGCCCATAGACAGATGAATGGGTAAAGATGTGGTATATATATAAAATGGAATGTTACTCAGTCATAAAAAAGAATGAAATAATGCCATTTTCAGCAACATGGTTGGACATAGAGATTATCATATTAAGTGAAGTAAGTCAGACAAAGTCAAATACCATATAATAATACTTATATATGGAATCTAAAACAATAATACAAATGAACTTATTTACAAAACACAAATAGACTCACAGACATAGAAAATGAACTTATGGTTACCAAAGAGAAAAAGGGGAAAGGGAGGGATAAGTTAGGAGTCTGGGATTAACAGATACACACTACTATTTATAAAATAGATAAAGAACAAGGGAATATTGTATAGCACAGGGAACTATATTCAGTATCGTGTAATAACCTATAATGGAAAATAATCTGAAAAAGAATATATATAATATATATATATATATTTACACAAACACGTGTAACTGAATCACTTTGCTGTTACCTGAAAGTAACACAACATCGTAAATCAACTATACTTTAATTTTTAAAAAGCAATATTTTATTTAATAGATTTAATAAATGCAATAAGGTACTACTGAATAACTCATGCATTTATTTTGCTTTTCTTTTCAAAGGAAGAGATGGAAACTTTTTTTTCTGGAACAGTTATTGCATTTCTGACAAAATAGACATATATGTATGTATAACTCGATCACTTTGCTGTACACCTGAAACTAACAAAGCATTGTAAATCAGCTATACTTCAATTAGAAAAAAAAAGTAAGTCGTAGATACAAACTAGTATATGGCTGAGCTTGGATCAATATCCAGACAGTGGTTCCTGGAGACTATACTCAACCACCATGCTAGTTGCCCCCATAGACTATTATCGGGCTAAAATTATATGATATTTGAAACTCCTTAGAACAATGCCTGACCCACAGAGTCATTCAATAAACATGAGCAATTATTTAGCATTATTACTACTATCGTGCTTGTTATGTGTGCAACAGCTAACCTTATGAAGCTCAGAGTAACTTGAAAAGCAAGTTCAAGAAAGATGGTCCCTGAGGTACTGACTTTTAGGGAAAGGAAGAGGGTATGATCTTCTAGGGATGAGGGTACGATTTTTTTCTGCATCTTCAATTCAACCATTTCAAACAATTCTGGAAAAGGATGTATATAATTTCATTCTCAGTCCTTAAGCAGAAGGGAGTGAGGGAGGCAGCTGTGGTTCTAAAAAAAATAGAAATCTGACTACTTAATCATAGATAATCCCAACAAAAATAAAATAGATCAGTGTTTAAAGTAACAAGGAAGCTGCAGAGGCAGCTCTCTAATAAGCTCAGATATTTATAATAGTTTTTTCTCCTTAAAAATGTGTTAAATCAAATTATTCTTTACATCTGCTTAAGAATTCAAAGAATACAAGAGTTTATGATAAAAAGCAACAATCCCCAGACCCCATCTACACTCCCAGCTCAATCTCCCAAGGAAATCACTTTTATTTTTTTCTATTATCAAACCTTTGAAATACTATGGTCTTCTAATCTTATTTCTCATTTTTCCAACATCAGATATTGTCTACTGATTTCCTACTGTGACAAAACCCAGTTTCATTCACCTACATTACTTTCTACCAACTTCTCCATTGATTCAGTTAATTTCATTGCTAATTTTAAATGACTACTTTTGCTCACCTATTGGTTAACTGTGTATGTCAATGATCTATTAATCCTCCATTTCTATTGCATAAATAGGGTGGTATAATGAGAATATCTCCTTCCCTGTCACCCTTTTCCCAACCCTTCCCCATCTCACCTCCCATTTTTCATCATTTGTATCAGCACTCTTATCTTGTCCAGAAGGATCCCACAGACCTTCTGCTTCATCGCTTTACTTATCTCTTCCATGTTTTCTCTTTGTTTGAATTTATAAGTGAAAACCCAACACATCACTCTTCCATTATTATAAAACATCTTAAATACATAATTCTGGGGGCCCTCTGAGTCTCTCGAGTATGTGGCCAGATGGGCTGCAGAAAGCTCTCATCCTAGTTTTCCTTTCTTTTCAATGGCCCTTGGATTGGATCCTTTTATTCTCCCCACATTATCCTCTTTGTTTATGTCCTGCTTGTTTGACTAGAGGTACCTTCAAGAATCTCTCTCAAATGGGGGATTTAGAAAGTAAAATTTTAAGTTCTTGAAAGTTAAAACAAGCAAATCAAAAAATTATACCCTCACACTCGATTGATAGTTTGACCAAGTGTAAATTCTGGGTATGAAACCATTTCTCTAAAAAACCTTGGAAGGTGTCATTTCACTGTCCTCCATCACCTATTGGTGATCATCAAAGACTGATGTTATTTAAATCTTATTTTTTGGTAGGTAATACATTGTGTATTTTTTCCCTTTGTTATATTTTAAACTCTTCTTTTTGTCATTGGGATTGTGAAATATACAAATAATGACAGGTGGACTTTGGGCTGATTAAATTTCCTTACCCAAAGAATCATGATTACAAGAACAATACAACTGAGGAAGAGGACTATCTACCCTGTTCCATTCTATATTATCACCTACATCGGAATTCTTGATTAAAGACATGAAAATACGAAAACTAAATTTCAGACAGTGTAAAGAATCTGAGAGATAACATCAAGATTCAAAGTGTCTAAACAGATTTGAATATATTCAGTTATCTCCAACAAGTGGCAGCAGTGTAAGAGGAAATAGATCATTCATGAGACTTGCAAAGCAATTGCATATATGATTTCAAATTTTTCAAGATCCCAACACCCTTCATACTCTCTAAACATTCATATTCTCTCATTCTAACTTCAATGAAAATATTCAAGTATGGAAAGGGAGTGCCCTCTCCCTCTTTGGACCCTTGAAACATTTTCTCTCTTCTCTCTGACACTTGTCTTTTTCTCTCTTTCATTATTAATAGATTTCATTTCCCTGGGGAAAAGCCAGGACCTCTTGTTTTCCTCTCTCCTTCCTCCCACAAATATACTTGAATGATAAACACTGTGGATGTGGGGTGAGCAAAATCCAGGCCTTCCCAGAGGTTAGTGTTTACCAGGGAATATAAGCATGAGACACATAATGTTATGGAGAAATACAAGATACTATGGGGATGCATAACAAGGTTGCCTAGTGTATGTTTGGTGGGCATGTGAGCTAGTCCAGGAAGGTTCCTACGAGTCAGTGATCTCAAATGGAGGCTGGACCAGCAAGTTAGGTTTACTTATTTTCTAAGACATTCTCCCTGTGACATTCTTTACTGTTTAATCTTGGGACTTCAAAGCTACTATTTCACCATGAAAAATCTGGATTCTCAGAAAAAGTTTTATCTTACCAGTGTCAAAAAACCTGGTAACTAGCCCAGAGACTATCACATAGTAGGTGCCCAGGAAATTGTGGTTAATTCTTAAATAAAAGTGGCACAGATAATTAACATTTTTCCCTTGGAAAACAACTAGTCCTATATCCACATCCCTAAATATCCATTTTATAGTAAGTTTAGCGTAGTTAAGTGACTTACATAAGATTACTTAACAGTTATTAACATTAAGTCATTACTTAACATTGTTATTTCCTTTTCACTATTGTTACTTCATTTATGTTTTGACAGTTATTTAATATGCCCTACTATATACTCATTCCTATGTCAGGGGTTATTGGACTAACAGAGTGAAACTAAATTCAGCACCTGCCATCCCTAGGCTTATAGGCAATTGTGTAGATAAAACAAAATCTGCTACTATGAGTGTTAATACCAGTCAGAGTACCTACTTTATAGGAGTTGATGATGATTACATGAGATTACACATGGCACATGGTCAGCATTCCAATAATAATGGCTAATAATTAGCCTTTATTAGCACTATTAGCCATGGTAGCAATTTTGGTATTTTTCTCAAATAAAAGAGGTTCCAACTGATGTTGGGAATCACAGAAGGGAGACATTGCATGGAACTAAAAAGATGAGCTATGTTGTGAATTAACTAAACAAGCAGATCTTCTCTCTGCGTGGCAAAGGCTGAGTGCTCTAATGGAAATACCTCTGCTTGGAAGGATAGGGAGATAGGATCTTTGAAAAGAGCTAACACAGTGTCTGACATTTAGTAAAAGTGCATGACTTACAACTTCACCACTGTATTGTTTATAAACAAGAAATCTAGGACAACCTACATGACACAATATGAAAGTGGTTAGATAAATTATGGGATAGCCCCCCAGTGGAATATTAAGCAGCATATTAAGACTATATGAATAAAGAATATATAATAGGATGGGAAGTACTTATAAAATAATTTAAATAACAATAATATGATGAAGATTGCATATGCCATATGATTGTGACAATGAAAAAATAAAACCTAGATAAAGACAAAAACCCTGGAAATAGATATATCAAAATATGTTCTCCTTTGAAATGTGACAACAGAAAACATGGCTGTATTTCATTTTTTTCTGTTTTTATGTATTTTCTAACTTTATCAAATGAGAACATATCTGTCCTATAATGAGAAAAATAAGAAAATGCCATTTTAAATAATATCGAAAAGTTGGAGCCGCATTAAACTAAACATATCATTATAGAATGGCCTCCTTTACTGGGGGAGGTGTTTACTTAGACTGAAGTGTGGGGTCCCAACCAACTCAGCTTCCATCTCCCACCATCCTAACCATTTTCCCTCTCACCTGAAGGCACCTGGGAAACATCTGTTGAGTGAAGCACATGAGTGAACCACTGAAGTGATCGAGAAGAAACAAAACTGTACAACTAGTTGAAGACAAACTCCCACTTCCAAATACTTGGGTGGTGGAGTGCTTGGCAGAACAGTTGCCGGGGGTTGAAAAGTGATGATGTTTATATCATGTTACTCAAATATCCTGTCGTAGTAACCTTTGAAAATTCCATAGCCTTCCAGAGCGTATGGGGCTAGATCTACTTGCCCTTCAAACATTTTTTTTGAGCACCAACTATAAACCAGACTTTGTTTAGGAAGCTGCGGGAGAATTAGACATGGATAAGCCTGGTCCCCCAATGAAGTTCAGAAATACAAATGAAATCACATTTTCATAGAAAGCTCTAAAATGCAATCAAAGAAATGTGCATTAAACCACTTCAAGTTCATTCAACAATAATTTAATGAGGATATACAGGTGCAGTACTGGATTAGTCATGGTGGATACAAAAGAAGTGAGCCAAATGGTGCTGACCATCAAGAAACTCACACTCCAATGGAACAGTGAAGTGTTCAACTGCTCATTATATGATTGGTTGTCTGTTCAGAGACTGGATGAAAAGTGAGGCAGTGATACAATGAGAGTACATACTGGGCATGTTAGTTTTCTATTGCTGCCCAAACAAATTACTACAAACTTAGTACAAACTTAGTGGCTTAAAACAACAGAATTTTATTTTCTCACAGTTCTGAAAACCAGTATTTCAAAATTCGTAGGGCAGCCCACACTCTCTCCGAAGCCTGTAGAGGAGAAATCTTCTTGGCTTCTTCCAGCTTCCAGAGGCTCTAGGTATCCTTGGCTTGTGGCAGTATCACTCCGATCTCTGACTCTGTCTTCACATGGCCTCCTCCTCTGTGTGTTTCAAATCTCTCTCCAATCTCAAGTCTGTCTCAAATCTCTTTCCTTTTTCTCTTACGAGGACATTAGTCACTGGACTTACAGCTCACACTAAATCTAGGAGGACCTCATCTTCATATCTGAACTTAATTACATCTACAAAGACTCTATTTCCAAATAAAGTCACATTTGCAGGTAGTGTGAGTTTGGACTTGGGCATATCTTTTTTGGGGGACACTAGTCAACTTACTACATTAGGAGTTAGTGTTGAGGAGGTAGAGCTGAATATGGAGAAGTCAAGGAACTATGAAAAACCAGTCGTTCTCTTTCTGAGGAGCAAGTTGAGATCAAGGAGAAGGACCAGTTCAAGGCAGAGGGAACTGCTGGGGTGAAGGCTCTTGATGGAAAATCTGAAAGCCAGTCAGTGTGATTGGAGTGAAAAAAGCCAAGAAGATACTGCACAAGTTGGGACTGGTGAGGAAGCCCAGCCCTGTTGGGAGTCTGGGGTTTTATCTGAAGAATTAAGGGACCCAATTTCATTCCTTTTCATGGCTGAGTAATATTCCATTTTATGTACCACATCTTCTTTATCCATTCATCTGTCAATGGGCATTTAGGTTGCTTCCATGACCTGGCTATTGTAAATAGTGCTGCAATAAGAGACTGTCATACAGAGTGAAGTAAGTCAGAAAGAGAAAAACAAATATCGTATATTAACACATATATGTGGAACCAAGAAAAATGGTACAGATGAACCGGTTTGTAGGGCAGAAATAGAGTCAGAGATGCAGAGAACAAATGTATGGACACCAAGGGGGGAAAGTGGTGGGGGGTGGTGGTGGTGGTGGGATGTTTTAACAACATCATTCTGACTCTGTGTAGAGAACTGATTTGGAGACCAGGGCATTGTGAGCACCTTGCATTGATCCAGATACAGTGGCTGCTTGAGCGAAGGTGTCAGCTGAAGAATTGGAGAGATAGAGGATTTGAGAGATATTTAGGATATAAAAGCCATAGGACCTTGGAAATGATTAAAGATGAGAAGTGTGGAATCAAGGGCATCTCCCAGGTTTCTGGTTTGTAGCTCAGGATGGATCATGGTTCCATCCACTGAGATAGAGAACCCAGAACCAGGACCAGGTTTTGGGGAAAGACAAATTCAACCCATTAGGATGGGGAGGGGGTTAAGGGCAGCAGATAAACCCTGACTGGGGAAGAGCTCAGAAAGCTCCACCAAGGAGGCAGGATTTATTTAGACCAGGCCTTGAAGAGTTTCCAGACTCAAAGTCAAGCACAGTGGACAGAGCATAAAGGAAGGGATATTCCCAACAGAGGGAACACCCAGAGGCAAATTCTGAAGGATATTGATGTTTTTGTTCATTTTCCTGCTAGTAAGCTTTGCATTGAAGTTTAACATACATACAGAACAATGTACCAT
This sequence comes from Balaenoptera musculus, assembly GCF_009873245.2. Classification (NCBI taxonomy): domain Eukaryota; kingdom Metazoa; phylum Chordata; class Mammalia; order Artiodactyla; family Balaenopteridae; genus Balaenoptera; species Balaenoptera musculus. The sequence goes on from NC_045786.1 coordinate 168,780,866, forward strand.
TCATGACAACACAGGTCTACAATGTTTAACAACATGAATCATTCATTTCCTTGGGAGTGGTGTCCATTATTTTATTTATCCAGTTCAATTTCATTTGTTTTATTTCATTTATTTTATTTTATCTTATCTCATTTTATTTTATCTTATCTCATTTTATTTTATCTTATCTCATTTTATTTTATCTTATTATTTTCCAGTTTAACTGTATCTAGTTCTCAGATTCAAAGCTACATCAAATTCTTCTTGGAAGCAGATTGGGAAGAAAAACTCATTACGTGAATAAATATGCTGGGTAAGAAATAGTAAGGTTGTAATGATGATAGTAGCAGTGACTGAAAACAGTGGTGGCTGCATTTGGAAAATCACTGTAATTTGTATTGAATTAGAAGGATGCAAGGGGGAAGAAGACTGGAAGGTGTCACTGGTCCCCAGTCTCAGTGTATCCTTAGCTATTTTCACATATCAGCAACTCTCGACGGTGCAAGGATGAGTTCAATGTTAGACGTTTAGAGTTCAACGTGCTTAAACAAAATTCACATGTAATGTCTAGAAGAACAGAAGGTCAGAGCAGAAAAATGCATGAGTGCAGAAAGCAAGGGAGAGGTCCTGGCTGGAGAGAGAAATCTGTGAGCCTTGCTTACACATATAATAGTTGGCATTCTTGGTTTGGAAGGAGTCATTTGTGTGTTTTTCTTTTGTTTTGTTTTGTTTTGTTTATGTTTACCCACAAAGGAATGAAAGTAACTGGAGTGACTGTTATACAGTTGAAGATGTTCTGGAGTAAGAAAGATTGATCAAAGCTGGAGGTAGGGCTTTGGGTCTTGTCCCTCTGTAGAGAGTAATGGAAGTCCTGGGCTCGGATGAGATGGTCCAGAGGATGCAAGGACTGGATTGAGGGTGTGGGCCTGAGGATGGAGCTGAGGGCAGGGGATTCCTGCTGCAACTCTGTGCCCCAGGAAGTTAGGTTAGGGAGGGGGCGGGGAGAACCTAGGGGCTGACCCAAGACAGGGTTGAAAGCTAGATAGAGAGAGTGTTTTCCAGATGTCAACAGCTGATTGCAGACAATTAGAAGACTGCCTTTTTTGCTGTCTCCCAAGACCCCTAACAAACTGTCACAGCAGTTGAGTCTGAGCATATCAAATAAGTAAGGCAAAGAGGGACCCCAAGAAATAGCTGCGGTTAGTGGCTTGTGGGGCTGTGCATGGTTTTGCGGGGAGGGCTGCTTGAGAGAAAGAAACTTGCTTCTAATCAGTGTGCTAATCCAGGACAGAAGGCTTCCTTTCTCTCTGTCCCTCATTTCATTTTCCCGGGTTCAATCCTAGACTCTCTCCCCCTCAGCCCCCTCCTCATCCTGGCTGAATGAAAATTTGGTCCAGTTTTTTTTTTTTTTTTTTTTAATATAGATACATTAAAAAACAGACACTGATCTTCAAAGAAGCCTGCAATTTCACTGGCGACGGAATGTTTATAGCCACAATTTGTTTGGTTCTGATAAAATGCACATGCCCCCTTATTCCATTTTCTTTTGCTTCCCAAGCCAGGCTTGCTTTGTGCATGGGCCTGCAAGGCAGAGACAGAGAGTAGACAGACAGAGAGATAGAGAGAGCTTTCCCAGAGCTGTGGCTGCGTCTGCCAGTGGTGTTTTGGATTGTGTGGGTCCAGAAGCCGTCTGATGTAGCAGAAGGGGGCACCATTCAGGGGTCAGGATAATTAACTAGAGGGACATTTAAGATACTCCCTGAAGCCCTATCAAGACACACGCCAACCTTCGCAGGTCTAGTTAGAGCTAGGATATAATCTCCCCAATTATTTTAGGGAGGTTGTGTGATGGATGTAGGCGAGTCTTAAAGCTAGAAAGATGTGGGTTTAAATGTCAGCTTCATTATATTTACAATAGCCAGGACATGGAAGCCACCTAAATGTCTATCGACAGAGGAAAGGATGAAGAAGATGTGGTACATATATACAATGGACTGTTACTCAGCCATAAAAAGGAACAAAATAGTGCCATTTGTAGAGACATCGATGGACCTAGAGATTGTCATACAGAGTGAAATAAGTCAGAAAGAGGAAAACAAATATCTTATCGCTTGTATGTGGAATCTAGAAAAGTGTTAGAGATGAACTTATTTGCAAAGCAGAAATAGAGTCACAGATGTAGAGAACAAACTTACGGTTACCAAGGGGGAAAGAGGTGTGGGATAAATTGGGAAATTGGGACTGACATATTTACACTATTATGTATAAAACAGATAACTAATGAGAACCTACTGTATAGCACAGGGAACTCTACTCAGTGCTCTGTGGTGACCGAAACGGGATGGAAATCTAAAAAACAGTGGAAATATATATACATAAAATGGATTCACTTTGCTGTACAGGAATAAACTAACACAGCATTGTAAAGCAACTATACTCCAATAAAAATTCATTAAAAAATAATAAATGTCAGCTTCATCTTCTTGCTGTACGATGTCGAACCAAACTTTCTCTGAATTGGTTTTCCCCATGTAACAACTAGGGGCATCTCTCCTGCAAGATTGTTACCAGATTAAGAGGAGTGGAGTTGGGCCAGCATCACAGAGGGTGCCTGGAAGGAAGCAGAGAGTGGAGGGTTTGTGGTAGGGGGACGCAGGAAGAGTATTCTAGCCTGGAGGGCAGCAGACAGCAGGGCACATGGGCATGAGAAGGCAGCATTGCTTGGGGAGAAGGAGAAGTTTGGGGGGGCTGGGGTATTCAGTACAAGGATAGAGCCACAGGAAATGAGGTTAGCAGAACAAGAGGTAAAGTTATAAGCTGTGCTGAGAAATTTGAGTTTTTCTCTACAGGCAGTGGGAGAGCCTTGAAAAGAGCCATGCACGTTTAGATGGTGCTCTAGAAAACTGACCATTAGCAGCATGGCAGATCCCACTGTAGAGGTGAGAGGAAGAAGGAAAGAAAAGGTAGAAAAGTTCGGTGATGCTATTCAATACTGTGCATGTATTAATGCTGCTATAGTATTACATATCTATATCTATATCTATATATCTATACCTATGTCTATTTCTATATCTTAGGGCTACAGTAAGGGCACTCCACTGAATGATTAAGAACAACAGCTCTTAGTTCAGATCCTGGCTCCACCATGTACCAATTGTAAAACCTGGAACAAGTTCCTTAAACCCTCTGGGCCTCAATTGCCTTATCTATAAAATGTGTATTCCTCACATGACTATAGTGAGGCTTAAATGAGTTTTAAATACACAAAAACACTGAAAAACACTGAAAAGAGTATGTATGGCATATATATGCTAAACATTGTACCTAGATAAAATTTCAGGCCATAAAATTTCAGTGCTCTAACTGAGCACTTCGTATACATTATTTCATTTCATATTTAAATTTACCCAACAAAACACATCCTACTTTCCTTTCTTTTTTTTTATTCTTTGTAAAACTTAAAGCTCAGAGAAACTGAATCATTGCTGTCGTGATTAGCTGTTACTTGGAAGAGCTGGGGTAGAAACCCAGGGTGGCTTCCCAAACCAATACTCTTTAAACATTCCCTATTGAAAGAGAGCGATTAGGAATGAAAATCTTAGGTACTTCAGTCTTGAGATGCGCAGAGTATATAAAATAACCAGTGGAAATATTGCTGATGGAAAAGCCTGGCTTTAATGCCTTTTAAAGAGTTCCCTCCGTCGCCTCACCCCAGTCACTCTGTGTGTGTGTGTGTGTGTGTGTGTGTGAGAGAGATTTTCCAGATTGACTCTGACCAGAGCTAATTGTTCTCATGATTTTGAGAAACTTCAATGAAGTTTTGCTTTTGGACAGATCCATCAACCAAAGAGCAGATTTCTACATTTTCACTCTTGGCTAAGTTCTTCTTCTATCCCTCCCTTCCTCTTAGCTATATTTGGTGGAAGTTTAAATCTGATAAAGATGCGCTGTATTTAAAACCAGTCGGGCTCTATTTCAGAAGATTAGTGTGATTTTATCTGAAAAAGCAAATTTGTAATTATAATTTGAAGTTTCTCTACCAGTAAGACCCTGGCACTGATTTTCCATCCCCAGCGAGAGAAAGCAATAGAGCAATGGAATCCTGGTGTTGGCACAGCCTCCAGTCTAACCACTTGCCATGCCTGAAGTCCTGCCATGGTCCCTGGGCCACCACTTGTACACTTCCAAGATGCAGAGCTTTCTGCTCCCAGGAGTTCTTTCCTCTTCATAACTGGGACACTCTGGCTGTTTAGAAGGTTGTTACTAGTAGCTGAAATATCGTTCTCTAGAGCACCCCTACTCAACCTAATTGGCTCCCAAAGCACTGTTCTGTCCTTTCTCTCCCAGGAGAGCTCTTTTGGCATCTGTAGCCATTACTGTGTTCCTCTTGAGTCTTTCTTTCCTTGGGCTGACATTCAGAGTTTGTTTAGTCATTCCCTAAAAGGGCATGATTTCCATATCCCTTCGGGGAAAGTTGTGCTCTGGAGCTAAGTCAGGTCCACACGGATGCCACTTCCTACTATGAAATCATGGGCCGAACTTTGTTGTCAGATGGTTTCCAATGTAATTGATGTTCTACACTGAACTTGTAAGGAAGTTGTGGGAGATCTGTTGCGTCATTGACATAAATGTGATCCTCCGATAGCTCTTCATTGCACTTGGAAGAAGATTCAAACTCCTGCGCACCAACAGAGCCCAATGGGCTGCAGTCCCCGCCCTTGAACCCCAATTTATCTTTCAGTATTTTCCACTTGCCCTCTCTCCCCCAGCCACACTACCTTTGTTTTGTTCCTTAAACATGTCAAGGGTGTCCCGTAGGGTCTATTCAAGTGCTGTTCCCTCTGCCTGGAGGGTTCTTCTCCTTTTCTCTGTAGAGCTGATTCCTACCTGTCTTCAGGTCTCCACTCTTTTCTTAACCATTCTCTCTCATGTGTTCCCTGCCACCTCAGTCTCTCTCTAGCTCACCACTCTTTTCATTTCTTCACAACCCTTATCAAGATGAAAATCGCCTTATTTACTCACTTGTTTTCTCCTTTAGTATTTTCCCCACCTAGGCTACAGTCTCCATGAGTGGAAGTGATATGCTTATCTCGTTTACGTCTGTGTCCCTGTTGACTGGAGTGGTGTCTGGCACTAGGTGTGACCCACGGGGGTATTTGCTCAATTAATGTGCCTGTGAACCAGCCAATGGGCTGAGCGTGGGGAGGACTCAAAATAAGTATACAGAGTCATGGCATCTTAGAGGCTGTAAAATACTGGAGAGATTGATTCTAATCCACTATGCTTACCCCACAGGTGTCCAATGAGGGTGATGGATGTACCCAATGTCACTCCATAAATTCATGAAAGAGCTGGCACAAGAATCCAGCTTTTAGAGGTGACACTTTTCTTTTTCCAATGAAAAGCAGAATGCACTGGCGTATCCTAAAGCCCTAAATTAATATGGTGTCTTAGTAGGGAAGACTGAGGGTTCTCAGAGCAGGTTTTCCAGAGTGGTCTTGTTGGTACAGAGAAGATTTGGATAGAAAGTACAGAGATGAAAATACACATGGAGGGAAAAGCCCAGAAGCAGAACTCTGGCATATTCAAAGCAGGAAAAGCCTAAACCAGATCTGGTGGGGAAAGAGGGAGGGCTTGAGGAGAGGAGGGGAAGGGAGCTGAGTGGAGGGCAGGCCTTGGCTGTCCAGATAAAGGCCTTGGATCTTGGCTCCTGCACATGGGTGGTCCATGAATGAGAGAGTGAGATTCAGGGGGCTTCACATGGCAATGGTGGACAGAGAAAACAGGAAGAGGAAAGGAGAAAATAGACGAAGACTTGACCAGACATCACTGAGGTGTCCAGCCATTCTGTGATGGTGACCACACCAAGTAGTGATAGCAGAGAGAGGCAGGGTGGTTGAGAATTAAGCGGTTTGTGCAGAGGAGGGAAGCAGGGAGGTGGAGGACACTTGTGGGAATGTTCCCAGGGCTTTCTGCAGCATGAAGCACTCAGGGTTCAAGGACCCACCAACTGCATCCTCAATGACGTTCCCAATGAGCTGACAACACCTGGGTCACATAAATGACCTCACTCCTCAACAGTGCCTTCCTCGCTTCCTTGGAGGCACCTGGGGGCCCTGCCACAGACAGGTGTCTTGGAGTCCAACAAGCTGGTTTTCTAGGAAGCAGCTGTGTGAAATTGAATGTTTTTGCATTTTTTGGTCTCACAGTTTTCTCATCTGTACAAAGGGAAAAAAAATGCCCACCACCTATAACTCTTGTATAGATTATATGAGAATTTGTGTGTAAAATGCAAACAACAATTTACTGCAACAGGAAGTATGCATAACATATTTGTTCCCCTCTAGTCTTCCTTCTGTGTGTAACCTGGACCTCCTGCTTCACCCCCGATTTTGCATTGATTTCATTGATTGATTCATTTGAGAAGAATATTCCCAATGGAGGAGTTTGAAAGTCATAGTTTTATAGAGTGCTATAACTGAACAGGAATTTAAGGTCATTTAGTCCACGAGTTAAAATTTGTGGCTAGAAGAGATGGTATTTTTTGGGGTGGGGGGAGGAGGGTGAAAGGGTCAGGGTTGTAGAATTGTTTAAAATTTTTGAATCAATTGCCATTTTAAAATTAGGAGGTTTCACACATTGAGAGATTTCTGGCATATCTTGTCAAATCTGAAGGTCCAGTAGCTCAGAGCCTGCCACGTTTTGGCTGTTAGCTGGAACCAGTTGTCTATCCTCACCCTGTTCAGCTCTATTTGTTTCCTAGGGCTGCCTAACAAAGTACCCTCAAGCTGGATGGTTTAAACAACAGAAATCTATCATCTCACTGTTCTAGAGGCTAGAGGTCTGAGATGAAGGTGCCAGCAGGGTTGGTTCGTTCTGAGGGCTGTGACAGAGGATCTGTCTCAGGCTTCTCCCCTGGCATCTGGGGGTTTCTGGCAGTCTTCGGCAATTCAGAAGCATCACTTTGATCTCTGCTCTTATCTTCATATGGCACTCTTGCAAGCTTGTCTCTGTGTTCAAATTTCTCTTTTTTATAAGAACACCAGCCTTATTGGATCAGGGGCCACTCTAGTGACCTCATCTTAACCAATTACATCTGCAATGACTCTTATTTCCAAATAAAGTCACATGCTGAGGAGCTGAGGCTTAGGACTTTAACATACGAATTTTTAGAGGACACAGTTCAGTCCATAACACCACCAGTTGACAGCATCTCTACCACCAGTCTCCTGGTACCCGTCTGGCCCCTGTCACATGTCAGCAGGCAGTGAATGGCTAACTTTTGGTTAAAAACCTCCCTTCTGTCATTGAGGACCTGGGACCTTAGTCTTTATTTATTTATTTATTTATTTATTTATTTATTTATTTATAAACATCTTTATTGGAGTATAATTGCTTTACAATGGTGTGTTAGTTTCTGCTGTATAACAAAGTGAATCAGTTATACATATACATATGTCTCCATATCTCTTCCCTCTTGCGTCTCCCCCTAGTCTTTAAAGTACTGATCAGCTCCAAGGTCTGAAGTGGTTAGGGGGTGGGTGCTCACACACAGTGGTTCTTGAAGTTGGCACACGTGGTGGCTGGTGGAGCTGGGATGTGTCCTTCCTCATGGCCAGTTCACTCAGCCCTGTGTCCCTCCCTCAGTCAGAGAGGACGGAGTAAATGGTGCGGTTTCCACACCGGTAACTCAGACATTGGTGAGAAGTGAAAAGTCAAGAAGGAGCATTAGTTTGGTGGGGGCAGGTGACAAGCAGGGCTGTGACAGGTGGAGCCTGAGGTGACATCCTAGGAGAACTTTCCAGGAGGCAGTGGAAATGCAGGATTGGTGTGCTCACGCCTGCCCTCTGAACCAGTCGAATCAGAATCTTTTCCCATTTGGCGAGAACCTCATCAGGATGATAGTTTGTTAGAAATTCATAAACATTTGTAATCTTTCCCCTAATGTAAGTTGATAATTAGGAAGCATTACACAGATTCCCAGAGGAAAAAAGATTTTGAGGTAAAACACAGTTTGCCAGTGTTTTATTTTGGAAAAGAAATGTTCCTTTTTGTGTTATTCTATGAATAGCAAGGGTGGGTTTTTTCCTGACCAAAATGCCAGTTAAACTATATTTTAATAATTTTCTCAATGTGTCAGCTGCCAACAGCACTTTAAATAATAAGAATTCGATCCCTCCTAAATAAGGTAGTAATTCTATTAAAAAATGCTGGAGGCCCCAGAGCTCAGGGTCTAAAGAACTGAACCACAAGCTTGCTGCAAGGTTTACAAAATTCTGAAAGCCCAAACACAAATTTACCATGCTTTGCTAGGGATCCACCATATACCGCAATCCCAGTGAGTAATTATAACTCTTAGGAGATGACTAGGAATATTCATATAATTCTTCTCATTTGGGAATCTCTAAACTCCATGTGATCAGGTAGGAATTACTGTCTTCACTTACAGAAGAGACAACTGAGGCTTAGAGAAAAAACAAACCTCATCCAAGATTGTGCAAAAAGGTAAGTGGCCGAGCTAGGAGTAGTCACAGCGGCCACACTCTGGGGTGCCATATGCCTTGGCCACCTTCTGGAGCCAAGGTGGCCACAGTCAGTGCCGTGACAATATGGTCCCCACGTATTTACATTTTTGGGTGTTAGAAGTGGCCACAAATTTGCATTCATAAATGGTTTGACTTTGTAGAGCTAATGCATTGAGGATCAGAGAAAGAAATAAGTACAAGGTCCAAGCAAAGTACTTTATTCATGAATGGTCACTGTGTGCCAGGCCATATATCCATACATTCAGTTCTTGAGCTAGTTTATATCCCATATTAACACCACACAACCCTATTATTAACATCATCATCGCCATCATCATCAACCATTTTAGAGTTGAGGAAGCTGAGGTCCAAACTATCTATCTATCTATCTATCTATCTATCTATCTATCTATCATCTATCTATCTACCTATCTATCTATGTGTGCAGCACATAGCAAATTATTTAGCAGGCTCTGTACATATATACTCAATTCTTTTTCAGTACAAATCTGTGTATCTCTATGTGGGGTACACATTGTTATGTCCCTATGAAGATGTCAAATGCTACCTCTTCTCTTTCCACTAGAATAAAAATTAAAAAAAATGGTTGGGAAAGGCAAGGAATCCAAGTTACCTGGAATGAAGAATAAATGTAAGAACAACTCATGCTAAAATTATGGAAAACTCTTGGGAGAATTTACCAGGACTCAACTAAAAATAATTTTATTTAGAAATAATTCAAACAAACTGACATATAAAAAATTCTATAACAATGTTTTAATCCAATACCTAGAATTCGCAAATGTGAACATTTAGCTATTTTTCACTTTGACATTTTTTAAACTACTCTGGAGAGAATCTAAGTCTACTTACATCCCTCTCTGACCGTGTTTTTCTTGCTGCATCTCCAGAAGTCTTCAGAATTTTGAAATTGTTCTGCATTCTTCTCATCCATACTTTATGCTTTGATTACTCAGGTATACATAACAATTTGTAGAATTGTGACTTAATTGGCATGATGTTGTTATTTGTTAAAATGCTTTCCAAAAATTTGTATTCACAAAGTATACCAAACATGTAAAAATATAGATAACAGTAGAATAGACACAGATATTTATATAATACAGATTTGACACATGTGAATATTTTATTTTCTTCAGATATTTTCTCTTGAAAGATATAAAACATTACAGATTTGGCTAATGGACCGTTCCTCATCCACATCTCCCCCTACCTCTACCGTACAATCCCATTCCCTTTCTTCCCTCCCTGAGAAAATCTTTTCCAGAACTCTATTACTGTTTTCTATGTTCTCTGTTTTTACTATATAAAAGTAGCCCTAAACAATACAGAATGTTGTGTTGAATATTCTTTTTAAGATTTGTATACCGGTATCTTCATTTCTCTCTCTCTGTCTCTCTGTCTCTCTTTCTCTGTCTCTATCTCATCTCTTTATTGTTCAAATAAAAATTTGAGAATCATTCATGTTGATACATGATGCTTTATTTAGGTCAACTGCTATTTAACATACCTTTTATTTATCCATTATTCTTTTAATGGGCATATAAATAGTTTCCTTATTTTTTATTACAAACAATACTATAATGAACACCCTCACACATGTCTCCTTGTACATTTTTGTCAATATTTATTCTGGGTAGCATGAATGCATCCAGAAGTAGAATTGCAGATCACTGAGTACATATATCTCCAAGTTACTGGATTTTGCCAAATTGCTCTTCAGCATGGTTGTGGCAATTTATATTGCTACTAGCAGTATAGGAGATTTTTGTTATCTCCATATCCTCTCCAGCACTTGATATCATCAAATATATTTTTTTTAAATTTCATATTCTTAATGTTATGAAATAGCAATACATTGTTTTAATGGTGTCACTTGGTTTAATTTGCATTTTTCTGATTGCTAGTGAGTGGGACGATGTTTCCCATACTTATTGGCCATTAAGGTTTTTTCTATGAATTACAATACCTTCTAAATTCATTGACAATTTTTTTACTATGTTGTCTTTCTATCTCAGTGATTTGATGGAGTGTGTGCATGTATACTAAAATATATATAAGATAATTTATATAATTTATATGTTTTATTAAATGCTTTGCAAATACCTTATCCCAGTCTGCAGCCCATCTTTTTTTCTTATAGTGTCATTTAAATCACAGAATTCTTTATTTTCAATATAATTACATTTAATTCATCTGTTTTCTCTCAAGAGTGGTCTATGAATAGAAAACTCTTTTAGTCTTTTTAAATTATCATTATTAATCTGTCAATATTGATAATAATTTTGTTGAGTATAGAATTCTAGATGACACAGTTTCCTTCCCTCAAAACTTTGAAACATTCTTCTTTTTCTCTTTCTCTTTCCCCTCCTCCTCCTCCCCTTCCCGCCCTCTTCCCCTTCCCCTCCTCCCCCTGAACCTCCCCCTCCTCCTCTTTCTCTTCCTCTTCCCCTCCCCCTCCTCCTCCTCCTCTTTCCCCCCTCCTCCTCCCCTTCCCTCATCTTTTTCGCCTGAACCTCCCCCTCCTCCTCCTCCCCTTCCTCATCCTCTTCCCTCTCCTCCTCCCCCCTGAACCTCCCCCTCCTTCTCTTTCTCCTCTTCATCCCCTGCCCCCCTGCTCCTCCTCCTCTTCTTCCCCCCCTTCCTCCCCTCCTCCTTCCTTTTCTTCCTCTTCCTCCTCCTCCCCCCTCTTCCTTCCTTCCAATCTAACTGGCAGTCCTCATACAAAATCCATATTTTCTTGCAAAGTTGTCTAACTATGGATTTATTACTCATCTTCTTCAAGATTCAATGTTCTCCCTCAAACCAAAGAATTCTATCTTTTATTAGTTTGGGGCTATTTTCATCTGCTATCTTTTTGATAATTCCTTCTATTCTCACCCTTCAGAAATTCTGTTAAATATTTGTTGGACCTTCTAACTCTGTCTTCCATGAGGCTTAATCTTGCTTTCATAATTTCCATCTCTTTTTCACACTGTGAGGTATTCAGGGTAATAACCTCAGTTTACCCATTCTCTTTCAGCTTTGTCTAATGTGCTTTTTCACTTAAAAATGTAGAAAGTTTTAAAAAATAAGTGTGCATATGTGTGTGGATATGTAAATATTATAACTACATATATACACATATGACTTATATAAATATAAATAAATGTCTATCTCTATTTTTTCCTTTATCTATTTTAAAAAATCTGAGTCAATCCTCTAATTTCAACCAACACAATACAGGCTAGAATCTGGTTTTCTCCTCTCCATATTTGTAACTCCTTTCACAGCAGTGAGAAATCTGTATCCCATTATCTTCAATATATTTACTCATTTGCTGCAGTTTAGAATACACAGAAAGCCATTTCAGTATTGCTAAACCACACCACTGTGAAAAGCAAACCTACTAACTAAAGTTCAAAATTTATTTACCACTTTTTACATACAATTTACACACTTTGAAGTGAACAAATCTTAAATGTACAGTTCGAGGCAGTTTGACAAGTAAATACATCCCTGTAAACCATACTACCTCTAAGACATAAAACATTTTCATCCTCCAGAAATTTTCCTGTATTCCTTCCTAGTAAATTCCCCCTTCTTGGTTCCCAACTGGAGGCAACCACTGTTCTGATTTTCCACCATAGATTCATTTTGCCTGTCCTACAATTTCATATAAATGACATTATATGGTATGTTCTGCTTTGTGTGAAGCTTCTTTCACTCACTATAATATCTGCAAGATTCACTAATATTGTTGAATGTACCAAAAATTCACTTAAAGTTATTGCTGAGTAATATTTTATTATGTTATGATTTTCTTATCCATTTTCTTATCCATGGACACTTGAGCTGTCTCCAGTTTTCAGCTATTACGAATAAATTTTTTATTCACATTTTTGCACAAATTTGTTTGAAGGCATATGTCTTTATTTCTCCTGGGTGAACCCCTAGGATTAGAATTATGGGGTCAAAGGTAGGTCTATAATTAATTTAAACATGCAAACTACTAAACTTTTTCAAATAGATTATGCCATTTTACATTCCCGTTAGCCATATAAGAGATCCATGTTCCACATTATCACAATCTTGACTTAAACAGTCATTACAATTTCAGCCTTTCTAGTGGGAGTGTGGTGGCATCTTATTGTGCTTTTAATTACATTTCCCTGATGACTAATAAGGCAGAAAACTTTTCAGGTGCTTATTGGCAATTTTCATGCCTTCCTATGTGAATTATTTGTTCATGTCTTTTGCTCATTTTAAAAATTAGCTTTTTCTTTTCATTGTTGAGTTGTAAGAGCTCTTTATAGTCTGAATAAAAGCTTGCTGTTAGATAAATATTTTGCAAATGTATTGTTCATTTTCTTAAATTTGTTTCTAGGTAAGCAGAAATTTTTTAAAAAAATAATAAAATCTAACTTCTGAATTTTTTTTTCTTTTACTGATATTGTGTTCCATGCTCTAAGAAAACTTTGTCTACTCTTAGGTTGTGGAAGTATTCTCCTATGTTTTCCTATCTAAATGCTTTACAGTTTTAGCTTTTACATTAAATTAAAATTAATTTTTTGTATGGTGTCAGGTAAGGGTTGAGGTTCATTTTTATCCCCATGCGAATATCCAGTCTGTTAAAAAGACTTTGGGGAATTCCCTTGTGGTCCAGTGGTTAAGGCTTCCACTCTAGGGGTCACGGATTCACTCCCTGGTCAGGGAACTAGGCTCCCGCAAGCCACACTGCGTAGCCAATAATTAAAAGAAAAAAAAAATTTGTATTCATCATTTAATCCCTTTGACATTTTTGTTGAAAATCTAATGGATCTCTTATTCTGTTTCACTGATTTATTTCTCTATTCTTATGTCAACACCACAGTCTTGTTTAATGGAGCTGTGTAGTAAGACGAAGCCTGGTATGTCAAATCCTCCACCTTTGTTCTATTTGTCAAGATTGCTTTGGTCGTTTTAGATTCTTTGCATTTTCATATAATCTGCTTGTCATGTTTTTTTTTTTTTTTAGCCAGTTTGAATTATGATTAAGATAGTGTGGAATCTATGAGTGAATTAGATAGAATTGATATCTTAGCAATATTGAGACATTGAGACTTCAATTCATGAACATGGCATATCTCTTTATTTATTTAGGTTTTCTTAATTTATCTTAGCAATTATCACAGTTATTAGTGTAGAGGTCTTGTACATATTATGTAAAATTCATTACCAGGTATTCTATGCTATTTAAAATGAATTTTAAACTTTAATTCTCTAGTATATATAAATAAAGTTTATTATTTTATATTGATCTTATATCTTGAGGCTTTATTAGTTCTAAATGTTCTGTTCATTTATTTATTTATTAGAATACTGAGTACTTTCTAAACAATCGAACTGAGAAAAGAGACAATGTTACCTTTTTCTTCTCAATGTTTATGTCTTTATTTTTCTTGCCTTGTTTATCTGATTAGAATCATCTTTACCTTGTTCCTAATGTTAGGGGAAAATATTCTGTTTCTTCATTTAATATGATGTTATGGATTTTTCATGCGATCCCATTTTCTGATTGGGGGAGTTTCCATCTACTCATACTTTGCTGAGAGTTTTTATCATGAATAAATGCTCACTTTTGCCAGATGAAATTATCTCTACCTATGATTGATTTTCAAGTGTTAAAAGTTTACTCCTGGGAAAAAACTTCATTTGACCAGAGGTCTATAATTTTCTTTTTTTTAACATATGACAGGATGAAATATGCTGATCTTTTGTTAATGATTTAAAAATTTATACTAACAATGGATATTGGTTTAAGATTTACTTATAATATTTTCCCCAAATTTCAGTATCAGGGTTTTGCTGGTCTTTTAAAACAACTTGGAAAATATTCATATTCATATTCATATTTATATTTCCAATTTTATCTTACATTAGTTTTGAGAAAGGCTCTGTCCATTTTATCTAAATTGTTCATAATACTTTCTTGATATCCTTTTAAAATCTGTAGTACTGCTAGTAATATCCCCTTATTCACTCCTGATATTGATAATTTCTTTTCTCTTTTATTTTTTAGATCACTTCTGATTGGAGTTTATTGATTTATTAATAATTTTGACAAAGCAGTTTTTGTCTTTTTAAAATTTTATTTGATGCCCATTTTCTAACCCATTAATTTCTGCTTTTATCTCTATTTCATTTTTACTTATTTTAGGTTTAATTTGCTCTTCTTTCTTAACTTCTTCTGATGGGAACCTAGTTGATAAATTTTAAACCTTTCTTCTATAATGCAATATAAGTATTTAAATTATATATAAATATATTTAATATTTATATAACCCTATTTAATATTTATACAACTATATTTAAATTATATATAATAATTTAAGCATTTAAAGTTATAAATTTGTATTTATACCTTGCTCTAGTTGTGTTCCATAGATTTTGTTATATTATGTTTTCATTATCATTTAATGAAAAATATTTTCTAATTTATCTCATTACTTCTTTGAGTCATAAGATATTTAGAAATTTATTACTTAATTTCTAACTGTTAGCGGCTCTTCTGGATATCTTATCATTAATATCTAATTTTATTGTGGTCAGAGAATATGCTCTGTATAATTGTGTTCTTTTGAAATTTATTTAGACTTATTTTTTAGCCCAGCATATGATATATCTTGGTGAATAGTCCATGTACACTTTTTAAAAATATAATCTCTATAATCTCTGCAGTTCTGGTGTGTAATGTATTAAAAATATCAATTAGGTCACATCGTTGATATTTCTGTTAAGATATTCTATATCCTTACTGATAATTTTATCTAGTTACACTGTATTTATATTTTAAATTTCTATTGTTTGGTGCTGACAAATTTTTCATCTTCCTAATGAATTTACTCCTGCTATGACATGCCCATCTTTTCTCAGAAAATACTCCTGTCTTCAAGTCTATTTTGTCTGATATTAATACAACCATTCCACTTTTCTCACAGTTACTATTTTCATGGTACTTACTTTTCTATTATTTTTCCTTTCATCCTATATGTGTCTTTGTATTTAGAGTTCATCTTTGGTAGACAACATATAGCTGATAATGCTTTTATGCCCAATCTGGAAACCTTTGCTGTTTAATTAGAGTGTTTTGTGTTTTATTTAATGGAATTATTGATACTTAAAGGTGATGTAATAGCAATTATTTATTTCACTATTA
The DNA here is from genome assembly GCF_009873245.2 of Balaenoptera musculus. NCBI lineage: Eukaryota > Metazoa > Chordata > Mammalia > Artiodactyla > Balaenopteridae > Balaenoptera > Balaenoptera musculus. Next base: position 168,796,568 of record NC_045786.1, read on the forward strand.
CAATCCTTCAAGGTTAGTTCATCATTCTTTCATTTTTTATTATTTTAGAATTGTTTTACATAATTGTGAATAATTAATAAGTAATGATAAAATAATCCTAAGGATGATAAAATTGAAAAATATTTCAGATATAAGAAAAATAGAATCACTAAGATCTTATCATGTATTTTAAATTTATAAATGAATTCAATGGGCCTTTGTGGTAATTGCAAGATAGAATGAGTTTTATTCTATTAAAATATTCTTAAAAATGCTTTGTTCTTTGGAAGATTGCTATGAAATAAGAAAAGCCACAGAACACCAATTCTTACAAATTCTGTTCAGAAAAGGATCAAGATAGCAGAGTAGGAAGACCCTGAGCTCACCTCCCCCCATGGACACATCAAAACTACAACTACATGTAGAGCAACTCTCACTGAGAACAACCTGAAGACTAGCAGAACAGCTCTTCTACAGCCAAGGCTATAAAGAAAGAACCATCAAAGTCTGGTAGGAGAGGAGGAGAAGTGATCTAGTCAAGACCCACACCCCTAGTGAGTGACCCAGAAGAGAAGAGGGGTACCACAGGCTTGAGGATCCTCCCTAAGGAGTGAGCCCCATATTAGGCACCCAGCCACGGGTCTGACACTGGGAAGATGAGCCCCCGTAGCTGGTTTGAAAACCTGTGGGGTATATAGGAGTGTTGTATAAAACCAAGACGCCACTCTTGAAGAGCACAGACACAGATTTGTTTGCTCCCAGTCCCAGTGCAGAGGCAGCCAATTGAAAACCACCTGGTGCTCTGGCCAGCCAGCCAGGACTGCCCCAGCATGCACCCCACCCAGCCCACACTAGACTCCTCCTCCAGACCCTCCTACTCCAACCCCGCTCCTTGTTAAGGCAGAAACTGCCATTGCCAAGGCAAGTGCAGGAATCAGGGAAGGAGTGGGCTTGGGCTCTGATCCTGCCATCAGCCAGGGTGGAGACCCAGAGCCAGCTCAAAAGTACAGGGAATATATCCAGTATTTTATAATAACGTTTTATGGAGTATAATCTGTAAAGATATCGGATCACTATGTTGTACACCTGAAACTAATATAATATTGTAAGTCAAATATAATTCAATGAAAAAAGAAAGAAAGTGGTCTAAAGGACCCGGATAACACATCAATGTTTAAAGTACTTGTTAATTAATTCAGTAACCTGGCTTGCATCAGAGACAGTTTATACTAACTATATTTTGCTTGTCTATGGTCACATTTTCCTGTTGCATATCTAGTAATCTTTGATTCTATCCCAGATATTGTAAGTGATACACTGTAGAGACACTGGATTTAGTTATGTTTCTCTGAGGAGTGTGAATTTCTTTTCTAGCAGGTAGTTAACTTGGCTGCAATAAAACGCCCAACTCTGTTTCCCCTATGTAAACAGCATCTCAGATGTCACCTCGGTTCTCTTCAGCTCTTGTTTTTGCCAGATCCTATGGAATCTCCCAATTGTGTCTAGTTCAGCAGTTAGCCAAGGATTCAGGCAGGCTCCTTGAGACTCACGCCTTCTAATTCTCCCTGCTTTCTAGCATCTTCCTCCTTACTAGTTAGCCATGCAGCCACCCTGGCAGTCCTAAAGTCTTCCCTCTTATACATGAAGCCAACCAGATGATGCCTTTCTCCAGGCAATGCTGCACAGGCTGGAGTGTGCTCTCAGACAAAAAGTCACAAGCATCCAAGTCTCATCCAATTCAGTTCCTGCCTTTCAAGAATAGACTTCCCTCCAGTTTTTGCCTGCTTTTGGTTACTCTCTAGTACCTTCAAATATTTGATAGTTTTTTCTCTTTCAGGTTTATAATTGTTACTGTAAGAAGGTTATTTCAACCAGTCTATTTCACCATTATTAAGAACCAAAATTTTTTTTTTTTTAGTTTGGTTCTTAGTTTCAACTACTATAATTTCTATTTCTAGAAGTCTTATATAATTATTTTTCTAATCCTATCTTTTTTTTTTTTTATCACAAGTTACCTTTCTTTCCTTATGGTTTCAGTTTTTCTACTGTCTCTTTAATTATTTCAAACACACTTATTTTCAGGGATCTTTTGGATTCTCCTAGAAGGCTTATGGTCTCATCTCTTGCCCCAATGTGGGTATTAAATTTCTAGTCACTAAAACCTATAAGCATATCCAAGTCCTGTAGGCCACCAAAACTTCAGCTCTAGCTTATATATGGCTTTGAGTTCCCTCTTTATTTCTAAAACTTGGTTATTTTTCTTCCCTTGAGCAAACCTACACACATTTACATTTTATTCATTGTATTTGATCCTGTGTTTTGTTTTCTTGGTAGGAAGAGAGAGCTGGCTCTTCATCACAGTATGAAATAAGGTTTTAAGTGTATTGCTGAACATAATGCAGAAATTGAATATAATGACCAATTGCCACGTACTTACAAATATCAAAATTCAGGAAATTTGTAACATGATAAATTACAAAGGTTGACTCTTAAAAGGCAGATAAACACACTCTTGCCCTTAGGAGTTTTCATTCTGTTTATCACACTAAACCTTAAATCTGTTCTCTTATAAACATGCATGGATTTTCCTAACTGCATTTCTATCAGCAGTGGAAAGTAATACATTCCCATGTTTCCACTGACTGGAATTCCTATAGCACAAGAGTTACAAAGACTCTATTGTCTGTTCCATAAGCAACTTTACCAGTCTGCTGTGGCAGCCACAATGGGAATGACTACAACTCTGAGTCAATTCACAGAGCTTAGGGGAATCCTTACCAATGCTCTTCTGACATCCCAGTACCCTACAATTCCACGTTTGCAATGTCTCTAATTCCTTTGGAAGACTGGGCGAGTGGAATGTTGAAATTTCCAGTAACCCAAAACCTCCACAGTCTGTCACACTTCAAACCCAGAGCTCTGCATCCAACCGAGAATTCAAAACACTATTTTCACACTTCACTTCTGACCAAAGGAAATGTGGTATGTTGGCTTTAGCTTTGAATTTCAATCAATTTAATTCAAAATATATGAAATCAAAGTGTATTTCCAGAACATCTGAGAGAGTCACCAAGTGCCTCGCTTCTTCTTACCCTGTCCTGGTGAAGCTGGTTCTTATTTTGCGTGTTTTAAGTCCCTGTTTGAAGTTCATCCATGGGGCTCAAGTTCTGGCTTGGCTTTCATTCCATGCCACATTTGAAACTCACTTCTCATTTCACATGAAAACCCGAACAGAAGAGCAAATGGGGACTGTGGTAAAAAGGGGTTAGAATCCTGTCCCTCATGAGAGAAACCAAATCAGAGTTTTCTGTACGAGTTTGAAATCAGACTCTAAAGGACAGAATAGATATTAATTGGCAGAAATATCATTTATTGAGCATCTACTGTATGTACCACATTAGGGCCTCATGTTAGAGGACAAATAAATTGCAGGTCTTATAATAATAAGCAAGAGCCAGGCAAGTAACCATTTGTTAAGATAAAATGTGCTGAATCAATAATTCTTGGAGCACATAAATACAGAGGAGCGTTGAGGAAGACTTAAGAAAGGACCAGACGTTTCAGTTGGATTTTGAATCATGAGCAAGAGTTTTCCCAGTGATATAGACAGGGAAGCTGTAGAAAATTAAGCCAAGGGTACTTAGGGTGATGATGAGGGGTTGAATCTAACCAAGATGGTCATGCTCAGTAAGCCAGGGTCAAGGCTGGGTTTGCTTGGCCAAGGCCAAGGTAAGGCACTTCTTTACTAAGAAAAGTCAGTCACCGAGAACCAGAGTAGAGGCCAAAGTAAAGTCTGTAATCTTTTGGGTAAGAGTAACAACAATGCAATTAACATTTCATTGAATGCCCATTGAATATGCTGGGCAGTATTCTAATCATTTACATTTATTAACTCATTTAATTTTTCTGCCCATCCTGGAAGATATGTATTATCACTCTCATTCAAATTTTATATACAAGGAAACTGAGTCAGAGAAAGGGTAAATTCATCCCATAAGGTCACACAGATCACAGACGGCAGAGCCAGTATGGAAACCCTGGTTTTCTGATGCCAGAGTCAGTATGCCTAACTGTCACCTTACTCTGTCTTCTGGGGGGACACTCAGAATATCCTGGAGTGAGATCCTGGCATGGGCATTTTTTAAGAACTCCACAGGTCAGGGAACAAAGAGGTCAGAACCCCTCAAGGATGTGATTGGAGCAATGGGAACAAGGGATGTTCTGGGTGATGGTCCTGAACACTCCTCTCCAGCTCATGCCAGGGGTCTTCTATTAAGGCGGACAGGTGTGTGGGAGGATCTTGCTGGCTTAAGGGCTGAATCTGAGAGGACAGGAAGGAAGGGAGAGACAAGAGGTAGAAAAATAGTAGGCTGTGTTCAGGGTATGGCTCTTTAACAGTAAAGAGTCTGGAAGTGAAGGTCTCCTGGGGGTGACAAGGACTAACCAAAGAGGGCAGAGGGATCAAGGTCTTGGTGAAGATGGGGTCCATTTCCTAAGTCATCAAGCTGGTGGGTGGGGGACAGGTCTGGGTGGTGGGGGTTACTGGATGAGTGTAGAGGCTGGTTCCAAGCAGTTCATTCATAGTGGAAGCTGTTCTTTCACAGGGCACATCAAGAGCCAAGCAGGAACCTGGCCAATCAATCTAGGGGAAAGGGATGGAGTACAGCCTTAGCATGGACCAGGGTGTTGGACAGGAAATCTGAGAAGAGTCTTCAAACCTCAGAGAAGAAGGCATGAAGAAAAGAAGGGATTTGGTGGGCAGGCCAGCAGCCAGGAGGCCACTCAAGTAAACCAGCTCCCAGGGACAGGATGTACACCTGTGTGAGTAATTTCAAGGGTGAGAATATTCATGTTGTCTTTGGAGTTGTGCAGTACACAACCTGCACAACTGCATGTGCTGACACTCCTTGTAGTTCCCAGGACTGCAGTTCTGGTCCCTACTTATTGGTAGGAATGAGGATTTAATAATCTCAGCAATAAGCCCATCCCCACTCCATACTTCTCAAGGCTGATCTCGGCAACTTCGCAAGGCTGGGGCCATGCTGGAGAACTGACTTCCTAAGGGGGCATTTGGGAGCTGAAAGGTAAAGAATTCTTCCTTTTCCTTCTTATCTCTGAGGGTGTGTACTTAACCTTGTAAACCAAGACAGAACCATCTCTATAATTTGCAGGGTCTAGTACAAAATAAAACTGTGGGGACCTTCACCCCCAAAGCAGAGAAAATGTCATTAAAGGTACTAAAATATAAGGATTTTTCTTTTCTTTAGCAGACTCTTGACTTGTCATAGTGGTTTTTATTTTTCATGTTGTTCTAAGTAAAGTTAAAAGTTTAAATTTTTAGCATGGATTTTACTAAATCATCTTCCTATAGTACAGTGCTCGTTTCAAATGTAGTAGCATTTAACTCTTATGTAGAACCACCAAAAATTACACAATTTGTATTTTGTAGGCCCTATCTGCACACGTATTTGGATTTTTCCAGAACAGTGGAAACACCGCACAAAACAAATGCATCTGTTTTTATTCCATGCTCATTCTGCCAACATTCTCTACCCCATCCCCCTGGTGAGTAAAGAAGGCTTGAAAGGAAGAGGAACTGTGGGGTGGGAGATCTCTGCCTTTCCTTCTATGTCATCATTTTCAATGTAAGTGATTGCCTAATACAGGGAAGTCACACGAGTAAGATAAGGTTCCTTGGATGTTGCCCGTTCTTAGAATGCTATTGCCTTCTTTCTGCATTTGAGGCAAGTTTGGGTTTGAAAGGAAAAAGTGGCCCTGTGGGATTGTGAGTGCCCCTGCCCCTCTCCTCTGAGTCAGAGATGAAACACACTGACCTTGGGCTCACTTGGAGTCTCTCTGAAACTCCCACGCATCGTGGGTCCACTGGGATTCTGTGCTTATGGGCACAGTGATCCCTGTATCCAAAGGAGCAGCAAGGAAGGTGTATGCACATATTCAGTTACAGAACACAAGGTCAAAGATAAGTTGGTAAGAATCTCAAGACAGCCACTGCAAAGCATCAGACCAAGTCCTGGGGCCTTTGAGTGTTGCAGGGCCCTGAGTGACTGCACGGGTGGAACCCCTGGGAAGTCAGACCGTCCAGAGGCACTCAGTGTCCATCACCTGCCTGGTCCAGGACCATCAGAATCACAGACACTCTCATGGGTCAGTTGCACCCCAGAGCCTGATTTTTTTTTTTTTTCTGGGAATAGCAACAGCGTTTGTCGGAAAAGCCTTGTTATCTTTTTAATAGACTTCTTTTTATTGGAGTATAGTTGATTTACAATGTTTTGTTAGTTTCAGGTGTACAGCAAAGTAAATCAGTTATACATACACATATATCCACTCTTTAAAAAAAAAAGAGTGAATCATGTGCTTTTAAAGCCAAAGGTCACCTTGGTTATTATCTGAACCAAGAGTTTCCAAAGTGTTTTGGTTTGTTCATTTGTTTTCATTTTTAAATGAGAGAACTTTTCCTTCAAACCAATTCCTACACTATCTTCGTCTATTCAGGCTGCTACAGCAAAAATACCATAGACTGGGTGGCTTGTAAACAACAGAAATTTGTTTCTCATGGTCCTGGAGGCATGAAGTCTGAGATCAGGTGCCAGCATGGTCGGGTGAGGGTCTTCCTCTGGTCCCAGACTTCTCCGTGTATCCGCACCCAGCAGAAAGGGGTAGGGAGCTCTGTGGGATCTCTTTTATAAGGGCACTAATCTCATTCATGAGGGACCCATCCTCATGATTAATTACCTCCCAAAGGCTCCACTTCCTAACACCACCACATTGGGTGTTAGAATTTCAGCATATGAATTTTGTGAGGGGACACCTACATTTAGACCATGACTCACATCTATCCAATATATAAAATAGAGCAGGGTGGGGAAGCCAGAGCCCACCTCACTCACTCTCTCCCTGATCCCAGTTACCCCTGACACATGTGCATGACTCTGTGGATACAGTTACACAGATACAAAACAAATCGAAACAAAACAAAAACTTATCTGATCCATGCAAATTTCTTATGCATAATATATAAAGAAATTTTAAACTCGAAGCAATTTGGTCAGGCTCTTCAAGCCATTTAGGGACCTGCTGCCTTTTACAGTCAGGTCTCCTACACGTGGTTCTCAAAGTAAGGTCCCAGGACCGGCAGCACCAGCCTCATCTTGTTAGAGATGTAAATACTTGGGCTTTTCCAGGCCTTTCACATCAGAAGCTCTGGGAGTGGCAGGGGGCAGTACTCTGTTTTAACAAGAGCTCCAGGCAATTCGGATGCAGGCTCAAGTTTGAGAACCACTGGCTTCCATGTTCATTGCACTTGTGTAATTATCTCCAGGGTAGAAAACTGATCCTCGGAGCCTGTCTGGTCCACTAAGGGAAGGTTCTAATATTGTTTTCTTTCTTATCCTGAGAACCAAGTCCTGTTACCTGTGAGGGTATGGGGTGAGGTGAGGAGAGGCACAGAGGGCCCTGGCTAAACACACACTGTGTGCCAGACCCCTAGAGATGTACTATCTCAGTAACCACCAGAGCAACCTCTGATGGTGGTCAATAGCATCTATCCAGGAGAGGAAACAAACACAATCTTTGGGCTTAACTTCAAATTGCTGGTGAAACTGGTGTGCCACCTCCCAATGCTCTAGTTTACTCAGAAATGTACCTTCTTCTGTGTGCTTCCAATGGTCCTCCTTCATCCCCTGCTGCTGCCGGCACCACCTTCACCACTAGCATGTGCCAGGCTCTCAGTCAAGCTTTCTGCATGTAGATCTCACTGCTCCTCACCACTGATGCATTAACGTGCCCATTTGTCAGAAAAGCAAACTGAAGTGAGGAGAGGGGACAGGGCAAGCCAGTCAGGGAGCAGGCATTCGCAGCTCAGCAGTCGAGTCCATTGGTTAGCTTCAGTTTCTATTTGTTTCACACTTTTCTGATGTTTTGATTCATATTGTTTGAAAATTGTAATATAGCACATTGTAAGATTTCAATTTTAATTAAAAATGTGCACAGTAAAAATGAAATAATTTTCCTCCCACTATTGACCCCAGTTCCTCAGAATGCCTCCCATGGGAAACCACTTGAACCAATTTCTTATATAACCTTCAAGAGATAGCCTGTACCAGTACAATCAATACGAGTATCTGATCTGCCTTATTGCTGCACAGGAGTTGGTGTTCCGTAGGTATGGATTTTTGTATGCACATGGCAATGTAATTTGGAGCATGTCTTGTAGTAGTTGTATGTATCTGCATGTATATATCTATATGCATGTATATATCTATATGCATGTATATATCTATATGCATGTATATATCTATATGCATGTATATATCTACATGCATGTATATATCTGTATGCATGTATATATCTATATGCATGTATATATCTACATGCATGTATATATCTATATGCATGTATATATCTGTATGCATGTGTCTGCTGTATGTATCTGCATGTATGCATCTGCATGCATGTATCAGCATGTATCTGCTTCATTCTGTATAACAGCAGCATTGAATTCCTATGCACCATCTTTATTGAACCAGTGCCCTAATGTTGGGCATTTAGGTTGTTTCTGGTCCTTTGTTATTGCAGACAGCTTTGTGATGGTTGGTCTTGTGTCTATGTCTGAGCACATATAAGTGTTTCTGCTTATTCCCTGGCCATTCTTCCCCTAAGAGATCAAGTCTAGTCTGCAAGATTCCTTCCACATTCCTTCTAGCATTCCATGGGGATAAGCTTTCCCTCGTGTTTAAATATTGACTCTTCAACTAAAACTTTCAATCCCTTGAAGACAAGCGTTTTATTTTTACCCACTTTGGGTGCCTACTTTTCCCTATCTCTGGGCAGCTTCACCATCATGTGCAGGAAAGTTCAGAAAAAGAGCCCCTTTATCTGCACTGAAGCATCAGGGGTCAGTGCTGGTCTGTCATGGTGGCCACAGCTGTTCCTGGCTGGGTGGAGGGCATCACACCACTGTTGCCCTAGAGATGCTTAGATGCACAGCTGCTGAGACCACTAGCCGTGAAAGTAGCCATTGTGCCAAGTGAGCCCCAAGAACAGGTCTTGGACAAGAGTGAAAAACAGCTGGACCAGTCCACGGCCACATCTCACATGTGGGCAGGGCAGAGTGAGGTCGATACTGGACAGCTCCTGTAGAAGGACACTACACATGTCCTTTTGGGAAGGGGCTCAATGCACACACTGCATTGGAATCAATTGTCATCTAACCCTCTGAGAGAGCCTTGGTAGATAAAAGGCTTGTCAAACTGGAGGATGTTGTGGAGTTTTTCCTACACTACTTTTGTGAGCTGACATTGGGAGCCAGGTGAGGGCTTGAAACCCAACACCACTAAACCTGCAATTTAGAGACAGTCACTTCAGTGTGCTTCCCTACATAGCCCCCATGGAAAGTGGCAGGATGGAATCCATGTGCCTTCTCACACAATCTCTCTATGCATCTGCAGTGAGGATGTTGCATAGATGCTGTGGGACCTGAGGACCACATGCCTCACACTAAGTCTTCATGCCCATAAGTGAGGCAGAATGCGGAGGTGGGTGGGTGTGGGAGCATGTGGACAGCCTCTCTGGCTGTTTCAGCTTAGCTAGGGACCCTCATTTAAACACGAATATTTTCACTACAACATGCTTACAGAATCTGTTTTCTCATGTGGTGTCTACTTTGCTTCATCTCTCCAAGGCCTTGCCCACCGAATCTGTCTATGTTGTGTGCTTTCTTCACTCACGGGTTCAGATAGTCATTAATCATTCACTCTCTTAGCAGTGGGATAAGGAACTCTAGTTGTTGCAACAGACAAATCACAAAATCTTGGTTTCAGTTCTTCAGTTCCCCAATGTGGGAGAGAGAGAGAGACAGAGAGGCAGAGGGAGGGAGGGAATAAGGAAGGGAGGGAGACAGAGGTGGAGAAGGGATACTTGCTCTTAACTTCCTCAGGCTGTGAGAGAAGCATCACTTCTGCTCACATTTCCACTGGCGAGAGCTCCGTAACGTGGCCCTAATCATAAGGCGGCTGGGAAACTCCTTCCTGCGAGCCCAGGACAGAAAACGATGTGATGGACACAGCATTAGCTCTACCACACTTTGCCTCTGTCGAGGGGCTTGGGAAAAAGCCATCACACTGAGTGCCTTACCCAGCTCAGAGTGAGTCCTTCAAAGATCGTGCTTTTAGGCAATGTTGACTTCTGCATGGGCTTTCCTTGTGAATCCATGACTGTTATGGATGGAAGAGAAATGCAGTCATCACAGACAGCCCTTGCCTATGAAACCAGAGTAGCTATTTTGATTAATGTGGCCAGTTAAGCTAAACAAAGAGATTGGCCATTACTGGGTAAAATCAGTCACTCCAGAAGCCCCAGGGAGACTTCTTCCTGGAATCAAAGCAAATTAAATCCACAGCTGTGGATGGAGGGGCTCTACAGAGAAACAAGTCCCTCACCCATTGCAGTGGGAGGAGAAATATGGATTCCACTTCGGGAAAGTAAATCGGCAATATATATCATTAACTTTAAGTTTCCCATGGTGTCTGACATAAAGATCTCACCTCTACTCTAAGAATCCATTGCTAGAAACCCTGCAAATATTGGAGGAGAGTAGGGGAAGCATAAACAGGTCCTCACACCTTCACTTAAGGTAGGAAAGATTAGGAACTACTTAGCTGTGCAAGAAGCAGTTGAAAAAAAAAAAAGAAGCAGTTGCATGTTTTGTAGGATAGGCAACTCATGGAAGACTACTCAGAACTTAAAATTATTTTTATGAAGACTTTTTTTATTACAAAGGTTTTTCAAAAATATTGAGAAATGCTCTTGATGTGATAATAAATGGAAAATTGTACACATAATGTGTTTACAGAGTCTGAGCACAGTTGCCTTGAACATAACATTATAGAAATAAGTATAATCACAATAATAAGAGCATTTACTGAAAATAAATCCTCCATGAATGAATCTCACTTAGTTCTCAGCCAAATCTAGGAAGTAGGTGGCTCTGTCCCCATTTGATGGTGAGGGAATAGAGACTCAGACAGGGAAGCTCATTGCTCCTGGTCACCCAGCTGTGGAACTGATGTTGGCCTTGAGGTCTGCATCCAAAACCCACACTCTCAGTGAGGTAGTCCATCTGTGCAAGTCCATTTGGATTCAAAAATAGAAATTGGAGGGATGACTATCCCAACATTAATATGCGGAGGTTAACTCTATAGGGCAGAAATGGCAGTAATTTGGAGGTTTTCTTCATTATACTTTGTTTTCATCAATTTCTGCATCAAACATCCATTACTTTAAAAAATTACACATATATATATGTATATATACACACATACACCCAGGTGACCCTTGAACAACATGGATTTGAACTGTATGGGTCCACTTATACATGGATTTTTTAAAATTAAATTCTGTACTACAGTACTACACAATCCGAGGTTGGTTGAATCCACAGATGCAGAACTACGGTCATAAGGGCTGACTAAAGTTATATGCAGATTTTCAACTGTGTTGAAAGTGGGTGCTCCTAACCCCATATGGTTCCAGGGTCGACTGTCTACCTTGCAACTTAAACAAGTGAGCTCATTCATGAATTGTAAACAAACCACTCTATGCACGAGGGAAAAATGGGCAAATGTATCCACAGAGTAAAAGTATGATTGGGTTGTGAGATGTGGTTATTTTCTCTCTACTGTTTTTCTATGTTCCATACTTTATGACTCACAACTTTTAGAGCAGAAAAAAAAAAAAGAAGTAACCATGTTTACAGGCCTACATTAGTATTATGTCTACCAGATTTCAGGAGACAAACACATCTCTCTACTTCGGAAAAACAAAAGTCAGACGGCCATGCCGCAAAACGAAAGACAAGATTTTTGATTCACCAGGAAGGAGACATGAGGCCAGTGAACATGCTTGTAATGGAACTAAAATGATTTACAGCGGCTGTGTGTGCTCTGGACTCAGGGCTCCGTAGCCCGGCCACGTCCTGCTGCCGTTCGGGCAACCTCAGAGCTAGCACCCTTGGAGGAGGGGGACAGGACTGAAGGGCTGTGTTGAAACTCTCCCAGGCTGAGTCTATGGGACTCCTGGAGGGTGTGCCTTGCAGTTTGCTGTACCTCTGATATCAGGTCTCTATTTATTAGGGAGTTTTAAGACATAGCAAGTGAGCGAGAGAGAAGAAGACAAAGAGATAGAGGGATATGACAAGACTGCAATTCACTTGTCAGATTGGACCTGCTGCCTCTTCTTTTCTTCTGGAGAATGTCTACCTGTGCCAATTAGGATGAAATTTCAAAGTATTATGAACCAAGAAGCCAAAGTTGTCCGCCTTGGGGCTCCTGGTCTCCTGGAGTTGGGAGACAGGGACATTTGTGTCTCTCGCTATTGTTGTTTCCTATGTCTGATTAGGTGTCGGGACCTGGCTCGTCTCTCTCTCTCCTTGTTGTATATGTTCTATATTTTATTTGTTGAACACACAACTTTTAATGTAGACAAAAGAGGAGAACTAACCCTTCTCACAGGCCTACCTATTTCATTTTAGAAATAAGACGCTCTGATGATGGAGAGGCAGAGGATGACGTCTACCTCACTGGCCAGGCTGACTTGCCAATTATCTCTGTTAAGCACATACAGAAGTTACTCCTTTCCTGGATTGAGCCAAGAGAAGCTGAAAGGTTTCAAGATGTATCCTGACAGAAGCTGGGGTCTAGATCCAGGTGAGGGATTGCCTGGGGCACAAATGACCTCAAATCCTTCCTTGTGAGTCCCTTTGAAGTGCATGAGAGCAAGGCTCTGAGACCTAAGCATCCCAACCCCCAACACTCATCTCCTCTCCATCCAGATGCCAACTATGCAGCCAGGAAGCGGCTTCTTTCTGACGGCTTGGAGTGGCATCGGGAGTGGTCAGAGGCAGCCTGATTAAGAGGGCAAAGGCAAGTTGCTTCAACTCAAGAGAAGCTCAGCCCTTCTTGGCTGAGGACTTTGGGGCAGACATTTAATCTCCTTGAGCCAGAGCTGCCTCACTGAGAAAGTGGAGACCAAGAGATACGGCATCTATCCAGGGTCCTGATGAAGATAGGCTGCCTCATAAATGTTAGTACTCCACCCTTCATTCCTCTCCTTGCACTTCTCAGTTCCTGGGCTCTGGTAAATTTCCACTTGAGATAATATTTTCTCTGTCATCCCCAAAGTCTCCCTCTTAACTCAAGTGGTACTAACATGAAATAGAGCTGGTCAAATCTCCCGAATCATTATTCTCATCCCTATCAAACAAACCTGGATTTGAGGATTACTGAGGCTATGGTAAGATGCTGTCACATCTGAGAGCAAGAGTATGGTGGGGCAGAAAAGATGCTTGGACTGGAAGTGAGATGTTTGGTTTCCTTGTCTTGATGCCTTCTGGTAAGTTAGTTGCCCCTTCTTGGCCTCAGTCTCCATACCTGTAAAATGAGGGGTGTTTTGAAAGAGAAAATGAAGCCATGTGTGTGAATATGTTTTGCAAACCTTAGTGCATTCACTCTCATCTCTGTATGCTTGGGAAGTCCTTTTAGTACAGTTATTAATAGGTTTGAGTAATTTTTGAAGGACCAAAACGGCCAGTTTCCTCATCTTGATTATCTGGAATTTGACTAAAACAATTAAGTGCTTCTCCACTGTTTCAGGGCCACTTCCCTCCATGTGGACTTGGGACCAGCCTCTGACCTCTCCAAGGCTCCCTCTCTCCATCCATAAAACGACCAAATACTGCCCACTTCCCAGAAGACTCTAGGATGCTGTAATACTCCCACTCATGTGGTAGTGTCAGGTAAACCCCAAAGCTCTCAGCAATGTGTAGCTAATGAGTGTGCGTTACTATCCCTGAAGTGAACACGGATTTAGTAACTGGGGAATTAACCTAAGCACCTATGGGGCTCCTGATAGTAACACACAAGCTCTGTGATATTTGAGGGCTGGGCCAACTTTCCATCATTGCCGACACACAGCAGGTTTTCAAGCAATAGGCATTTAAAAATTGTATGCATTTATAATATGAATTATCTGGTCAGACTAATTTGTTGCTCTTTCTAACTGGTCATGTTTTATATCAACTTTTCTACTTTGCAAAGTCTGCCTTAATTTCATTCTAATGTAACAAGTCAATCGCAATATTTCATATACCTCAAGAAACCTTGGCCATTACAAATTTTTATATATATATATATATATATATATATATATTTAAAAATATATATTTTTGCTTCAAGCTATTCCTGTATACGTTTCAAAAAGCAGAGATACTAACTCCCGCTCAGCTGAGCATTGGGTTCCTTCACACAGGTGATATTGGTCCCGCTCTTTCAGCTGCTGAGACTGGTACATTTCACAATCTTGGTGCTAAAAAATCATCTTTTCAAGAACATCAACAATAACTAGAACCCACCTTGCTTTTATCTCTGCCTTTCATTCCTAAGAGAATTCCCAGAATTTGTTTTGATCAAAAACACGTACATAAATAAGTTATTTCCTCTCTTTCATGATTATTTTAGAAAAATCCCCAAATTGAAATTGACCTGAAATACACACACACACGAGATGCTCTGTTTGAGATATCACAAAATATGATCCTATATAATACAAAGTAAAGATGACCCTTGAACAACATGGGGGTTAGGGCTGCAGACCCCCACGTGGTTGAACATCCATGCTCTGCTATCTCTGCCTCAAAAACAAAGCAATTGATAAATGACTCACCCCAGGGCAAGATGCTGAAAACCGTTTGGATAGAATCAGGACTCATACCCTAGTTCTTTTGATTCCACATATTGTGATCTCTAATCAAACACAAACTTTCCCCCATCCTTAGGTAATTTAAAGATCTGTTAAATGAAGGTACAGGTACTATGTTTATGGAAAAAATCCATGTATAAGTGGACACACACAGTTCAAACTCGTGTTGTTCATGGATTAAATGTATGTCTGGGAAGGTGCTCTATTTCTCAATACTCAGGCACTGTCCTTAAAACAAGGGGACAAGCTCTCAGCTTTTTATTTTTATAGTCCTGAGTTTGTATCCTGATCCTACGAGTTATTCATGATTTAGGCAATTTGCCATCGTTTATTGATTCTAAGGCAATGTTTTTAAAAATATTTTAACATCTGAAATGGAATGCATCTCACTACTGATGGCATCTTACAGTTAGAATTGTCACCATGCTTTTCTCTCTTTGTGATACATAAAGTGATGTTGCACTTTACAGTGAACTTAAATTCTATGAAATTCACTAGCTACCCTTTCTGAATTTCTATTTCAACCTTAGCAAAATTGCTATCATGAAGCTGCTGTGAGGATTAAAATCATTAATGACTTCAGTAGATATCTTAGTATGGGCCCTCAAGAAAAGGCATACTGTTATTATTGCCACACTAACTTATTAATAATAGAGATAATTTAAAGAACAGACATTCTGCTGGCAATACTTACTCCCATTGCATAGATGAGACTATTTAGGCTTAGAAGAGTTAGGTTATTTACCCGAGGCCAAGACTAAATTCAAGTGCAGCCTCTGTCTGACTCCAAAGTTTGCATTCATCCCACTCAGGCTGCCTCATTAGATATAAATACTTTTTGCATTTCATGTTATCCACACGCGAAGTGTAACTTATTGCTCACAGGCCATCAATCTGTGCTCCTTCCCTGGCAAGGAAGGAGTAAGGTGTAGCCTCCAATACCCAAAGAATGCTTCCATTACATTCTACTGACTCTGCATGGGCTCTAGAATGCGGGTATTTATTTCCAGATACCTTCAAATATTGTGATTATTTAATCCCCTCAGACCCCTCCACTAATCACTCTAGGTTGCATTATGCGAGGCAGCAAATTCTGTTCACTTTAATATACATGAGAAAGAGGGAGGGATATTTCTCACCGAAGGTTTTCTGGAAAATTCTGCTGTTATTGATTTTTTTCCCTTAAATCTTATTCTTTAAATACTCCCCCTACCCCACCTCCCCACACACACATGCACACACATATATATATGATGAAAATGATTGCTCTGGCCATGTTTGTTCAACCTAACAAAAATATAGCATATTGACAGCATTATCTGTCATTCCCACATTTCACCTGGAGTAGAAAACTGATTTCAAAAGCCTGCGGACGACATCAGTTCACAGGGATATCTTTTATTCATGCACATTAAAATAAAGACAACCATATGCAAGGGTTTCTATAACTTGGGAAAGGAAAAAAATATGAGACTTGCTTCGGCAAACTTGCTAAGCTTTGCATGTGGGTTATGTGGTCCTGCCATCAGCTTTCCTGCATTGCTCTTAACCCTTATATTTTTAATGATCAGCACACATTCCAAGGCTTGTTGGGCTGACAATGCCCTGAGAGGTCATCACTTTCCAGGGGAGAAAACCGAAGGTCCAGTAATTTAGGGACTTGTATGGGATCACACGTTACATTCTACATAAGATAATACTAGAGCAAAACATATCTGTCTTGCGGTTCTCAGCTTGAATCCAGGTCCTGAAAGGGATGGATTGGGCAGCCATGGGGAAAATACTGCATCTCTTTAGACTTCTATTTTCTCTTCTGGGAAAAGGGGATCCTAGTATGGGCTTACAGGGTTATTGCAAGGAGTGCCTAAAATAACGTACATAGAGGTGCGGCCACAGTGTTGAGCACAGTTCCATAGAGCTAACTTGTTTGATTTCAATTTCTGTGTGTCTCGTTTCCCCTGCTGCAGAAACGGTAGCATAAAGTGACACAATGGTGATAGATTTCAGGTTACTGTGTAAACCATGAAAATATCTGGGCTGTCTCTTTCTGTTCTCTTTTATCGGACAAGAATTATCTATTGCCGTTGAATATCAGTTCATCTTCAGCAATCTTGGGAACCAAAGGCAGCACCTACCTTGCTCTCGGTCTCGGTGTAACGTGTCAAATCTGACAATTCGCTGTCTGGGGTCATTTCAGGAGGCAACTGGTCCTGTTGTAATCCTGTGACTTCCAGACACCAGAGTAAATGTTTCTGCCTCAGAGTCCTGGGTGGTCAGTAAGGCAGGTGTAACTCAGCCAAACTGGAAAACACACTTTGATGTTTTCCTTTTGGTCTCCTCCCTTCATTAGGGGTGGGGCGCGGACACACACCTTTGGCAGTTTTCCTCTGAGACGAGAATATTATGCTTTATTTTGATACCTGTGCTCCTTGATGGTCCACTGGCCACACACAGTATCAGCAGATGCTTCAGGCTTATCTTTCTATCAGCCTGCTAGATGTTTCGAGTCAGGTCAGGCATTCCAAATTGAACTTGAATACCATTTAAAATCCCTTTGGGGGCCTGATTCCCTAGTCTGTTGAGCCAAAAATATGTAAAACAAGGCCATTCACTGAGCTTGATAAAGTAGCTCATTTAATCCTCATAGGAATTGTCATGGAGACAATAAGATGTCCTGTTTATGGACGAGGCAGAAGCTCCAGAATTCTCATTGCTTGATTAGGTCATACAGCTCATAAGTGGCAGAGATGGAATGAGAGCCCAGGTATAACTGATGTCCAGCCCGACCACACCATGCTACCCCTTACACCTCCACTTTTCAATACTGGAAGGAAGATACACTCCCTCAAGGGGCTGTGGCAAAGGACAGGACACTGGGCAGAAGACTCAAGCCAGAGTGGAACCTCAAGAAATACTTTTTGTAGTGGCGACTTATTTATTGACTCACAGCTCCGAGGGGACTCTTCTCTTCACTTTGATGCCTGTCAAGCTGCCGATGGAAGGCTCAGAAGGGAGACCAGATGGGGAGGAGGCGTAAGGAACTTCTCTCTGGATTCTTCTTGTTCCTTGTCAGTGTTGCTCCAACAGCAGCCATTGGCTCCGGTCTCTATCTTCTTTCCCCACTTTCAGAAGTAGCCTTTTTATGACTCCTTAGACATAGAAAGAGTAGCCGAGCAGTGCCCAGTTGACAGGGGTCTGAACACTACCATCCTGGGGTCCTTTTTGATTCTTGGCTCTGGTATCCCCATCACTTCCCTTTGGTTCTCTGAGTTCCCAATTGTAACTGCTGTTGTAGGCATTACCTGGTTATTATTTCTGGGTAATATCAATTGTCTGTCCACTCTTCCAGGTTTCTGGTTCTTCATATTAAATCCCCTCCATTTGAAATACCTAGGGTGGTTTCCGTGTTCTTTGCTGGACACTGAATGATGCATTTGTTGAATGAGAGGAAGCTGAACAAGATTCACTTGGTCCCCTAAAGGAGCTTGCAGACCATGGGAGGGATGGGCCTCCATTCTATGCAATGTAGAAGGACGTGAACACTAAACAGAGATGTGACCCAGGTGCAGTGGGAAAAGACAGGAAAAAGGTGATTTCTTGAGAGTGGAACTCTTTAATCACAGGGTTTGATTTGATTATTAAAAGATAATGAGGATCTTTCTGAGAAAAAAAGGAACACAAATATAAGTTCTTACGGGGCCTCAAAAACAACTTATATTGGGTGATAATTTCTAAAGTTTCCTTAAACCAGTTTTTGGAATGAGATGGAGCATATATCAATC
Source organism: Balaenoptera musculus (assembly GCF_009873245.2). Classification (NCBI taxonomy): domain Eukaryota; kingdom Metazoa; phylum Chordata; class Mammalia; order Artiodactyla; family Balaenopteridae; genus Balaenoptera; species Balaenoptera musculus. Next base: position 168,815,101 of record NC_045786.1, read on the forward strand.
CTTTGATAAATAACTTCCAGGTAAAAGCTAACACTTAAAGGGCCCTTCATATGAGCCAGGTACCACACTGGGCTGCGACTTGGACAAACCCATTTCATGCTCACTCTGGCCCTCCTATGTTTTAGAGGGAGCACAGCTGAAGCTTAAGCAACTGGAGTAGCTGGTCCAGAAGGAACTCTGCATCCAGAGGCAGCACTAAGTCACCTGCAAAGACAGGGGTGGATTGCCATCAGATGACCTGGATATAATTTCACCTGTGGCCTCTCAAAATAAGGTCACATTGTAAGGTACTGCAGGGTTAAAACTTTAACAGAAAATTGGGGGGAGACACAAATCAACCCATGACACCATCCAAGGAGATTTCTTTTTTTAAATCTTGGGGTGATAGCAAGAACTGGTCCTGCCTGACTGTTCATCATTCCAAATCTTTCTTCCAACTTCCATCCACACCAGAGCTGTTGAAACTCAAATGCAAAACTTTGATGTCTTAGTTCTGTAGGTCTGCTCTGATAGGTCTTCTCCAGTGCAGTGGCTGCCTTGCAACTGGTTGCTTGGGCTGGAGTGAGAGGCCTCAGAATACAAGAAGTATGTATGATACAAGTGTGTGTGTGTGTGTGTGTGTGTGTGTGGTATTTAGGAGTTGGGGGGGGGCATGTCAAATTATTTTTGAAAGTATTATCCTGCCAAATCAGCAACTGCCCACTCATTTTTCACTCTGTGCCAGACACTGTACTCTATGTTTTACATTTTTTTTTGCATCTAGCTCTCGCAATAGACTTGCACATTTGTAATATTAGCCCCATTTTACAGATGAGGAAACTGAGATTCAGAGAAAGACCTGAGATCAAGTGCAAACCCAGGTCTAGTTGACCACCCACTGTTCTTTGTTAGTTCTGTTTCCCTCTACCCCTCTTCCCTGATGTTCAGGGAAGGTGGTAACAGTGCTGATTTCTTCGAACTTTGCAGTGAAGTGCCCCAGAGTCTCAGACTTAGCTTCTGCTCTTTCCATAACATTCTCAAAAAAGATGGAGTAGGAGGCAAGGGAGGAGCCAGGCTATGATCTGAGCATGACTTTTACATCCTGCCAGTGTGCATGATATACCCTCACTCTGGTGGCATTTTCTTAATTCTTGGATCCTATTAATTTTCAGAACACATCCTTATGGCAGTCAGTACGATTCCCACCTCATGGATGAGCAAACCCAGGATAAATCAAACCCCCAGTTAATTAGTAGAGGGACTGGTATACACCTGTGTGAAATTAGGAAGGAAGAAAGAGGCTGCTACACTGCTCAGATCAGAGGTATATATTACTTCCTGGAGGAGATGGGAGGTTCAGAATGTTTGGGAGAAGACTAGGGCACTTGGGATTGCAGAGGACAGCTTTGGCTGGCTTCTAGCATTCCAGGGTAAGCCCGGGATCACTGCCCTGCCAGAGAGGTCCATAATCAAGATGTTTAGCTGTCATGTCAGCCATCTGTGCCTGATGAAGGTTTCACATTACTCCTTTTTAGAACACACACACACACACACACACACACGCGCATGCGTGCATACACACGGAGTCTACCTTTAAGGGAATGATTTTGATACATCTTCTAACTAACCAAAAGTAACATCTTGACAATTTTAATCGACTAATTATACACTCATGGTCATCTTGAAAAGTGCCCATTTTGGGTCTTTATGTCTTGACAACTGTAAGAGTCCTCAGCTGGAAATTTGGGATACAGACAGAGAATTTCAATGACTCTGACCTTGGGAAGCTGAGAGCGGTAATTTCCTCCCAAGGGGCCCGGTGGAGCAGAGAGGAGCCCTGGAAGGATGAGTGTGGTTGCCTCCAGGGCTGGACATGCTCTGCCCTGTGTCTGCCTGGAAACAATCAGGAAGAACCCAGTGATCTGCACCAGAAGGAAAAGAGTAACGCAGATGCCACAAATGTACGCATCTTAGAAATTTAAAATTGCCTGGCTTTGCTGCTTTCTTTCATTTGTTTATGCCCTTTAATTGGAGACTCTTTTGTTTCTTTTCCCTCCTCTCCTTTCCCCTCCCCTCTTCCCTATTCTCCTTCCGTTTCCTTTCTTTTTCTTTTTAACCTACATGAACGAACATTCCATCTTTCAAACCCACAAGGGGTGTCGTTTTGCTAACACGTGCTGAGGACTTATTTAAGGACTGAGAATATGCAGTTATCACTTTGGTGAATTTTTCCATAAACTCAAGAGACATCGTCCCCATTTTACAAATGCAAAGCCTGAGTCCCAGAGAAATAAAATCACTTGCCCAAGTTGACTCAACTAGGAAATCACAGCTCTCTGAATAGACCCAGATCCGTGTGACTGTCGAGCCCTCTCTGTGATGGGGGGTGTCTCTTGTTCTGCTTGACCTTTCCCAGCCCAGGCCAGAGCTAGTGGAGGCTCTGCTGTGGATGGGGCCAGGCCACTCCATCTGGGTTTAACTATGAGACCAGCAGTCTGGACAAAGTCCTGAGGAGCATTCAGGGGCAGCTCAGGCCTGACCTGGAACCGGCAGGTGGATAAGCTTGGATCTGGGCTCCAAATAAAGGGTTTCCCCACGTGGTGGCCCTGGTTTCTTGTGCTGTGGGGCTTCTGGGAAGGCCTGGGAGAAGGCTGCACAGACCAAGGGGAGCTCTTATTTTTCTGGGAGCAGGAAGGGAGCAAGAGCTAAGAGGGTCTGGCAGGTGGGAAGACTCAGGTGGGCTCCATCATGGCCATGCAAAGTCCCATTGCCAATATTGTCATAGAGATTCTCTCCAAGATCCCATACTTCTCTTCTCAAAAGTGCAGGACCTCCACAGAGATAAGTCAGGCAATGATTAGCTCTCTCAGAAAAGCATCTCTCTAGGATTAAGCTGCTGGATCTATAAATTAAGTATAGTCATGATTACCTCGGAGGATCGTTTTGAGAATTAAATTGAAAACCTGTGCTAAGCCCCTAGCCCAGGGTCTCACGCATAATAGTGATGATGCTTTTCTTCCTTTTTTTCTTCAACAGCAATGACCATGCCAAGTTTGTGCTAGCTTAGGGTTGCCCGATAGAATACAGATGCCCAGTTAATTTTGAATTTCAGATTTTCAACAAAATATTTTAGCATAAGTATGCTCCTACTATGGCATGGGACATACTTATACTTTAAAAACTCATTGCTTATCTGATTTTTCAAAGTTAACAGGGTGCCCTGATGTAAATCTGTCTGCCCTTTCTAGGTGCTAGGGAGGCAAAAGTGGTGAATACAAGAGATGTTATCCTCACTGGTAAGGGGACGACACACAGTCTATTTTCCTTCTATCCAAGCTTTCTCTCTTCCTCCTGAATCCTCTTTCTTTTCCACTTAATTCACGAGTAAGCAGAGAGCTTTCACAGCCACTGGCTTTCTTGCAGGGCTCCTTGGCTTTGCCTGGTCAGCCCTGCCACAGGCTGTATCCTTCCCTTAGAAATGGCCAGCTGCAAGCCCCTGCCAGTTCATCACTAAGGCCAGTTCTTCTCCTGTCCTTTGGTGACTGTGACTCTGAAGGACAGGCCATCTCGACTTCCCACATGTCCTCAGGACCAAGACCAGGGGAAGGTCCTACAAATTCCAAAAGGACCCACTGAAGGATGGCGTGTGGGCTGCCAGAGGTTGCTAGGTGAGGTGGGCTGAGGAATGGTCCCCCAAAGATGGCCCCATCCTAATTCCCAGAACCTGTGAATGTCCCCTTACGTGGCGAAAGGGATTTTGCAGATGTGATTAAGAGAAGGATCTTGAGATGGGGAGATGATCCTGGGGGGATTAAATGTAATCTTGAGGATCCTTGTAAGAGAAAGAGAGGCAAGAAAGTCAAAAGAGGGAGAAGGGGATGTGATGACGGAAGCCGCGGTTGCAGGTGGATGAAAGGGGCCACTAACCATTGAGTACAGGTCACCACTGGAAGCCAGAAAAGGCCAAAACAGTGGATTCTCCCCTAATGGCCCCATAAGGAACACCAGCCTGCTGACGCCTTCATTTTAGACCTCTGATCTCCAGAACTATAAGGGAATACATCTGGGTTGTCTTAAGCCACTGAGTTTTGGGTAATTAGTTAGAGCAGCTGCAGGACACGAATCCACTGGGGACTTCTGGAGGAAGGACAGCATCCAGCCGAGGCTCTGCCCATGCTGGGCTGTGCGAAGGCAAGTGCTGTTCCTGGGACGTGCCATCCATCGCGTCGGCCCTCCGCTGAGCTCGGGGTCCAGGCAGATCCTGAACCTGGACTGACAGGGTGTCAGATCCCTGGCAGTTAATATGGAGGCAATGCCTGTGCGGGGTTTTTCCTGATGCTGTTCCCATCCACAGTGGTGTCTCTGTCACTCTGGTATCCATTGATACTCACAGCACAGCTCTCTAGTCTATGAGTCTCAGAGAGGTGAAGCAAGAGACCTGGAGTCACACAGTAAGCCAGGGGTCCAGGGGGAGTTTAATCCCAGGTCCGGAACGCTCACCGCAGCCGCACATCGGTTATGCTGCTTCCCCCAAGCCGTTCAGCTATCACCTCCCTTGCAGCTGAAAGGCAGTTTCTGCCGAAGACTGCCACGTTTACATTTTGAGCTGCAGCTCAAGACCCCAGATCTTGCTCAAGGCCCCTGGGAACGAACGCTCCTGCGGTTTTCCTTGACTGGGGAAACTCACATGGAATGAGAGCCATGGGGCCCTGGCCCTGGAGAAAGAAAACTTTTCGATGTGACCTTGACCCCATGCCTGCAAACCGGGAAGCTCATTCAGCCGTCAGACCCCACTTTTCCTCCCTGAAGAAAGAGGTCAGTGCTCGCTGGCTGCAGAACCAGAAGCGCCTTTGACGTGCCTTGAACTTCAGCTGTTAATCAGAACCAGGCTCGCGGGGCAGGGGGTGGAATGACATGGTCGTTTTGACTTAAAAGAAACATTTTAACTTCACATTTGCCAAGTTAAAGAGAAAACCTCAGATCGCTTTTCCCCCGACACCCCTCTCCCCAAGCACCACCCTCACCCCGTCTATCTTTAATTTTGATTTGTAATATATAGGAAACCTAACCCATGGCTGTCACGCTGAGTGTCATTTGGCTTCAGACTCAAACCACTGTGCAGTTTGGCCCCTGCTGGAGGGAGGCTGGATTGCAGGGGTGGCACCGATACTCTCTGGGTCCCCACTGATCGGCAGCTGTTGAGTTTGTCAAAGTGCTGCCCAAACCGTGCTTGGCTCAGACCTGGGTGAGTCAGCCCCTTCTTTGGGGGACCTGGTGGCTTCTGTATGGACCTGGGGAGACAACGGGAGAAAACAGGGCTCATGCAAAGCTAAACCTGTTTTGCATTTCATGGTAGGTGTCATTGCTCAGGGCACCTCCCAAGTTACCGTGCTGTTCTACACTTTCTCCTCTCTGCCTGGTAGGTCCTTCTCAACCTTCCTGTCTCCATGTAATATTATCATTGATGGATTGGAGTAATGGACCCAATTTGTCAAAGCCCATCCTGTGTTCAGGCTCTTTGGAACGCTCTCACACTGTCTCTGGCTGGGCCACGAGTCTGGCTTTGGTGAATGAAATAATAGCACATATGTTGCAGACAAAGTCCTAAACTGGAGACCTATAAAGTGCTTGGCATTCAGGCTTGCCCCCATGGAACTTTGTGCTTGACATGAAAACAGGCTTGGAGTAACCTGCTGGAGGGGAGGAGATGAAAGACAGAGAGGTCCCAGTCACCCCAGACAAGGTCAACATACACCAGCTGTGTCGGGTCATCACACCTGTGTCCCCAGAATCATGAGCGAGCAAGCCCTGCCCAGCCCAGAAGAAGTGCTGACCTTGCCAGCCCAATCTGTGAACCTAAAGGCGTGTGGGCTAAGTGGCTGTTATCTTAAGTCAAAAAGTTCTGAGTCAGTTTATTATACAGCAAATCTAGATGATACACTTAGCCTAAGGCATTTACAATGACTTGCCAGGCTGGGTCATTTGCCTCTCTTCTGTACTGTTCCACATTTGTACACTTTTTTGCACACTTATCTGACTCTCCAATTAAACTGGGAGCTCCATCAGAGCAGGCCCTGTATGTCTACAGATCACCGTTGAAATCCCATGGTCTCCAGCAGGGCATGGCACATGGTAGTTGTTCAATAAACACTTGTCAAATCAGTCAACAACTGAATAAGGAAATCAGATCTAGTTTTGAGCCCCAACTCTTCCAGTATTGCTTTGTCATTTTCACTCATGCTACTTGACTGCCCTGGACCTCAGTTTCCACAACTATGAAACGGGGCTAACAATAGTCCTAGTGTTGCCGGGAGGGATAAAGGTGATGTGTATAGCTGCCTAAGATTGTCCCAGCCCAACACTCAGGGATGGCCGGGAGCACGTCCCAACAAAGGCAGTCTCAATGTTTTCTACGGGCTTGTTGATGTCATGTAATTCTCACAATAGATTCCTTTGGTTGCAATTTGCCAGCAGTGATTGTATATTCAAAGTGGAAAGTTTGACATTGAGACTGATCCCTGAACATACTGGTGTTTTGGTGCCTTTTGCTTTTCTTTCTACTTTGGAGAGATTTGGAACCCCGGAACCCCACCCTACCAACACATCAACTGCTTCTCCTCCACCCCCTTAGATGTTCCTTTTATAGAGAAAAGTATCAAATTAATAAGAGAGAATCATGGAGAAGAAAAGGAGCCTTGAACACATATGTCATTCATTTACTCCAGAAAGAGAGACTGGGGTGAGCAAAGACCCAGAGCAAGAGCGATCCTAGACTTATTTTAAAAGCTGAAATTAAATATGATTGGAGCTGAGGATGAGAGACACCATTCTGGGATCTGAAGCCAGAGAGCTGGGCAGGGGACGGATCACCCAGGGCCTCATAGGTCATGTTAAATATTTTTCACTTTCTCCTTAGAGCTGTGGAAAGCTAGTAAAGTGTTGTATAAAGATCCGTTTTAGTCCAAGTTTAAATCTGGTTCATGTGGCAGAGCCAGCGGCCAGGACGCTTAAGAACAACTGCCACTAAGTCTCATGTTGTTTTGCGTCCCTGATCCGCTGTGGACAGTGTGAGCCATTTGAACTATTCTGTGTGGGTTGTTTGTAACACACGCAATCGTTTGCAAATGATTCACGGAAGCCTCAAAGTGCGTGTAAGACGGGAGTAACAATGACAAAATCGGCACTGCAGGAAGGACAGCAGATGGCACTTTCTGGACCTGCCCTGTGATATCACTGTTCTAAATGCTTTGTAAGTATTACCCATGAATCCATCTTGCTGACCTTAGACAGTGTGTGTGTGTGTGTGTGTGTATGTGTGTGTGTGTGTATACACGAACGTGTGCGAGTGCGCTGGGCGCTGCTCCAAGAGCAGTGCATGCATGAACTCATCTAACTCTCAAAACAATCCCAGGAATTATTCACAATCGTTACCCTTGTAACACAGACTTGGAAACTAAGCCCCAGAGAAGCTCAGCATTTTGCCAAGGTCACTGTTTGCAACGCTGAGATTTGGATCTCAGCAATCTGCCTCAGGAGCCTGTGCCCTTAGCCCCTAGGAACATCACCTGAGCAGGAATTAACACGGTCACCCCCGTTTTGCATAGAAGGGATGTACGTACTCAGTCTTAGGCTGGTCCATGGTGGAGCTGAGATTTGAACCCAGGGAGGTTGAAGGCAGACCAGGCTCTTGGTCACCACTGTATGTACTACTTTCATCATCACATCAACATTTGCATGAACACATACAGGGAATGTCTCATGCATGTGTGTATATGTCATAGGTATTAGAGTCTTTATTTTTCTGTGTTTTATTTGGGTCCCTTGGAAAAACTCAATAGTGGGAGCTGTTACCATTTGCTGCCTGCAATAAGCCAGGAAGGACTGGAGTTAGAACCTGAATAGAAGGTGTCACTTTCTGGTTCTTCCTGAAGATCACAAGCCTAGTAAGTTACAGAACTAGGCAAAACTCAACCCTAAGTGTACTACCCTCTCCTGTTTCTCCTATAGAAAAAGAAAAAAAAAACAGGAAAAGAAAAGCTTGACTATCTACATATCAGGGCAGCTCTGTTGCTTTGCAAATTGGATTTTTTTAATATTCGTAATAAACATTCTGCAATGATCTACATCGCAGATTAGGGCTGCATGAAGATGAGGCAGGGAAGCATAATCAGTTGAACAGCCAACATCCCACTGGTGTGTTCAGGGCTGAGGAGAAGCAGTTGTGCAGCTGGGAGGTTCCTCCCATGTGCAGGGCAGGGTGACCTTTCCTGAGTCACCAATTTACCACCTGGGTTTGCACAATAAGCTGTCAAGGTTGCATCTAACCCTGCTTTCTCTCAGGCATATCCATAGGCGCATAGGCACGTTCTCAAGTGCTGAGAAGTATGCAGAGAATCAGTGGGGCGCCTCTTTTTCCCAGACTCACAAAAGGAGGTTTGACAGTTCAGGCTTTCTTGGGAGGTCAGAGGGCTGACCTGGGGGGTGATTGTTTCTATGCGATGTCAGAGGTTAACTCTAGTTCTTTAAAGGGATGTTAATTGAACTACAAACCAGGCATGATCCTGGGGAGAAGGATACACAGGGAGACCATGCTTATCTCTTGCCTCAAGGAATTTGGGCTGAGCTGGGGAAACTGATACAAAGGGCGGGGAGGTCTCAGACCAACACGTACCCCCAGCAGCTTGGCAGCAGGCAGGCATCAAGGGTCATGCATGCAAGGGCCATGAAAGGACCCCAGAGGATATTGGGGTTCGGGGGGGATGTTCTATTTTCTGTCCCTGCAGGAGGGCAGAGGTACTTGGTTTTAAGTCTAAGAGTCTCAGCGGGCAATTATATTTTGGGGGGAAGATACTGCAGAGTCATCATTTGGGAACTTGCTCCTAGGTCCCCAGGGCTTCCTGAGACGGGGTTAGAGGACCATTGCTCTGCCAGAGGAGATGTCCTAGTAGAAGGAGCAGAGGACAGAAAGCCTCTCCTTTGTTTTGTCTCTTAGAATTCTCCTGGAAATCTTGAGAGGGGCGTGCCATCGCTGGTCCCATCATCACAGTGGTGAAACAGATCCTTTTTTTTTATGGGAGGCGTCTCAGCTGAAGCAGGATTCAGCAAGAGCCTGGGTGGGTTCAGAACCTTCCTGCATTTCTCTCTCCATCAAAAGGCTCCATAAAAGACTCAGTAGGGTCCAGGAGCTGTAGCAGCAGCTCCACCATATCCATTCCGAGTGGGGTCCTTTGCATCTACAGCCCGCTTTGTGTTGCCATGGTGAAGCCTCAGCTTCCAGCCCCCTGGAAACTTTGCACATGATGGGGCTCCTTTCTTTGGGGGTCCGTGGGGCAGCCCTGGGGCTCTCAGGCTCCCAGCTCCCAGGGACCAGCAGAGAGCTGCTTTTTCCTGTCTCACTGGTTTCTGGGGCTCTCCCCTAACAAGACCCACAGTAGTTTGGCCTACTTTGGAGGTGAACAACCCAACAGACCCACGATGAGAGGAAGTGATAAGGGCAGCTGCCTCTGGGGCCCACGGCTTCCTCGTCTGCGGGAACCCGGGTTCTCACGGTGCCTGCAAGGCCCTGGCAGCTGGGCTGCAGCTCTGCCCTTCACAGTCAGCCAGCTTGGGACGGCTGCCCTCTCTGTGCCTGAGCCCTAGGTGACGGTGGCAGATAAACCAGAAAGGCCGCGGAGGACTGGTCTCTCCAGGCTGGCTTCTGAGAGGGACTTCACTGCCCTCAGTGCAGGAGCTAACTGTCTCCATGTGGCCTTCCTGCCCACATCCAGGGGGTCCTCCTTCCCCTTGGAGGGCCAAGTGCCCTGAGCATGGACAGAAAGGGGACCAAAACCATTGCATTTCTCAAGTCTTTGCCAAATGCTGCGTTCTCGTCTGAACACATCGGGGAACAGTCTTTCAAATACTTTTCACAACTCATAGCTAAAGCAGAGTTTCTCACCCTCGGCTCTGTTGACATTGGGGCTCCGAGAATTCTTTATTGTGGGGCTGCCCTGAGCATTGCAGGATGTTTAGCTGCGTCCTTCTCCTCCACCCACTGGATTCCAGTAGCATCTCCACCCGCAGCTGTGACAACCGATCAGGTCTTCAGACATTACCCGATGTCCCCGGCTGAGAACCACCGGGATATAAATGAGGGACATCAGCTCACTGAGCGCCATGCAGAAAGGATCCATCTAAGACCCCACAGCTGAGACAAGAGTCCAATTCAGGGTGTTTTGTTATTTTTACTTTGCTTTTCACACCAAGTGCTACTTGAGTTCAGGAAATCCTAACCTCTCTGAGTTGACGCCCTGAACTGTAAATGATATCACCATTCTGTGCCTCTAGGGTGATCTCTGAGATCAAATAAGACAATGGGTCCTCGATGTGCAAATGTAGGCGATGGGGCTGGGTTTGTGGTAGGTCCCTTTTCTTGCAATAGAAATATTCTTCTGAAAGAAAGCGTGTGCCCGTGAGAACACAGCAGCTCTTAACCTTGCCGGCCTGTTAGAATGCCCTGGCGGCTTTGATGACTCCTGGGCCCCGGGGCAAGAGGGGCTGGTTTCATGGGTGCAGGTGGAACTTGGCGTCAGCAGATCTTAAGAACTCCCCGGGTAACCCAATGCTCAGCCAGGCTTGAGAAGAGCTCAGAATCCCGTCTAAAAACCAAAGTGGCTCCGATGTCAAGTCCACCTGTGTCACATTTTAGGCAGGAAGGAGGAAGTCCAGTGAGAAGGAGACAAGGGAAATCTGTTCAGCAGTCACTTTCGGTGGGAATGTTTGACACAGATGATGCCGAGGAGGAGATAACTAGCCTAGATCTTTACTGCGCTTTCTTTGGAATTTTCAAGTACTGACCTGAAATATTTACAAGTGAAACATAACTGAGTCCACTGCTGCTTAAAGGTAAGTGAAAAGAGATGAGCTATGAACTTCAGGGCAGGTACTGCATGTAATTAAATACTTTATATGTTTTCTTCAAATAAAGGCATGAAGAATTTCCTTAAGTGGGGACTAGGCAGAAAACGAGGGGTGGGGCTTCTTTTTCCCTTCTCCCCTCCCCTTCCTCCCCTCCCCCTCCCCTCCCCCACCTTCCCTTCTTCCTCTTTCTCCTCCCCCATCTCCCCTTTCCCCTCCTACTTTTCTCATCCTCTTTCTCCCCCTCCCCTCCCGTCCTCTGCACCCCCCCCCCGCTATCCCTCCCCTCCTCTGCCCCCCCCTCCCCCTTCTTCCTTTCCCCCTCCTCCTCCTCCCTCTCCGGCTCCCTCCCCCTCCTACTCTTCTGTTCCTCTTCCTCCTCCTCCTCCCTCTTCACTTTTTTGTTCGTCTCTTTTAACACCCATTTGCTTCTTTTGGCTTATTTTCCATCTAGAAGATACAAAATAAAGCTGCTCTTAACGTCAGCAGCCACTGTTGCCCACCGCAGCCCCCCCTCTAGTTCTTTAATACATATGCACTGAGAGTTTACTAAATTAGAACCTATTAGAGAGCATTTGGTATCATGCTCCTCTCATTTGATAATAAAAGCATATTTCTATAACCTCAGATAATTCTTGAAAACATTATTGGATACTTACATAATCAATTCTCCTATGTCTGAATCTCTCTATCACAATTTATTTCCCCATTTTCCCTCTGTTCCTCAGCTCTGTTGTTCCCATATTCATAAAGAAAATACTACTTTAAATAAAGTTGAAGTAAGCGTCCTTCTCGATTTCCTCTGGAAACATTCCTGGAGGTAAAATTATTCGGACAAAATTGGGTATTGGTGATGTCATGCTTCACGATGATTACGGATTGCTCTTTATAAAAGGACAGGCACATGTAGACGTTAACCCCCTCGGCGTGAGAAACGCAATCATCTGTCTTCAGCAACCCTGACTGATATCATTCAAATATTGACAATTAATTGTTGAAAAATAGTACCTGTTTTTTTTTGTTGTTGTTCAATTTGCCTCTTGGATTATTAGTGGTGATAAATATTAGTGGAGATACACGTTTATTAGTTTCTTAAACATCTTTTTGTTTGTAGATGTTTGTGTGACTGTATTTTCTGTTTACTGTCTTTGCCTGGTTATATATTGGAATGTCTTTCTCTTAATTTATAAGACCTCTTTCTAGATTAAAGATGTTAATATTATTTCCCAGTTTGTGTATACCTTTTACATTTTACTTCGCTTTAGACAATATTTATTATTTCTTTTCTCTCTGACATTTAAGAGAAAAAATATACTCATGGGGAAAACAAATTTAGAAATGTAAACTACAAAACAAAATATGTTTGAGTTCCACCAGAAATAATCACTATTACATTTTGGTGCAGCTCCAGCTACTGACAGGAATATAACCTTTTTAATTTTAGAATTGGAATTACATAGTAGATGTCATATTATAGTCTGTTTTTTAGGCATTTTCTTTGTTCACTCAATAGTCCTATAAGACATGATATTTAACGGCTATCGACTCCTCCATTATATGTATGCAATATATCATTTCACACAGTTCTCATTTGTCGGGAATTCCAGATACTTCAAAATGTTATGTAGAATAAATACTGCTGCAGTGAGCACTCTTCCACATACTCAGCTCATCTAAATATTTCCCTAGGTTGTAGTCCTAGGAGTGGAATTGTTGAGTACTTACCATACTTACCACGATCTGCCCATTTTGCAGACTATGATTAAAAAAGACTAAATTGTCTTTAAATAGGGTTGGGCCGAATCACCCTTTCACCCAAAGTTTATGAGGGCAGAAAAGCCTCATGAAAGGTGACAGAGATAGAGCTAAGAAGTTTTTGCACACTATGTGCTTCCCAGGTGTTCATTTAGTCCCCCTTTTTCTTTCCTTCAAGATGAACTCCTACACTGTTGGTGGGAATGTAAACTGGCACAGCCACTATGGAGAACAATATGCAGGTTCTTTAAAAAACTAAAAATAGAGCTACCATAAGATCCAGCAATTCCACGCCAGAGCATATATCTGGAAAAGATGAAAAGTCTAATTCAAAAAGATAGATGCACCCCAATGTTCATAGCGGTATTATTTACAGTAGCCGAGACTTGGAAGCAACCTAAATGTCCATTGACAGACGAATGGATAAAGAAGATGTGATGTATATATATAGAGAGAGAGACAATGGAATATTACTCAGCCATAAAAACAAATGAAATAATGCCATTTGCAGCAACATGGATAGACCTAGAGATTATCATACTAAGTGAAGTAAGTCAGATAGAGAAAGATAAACATTATATAATACTGCTTGTATGTGGAATCTAAGAAAGATACAAATGAACTTATTTACAAAAGAGAAATAGACACATGGACATAGAAAACAAACTGATGGTTACCATAGGGGAAAGTTGTGGGAGAAGGATAAATTAGGAGTTTGAGATTAACATACACACACTATTATATATAAAATAGATAACCAACAAGGACCTACTGTACAGCACAGGGAACTCTACTCAATATTCTGTTATAACCTATATGGAAAAATAATCAGAAAAAATATATATATATGTGTATGTATGTATATGTATAACTGAATCATTTTGCTGTATGCCTGAAACTAACACAACAGTGTAAATCAACTACACTTCAATTAAAAAAAAGTAAAAGATGAACTTCTGAACTCTTGTGAAGTTTCAAATCAAGCCTTTTGGGATTACGAAGCTATTATTTGTAACTAACTGTTTATTTTGTGGAGTGCATGACTCTGTGGGATATTGCTAGTTTAAACAACATGCAGGCTGACATCTTTCCCCCCAGACCACTGTGGCTTTCCCTCTAGTTCTCTCCGTTAATCACGTTTTCATAATTTCTTTACGGGCATCACACATAGTGACAAGTCCCACACTGTGTCTGTCAGGGCCAGTTTGGGGGACGACAGCTGATATTTTTCAAAGCGACAGGTCAATGTGGTGCTAGTACCAAGGTGTTCTGGGAGCAACATCGTTCCAGGGGAGCCTGGGCATGTGGTTGGTTGGCAGGAGGAATGTTTGGGGTATCTCGATGCTGTGGTCAGCAGCGTCAAGAGTGCTGAGTGTACTTATGCAGAGGGGGCGGGTAGCAACCAAGATCATCTTTTACTGAAAGGAAGGATTGTAGAGTCAGAGGCAGGAATCTTACAAAATGAGATGTAAATTATTCTAAATATTAGCAACGATGCCCACCATAATGCTTGCTATAACCTAGGCTGATGGTCGGCAAACTAAGGATGTCGGGTTAATTCTGTCTGTTTATCTAAATAAAGTTTTATTGGAATGCAGCCATGCCTACTTGTTTGCATACCTGTCTACGGCTGCTTTCACATTCTAAGCGTGGAGTTGAGTAGTTGTGACAGAGGCCAGATGGTCCACTAAGATGAAAAGTGTGTTGTGCAACTGTTGGCCACTCAACCCTTCTGGACCAGGACTCCCTGAGAGCAGGGTCATGCCTTGCTCATTCTTCTATAGCCAGCACTATGGACCACAGGGAAGGTGCTCAAACAAAGCGTAAAAGAAAGAGGTGCCATAGACAGTGGGGACATTGGCTGTGCAACAAGGTAGGAAGAGCAGGAGCCAGGGGACAGACACACCAGGGTTGGAATCCTGATTCTGACCATGACTCACGGTGTTACCTTGGGCAAGTCACTTCCACTCTCCTTCTCACCTTCTCCTCTCCTTTCTCACTGGAAACATGACAGGAAAAACTTCCTTCCAGGGTCATCTTAAAGCTTAGTAAGAAAGCAACATAAACAGAGTTTCTCTGTTCCTTAAGTTTGGAATCAAATGGGGCAGAAGACATAAACATTTTTAGCTTATTTGGTTTTTATTCTCAAAATTTGGAGAGATGCATATTTTATCAATACAAACGGCGGAGGTTGAGGGAAGTTGTCCTCCTGCTTGGAGGGACGACTGGATGTACAGAATGGGAGATGACGAGATTGCAAAGTACCATGATCCAAAGAGAGAAAAGGACACAACTAGTGTGACCTGAAACTACCTACAGCCTGGCTGGAAAATAGGTTGTGTTAATTCACTATGAAGATTTGGCTGGGGAAGTATCATCATCTCTCTTAAAACAGGTAAGTGAAAAAAAAAAACAAAAAAACAAAAAAAAAACAAAAAAAAACAGGTAAGTGAGATTTAGAGAGTTAAAGAATTCAGGTGCTCACAAAGGCACAAAAGAAAGATAAAATGGGCAAGAGGACTGTGGATTTGTAGGATGAATGAAAGAAATAGGAGAAAGAGAGAGAGAGAAAAAGAGAGGAGAGAGAGAGAGAAAGAGACAGAGAGAGAAAGAGAGAGGGAGGGAGGTAGAGAGAGAAAGAGAGAGACACACAGGTACAGGTACAGATTTTACCTCCATGTTTTCCCAATCCACTTTGGCCTCGAAGAATGTTTGATGAGACAGAAACTCTTCTGAAGCTGCAAACGTGAAAGTGGTTGACACCTCACCAGGGGAAAACACGCACTTTTCTCATCCTAATCTTGGTCAAAGTCAGAAAGCAGAGAACTGTGCAAACAAAATCCATTCTTTGAAGTTAACACTTTCAATGTTCTCTGGGCTTTGGTTTGACTGGAGTGTTGAAGCTGGGGCTTGTGCTGTCCACCCCAATTTATCCATGGTGCCAAATTCCAGCTGACAAGTAGGGGAGGGAAATGTAGATTCACGTGCATCAAAAGAGCTGCCCTTTAAGAACATATACTTGATAGCTTCGAGGGCCTCTTCAGGTTCTCACTTATTATACTCAGGTCAGAGAATTTGGGAAGAAACTCTGAAATGTCATATTTTGGTGGAGGTGAGATTTTAAAGGGCGGTCAGGAGGTATAAGCCTTAGGAATGCCCTTACACCCTTGACTGGAACTTAATTTTTCTGTCACCCTTCCTATCCAGAGCGTAGCCAATGACAGGGGAGAAATGCTAGAAAAGAACACAAACAGATGTATCAGTTGTCATCTGTGTGGTTTTTTTTTTTTAACTTACCCTATTAATCTGGGTTTTGAGTACTTCCTTACTTCCCAGCACCACAAAGTGTTCCAGGCTCATCTTGTGTATTTCCTGTCTCAGCCCTAGAATCAGTCATTTCTCTCTGGTTCCTTTCACTGGAGGATGGGATTGGAAACCAACCTCTGTGCATGAGGTGTGCTTGAGCTACTGGGATATCATTTCTTCTGGAGAACCCACTACTTTCAAGAGAGAAAAATGGTCAAAAATAAGAACATCCCTGTGTCTAAAGAGTTAACCATTTAGCTGCTTGGAAAATAAGTCTACCCAGAGTGACTCATTTTTCACTGGACTGGGAATAAGACGATGCTGGTTTAAATAGGGAAAGATCATGCATAGACTCTAATGCTGACAAATAATCACTTAATATGTAATCCTTAACCACTTACTGTCTTTATGGTTTCTCACTTGTAAATGAGAAAAATAATGTCTAATTTAGGTAACTATTTTTATTTTTTATTTTATATTGGAGTAGAGTTGATTAACAATGCTGTGTTAGTTTCAGGTGTACAGCAAGGTGATTCAGTTATACATATATGTGTATCTATTCTTTTTCAAATTCTTTTCCCATTTAGGTTATTACAGAATACTGAGCAAAGTTCACTGTGCTGTACAGTAGGTCCTTGTTGGTTATCTATTTTAAATACAGTACTGTGTAAATGTCAATCCCAAACTCCCAATTTATCCCTTCCCCCCACCTTTCCCCTTTGGTGACCATAAGTTTGTTTATTTTTAGAATAGACAATCATATATATAAAGTGCCCAGAACAGATCCTCTCTATGGTAAGTACTCAAAAAATATTCTAACCTCCTCATCCTAAAATCGTAGCCTTTAGCACAATCTTACACATAAATAATTATCAGTTAGGATGTAAAGTGCTTAATACGAACATGGTTATATGTATTCTACGTATATTAACACATTTAATTCTCATAGCAACCCTAAGAAGTTGGTACTATTCCTATGCCCATTTTATGGAGGAGGAAACTGAGACACAGAGAGGTTAAGCCACTGGCCACTGTCACACAGTACGGAAGCAGGAAGCAGGGTATGCTCTGGCTCTAGGTACCATGCTCTTAATCGTTACGAAAGAGGATGATCTTGGGTAAACCAGACACCTCACTTGTAAAACGGAGCTTACGATACCAAATTCACAGGCTATGTAGCCCAAATGTATATATTCATTCAATCAATAAATATTTAGAGAATACATTCCATGTGCTGGAGAGCATATAGATTACCTAGAATTTGGTGAATTTAGATAAATATGAAAACTTTGAGCAGACAGAGTCGTATAGGAGCAGGATTCGGCTAGCTGGATGTTAGTCCCTTTTGATTCCTTGACCGGGCACCTTCGTGTGGTGTACAACCTGCCAAGCTGCACATGGTCAGCCTGGAAGAGAGTAGGCTAGGACTCCCTAGAAGGGAACTAGATAAATGCATTTTCTACTTTTGTGGGACTTAGGTATGTTACACATGCATTTTAAAAATTTTGCAAACTCTAAAGCATGGCATAAATGTAAAGCACACTCATTATTATTGTCATTTTTGTCACTGATCAACCTCATTATTAGCCATGATGGCATTAACAAGCCACACAGCTAGCAGGCGGTGCTGGCAAATATTTAATAATTAGCTTCCAGACAAAAAAAAAAAAAAAAGAAAAAGAAACAGAGCCCTGATTTGTGTCTTTTTCCAATGTCTGTAGTATAAATACTCCTACCGTGGCCCATTTCAAGCTCCCTACTTGATGTCACTGAGCCCAGATTCCAGAAGAAACGAGCACCACCATCTCTCGTGAGCGGGAAGGAGGAACTCCAGCCCGTCCTAGAGGATAGGGATGGATGAGGGACACATTACAGCCTGCTTTGGTGGCGAGGGGCGGGGGGGGCGGGCAGGAAGAAGGAGGTGACAGAGAGTATCACATAGTTTGTATTTCAGCTCAGTTCTGTTGGACTCAAAAGTCATAATTTTTCCCACCCACTGGGGCTCTGAAAAACTTCCTTGTGAATGCTGTGTCTCAATCAGAGGGTTTTGGGCTTTGGGGCCATAGATGCTACTGCCAACTTGGGAATCAGTGATTCAGTGCAGCAGCTGCTTCTTGTGCATTATGTATACTCACAGCTCTGTGCTGGGCCCCATGGGTGACACCCAGGGAAGAAGATTCAGGATGTCACAGCCCGTGAGGAACTGAGGGTACAGTGAGAGGCAGACATGCCCACGGTCTGCAGGGTTACCTGTTCTGCTGATGACAGCCCAAGGCATGAGGTTGCACTGGGCAGAGGTGGGGGCGGGGGGTGTGATGGCATAATGAGCTCCAGACTGGGGCATCAGGGAAGGCTTCCTGGAGGAGGCATTGGGGAGCTGGGCCTGGAGGAAGAGAAAGACCAGACGTTCTCCCTGGAGGCTGGAGAAACTGCCCCTGTCTGCTTGAACAGAGTTAAGAGTAGGCTCCAATGTGCCTTCAGCACAGTCAGAACTACAGACCCTGCTCTGGGTTCTCTAAACCCTGTCTTCCCCTGACTATGTGATCCTCCCCATGCAAAACCCCCTGGCCTTCTCCTCCTCTGCCACATGCCCTGGACCTGCTTTTGCACATTCTGTTTCCTACTCCTACAACGAGCTTTCCCCACGTCGTCATGCAAGATGCTGTTCACCCTTCAAAATGCAGGTAAGTCAGGTCAGCGCTTTGGAAACAACTTGTAACCCTCTCAACCTGGGCCGTACATCCATTCTCTGTTTTCGCCTAATAAGCTGTGGGTTCCTCCGCTTTAGCATTTCATCTGTTTATTCATTTAACACATGTTTAGGGGACCCTTGGTATAGTATTCATAATAGTAAATTTTTTGAGCATTTACTCTGCTCCGAGCACTGCCTCCACCGACGTTTAATCTCTGCAATAATCTATGAGATGCATTTTTATTACGTAAGTTTCCTGGATGAAGAAATGAAAACATAAAGAACATCACTAGCTGTTTGGTGAGATGTGACTAGGGTTTGAATCCAGATGCAGGGTGGGAGGTGTAGATGATACTGCCTTTTGTGACTTGTCATGTCATTGGCAGGGGCTCCAAGGAGCGCACAAGGCAGACGCAGCCAAAGCCTTCTAGGGTATCAGTCTAGGAGGGGAGACAGGTGCGAAGCAGAAGACACAAAATAAGCACGTCACTCTATGATGAAAGGTAGAGAAGTAAACCTCTCTGTGTCTCACTTTTCTCATCTGGAAAAGGGGGATACCATGAGTAGAGTCTCTGTATTCTTGTGTAAGGATAAAACAAGGTAATCTGTGTAGTGCACCTGGCATAGAACCTGCAACTAACAAGCCCTCTATCAGTACACATCAGCTATGCTTATTACATTTTATCTTTGCTACCCTCTTAGAGGAACAATGCCCACATGAAATACGTGGATGGATTAGAAGCTAAAAGAATACAGTGCATTCATCCTAAGTGACCTTGGTATATTATATTTGAGAATGGGTTTTAATATTCCTACCCTTGCGAAGCCCCCAGAGGATGAAATGTTTTTTGCAGAGCAGACCCCCAAGCCTTCCACTCTCCCTCAGCCTCTGAGATAGTTAATGGTGGCAGTTTGGCAGAGTTCATCCCCATGCCACAAACATTTGTCACACAGCCACTTGTGGCTGGAAATGTGCAAATACAGTAATGCACATGATCCGACAGAGTGGTGGAAATCTCTATCTAAAGCAGCTGTTTGGGTACCAGCTGCTTGGTAACAAATACATCTTTAATGAAATCAAATAATCCTGCAGGATTTATTGATTGAGAACAATTGCTTTTAAATACAGTCTAGTAGCCGGGACTGTTAAGTCTTTTTCGTTCAATTAGTTCAGTTGGTTTGAATTAGAGACACTTGGCTATTAGCTAAGAAAATAAATCCTATTACCATTCAGCATTAAATCCCTCCCCCTCCTTCTGCCTACACTGAGGCATGGCAGAGCCACCTGGCAAAAGAGATTTTTGAGGGTAGTCCAACTGTTTGCAGGGAAGGGAGTCTTACAGGAAACCAAAGTCCAACAAACTACCAAATGGGAACCCATCTCAAACCACAATCTGCAATGAGGGGTGGGGAATGGGGGGAACTCATCCAAGTTTCTCACACAGAATCTGACAACTTATACGGTGTCTAGCCTGACACTAGATGTCACTTCCAAAACCAGATTTCACAGCAGGGCCATAGGCCTTTGTAGGAAGGCATCATTACATTTACCATAGAACTTGTCTCGATGAAAGGAACCACCATCCCTCCTGTCACTCAAATGACAAACCTGGGAATTATCCATGGACTCTCTCCTTTCCTACCCCTCATATCAAATGGGTCCCCAAACTCTGAATTCTATATCCTGCATCTCTTTTCACTCTGCCCTTTCTGCACATTTTTACATCCTTAGGGAGGGACCTTGTCATGATTTCTTACCTAGATTAATGCTTTCATGTCCTTATAGACTTCCCTACCTTAATCTCCCTCCTACCCACCAGTCCTGGAAACCGGGAGGTATCAGTTTGCTGAGCTGCCATGACAAATAGCATGGACTAGGAGGCTTGAACAACAGATATTTATTATCTCACAGTCCTGGAGGTCCAAGATCAAGGTGTCAGTAGGGGTGGTTTATTCCGAGGTCTCTCTCCTTGGCTTACAGATGACTACCTTCTCCCTGTTCCCCTAAGTCTGCGTGTTGTCTGTGTGCAAATTGTCTTTTCTTCAAAGAACACCAGTCAGGTTGAGTTAGGGCCCACCCTAGTGATCTCTTTTCACATTCATCACCTCTGTAAAGGATCTAGCTCCAAATACAGTCATATTTTGAGGTTAGGACTCAAGATATGAATTCTGAAGGGACACATTTCAGACTAAAACAGGGAGATTCTTAAGTCAAAGACATAAGGGGTCCACTCTACTGCATAAAACCCTCTGATAGTTCCCTGTGGCCTTCGGGGTAAAGTCAAGTTCCTGAGCTCCACCCAGGAGGCCTTCCAAATTCTGAGACCCTTATTATCCTTCAGCCCATCTCTTGTCCCTACCCTAAAATTGGATTTCTATTTCTGTGCCAGGTGCCATTCTAAAAGCTTATGGATACTAACTCATTTCCTCCTTTCAGAACTGAGATGCAGAAACAGAGTCAGTGACCAACACTCCAATGGGGAAATCCACTGGGCAACCCCCATGTGTTAATTACCTCTCAATCCTCCATACCTAGCACCAAGTAGTTGCTCAATGAGAGATTGTTCAATGAAATAGTTTCAAACCAGTGTTTGGCCTTCTATGCAGCTATGTGTACCAAAACCTATGTGGGACCAATGAAAGCAGGTCCCTTTGCTATTCCATAGCAGGTGCCTGAAAATGACCACCATGTCCCAAGACCGAAAATGCCTGTCTACATCAGAGGGAGACACTGTCCAGTAGACAGAGTTCATACTCAGCTTAGCACCAAGAGGCAAGGACACCAGGCTGGGAGGGAAAATGGGAATGCGGAGGCTTTAAATGCCCTGATGGGAAGGAAAGGCAGCTTTCCTTTATGGAGAAGCAAAGCAGGATGTCTGGGTAGGTCTTCAAAGTGGTGAGTGCGCAGCACACAGGTTAAATTACCGATGGAAGATTTTCTGCGTTTGAGTTTACTTTCCCACCTTTTAGGATCCAGACAATGGCACTTTGGGGCAGGAAAACTGATGGGGCTGAAGCTGGAAGGGCTCCTCCTTCACAGAGCTGTTGTGAGAGTCTTTGGCACCCCTGAGAGCTGGGCTTGGGAACATCATTTTTCCAGGGATAACTAAAAAAACGCTTTAGGATTGTGATGAGAATATTTTCAGCATTTGGTGGTTTGGGGAATAATGCTGATCTTTATCAGTCCGCTCTTTCTTATTAATTCTTTCAACTCTTAAATTGTAAGAGGTTCATAAGAGAATTGATTTTAAACTAAGACACTATTTGGAGAAACCACACCTATCTTAGCGGGAGATGAACCAGGTTTGTAGCTGCATAAGCAATCCCAAGTCCCCCGAGAATCAAGGACTCCTCAGATCCAGCCTGAAAAGCATAAGAAATCAGGGAAGAGATTTCTGACACTTTAACCTAAGCATATTGAACTTTAGATTTTTAACTCAGAAGGACCAAAAATCCCATGATCTTTTTAATTAAAGAAATCTTTCTTTTCTCTTTTTCTTTTTTTTTTTTTTGGCCTCACCGTGTGCGGCATGCAGTATCTTAGTTCCTCAACCAGGGATTGAACCTGTGCCCCCTGCGGTGGAAGTGCAGAGTCCTAACCACTGGACCGCCAGGGACTTCTCAAGAAATCTTTCATTTCTTTGAGATGCAACTTGCAGGGAGATTTCATTTTCAAACTATACCTTCCCAGCAAGACCTTGATATCGGGAGGGGCTTATCTTGGAGTTCGGGCAGCTTGAACACTGGTGTTTGATAAGTGGAGTGTCCTGTTTCCTTCTGTCTCACTACAGAATCTCTGGTGGAGGTGCAGCCTGGCTGGAGATCACTCAGGACAGGAGGAGAGAAACTAGTCAAGTTCAGACTCAGTGGAAGAAGTCTTGTTGTTGACCCTTCAGAGCCTTCTGGTGGCAAAATCTAAACTGTTCCCCAGGGGTCCTGGGAGCCACGCAGAGGAGCCGGGGTTAGTACCAGGCCATGCATGTGGGCGTGGCCGATAAGATACACTTTCCTTCTGTTGACCTCCTTCCAGGGGCAGCAACATCACAAGGTTGATTTGCAAGCCCACTATGTTGGGACCACGCTCATCTAGGGTAAATCACGGTGATTTCTCTTCCCCTCCTGTTTTACCTTCCAAGTGGATGAAACCTGTTAACGTCTCTCTCCTGGCTTCCTGCTTTCTCTTTCCTGATGGGTAAATGTGAGAATGATTAGCATGAAGCAGACTTTTTCCCAGCTCCCCAGAGACCTCTCATCATGGATGTGTGAGCCCCAGCCCGGCAGGGCATGTGGATGGTGGTGAAAGTGGGCCCCTTTCTGAGCTTCTCTTAGCAGACCCGTCTGCCTTTTACTCTGAACTCTGTCCTCTGTCTGAGCTTGATCATAATAAAAGAGGTATGTCGGCCTTGATCTGTGTTATCCCTTGTCGTGTTTCTCTACTTCTTCTGAATCTAAGGAGGGCAAAGGGGTTGCGTTTTACTGAGCAGAGACCTCAGAGACCTCAGCCCGGTGCCTGTCGCACTGCAGTTTTCAGGGACTCCTAGCACAGTCGTGGAGGGGAGGCATCGGGAGGCCCATGTGGCAAAGGAAGGAAGACCCCTCGAGGTTCCCCATTCCCAGAGCAGCTCTCTTTGTCGGGAACCACCCACTCTGTTGTCTGTGTCCTCTTACCAGTGCATGAAAATGGCTACCACCATCATTAGGTGTTGGGTACCACTCTACATGTGTGTTATATCCTTTAATCTTCAAAATAATGCTGGTTGGGCCCTTTGGGAGATGGAGTATCAGAGCTGATAGACAACTTGGTTCCCAAACAGGTGAAGTTGGGACTCAATCCAGGTCGGATTTCAAAGCTCGTAGCTTGTTCCATCAGCGGCCAGGGCCGCCTCTCCTTCCTGGGACCAGAATCAGCAGACTCGGGCTCCATCTCTGCCCTTGACACTTAGATCGTGAAGCCTGGCATGGTCCCTGAACTTCCGAGGCTCAGAAGTTCATGAAAGGAGGCAGCCTGACCCTCACCCATGGATCTTCCATAAGTCCAAACGTGACCATGAATATCACACAACATTTTAATCCCCAAATCAGAAATGAGCCATATCTTACGGCTCTCGAGGCAAGCAAAGACACAAATTGGAGAAAACCCCTTTTGCCCCCTTCAGTTTTTCATTTCAATGCTCATAAAAGCTTTGGTGTGACAGATGGCTCCTCCAAGCCTTTAGAAGTTCAACTTGAATTAGGATTGGACAAGGAAGTCCTTTGCTACTGTTTTTCTTCTCCTTTAAGATTAAAAGAAAAGTCTAAATAGACGGCCCTCTGCTTAGCATAGTGCATTTTCCATATAAGCAGACGGACTGCTCCGTCAGACTGAACAAAGGCCCAAGGCCCCGGGCTGCTGGCACCTGAGCTGCTCCCCAGATTCTGCCCTTCAGAGCCCACCTGCCGTCCCCACTGCTCAAGCCAGGGAGGCCCAACACAGCCATGGGGGCTTTGTCTCCTATCAGCTGCTCTACCTTTGTTTAGCTCCAAACCTCTTTCACTTTGTTCTCCATCTTCCCTGCGTCTCTTACTTGAAGTCTTTTATTCTGGACCCCACCCTGTGCCCCCCAACTTCCCTCACCAGCTCTCGCGGCCCATAGGCAGCGTTTCACATGGGGTCCCAAAGAGGCCGTTGGAGGCCAGCTGTGCGAGGCCTCACCCACCCCAGATCTTGCCAAGAGAGCCTAGCTGACAAAGAGCCCGTCCCATGTCCCTCTTGCCTCCAAACCTTTGCTCAGGCTGTTGCCCTTCCTAGAATTGACTCCCCTTCAGGCTGCCTTGCACTTGTCCAAATCTCACCCTCAAAATCTTAGGAGAGGGCTTCCCTGGTGGCGCAGCGGTTGAGAATCTGCCTGCCAATGCAGGGGACACGGGTTCGAGCCCTGGTCTGGGAAGATCCCACATGCCGCGGAGCAACTGGGCCCGTGAGCCACAATTACTGAGCCTGCGTGTCTGGAGCCTGTGCTCTGCAACAGGAGAGGCCGTGATAGTGAGAGGCCCGCGCACCGCGATGAAGAGTGGCCCCCGCTCGCCGCAACTAGAGAAAGCCCTCGCACAGAAACGAAGACCTAACACAGCCAAAAAAAAAAAAAAAAAAAAGCTTCGGAGACCCCCAAAGCAGGCTCTTCCTTGAAGACCTTTAGGGCTCCCCAAGACAGAAGGAATATTTTCTCCTCTGTGTTCCCACCACATTTGATTCATGATTCTACACCCACATCCTTCTCGGCCACCACTCATCCTCATTTGTGTGATAGCCCATCTCCCAGTCAAGTATGAATTTCCCAAAGGCAGGGACCACTTGGTATTGGAATATATGCCTCCAGCCCCTTCACTTCAGGTCCCAGCATGGTGCCTGGAACATGGCAGGACTCAATGAACCACCTGAAATGATCTACATTAAATGCCTGACTAGGGCCAACCCACGTCTGGAGAAGTACCACCCGGTGGCTCTTTGGGCTCTGCCACTGGGATGCAGGGCGACCTTGGAAAATTTTAAATTTACTTAAACTCTCAAAGTTGATCTCCACATCTGTAAAGGAGGCTAATAACTCCTGTGGATTCTTGCAAAGAAAATGTGATAATAAATGAGGAATTGCTCAGTACACGATTCAGTCTCAGAGAATGCTGTCCATCACAGGACCTACTTGTAAGGCATTGTCTGATTAGCTTCTTTTTTTTTCAATTTATTGAAGGATAGTTGATTTACAATATTGCATTAGTTTCAGGTGCACAGCATAGTGATTCATTTTTTTTCAGATTATATTCCATTATATGTTATTAAAAGACATTGGGTATATTTCCTTGTGCCATACAGTAAATCCTTGTTGCCTATTTCTTTTATGTAAATTTTGTGTATAGTTTGTATTTGTTAATCCCATACTCATTTGTCCCTTCCCCTCCCTTAATTCATTTTTAGGTTCTAAACTTTTGAAAACTGGATTTTTTGGTCCTATATTTTTATTTGTTTCTCCTGTTCTATGTCATCTAGTCAAGAACTTAAAACTTTTCTCTGGGCAAATATATTAGGAGGAAAAAATATACAATGGTCTGAAATGACTTAAATTATTCTTAGTTACGGTAATATATGCATAATATAAAAGTTACCATCTTAACTATTTTTAAGTGACGTTAAATACATTCACATTATTGTGTAACCATCACCACTGTTCATCTCCAGGCTTTTTTCATTTTGAAAAACATTAAACATTAACTCCATTAAAACAATATCTCTCCATAACCCCTGCCAAGACCCTGGCACCCACCATTCTACTTTCTGATTCTATGAATTTGCCTATTCTAGGTTCTTCATGTAAGTGGAATTATATAGTGTTTGTCCTTTTGTGACAGGCTTATTTCATTTAACATAGTGTCCTCAAGGTTCATGCATGTTGTAGCCTGTGTCAGAATTTCACTTGTTTTTTTGGCTGACTAGTATTCCACTGTATGTATAGACCACATTTTGTTTATCCATTCATTTGTCAATAAATATTTGGGTTGCTTCCAGTGAAATTATTTTTGGATTGATATAGATTCATAGAAGTAGTTTTCAGGAATCCTCTCCCCTTCTTCTAACTCAGAGAGGAATAAGATTGACCTTGGTTTGCATTTCAGCTCGGTTTTTACTATATCTGTATCTTTGGGTCATAATATCTTACCCACACTGAACTTCAGTCATTTAATTTCTACTTGAGTATAAGGATGCCTACCTGACCAGGTGACTACAAGAGACTGAGGGCAGCTATTGTGTTCATCCTGGACCCCGATGCATCAGGTAAGTTGTATCTGCTATTTTTAGCTTTCTGGGCAATTGTGACATGACCAGGCTCTGGGCCCTTCCCTTTCTGGGGAACTCTGTCACTCAGGAAGGACTTTCTTGACTCTTGAGGAGCAACATTTTCTCTTCACCTTCATCGCTGGGGTCTGCAAATACTTTAGATAATGTGCCCAGGAAGGCATGTGGGTTATGGATTCACTTCTTTGGTGCCACGTTTAATATTGTTTTCTGTGCATCAAAAGGAAAACTGAAAGTGCTTTGACACATGCATTGCAAAGCTGTCTTGTTACCACTTTATTTTAAGTTTCTGAAATGTCTCCTTGTCCGTCCATGTCTTTGAATTTAGCAAATACTTCCTAAGAGTGTACACCCTGGGTTGGGTGTCTTGTCATGATACGGTGCAGAGTGATGAACTGGGCCGAGTCTCTGTCCTCCAAGAACTCGCTATGTAAGAGGGGGGCATGCCCAACAGCGGTATTACCTCTACAATACACGACAGAATGAGTTACAAAACCCCATCCTTCGTTTGCTGTATATGTGGTATTAAATTGCAGGATGTGAAATGAGAAGACCTAGGCTTCACCATGGCTGCATGACTTTTGGGAAGGGACTCAATGTCCTTGAGCCTTGGTTTCTTCAGCTGTCAAGTGGAGATGTACCTACCTTAAAAGACTGTAGTGCCAAGAATAAAAAGGAACGGATTACTGGTGCATGCAACATGAAACATCCCACGTGCAGGACACTAAGTGAAAGAAAACAGACTTGAAAGGCAACATAATGTATGGTTCCACTTACACGATACTTTTGAAAAAGCAAAACTTTAGGGAATGAAATCAGATCAGTGAATGCCAGGGGCTTGGGCTGGGGGTTGAGGAAACACTGACAGGTGGAAATCTTCTCTATCCTGATTGTGTTGGTGGTTAATGGCCGGATATTTTTGCCAAATTCTTAGGACAGTGTAACTTAAAAGGGTGAATTTTACTGAATGCAAATTTTACCCCAATAAATAAGTAAACAAAAAGATTGCAAAAGACTAAATGAGATGATCTCTGTGAAAGAGCCTGTCGTAATGCCCAGCACCCAGTGGGTGCCCTGGAGGAAGTTTTTTTCACCTATTCAAAGCAAAGAAAAGAGGATTTTCTCTCAAGTAGAAAGACCCAAGTTCAATGCCAGCTCTTCCATGTATTAGCTTTGCCACTTCGGACAATTTGCTTAAACTGTCTGAAGTTCTTTATACAGAAAATGAAAATAAAATGGTAATGTTGCAAGGTGTGAACTTGTGAGAATCCAGTTGTATAATGTAAAGACCTAAACTCAGGGTGTGTTACATAGAAAGTCTTACTTTATTTCTTTAAACACACTAACACTGTGCTTATTGTGTACTAGCCACACTGCTGAAGTCTGCATAGGTACTAACTGATTTAATCCTTATCATGGACCCATTTTACAGATAAGGAAACTGATCGTAGGAAAGCCAAGTACTGGGTTCCAGGCAACATGTGGGGTGGAGTCCAGAGCTCTCCCTCTTATCACTAGTCAATCCTGCCTGTTTGATTGACTACTCATTTACCATCAGCCATCTCGATGCAGGAAACCGCTTCTGAACCATCCTGCATGTTAAAAGGCTTACCCGGAGAAGCAAGTCTTTTATTCTTTTCCGTGAAGTTCCTTTTAAAATTGTTTCCAGATGAGGGAACTGGCTCTCAGATGTGCTGAGTGGCTTATGGAGACAACCGAGCTAGGACTTGATCCCAGACCTTCTGTCTCCAGAGCTGGGATTTCCCTTCTCAGCATCAGTGTCTAGATAAATCCTGCCTTCCTCGTCCACTTTGCAGCTAGAAATAGGCACCCAGGCAAAGGTTTCTACGTGAGAACCTAAATAAGCCCTTTCAAATACTACTGCTGTCAGGAGTGTGAATTGCTAAGGATTTTCCTGAGGATAATTTGGTGATGTGTGTCAAAAATGCCTTAAAACTGGACTTTCTCTTTGACTTACCAATTTTAATGCTAAGGATTTTTCTTAAAGAAATAATCACAGATAGGCAAAGGTCTATATACAAGCAATTCCATTACATTTTTTTTTTAATTTATTTATTTATGGCTGTGTTGGGTCTTCGTTTCTGTGCGAGGGCTTTCTCTAGTTGTGGCAAGCGGGGGCCACTCTTCATCGCAGTGCGCGGGCCTCTCACTGTCGCGGCCTCTCTTGTTGCGGAGCACAGGCTCCAGACGCGCAGACTCAGTAATTATGGCTCACGGGCCCAGTTGCTCCGCGGCATGTGGGATCTTCCCAGACCAGGGCTCGAACCCATGTCCCCTGCACTGGCAGGCAGACTCTCAACCACTGCGCCACCAGGGAAGCCCCCATTACATTTTTTACACTGCTGAAATTCTGGGAGCACATTAAGTACCCACCAGTAATGGAGTAGTTGACTCATTTATGAAGCAGCCATAAACTGGAATACTAAGCAGCCAATAAAAATCATGTTTTAGAAGGTTACTTAATGACATGGAACATGTTCACTGTGTTTTTGCAGAGAAAAAGCAGGATTAAAATAAAATTTGCGTATATGGCCGTAGGAAAGAAGACTGGAATAAGCTACATGAATAAAATAAAATACGTGAAAAAGTTTATAGACCTATCAAGGTGAGAAGATTATGAAAGGTTTTATTTCTGGCTCTTGGCTTTCCTACATTTCCTAAATTATATATCTATTTGTGTTTGGAACACAACAAATGTCATTACAACTGTTTTTTTTAAATTTAATTAATTAATTAATTAAATTTATTAATTTATTTATTTTATTTAATTAATTAAATTTAATTTATTTATTTGGCTGTGTTGGACCTTCGTTGCTCGGTGTGGGCTTTCTCTAGTTGCGGGGAGTGGGGGCCATTCTTCGTTGAGGTGCGGGGGCTTCTTTTGTTGTGGCACGTGGGCTCTAGGCATGTGGGCTTCAGTAGTTGTGGCGCACAGGCTTGGTTGCTCCACGGCATGTGAGATCTTCCTGGACCAGGGCTCGAACCTGTGTCCCTGCATTGGCAGGCGGATTCTTAACCACTGAGCCACTAGGCAAGCCCCATTACAACTTTTAAAAGCATGAAAGTATCTCTTAATGCCTTGAGGATGAAAATATAAGTAGGTCATGTTGGGTTCTCTATGGTAGGTCAACACAAATAGCGACTTTGTTCCCCAAACACAGTGAACCCTTTGGGAACTTGACCTCTCTCCATGTAGACTACACACAAAGGTAATATTGGATAGCACCTCAGTGTTCTGTAAACCCTCGATAGCACAGAAGAATAGAAGTTTAAGGTGGTTGGAAGGGAACTCTGGGTATCACCTGCCCACTGGTCCCTAGTACAGGAATCTCCAAGTTTTCAGCCTTGACAAGAGGCCCCCCAGCCTTCTCCTGAGCTCTCTCAGGGCCAGGGAGCCCCCGTGAGTCAGTGAGGGCTTTCTCACTGCTGTACCGCTCAGGTTGACTGGCGCTTCCACTGAGACCAAATCCAGGATTGCTGCCTCCTGGGGTCATATAGCATGAGTCAGCTCCTTTGCATAAGTGACAGCCCTCCCAGTGTGGGAGGACAGGTCATGTGTCCTCTGAACCATTCCTTTTTCAGACAGATGTGTGAAAAAGACTAGGGAGCTTTAGTCACTATGAGCCAGCAACATTGGTCAGCAGATCCAACTCAACTGTGAAGAGCTTCTTCCCTCAGGAAACCCTTCTAACACCTCAGCAGACACAAGATTCCCCCATCTGACTCCTACAGAAGCCTGTCTTTCAACATGGGGTGATGATGGAGTCACTTTCCTCAACACTCTGCGACCTTCTCAAGTCGGGGACTTTCTTCAAGTCTTCTCTGCATACCCAGTGCTTAACAGGGGCATGGGTATCCATGCGTTCACTGGACCACACAGCACATATTAATCTAGTGCCTGCACTGAGCCGGGCACTGCAGTAACTCTGAGTCTACAGCTGTAAACAAGACAGATAGGAGCCTTCCCCGGAGGGAGTTCATAGTTCTGGAGGAAGTCAGAATATAAATAGATGATAAATAGGTACATGATAGACAGATAAAAAGGGATTGGATCGATGACTTGGATGGATGGATGGATGGATTGGATGGATGGATTAGACTGCATGAATAGATGGATTGGGTGGATGTATTGGATGGATAGATAGATAAATCAATAAATCAATAAATGGCAGGTACCAGCTAGTTTACACTATAATACATACTATGAAGAGACAGAAGATGGGGACTCTAAGAGGAGATATAGTGAGTATAAGAATAACGTAGCAGTTAGGAGCAAGGATCCAGCTCCACCTCCTACTAGCTGTGTGAACACAGGCAAGTTTTTTTTTAATCACTGTGCCTCAGTTTCTTCATAAGTCAAGTTAGGATTAGTTTATTTCTCTGGTGACACTTAAAGCATTCAGGCACAAGCAAGTGTTGGTTGTTATTTTTATTGTTAAGATATGTGGGTATTGAGGACATGGGGAGGGGGAAGGGTAAGCTGGGACAAAGTGAGAGAGTGACATGGACATATATACACTACCAAATGTAAAACTGATAGCTAGTGGGAAGCAGTTGCATAGCACAGGGAGATCAGCTCGGTGCTTTGTATCCACCTAGAGGAGTGGGATAGGGAGGGGGGGAGGGAGATGCAAGAGGGAAGAGATATGGGGATATATGTATATGTATAGCTGATTCACTTTGTTATACAGCAGAAACTAACACACCATTGTAAAGCAATTATACTCCAATAAATATGTAAAAAAAAAAAAAAGAAAAGAGAAAAAAAAAAGATATGTGGGTATGGGTGGGTGGGGTGTCAGGGAAGATCTTTCTGGGGGAGTGACTCCTGAGACTAAGCATGGGTAAGAAATGGCCAGAAAAGCATGGGGAGTGGGGAAGGGGGAAGAGCTTGAATGAAGACTCCAAGGTGATAAATGGCCTGGAACCAAAGGCCAGGAGACCTAGTGTGTGAGAACAGAGGAGAGATAACCCAGAACACCTGGGAAGTCAGCTGGTCTGCTCCTACAGGGCCTTGCAGGTCACCTCCATTGGTTTAACTGTGCTGGGAAGCAAGGGAGTGACACGTTTTACTTTTTAGTTTCTCTGGCTGCTCAGTGGGAAGGAGGGAGGCTGGGCAGGACTCAGGAAGTGACGGAGAGGTGGTATGGAGGCAGAGCTGATGCTATTGCCTGTGAAGCCTTGTAAGGATGAGGAAACTACAGTGCACACACGTACAAACACACAACTTCTTGCCCATGGGCAGACACAGACTGGGTACCAGCGAATAATACATGGTGACTGGACACAAATTGGATTTAGTCTGTGCCAGGACCCCTTTTCAGGAGCCTTTATTAAAGAAACAATTATTTATGACACTCGTTAAAGATGGTAAAGCAGACCATTCAGGACCATCCTGATTGGTATAGGGATGACGGTGATAGTTTTGCAGTGGAAGGAAGAGAATGGGCTCAATTCTAGATACAGCATGGCCAGGTGGGAATTTATAGCCAAGGAACAAGGTAAGGGTCAGTAGATGGAAAATTACAGGGGAAACATCAGGGGTAGGAGAGGATTCTGGCTAAACCTATCTAGCAGGAATCTTGTTGAAGACAGGTTGAAGTGATCAGACATCACCTGGAGGATGATGGAGGAAACTTATGATCAGATTTTGAGGGGGATCAGATATCAAGAGTAGGGGTTTCTTGCTAAATTGACTTAGCAGAGTTCTAGCTAAAATTGGATTTTACAAGGAAGGGCCCAGATGGGTCTAAGAGAAGTTTCAGGATCCTGAATCAAGTTTGGTCAAGCAAAAGAACTTTGTCACCTTGTACACATATGCATACAATATTCCTGTTCAAATAAGTGTGTGGCAGAGAAGCTGAATGACATTTCCTTCATAGGACAGATGAATGAATGAGTCTGAGGCTGGGTTTGCAGGAAGATGGTGTCCAGGAGGGAAAGGGTGATTCTTCTGTTCTCGCTGGAGTTGAATACAATGGAATATGCATTCTTAGGCTTCAAAGCGTAGGAGACTGTTGACTCTGCAGCTTTTTTAGGAACACGAGCAGTGAGATGAGAGAATGGCAGACAGCAATGGGGGAGGTAGAGCCTTGAGAAAGTAGTTCAGATACCAGGGTCACTCTTCTCAAACATTTGAAGGCCTGCTACTGGGAAACAAATGTCAGCTGGTGCAGCAAGGCTTTGATGAGGAGATGAAGGGCCAATGGACAAAGCGAACAAACACGTGAATATATATTCAACATCCTTACTCATTAAGGAAGTGCAAATCAAAACCACAAGGAGCTATTACTTCACACCCACTAGGATGGCTAGAATTAAAAAGATGAACAACAGCTAGTGTAGGAGATGATGTGGAGTAATTGGAACCCTCATGCCTTGATGGTGGGAATATGAAGCGGAGTGATGAAAATGTTCTGGAATTAGATATTGGTGATGGTTGCACAACTTTGACTTTGTCAATGTACTAAAAATTAATGAATGATACACTTTAAAAGGGTAAGTTTTATGGTGTGTAAGTTATGTCAATAAAGCTGTCATTAATTTTTTTTAAAAATTTATTTTATATTGGAGTATAGTTGATTTACAATGTTGTGT
Source organism: Balaenoptera musculus (assembly GCF_009873245.2). Taxonomy (NCBI): domain Eukaryota; kingdom Metazoa; phylum Chordata; class Mammalia; order Artiodactyla; family Balaenopteridae; genus Balaenoptera; species Balaenoptera musculus. The sequence continues at coordinate 168,848,172 of NC_045786.1, forward strand.
TAGTTTCAGGTGTACAGCAAAGTGATTCAGTTATACATATACATATATCTTTTCTTTTTCAGATTCTTTTCCCATATAGGTTATTATAGAGTATTGAGTAGAAAAAAATACAAAAAACTTATGGGGAAAAGAGTAGTTTGCACTTAGAAAAGAGAGCCAAAAGCACTTTAAACATATTATCTGAACTAGAGGATATTCTGGGTAGAAGGTTACATGGAGCCACTTATTTTCCAGGCCATGCCATTTGCTGTCCCACCAGTAGAACAGGGAATTGACTCCCACTGGGTTTACACACCATTGGTATGTGTTTTGCTGGGTTAAACAGCTCCTGGTGAGGCTTGGGAACAGCACAACTAGAATGAAGACTCCATTGAACAAGTCATGTTCTCAGTTCTTGAGGGTCTAAGCTTGACCTCCAGGACAAATCTGTCTCTATACCATGACCATTGGGTTCTCACCTAAAGAATGAGGAAGAAAAGGGACACGAGTTGGAGCTAACTGATGTTGAGCCTTTAAGGCATTTGGGGGTGCTGAGGATGTCAGCCCTCAGTCATCGTGGCCTCTGAGTCAGGCAAATGACATGATCAAAATGACCCTTAATCTCTCCGTAATTAATTGAGGATCTATAAAAATAGCGTAATTGGCAAAGTGTCGTAAATTAGCATACTAATACGGTGACCCTCGCTAGGTAAGCAGCATGGATTTACATGTGGGTGTTGTGCTGGGACCCATGGCTGAAAGGAAGATCTGGTGCAAGAGGTATCCGAACTGTATTATCCCATCGTCGGGCTGCTTTCTTCCAAGACGAGGATTAGTGCTAATAATTTCTCTCCAGGGAATCACTTTCTAAATCCAGGTTTTTTGCAGAGTCTGTAAATACAGCTAGAGTCCTACTGGGGAGCAGAGAGGAGAGGCACAGTAAGTAGGTCAATCCAAGTGCTTTTGTGCACTAACAATGATGGAGAACATCGAAGTTTCCATGTCGCTTAAGCAGTTGTTCTGTTTGTATTGACCAAGTAAGCTAGAAATCCAGGAGGGAGGTGATTTAAAGTATTAGAAGACAGCGAGACTTCTGGAGCCAAAAAAAAAAAAAAAATTGTGTATTCACATAGAGTTGGGTGATTCTGAGTAATGGAAGGAACCTTCTGCCCCTTTCTTAGGTTGCCTTGTTGTAACTGGACCTGAGAGCTCTCTCCAAGCTTTGTGGCAGCATGTTTGGCCGTCACCTACTTTGAGAAACGGATATTCACAAATGGTCGTGTTTTAAATGCATTCTCTGATCCAGCTTATTACAAGGACATGTTATTTATGGAAGGGGTCCTGTCTGTAAAACCTCAGGTAAAACTGCATGGTAGAAAGGAAACATCGTAGGCTGTGGCAAGGGTACTTGGACTCTAGACCCAGCCTGGCAACCGACTTTCTGTGCAGATTGAGGCCAGTGACTTCACCTCCTTTACACACGACACCATATTTAAAATGAGGAAGAGGCTTCTAGGACCCCTTCTACATTAATAATATAAAGTATCTCAAAAGTCATGTCTGAATACCTTGGGGAGAGATGATATAAAGACGATTTGCAAATCTACTAATAAATAAAGGCTTACTGATGAAAAGGAATGGACATTTAGTCTGTGCCTAAAGCTCCAGGCTCTCTGTCATGTGCTTTTTCATGGAATCCTCAAAACTACCGTGATTTTGGCTCTCGCTTCCATCTTTGCAGCTAAGTCAGTTGGAGCTCACAGAGTTTGCAACTTATCTAAGTTTTTTGGCATCTAGCAAGTAGCAAATGTGGGTCCTTATTCTAAAAAGTTAATGGTGGGAGGTAACATGTGCCAAAACTTCTTTTATGTGTTTGTTATTGTTATTATTAATTCATTGAATCTTTTCAACAACATCGTGAGATAGGAAGTTTGGTAATTTTACAGATGAGGAAAGTGTTGCTCAGAGTAGGTCAATGGCTTTTTCAAGGTCAATGGGTTAATAAAAAGTTATGAAGAAATATTGCTTTCTGATTGCATAAGTGGATGGATGGATGGATAGATGGATGGATGGATGGATGAAACAATGAGGAAATTAACTAGACAAGTCTCTGATGAGGCTTGGACAGATAAACCACCGAAAACCCATGGTGGCCAGCAACCACTGAGGAGTGATATGATCACGTGCCTCTTCTGTTTCAAAGTCTTAAATGATTCCACATTGTCTGGAAATACAAAAATAATAAAAAAAGATTCTTCTAAATGGTATATAATAATACTACTACCATTTATTGTTCATGTAGTATATGCTACAAAGAATTAAGTATTTTCTGCACAAACTGTCTCATTTAATTCTCACAGCTGCATTGTAGAGTAGTATTATTTATTTTTTGATTTCACAGTAAAGAAACTAAAGGTCATAGAAGCTAACTAATTTAGGCATACACCTGGGAATGGGTGGCCACATAATTTGTCATCCTAACTGAGATCGTTCTGATAGTGAGAGGGAGGTGTGCTGATAATTTGGGGGGTACAACAGGCATAAACAGGGCTCTTGCACACCTACTGGAGGTATTGTCTTTGTAACTTGGCAGTGAAAAACCTGGGGTGTAAAAACTTTCTCATCCCAGAGTCCATGTTTCTAACTTCTACCCTCCCAGCCTTGCTAAGTCTTCTTTCCACCATGCGCTCCAGGCTGGGCAGCTCTCACCAGTTCCCACAGCGCTGCTTCCATGCCGCCATGTTTGATGTGAGCCGTTGCATTCTACGCTGACTTGAACTGCTCATGAGATTCTCCTCCTTTGCATATTCCTCTGCCTGGTATGCCCTCCTCCTCTTCTTTGACAAACTCCCTTCCAGTCTTCAAAACTCCTTCTGTCTGCACTTACCCTGGGAAGACTTCTGTCAATATTGACTTCCCTCTCTCCAATCCCATAATCTTTCTTTGCTGTTCATATCTCTTTTTCCTTCTTTCCCACTCAGTTATGATGTTTCAAGGGCAGACACGCATTGTTGTAACTTCAGGGTCCAGCATGGAACTCACCACTGAATGGGACTAATAATTTTTAAGAAAGGAGGGAAAATCGGAGGAAAAGAAGAAGTATGAATACTTGTGGTTCTGATGGAAATTGAAGATGGATCATTCATTCATTCATTCATTCAACTATTCAATCACCGTTTATTGAGCACCTATCATATTCTAGGTGCTGGAATTTCACTGGTGAATAAAACAGACAGCTAGTTGTTCTGGAGGTATGTGTTTCCTGAAAGGGGACAGACAATACATAAATAACCAAATATCAGTCATGAGATTTATGTACCATAAAGGTGTGGCTAAGCATCCTGCAGAAATAGAGAAATCAAGAGAATACATTTCAGATGCAAGAACACTTGCCCTTTACCTGATAGCCTGAATTTTATAGATGACATCAAGTGTCACATCCTCAAGGAAAACTTCCCAGTGGAGTTCAACCCTCTTTTTGTAAGATCATTTTGAGGAAGGTAAGATGGGTATTATTGTACCCAATTTGCAGATTCAAAGACAGGAAATGAGAGCAATAAAGAGATGTTTGCTAGGTGGTAGGGATTGTGCACAGGGAGGTGGGATGTGAACCCAGATCTTCTGCTACCACGATTTTCCTAGGAATTCTGATTAATTGGAACAGACTCTACCTGAAACGTCATTAATGATATCATTTAAAAAATCTCATCTATAGTATTAGAATATACTGATATATAAATGTATTAGTTTTCTGTGGCTGCTGTAACAAATGACCACAGACTTGCTGACTCAAAACAACAGAAAGTGATTCTCTCACAGTTTTGGAAGTCAGAGGTCTGAAATCAGTACCACTGAGCTGAAATGCTCCTTCTGGAAGTTCTGAGAACAATCCCTTCCTTACCTCTTCCAGCTTCTCGTGGTTGCCAGTGTTACTTGGCTTGTGGTCACATCACTCCAACCTTCAAGACCAGCATCTTCAAATCTCCTTCTGCTCTGTCTTCACACTGCCTTCTCCTCTATGTGTGTAGTTAAATCTCCTTCTGCCTCCTTCTTATAAGGACACTTTTGATTGCATTTAAGTCCCTTTCAGGTAATCCAGAATAATCTTCCCATCTCAAGATCCTTAGTTGAATCACATCTGCAAAGACCCCCCTCTTTTTTGTCATATAAAGTAACATATTTACTGGTTCCAGAGATTAGGACATGAACTTATTCTGAGGGACCATTTTTCAGCCCACCACAAAAACTAACTCTTGATTATACTATACTAAGACTTGGTAGGTGATAAAGATATTAAGCCATATTTTATCCAATGCTTATACCACCTGGGAGACACCCCCTACGATGGCTACAGGCTCTGAAATGGAAGGGAGAGTTTTCAAATCTAGCCTTCTTAAGCTCTGGACTCAGACTTTTTCCACCCCTTTCCATTGAAACAGTTTTATTAAAACAGTAGTTTTATTTTAATTTTTTCCCCTTTTTTCCTGGACCAAAGTCTCTCATCAGTAAAGCATCACCATTTGCAAAATAAGAAACTTTCCCTCTGGCTACATGTTCCTGGGATGGAAAGCTGTATTTTTCATTTTGCCCAAGTTTGGGCTCTGTAATAGCAAACTCTGTGTTCTGTTTGTGCAAATTATCCCTGCTGACAGTGATGGGGAAACACTCTTCTTCCAAGAGAGTTAATAGATCCCAGTACCAGGGACGCCATCTCTCTGCCACTTTCCCCAGGAGCAATAGGACTGATTTTTTTTATTAGCCCAATGAAGTGCTGGCAAAGGAGGGATCCTTCTCAGTTTTCTTCACCTGGGATTTTCTGGTTCCTGGAGCCTATGCGTGTCTAGTCTTCAGTCAATTAACATAAAGTTCAGCTGAAGGGGTGTGGGGACCCAATCTCTCAGTTCCAGGGAGTTCCAACCTGCTTCAGGCTAATTCCATTGCTATCCTCATTCCAATCAATGCATTTTGTCAAACCTAAAGTCAAAGTCAGGTTGCCTTGTTCTGTGCATGATGATTGCTAAATAACATTAATAGTTAAAAGATGCTAATGTTCCCCCAAACCGTCAGGTTTCTGTCCCTTTCTCTTTTTGCTGTCATTTTCATCTTACTGATAGTGTGTGAAAGGCGAAGTCTTTCCCCACCCCAGCTCAGACTTAATACAGTGCCAGCGAGCTATTTTTCCCAGCTCCCCAGAGACATCTGAAATTGATTTCAGAGGCTGAACACTCAAATTAGATATTTAAAGCAACGAAGATGAATCTGAAGATGAATCTACCCTGTTAAGGGTCAGAGGACAACTGATGAAATATTTTTTTTTTATTCTTAGCCCATAACATGGATTCTTATTCAGCTTGTCATTTTCTGGAATCAATATGCAAATTAAAGAAATGTAGCATTGAGTACTTACCTGTAAGGACTGTGTATCGTCAGGTGTCTATCTAGGTTTGCCTTGAAGCCAAAGTATGTATTTGGCAAGTTGAGTTTGGAACACTGAGGTCTGATGGATTCATGTTGCTTCTAGAACTCCAGTTTCACCCAACTTGTACTGACTTTAATTTCATACCAGCAATGTTATTTCACTTGCTTATGAGTCACAAACAATTGATTTTGTGCAAGTTTGGGAATCTTACACGGTGTGATACAGCAAGATGCCTTCTTTTAAACTATTTTTTTTAATTAAAAAGTATATTTACAGATTTGTTCATTAGAGACAAAAAAATTCCTAAATAAATGTTCACAAGAATACATCATGGACCAGAGGCAGGGTCTGGATATGAAATACAATGCAGTCAAGGAAAATAAAATGTGCGGGTCCCTTCATGTATTCCCAGAATTTCCTTTGACTTTATTTCATTTTATTCTAGTCTATATATTAAACATGTGCATGGTCATAGCTTCTTTCTGGAGAACTGCCTTGTCCTAGATATTTTACTCTTTTTGATGTGAAAATAATTGTAAATTGCAATATTGGTCTGAGAGGGTGGAAAGAAATGCTTTAGTTTTCCAGTAGAACAAGGCAGTCCTTAAAGATGTAACACCAACTTTCTGCTGAGAGAAAGACTTTTATTTTTCAAGGCAGAGGTATGGGATTATGGGGAGAGAGGATTAGAATTTTGCCTTGACCTTTCTGCTCCTGAATGAGACCAGTGGAATTAACTTAACCTTCTGAGATGTATGATTTGTTTACTGCTCCTTAAAGCCTACCAGCTTAAATTCTGCAGTTAATTATGGAGAGACTGAAAGTTTAGGTGGGTGATGAGAACATGAGATACCCCCAATCAGATTCAGGTTAACTCAACTGGGAATGTCAACTAGAGGAAGTGGATACAGAATGCCATTGTAAATTGTGCTACATAAAGGTAATTCCTGACGTTTTTAGAGTGGAATTGCAGAGGATTTTGGAGGCAAACAGTCAATGGTTTGATTCTAGGTTCTTTCACATCCTAACTGAGTGGCTTTAGGCTGACAAATTAATGTCTATGTTATTAGTAAAGATAAGCTAGGCTATGCTTCAGTAACAAATAAGTCCAAAATCCCAGAGGCTTAATAGATTTGTTGCTTGTCATACAATATGTCTATTGGGGGTATGCCCCACACCATCACTGAGGAAGCAGGCTCACAGGGGCTCCCCCGTTTGGAGCCACACTGTCAGAAGACATGGCTTCCCTAGTTGCCATAAAAGAGGAGATAAATGAAAAATTGTGTGCCATTTCCTCCCTGCCTAGGCCTGGGTATAATGCAAGTCACTTCTGTTCACAATCCATGGGTCTAACTACAAAGGGGTTGGAAGATGTAGCAGAACTGATGGAATGCTTGAGGCATGTCGCTGTCTCTATGCCTCAGCCTCCCAATTATGCAAAAAGAAGATAACAATACCTACCATGAAAGGTTTCTCTGAAAATTAGTGATAAAAATGTTAAAGCATCTACTAGGTGCATAGTAAAATTGAGTGATTAATATTGCAACAAAAGACAACTCCAGTGTGGTTCTACTTGTAGGAGTACCTCAATGAATTTGGTTCTTACAGAAACATTAGATGATGAAGACAAGTCTTATTTCATCAAATTCATTCAAAGTTATCAAGAACTTTCTAGGTGTTAGGCACTGTGCTTAGAGCTGCAGACTATACAAAGGGAATTAAGATTCAGCTGCCAAACAGCAGGAACTATTGTTAGTCCAGGAAGTGTAAAAATAAGACAAGTGCCCACATAACCAGATTATGAAAACAATTAAAGTATATGGAATGTTGCTCAACATCATTAGCTATTAGGGAAATCCAAATCAAAACTACGAGATAATACTTCACACTCACTAGGATGACTATAATTAATAACTAAATTACATATATATGTATGTGTGTATATATATACACACACACACACATACACAGAAAATAACAAATGTTGATAAGAATAAGGGGAGATTGAATCCTGTACAGACTACTAGTGAGAATTTAACATAGAGTTACCGTATGACCAAGTAATTCCATTCTAAGACATACCCAAGAGAATAGAAAATATATGTCCACACAAAAACTTGTTCACAAATGTTCATAATAGCATTATTCATAATAGTCAAAACATGGAAACAACCCAAATGTTCATCAGTTGATGACTGGATAAACACAATGTGGATAAATGCAATATCTGTACCATGGGATATAATTTGGCTAGAAAAAGATGAAGTTCTAGTACATGCTACAGCAAGGGTGAAACTTGAAAACATCATGCTAAGTGAAAGAAAGAAAGATTTGTGGTTGCCAGGGACTGAGGGGATAGGAGTGACTGTCAGTGGGTATGGCATTAATTTCTGGGGTGATGAAAATGTTCTGGAATCAGATGGTGGTGATGGTTGCATAACTCTTATGAATATATTAAAACTATTGACTTGTGTAATTTAAAAGGGTGAATTTCATGGTATGTGAATTATATCTCAATAAAAATTATATGAGAAAAAATAATAATTTAAAGGAGGGGGGGTTGTCTGGTTTGGAGAATCTGGTAAGTCTTCATCTGAGGTCAGTCTAAAAGGATAGCAATGATTTTGCAGAGGAACATGAAAGGTATGCAAGGGGAAGGTAAAGTATATGAACACAACCTGAGAAAACACATTTTAGGGGTTGTTTGCTTGTTTGGTCCTCCCAATTATCTGCTCCAGATGCATAGGGACAGGACCTTAGGAACCATATTTGAATTTCATGATTTCTTATCCATGGTCATAGATGACTGGACCAAAGTAGACCCATGTCTCGAGCTGGGCCAGTTAGATTCTCTCTGTCAAGTTTCTGTTCATAAGACCTGAGATTTCCAGATACTGAGAGGTAGAACCTGGGTCCCAGGGATGGCAGAGAGCTAGATGGAAGGTGGTCTTCAACACACGCTCAGGTTGGCTGTCCTGAGTCTCCTCTTTTGAGTCCCGGTTGCTCAGCATTTCTATGGATCCCATAGAGTCCTCACCAATAAATTCCTATGTTTTGCTTGGGCAAGTTTAAGCTTGCTTCTGTTACTTCAACCAGAAGAAAACCAAACAGTGTGTTCAGCAAACAGTAAAAAAATCAGTCTGACCACAGCTTACAAGGAGATGAATGTGGAAAAGTCAGCTGGGACCTTCTTCTACAGCCTTCTTGGAAACCAGGCTGAAGAGTAAACATTTAATCAGGGGAGTCCTTTAAGGCTTTATGACAATGAGATGTCTTATAGACACCATTTAGGAAAACTGATCTGGCACCAATGAGTTAGAATATACCGATTCTCCTCAGTATTGTTTTGCCCCTTCAGTGACCATGTGTAGACAGAAGAAGTTCAGTTATGTATGTTGAATTATAAATCAGAAAACAACGATTGATTTCCATATTAGAACATTTCTGGTTTAACTCATTGTGGAGTTTTAAGTCCAAACTCATCAGTATGTATCTCATGTATCCCTTCCTATGTTCAAAGCACCGTGCTGACTATTTACAATATAGCAAGGCATGAAAACGACATTGACAGATGAATTGACAGATGTCCATCGACAGACGAACAGATAAAAAAGACAGGATAAATATATATATATATATATATATACACACAATGGAATATTACTCAACCATAAAAAAGAATGAAATATTGCCATTTGAAGCAACATGGATGGACCTAGAGATTATCATACTAAGTGAAGTAAGTCAGACAGAGAAAGACAAATATTATATGATATCACTTACATGTGGCATCTAAAAAATAATACCAATGAATCTATTTACAAAACAGAAACACACTCACAGACATAGAAAACAAACTTATGGTTACCAAAAGGGAAAGGGGGGGATAAATTGAGTCTGGAATTAACAGATACATACTACTTTATATAATATAAATAAGAAAACAGGATCTACTGTATAACACAGGAATAATATTTAATATCTTGTAATAACCTATAATGGACAATAATCTGAGATATATATATATATATATGTATATGTATATATATATACACACATTCAGTTATATACATATATAACTGGATATAAATATCACTTTGTTGTACACCTGAAAATAACACAACATTGTAAATCAACTATACTTCAATTAAAAAAAAAAACAGTGCTGAAATACAACAATGATTGTGATTGGGTCTGTGCCTCCAAGGAGCTCTCAGATGAGAGTTTACATGTGCCCTAGACCATCACTAATATTGTGGAGCGTCCATTACAGGAATGTCTCCATGGTAGAAGACATGGGATTATACAGTGTTCAGTTATTATACTTGTGATCTCAATTCACTGAGCTCTTATCCTTAAGCAGGATGGTTGGCCTATGTGAAGAGGAGGAGACTCTTCCTTGGATCCTCAGCTTTCTGGAGTTCGCACAACTCTTATTGGAGACACAAAGGCCTGAGTACCCTGTGATTTGATATTTTAATGGAAATTAAGAAAGGAACTAAATTTGTTAAACAGCTTAGTTATAGAGGAGAACTTAGCATTTAGTCTAAATATCCATTCAAAGTAAATATGTGTGACCTCCAAGATTTAAATTCAGACTTTTTTTTCTTATTTTCTTCCTTCTGTCTTTCTTCTTTTTTTGCTTTCCTTCTAAATAAAGTAAGATGAGTTCCTCCTGCTTTTATCATGTGAGTAGAGTTGAGATACTCTTGGCCTTTAAGCCATGGCAGACATTTTTCATCAGAAATATCTCTTTGTCTAATGTGTTTCTTCACTCTGTATGGAGTAAATTCAAAATGAAATGTTGTGTTAATACCATGACTTCTTTCTGTGGGCTTTGGGAAATGCAGAGTGGTGCAGCTAAATGCACGTTTCATCTCCTGAAACAAAATAAATGGTATGTAAAACTCCACCCAAAATCTCTCCACATTTACTCATTAAGAAGTTTGCCAGATAAACTCTTGGAAGGTTCTCACATGTATCGGCTCAGAAGCCACACAAGCAGAGAGAGCGGAGTATGAGGGGCAGTGGTGTGATAACCACCAGAAGACTTCCCCGGGTCTGCAGTTTGTGCCAGGCTGTACACACACTACACTGTGCCTGGGTGTGTTAGCTGTCAAAGTTTGCTTTCTATCAAAGCACTCTTTGAGACATGGATTAGGTATAAGTATCTACTTGGGAAATGACCCAGGAAATACTCTGTGGGTGTGAGAACAGGAGGCAAGAAAAGAAGAGCTCCAGTAAAAAGTGTGTTAGTGATCAGATTATCACTGCAGGCAACTGTGATACTCAGCTCTCAGGAGCCTCTGAGAGGCGCATTGCAGGTGCTCCAAAAATGTTTTCTGGAATTTTGAAGGCAGATTTGATGATTATGGAAAATGATAGAACTTGTCGAACATAAAATATCTGTGGTAGTTTAAAAAGAAACAGTATTCTGTGCTTTTTAGCTTTAGTCCATGGCTTCTACCCATGAGTAATTTTTAACCCATTCGCTGATCACTGAAGGCAGTGGTTCTCAATAGTAAATTTAAGTAAGCTGGTTTTTCAAAGAATATACAAAGGGACCGCTTATTTTAAGATAGCTGTATCCCAGATATAGAAAACAAATTTATGATTACCACAGGTTATAGGGGGAGGAGGGATAAATTAGGAGTTTGGGATTAACAGATACACGCTTCTATATATAAAATAGATAACCAACAAGGACCTGCTGTATAGCACAGGGAAGTATACTCAGTATTTCATAATAACCTATAAGGGAAAAGAATCTGAAAAAGGATACACACACACACACACACATATAACTGAATCACTTTGCTGTACACCTGAAACTGACAAAATATTGTAAATCAACTATATTTCCATGAAAAAAAAAAGATAGGTGTATCCAAGACATTGGGAATCAGTTATTAATAGAAATACTCAAAGAAGAGATCAGAGAAAGCATATAACAGAGCACATCTCACACCGAGAGAATGGAACATCTAATGTGAGTATTCAGCTGTTTGTTATTTCTGCTTTCCATCACTACCCTGGAGAATGATCTTTTCCCAACACATGTCTGATCTTGCCATCTCTCACTTAACCATCTGCAGCAACTCCATCCCACCCATGAGAAGGGACTCAGACACCTTGTCCAGGCCATCAGGGCTTGGGTCCCGGCTCATGATTCTGGTTCCACCTCCTCTCTCCTCTACACGCCCACAACTTCACTTACACCACTCCTAACTACCCAAGCTTATCCTAGTGTTTTAGCCTGAGTTTATACTTGCTGTTCCCTCTCCAAGAAATATTTCTTCCTCTCACCTGTGCTTATTCTCGCTACAGGTCTTCCTCAACTTACGATGGGGTTACTTCCTGATACCCACTGTAAGTTGGAAAGGTCACAGGTGAAAATGCATTTAGTACATCTAACTTACCGAACATCATCATAACTTAGACTAACCCTCCTTCAACGTACTTGGAACGTATTGGATATCTTAAGTAATTTGTTGCATATTGTACTAAAAATGAAAAACAATGATTGTATGGGTACAGAATGGGTGTAAGAGTACGGGTTGTTTACCTTTGTGATGGTGTGGTTGACTGGGAGCTGTGGCATGCTGTTAACTGCCCAACATCAGGAGAGAGTCATCCTATCACATACTGCTAGCCCAGGAAAGTATCAAAATTCAAAATTCAAAGTACAATTCCTACTGAATGCATATCACTTTCGTTCCACTGTTAAGTCAAAAAATGGTAAGTTGAACCACTATCTGTATATACTTTGTTTACACTAGTGTTATAGTATTGCCCCAATTGCAAAACCTATTTTATTTAGATTGTTATACCTACTGGACTATACAGACTATGTTTTTTTTAATTCATCTTTGCCCCTTGAGCCTATCACCATGTATAGTACATATTAGTAGGTAGGTGCTCAGAGAACTTCCATAGGAAGAAAAAATGAATGAATGGATGGATAGATGGATGGATGGATGGATGGATGGATAGATGGGTTGATAATGTTATCCCTCAGATCTATAGTCATAGATAAAAAGTGCAGGCACAAATTAAAAGTTCATTAAGTGCATCTTTGTGGTTTTCATTCAGGAAATTGTGTTTGTATTTAGTCCCAAAAGAGAAGGAGGAAGATATCTTGCCCCAACTGAAGAGTTTCTGAAATATGTGTATCTCAGCCTGTCCTTACTATATCTTCTAGACCTATACTCACCAATATGGCAACCACTATCAACATGTGGCTATTGAGAATTTGAAATGCAGCTACTTGGATTGAGAACATGAATTTTTAATTTTATTTGATGGTAATTAATCTTAATTTTAATTTTAAAAAACATACTTTATTTAGTTAATGGAAAACTTTATGCTTGAAACAACTTGGATATGGAAATCAACTTTTCCAACTGTAAATTTTATTCAATCTAAATACAGATAAGGTATTTTTGATAAAAATTTAGCACCTGAAAGTATAAAATACATGCTGAATTTCAAAGACTCAGAGCTAAAAAAATTTAAAAATATCTTGTTGATAACTTATACGTTACTTGCAAGTTGAAAAGCTCACATTTTGGATGTACTGACTTGAGTAAAAAATATATATCACTAAAATTAATTTCACAGGTTTTATTTATTTTAATGTGGCTATTAGGAAATTTTGAATTGTTTATGTGGTTTGCATTCTATTTCTACTGCACAGGGCAGCTCTAGATCAGCACATGGCAGATGCTGGATCTTATCTATTCCCACCTGGATGGTATTGATCAGCCTCAGTTTGAACTTCTGCCATGAAAATTCTTTTCAGTGAACCAAGATAAACAAACAAAAAAAAAGCACTAGCGTTAGATATCCATAACTAAAATACTTAAAAAACATATTTTGTTGGCTAATTATTTATTGACTTTCAGCTCAAAAAACAGCTACTAAGCTCTGCTCTGAAATGCTGGGGCTGGGACCTTACAAACCCCATTTCCTGAACTCTCTGGTCATTTGGCTGCCTGTAAGCTTTGGCCAATAGAGGGAGGTTGGAAGGTGGGAGGGAGGAAGATGGAACTTCCTCTCTGTCTTCCTGTTCCTGTCAACCTCATCCCAAAAGCAGTAGCTTTTCCCAGCCTCAAGATATTTTCAGCACTCCCAGAACCAATCCCCAGTGCCTGCTCTAGGACACCAGCACAACAGAACACCAGTCAACCCACAGAAATCTGAACACCAGCTCTTTCTTTTTTTATTCTGAGCCTTGAGGTGACAACTACTCCTATAGTTTTTATTGCAGTGTTATCTCAGCTTTTGCTTTGTGCTCTTTCATTTTTCAATACTTATGTAATTACTTAAATCCCCTCTTGAAATTTATAACGTTGTTCTGTTTTCCTGATGAGAACCTGAATAGTACACATGCATTTGTAAATGCAAAACACACTTAAAAATAACTTAAACATCAAAGGATAAATCATAGTAACAACCTGAAAATAATTAGGATGAAATTATAATGAACATACTATAACCAAAATTTGTGAGGTGCAGCTAAATCTAGATTTAAAGGGAAAATTAATAGCCTTAATCACTTTTATTAGATAAAAGAAAAACAAAATCAGTGACCTAAGGGTAAAAATTAAGAAATTTTTTAAAAAACATAAAAGCAAACCTTGAAAAAAAGAAAAATGGTAACAAAAAGTAGGAGAAGAAATAAATTAATAAAATTAAACAAACAATAGAGAAAAATGAACAAAACCAAACTCTTTACAAATAATATAGTTATATCTGGTGACATAGATCAAACAAAGAGAGAAAAGCTAAAAAAAAAAAAAAACAAAAAAAAAGAATTTGTAATATAAAGGAACACAACCAGAGGTAGAGAAGAGATAGACATTATAAGAGGAAACTATGCATAACTTAATGTAATAAATTTGAAAAACATATAAATGGGAAAATAGTTGGAAATATTAAATTTGTAAAACATGCTTTATGAACATAGACAACCCAAATGGAAATAAAGTAATTGAATGGCCAATTAATGATTACCTAAAAAAAGAAAAGGAACTGTATTTTACATGGAAGTTCATGTCAGGGAAGATTTAATTTTTTCTTTCTCCTATTTGATCAACAGAAGAGAAAAAGTGAGAGAATGTTCCAAACTTTACTTTGTGAGTCTGGAATAACCTTGTCACCAAAACTAGAGACAGACACTATGAGAAAAGAAAATTATGGCAATTTCACTTGTGAATAAATATAATTTCTGAGTATAAGTGAAATAATCTGAAATAAAATACTACAAAATGAATTAAGCAATGTATAAAATAATCAATTTGCGATTAACCCAGAAACATAAGGGTAATTTTAAATTAAAAGACAAATGAATATAGTTTACCATATTAACAGAATAAAGGAGTAAAACTATTTTGACAATGATGCAGAGCTACTGATGAAATTCAAAAATTATAAGTTAAAAAAAACTCTTAGCAAAGTGAATCAGCTATACATACACTTACATCCCCATATATCCTCCCTCTTGCATCTCCCTCCCACCGTCCCATAACGCAGAACCTAACACACCATTGTAAAGAAATTATACTCCCATAAAGATGTTAAAAATAAATAAATAAAATTTAAAAATAAAATAAAATAAAAAAACCCTTAGCAAACTAGAAAGTAATTCTGTTAACTTTCAAAGACCAAGAGCATACTCACTAGTAACACGTTTGTATTCCATTAGTAGTTAAATAAAAGACTAGTGGCTCCCGTGTCACTTCTCAGTCCAGCACTGTGTTGGACTACCTAGAACAGAAGGTAAGACAAAACAATAAAAGCACAAGGATTGTAAGGGAAGAGACTAAATCAGCATTATTAACAAAATTAATAAGAGGATTTTAGTAAGTTGGCTGGATACATGTCTGATTTATTCAATGAACTATATTTCTACAAAGAGGCATGATTACAAAAGTTTCTAATACTATTTATAATAGCAACACAAAATGCAAAGCATCATATAATAAATCTAACTAAAATTTTGCAGTTCTATAGGAACTATTACTTTCACAATCTTAACTATGACTACATGTGTGTGCATGTATGTGTGCGTACCATGTTCATGTTGCAATGAGGCAATGATGTTAAGATGGCAAGTCTACCCAATTCAACCTATGAATTCAATTCTATTTTGATCAAAATCTCAATGGGAATTTTACAGAGCTTGACAACTCATTCTAAAATTTCCTAAGTCAAGTTCATTTTCTACCATACCCAAGATATATTCATCTTACTTTTTCTACTCTTACCTTCCTTCATCTCTTCAGAACTATATGCTCCTTGGACAGTGCTCTCTCTTAACCAAGTAGGTCTCTCTTGGGCAGATTTCCCCTCCAGTGAGGCTCAGTGAAAATCTTCTTGGTCATCCACATTAAGGACAATATTCTGAGTGTATAAGGTCCTCATAAGAAGGACCCTTGGTGGCCCATGCTTCCCGGTGGTGCCCACCTTCCAGGCCAGCAGCAGCAGCAGCAGTTGCTGCATGATAGCGCAAACGGCAAGATCTATGTGGTGGGACTTAACCTCTCAGATGTGAATATTTACTATAAAGTTATACTAACAATGAGAGGGTGTTAACGGGCACAGGGAGTAATTAAAGACCAATGGAACAGAACAGAAAATCCAGAACCTGACCCATGTATATATGGAGACTTGCTATATGGTGTAGGTGGCAATAAAGATTAGCAAGTGTTTTATTTCAGAAAATGCCAGCTTCCCTACCAGATAAATTTTACAATATTTTGACACAATAGAAATTCATTTCTAACTTCATGAGAAGCCCTGATTGGCAGGTGCCTCTTCTAAAAGCTGTAATTCAAGGACCTATATTTTCAATCTTGTGATGCCAGCATCTTCCACTTATGGTGTCCCTGTCCACCACAATCAAACAACACAAGCTAGCGAAGAAACAAACATGGAGTACTACTTGCAGGAGTCTTTTTGTGAGTCTGGCTTGGAAGTGTGCACATCATGCCCATCCATAGTCTATTGGCTAGAACTCAGTCCTACCGAACCACCAAACTTCAAGGGCGGCGACTGGGGGAAAGAAGTCCAGCTTGCTAGAAGGAGGAAGAGAAACCAAGTTTGATGAATAGCATTAGTCCCTGCCACAGATTGGAAATAATGGCCTATTTGATGAATGGCCCAAGATAATAGGTTTTGCTTTGAGAATAAGAGAAAATGAGAGTTCTACTTTAGACCATTCACAAAAGAGCATTCTAAATGTGTGAAAGACCTAACTGTA
The DNA here is from genome assembly GCF_009873245.2 of Balaenoptera musculus. Lineage (NCBI taxonomy): Eukaryota > Metazoa > Chordata > Mammalia > Artiodactyla > Balaenopteridae > Balaenoptera > Balaenoptera musculus. Next base: position 168,864,833 of record NC_045786.1, read on the forward strand.
AAAGCGAAACCTCAGAAGGCAATGAAAGACAATATCTTTATGGTCTTAAGCAAGGGGTTTTCATTTCATTTTCTTTTAAATACAGGACACAAAAATATCAAATCAAAATGTAAAGACATTACTAAATTTTACTAAATTTACTAATGACACCAAAAAAAATTGAAAATGTAGAGCAATAAATATAACCAAGAAGACATCAGTATTCAGAACAAGAATACCTATAGAACAATAAGAAAAATAGAAGTAATCATAGAGAAAAACTTGGCAAAGATATGAATAAGCAATTCAGCAAAGAGGAAATCTGGGGTGATGAAGATATCAAAAGATGTACATCATCACTATAAATCGGGGGGACAAAATACGGCGAGAATGTCAATTTTTAAAAACAAATTGATAATACTCAGAATTGACAAGAATCTATAAGTGAGACCTCTTAGACACAGCTGGGGGAGTATAAACTGGTACACACACTTTGAAAAATAAATGTCAATATTTAGTTAGGTTGAAGATATTTATGTTCTATAACTCAGCAATTCCATTTCTAGCTACATACTCTAGCAACCTCACCATATGAGGGAAACATGCACAAAAACTTTCACTGGCTTTATTTTTAACAAAATAAAAGAGAAACAATCTAAATATCTAACAACAGGAGAGTCTATTAAAAGTCTATTCAAACACCATACAGCAGTTACAATCAATGAAGTGGAGATAGATGTAACAACAGGATAAAAATCTCAAAATCGTTGTGTTTAGGGGAAAAAAAGAGAGGATTTTCTGGATGTTGTGTATTATATGAGGCAAACGGTATAAAATTGAATATGAAGCAAAATAATATATACTGTGATTATGGATGAAAGGAAAAATGTACAATTCATATGAGAAGGGTAAGGAATAAATGTAATATGGTAACTGGTTGACTTTAAGAAGAGAAGGGGAAGATATGTTTGGGAAAGGAGTGAACAAGAGACCTTAACTGTATTGATAACGATGAATTTATTTACAAGTCGAGAAATAGAGACTATTATGAATCAATAGATGAATGTACAGATGGTTGGGGACAGTGCTGTTCTTTATATTATTTGCCATCCTTTGCTATATGCTAAATATACTTTATAATTAAAAAAGATTTAGAAATAACAGTCTTTGATCTTATCTCTCTCCAGGCGTCACCACTTCTCCATAAAAAGCCTATGAAAAACCCTTTCCCTAATTCTAATTTCCATTTCCTCTGCCTCAAATAATGACCTTTGACCATCCCATATTGGGCATCTTATAACTATGTTACTACTAGCCCACCTGGGCAAGTAGAATCAGCTTTTGAGAGCAAATTCTTCAAGGGGTAAAACTTCAACTCTTTTCTGTTACCAAATCTGGTCAAAAGGAAGAGTTTTCTAAATTCTTAGCTTAAATATGATGAGCACGAATGCCTCAAAACCTAACCTGTCCATCGTCAGTGGTCGTAAAGATTGCTAAAGAAGAGGAGATTGTGATTGTGGGTCCGTAATCTACATTATTGTAAAGAACCCCCCCCACGTAGGTATCCTGGGCCGGTAATTTACCAGAAGAGAGGAAAATGCAGATGATTAGCATGACTGTGACATTTTGTATGTCTCCTATGCCTGTGAGCTGCTTTCAGAAATCATTCCTTTGATGAACTAGTGATGATAAAAATAAATAAAATTGTAAAGTCAGGATAAGCAATAGAAAAGCAGAATATTATTAGTCACAAAATTATTATATATACATTCTTATCATTCTAACTATATATTTATTGTAATGACCATAATAATGTACACGTGTACAACATTTTATGACTTTAAGTCAAATGCACACACTTTGGCATGCCCAGAACAGCCCTGTTTTATCCTGTTGTCAATTAAGTTGGGCTTAACTGTTAGTAGTGACCTGGTTTGGAGACCGCATTTTAAGGCAGATTGATTTAAAAAAAATTAGTCTGAGTCTTGTTTTGACATTAATTGAGAGAGCTTTGGGGTATCACTTTGTCTCTCTGAACTGGTTTCTGGCCTGCAACACTGAAGGTAAAACCACACCTTCCCATCCTTAACTCCTGAGTCCATCTGCCACCAAGTCACACTAATACTCATCTTAATTCTCCCTCTTCTTAAATCTCCACCCCTGGTCAAAGTGGCCATCATTTCTTATCCTGACTGACTACATAATTAGTAGATCCTAGTGCAAAATGAACACATGGGGCCCTTCATTCAAAAATTAAGAATTTCAAGATGGTGTCAGTAGATCATTAAACGAAACTCAGGGGCTTCCCAAGTGCAAGGCCCTATGTGTCTGCCACCATCCTAATGCCCACCGTCATAGGTGCACAGAAAGAAACAGGGCAGCTCCCCTTACTCAGAGCCGTCCCATGAGTTGAGGATGGTACTTAGTGGCCTCCTGAGGTTCATTTTTCCCGGCCACTCACTCACATCCCTGCTTTCTCACCTGTGGCCTTGGCAAAATGACCACATTTTGTAGGTCTCCATGTGAAAGGGGAGAGCGATACCTGCCAGTCAGGATAATGCCAGGGCTCGGTGAGATAATTTGTGCAGAAGTGTGGAGGAGTGGACCAGCCCACCCCCTCTGTGATGACCAGCCCTGGCCTCCTTGCTCTCCCTCACTAACCTTCCAAAGTGCGTGATGTGCTGGGCTCACGGCTGGATCTGGGACCCCATGGTGCACACAGCAGACATGACCCCTGTCCTCTGGGCTTACAGAGAGGAGGACAGTCAGTAGTCAACTGAGCCACCTCAGGATGAGTCCTGGGATTCCCACTATTGTAAGAAGAAGGAGAGAAACACAGCGTCTGTAACAAGGGAACTGACCCAGCCTGGGGAACACGGAAAGCTTTCTTGGGCCTGTGACAATTGAGCTAAGATCTGAAGACTAAGGAGAGGCTAAGGAGGAAAAATGGGTGGGGACAATATTCCTGGCACAGAGTTCAGTGCTAGTAAGGCCCTGAGACCACATGATGTTTCGAGAAAAGACCAGCAGTGGGAGGGAAGTCACAGCGTTTGCTGAGAGCAGAGGAGGGGGTGGCCAGGGTAGTGCTGCTATCCTCGGGGTTGGGGAGCCCACTGAAGACTCTGAAGCAAGGGTTGCCATTGGCATATCACAGGGGACATGTGGGGACCGGTTGACATGACCGGAAGCCGCTGACCTATTAGGAGAGAAGCGTGATCTGAGAATTTCTCTCTAAGTAACCAAGGATTAAGAAATCAAAATATCTGTTTCCTTTGACTTGATTTGGGTCTAGCTTCCAAGACAGTGCAGGGATAAAACATCCCTGGGAACAAACTTGGCCACACTTGGCTCAGGTAGGAGCCATGCATCTCTCTCCATGCATCCCCAGGATGGGTCAGGGACAGAGGGCCAACAGGAAGAACCCAGAAGGAGTATGCCTTCCTGCCTCCAGACCAAGCTTCCGTGGAGACTGGGGGGGTTCCTCTGTAGGGCCGGCACACAGATGGAGGGGCCCAACCCTCCCCCTCTTTGGTAAGTAGACTCTCGCCCTGGAAGCTGGTCTTAAATAGACCAGCACAGCATGGAGTGAAGGGCCGCCATTGTAAGAGCTTCTCCACTGAGGGGTGTCCTAACCTTGTCTGTCCTTTGATCTGCACTGGGAATGACAAGCAGAGCACACAGAGGGCACCTGGACAGTCAATGCATGTTCTGAGCGTCTTTCTCCCGCTCCCATTTCATAGCATGCCAGGCCTTCCTGGAAGGCATCTTGGTAATTTATTGTAAGCAATGGAATGCAAACCCTCCATCTTTTTCCCCCAAATAATAGTGTGTAGAAAATCTTAGTATATGAACCAGACACCACGAGGTTGATCTTTTTTTTTTTTTTTTTTTAAATGTATTTATTATTTATTTTTGGCTGTGTTGGGTCTTCGCTTCTGTGCGAGGGCTTTCTCCAGTTGCGGCGAGCGGGGGCCACTCTTCATCGCGGTGCACGGGCCTCTCACTATCGCGGCCTCTCTTGTTGCGGAGCACAGGCTCCAGACGCGCAGGCTCAGTAGTTGTGGCTCACGGGCCCAGCCGCTCCGCAGCATGTGGGATCCTCCCAGACCAGGGCTCGAACTCGTGTCCCCTGCATTGGCAGACAGACCCTCAACCACTGCGCCACCAGGGAAGCCCCACGAGGTTGATCTTGTAGAAAGGGGAGCAGGGGACCTAGCTTGTCCCTACCTTGTCCCACATCCCAATAGCTGGGACAGGGTACATCAGCAAGACCCTAAGATGCCAGTGATGCAACCTGAAGCCCTTGATCTCATGAAGAGAGGAGGGGACATCATCTCTTCACCATCAAGGCTGGCCTTCATTATCAAGGCCCCGAGCTAAGAAAAGTTGTTTGTGGCATTAAGCCAAGGAATTAGGGCCTCTGTCCTGACCTTGCCCTCTTGTTTTCATGGGAGACGTGATGTGCTCTGGTGGAATGGCCTCCAGACCTGGAGTCTCAGAGCCACACCCAGGATGAAGCTTTCCTCCTGCCTCTTCATCCTCTCGGGCAAGTCCCCCCAGGTCCCTGAGCTGTCCCCCCGACTCCGTCATTGGAAGGATGGGGACGGTGAGCCTGGAGCTGGCGGAATTGCACTGGGTGTTGATTCTTCAATCAAGGGCTTTGCTGACATCCTCTTGGGGACCACCCCGCTCGGGGCTGCAGGATGGCATTCATTTTCTAGGGCTGCCGTAACCAGTCACCACAATTGGGCCACTTCAAACAGCAGAAATGTATTTCCTCACCCTGCTGGAGACCAGACATCCAAAATCAGGGTGTTGACAGGAAATATTTCACTCTGGAGGCTCTGAGGGAAAAGCTCTCCCACGTCTCTCTCCCAGCTTCTGGTGGCTGCTGGCAGTCCTTGGCTTCTAGACACATCACTCTAATCTCTTTCTCCATCCGTCTTCGCATGGTCTTTCCCTCTGCGTGTTTCTGTGTCTGCTTCCTCTTCTTTTTTTCTAACAAGGACTTGTCATTGGATTTAAGGCCCCTCTAACCCAGCGCGAACTCATCTAGTGATCCTTACCTTAATTAGATCTGCCAAAATCTTCCATATAAGGACACATTCTGAGGTTCTGTGTAGACACGGCTTTTGGAGGTCACAATTCAAACCAGTACAGGGATAAAAAGAAATTTAAAACACCATCCCTGCTCATAGGAATCACATGCTCTAGAGAGGGGCACACTCATGGATAGACAATGGCCATCTCACTCCACCTCTCTGAGCCTCAGTTTCCTCATTGCAAACGGGGAACCACCTGTGTGAAGCTGTGGTCGAGGAGAAGGGATGAAATTTACAGAGAGCTCTGGCCTCAATCCACAGCACCAGCTATGCTGATTGTTTATATTTTTCTGGGTATAGAAGGGACTCTGCCAGGGACCCAAAGAGAAGCTTGGTCTGGCCCATGGAGAGAGGGTGACCCCTAGTCCAGGGTCTCCATCTGAAACACCTGGGAAGCACAGTGGGAAGACGATGCCCAGACCCCACGCTGGGCCAACTGAATTGAGACCATCCAGGGTACAGCCTGTGCACTAGGAGTTTTGAATACCTTCAGGTGAGCCTGAGGCACTGTAGAGGCTGAGAATACTGGCTGCCTTTAAAGCAAGAGTAAGAGCTGCCGTCTCAAAGAAGATGGACATTCCAGGCGGAGGTCCCAGCTTGAGGGAAGGCCTGACAGTGAGAAAGCTCCTGCTTTGTTGGGTGCTGGAAGCTGGCCGGTGCTGCCGAGTATCTAACAGGAGGGGACAACTCTCTGGGCCAGAGAGGAGCAGGGGCCCTCAGTGCAGAGGGGGAGGGGGGCTTCTCCTGAGGGCAGGGGTACCCAGCGGTGATTGCCTAGCTAGTGGGGTGCCCAACGGACATTTAGTGTCTAATTAAGAGATAGCGAATCTGACACGGCCAAGCAGCAGATGGATCGAAGACGGAGACCTAAGTGGTGTTTACAGGCAAGGAAGGCGCAGCCCCTGCAGCCCCATTTGGCCTGCTTTGATCCTTAATCCCAGCCTCAGGTGGGTGCCCCCTGAGCCAGACAGCACTAATCAGGGTGACAGGAGCAATACAATGAACACAAGTGGAGCAGGGTCAGGAAGACAGAGAGAACAAGAGAGAAGAGAAAAAAAAAAGAGTCTTCACGGGATAAAATTACCAGCCAAGACAGAAGGCTAAGGGGCAGAGGGGCGGGCAACCCCGCCCAGGAGTCTGCCCTGGCCACCCCCAGTCTCCGCCCGGGCTGGACCAGCAGATGCTCCCTGTCTGTGATGGGAGCCCGGGGAGAGGGGTCGCCCCACTCCCCATGGTGAGGCGAAGGATAGGGTCACGGAGACAGGGGCTTTCTGAATGCAAAGGAAGAATCTGGAATCAATGTACAGGGCAAGGGAAAGAGACCCCTGGCCACTTTGGGTCACTGAAAACTCCATCCCTTCTTTCCTGTGGTGTGCCAAACGAAAACTAAACAAGACACAGCCAAAGGTTGGCACTGGCGTTTAAAGTTTAATGTGTGCTTTAAAAAATGTATCCCAGCAATAATTAAATGAATAAATTATTTTTTCAAAAAAAAAAAAAAAAGAGAAATAGAGAAAGGAAAAGAAAAAAAAAAAAAATGACGGCCCTGAGATTTATGCCGCCACTCATGCTTGGATACCGATCACTTATCTGGATAATTAAGCAGTATCAGTAAGCAACCAGATCCCCGAAACTTGATATTAATCCTTCCCTCTTAATAGTAACACAGAGCTGCCGCAGTAGAGCTCAGCCGAGACCTGCTAATCCCCCTTTCCCCGCGTTCCGGCATCAGCACACAGCATTGCTTTCCCAGAGAGGTTCGAAGCGTGCTATCAGCAGCTTAAACCTCATTTCGGCTTTGAATCAAAGTATATTAGGGAAGTCTGAAAGAGTCAAGATGACTGCAGATTTCGTAGGGAGGGAATAATTCAAAACTGCTTTGCCAGTGGGCAAGGGGCGAGGCGACTGGCTTTCACGGTCGTCTCTCTCTGAGGTTTGTATTCAAACCAAAGGCAGCCAACAACTGCCTCTCTCCAAAGTGAAGGCATCTGGGATCTTGCAATCTGGGTGCCCTCCTGGCCCCCCCCCCTCCACCTCTGGTATCAGACCTACCGACACACTGTGGGCGTCTTAGGGGTGAATCTCCACTGGTGTCCATGTCAAGTCTCGGGGTCTGTGTCTGCCCACTTGCTGCCTTCTTTCTGACTGTTGGCTTTGCTCTGAATTTCATCTCTCTCCTTCCTCTTTGGATGACACCTTCACTTCTGGTTCCTTGGCTCCTAACTCTGGGGTCCTCCTGTAGGATTCCGGCAGGGCTCTTTTTTTTTTAACTTTTTCTTTTATATTGGAGAATAGTTGCTTAACAATGCTGTGCTAGCCTCAGGTGTACAGCAAAGTGATTCAGCCACACGACATGCATGCATCCATTCTTTCTCAAACTCCCCTCCCATCTAGGTTGCCACGTAACACTGAGCAGAGTTTCCCGTGCTGCGGCTCTTTGGAATTTCAAGAAACACAGACACTCTCAGGTTGATTCAGTCAATAAAGTTCTTCTTATAGCACACGGGGTTTCAGGGAAAAGAGAAAGCAGAAGGAACCCGCACACAGGCAGATGCACGAGGCTTTGGAGTGCTTTGTGCAGCTCCCACTCAGCACCAGCCTCCCAGTGGCCCTGGTGACTGGACATCCTAGGGCATTATCTATCGCTCCTTTCACTTGAGGCTTCACCGTCCTCTTACCTCGGTCACCCTCTGTTGCTAGCTCTGTTGCTCCCACCTCCACCAACTGATCTTCTCTGGAAATACATAACAAATCCTCCTCAAAGGGGGCTCTTCTTGGTTAAGTCAGACTCTATCTGAGGTGAGGGGCACTCAGTCTGCAGGCATCTCATGGGGTCACCTTATAGCTGGCCAGCCCATGGGTGGAAGCCTCCAGGACAGATTCATTTCCATGGGCCACTCAGTTTGGCCACGGGGATTGAGACCACAGTGGGCTGGGCAAGGAAGCTCAAGCCAGCGGAACAAGTCAGAAGGAGGCTGTGGGGCTCAGAGCACCTGGAACTCCTTTCCAAGTGCATTTAGAATCAGCCTCCAGCTCCTATTGCTTCAGATTATTGCAGCGACTACACCAGTATCAGGGACTGCTTCCTGGGATGTGTCCTTGCATGCAGTCTGGCGCGCCAGGTCACTCTTTCAGAGAGGACAGTGCCAGCATTGGGAGGAATGGAATAGGCCACTTACAGAGTCCAGAGCAAGGATGCGTAAGACCAGTGCAAACCAGACGTGAAGTCTAGTCCGTGTGCAAAGTCCCTGTAGAAGAGCCTTCAGGAGGCTAGGGGGTCACAAAAGAGGCTACAAGTGAGTCACAAGGTCTTTATACCCAGGAGGACATGGTTGGAACATGAGGGGTGATGCCAAAGTCAGAATTCCAGGACCAACTCCAGAAGCAGAGGGCAGGGGGTACCATGGAGTTGGTTTTGGTGCACACTGTGAATGCTGCTGAGCTTTCTCTGGTACTGGTGCTGGTCGTGCATCCAATAAGGGGTCAACTGGTCTAAAGCTCACTCAGTCTGCCTCCATCAGAGGAGAATGATGAATTAGGAGGTTCCATTGGGCCAAAACATCAGGAAAATGGGATCAGTGACAAATGAGAAGGAAATTCAGTGGCTGTGAGTAGAGAGGAAACATCTGTTCAGTAGATGTGTCAGCAGGGCAGCAGTAAGTGGGCCCCTGGGAGGGGGTCCCTGACAGGCAGGCGTCCCACAGATGAGTGACCCCTAGTGCTGGGTGCTCCGTGTCCCACATCTCTCCTCCACGGACTCCTTCTCTCTGTGTGCCTCAGGCCTTTTTAAAACGATCTTCCCTAGAAAATGCAGTTTTGAAAATTGAGCCAAAATTCACATAACATCACGTTGACCATTTCAAAGGGAAGGAGTTAGTGGCATGATAGTTGCACAATCTTGTGAATGACGTCTTGCTGGTTGGCCTGTCATTCACTTCCAGAATCTGGAGCTGCTCCTTACCTCTTGCCTGTTCCCCTTCTTAACTTTGTAAGTATCACTTTCCCCAAGGGACCTTCCTTGACACCATGCCTGGCACCCTGGTGGGAGCAAGAACTGTCACTCATTTGGGGGGGGTTTCCAGTACCTCATGTAGGTGCTCAGGAAGCCCTCAGGAGATGGCCGGATGGTAGAAAGGCAGTCTGTTCTCTCCATAAGTGGCAGAACTAGACAACTCCCTTGTACCGAGGTGTGGTGCCTCCCTGGAAATGCCTGCATAGTTCCATTACTTGGGACTTCACCAGGTGCCTCCAGCTGGATAGATCTGCTCTCCATGTAGCAGATGGTACACAGTGGACAAACCAGGGGGTGCTGGATCCCCTGTCCAGAAGTAGTGTCCACGAGCTGGTCTCTGAGAAGGAGGAGGGGAGAGGGCATCTCGGGGTACAACTGAGGGAAGGGTGATCCAGGCTTGAAGAAAAAGGAAAGTCAGGGATGAGAGGCAGGGATGGTCATGTGCATGTTTTTTGCCCATGTGAGTCTTTGCAAGGGGAATTCCAACCCCCTTATTCTAATTATGTTCCTGACAACCTGGCATTGGAAAGGCCAACCAAAGAAACAGAACCTCATCCTTCAACCAGGTGACACTATGAGCCTGGGGTCACCCAGAGATTCAGAGCCACACAAAGAGACTGGCTTGTGCAGGGAGCACAAAGATACCTTAGAGTTACAGCCATCCAGACTAGCAAGGTCCTCAGGCAGAGGCTTTAACCTGAGCTCCAAGGACCCGGGGTGGCTTCTGGAAGTTTGACAAGCCTGCTGGAACTGTGTACAATATCACCTGTGTGATCCCAGTTGGTTTAGGAATCACTCTCTCTGTTTACCTTCTCAAACTCTTAGCTAGGGCTTGAAATCCCCCGCAAGAAAAGACAGGTTCTTCACTTGTCTATCTTTTACCATCGCCTTGGCAAAGATAAGTAAGTGAAATAAAAGAAGGAAGGAAGGGAGGAAGGAAGGAAGGAAGGAAGGAAGGAAGGAAGGAAGGAAGGAAGGAAGAGAGAAAGTTAAAAAAGAGAGAAAAATATGTAGCCACATCTGGGTTTTTATGCTAGGAAAATATGAAGTCTAAAACAAGATGGTCAGCATACAGTGGACCTTGAATGCCTAGATTACAAACAAATTTCAGCTTTGATTTAAGACTTCCCAATGTTTTTACTGTGAGCAAATCTCTTAAGCAGAAATGCAGAACACAGGATCTGAAAAAATTCAAATATATATAGATACTCACCAAGAAATGTAAATAAATTGCTGGAACTGATGGTTTAAAATGATGCCTATTCTGTAGATGAGATTTTGAACGGCAGCCAGAATGACCTTTGTGAAGAACCTGTTTGATTGTGTCCGACCCACTTGAAGCACCCAAGTACCTTTGGACTCATTGCTCTTTGGGAAAGACTGGCATCTTTGAGGGGCCCGCAGAGCGTTTTCCTTCTCATACACATCCCGCCCTCCTCTCCCCCTTGTGACTCTCAGCTTTCATCCAACCTGTTGGCGATGTCTATTCCTCCCCAACTCAAACCGTCTACACCTCGGCCTGAACTCCCTTCTTTACACTCAGTAGACCCTCCTTGTCCCTCAGCTCCCAGTTTAGATCTTTCTTCTCCAGGATGCCTTCCACGGCCCCTCTTCACCAGGACCAGGTCATAGTGGAGTGGTATCATTCTGGGAACTCACCGGATTGTTCCTTCAAGGTACCTATGAGTAGAGTAGGACCCTGCATGGTTTGGGGTTTAGAGATACAGGATGCAAAAAAGCTTGGGGCCATTCCGGAATGCAAAACAGATCGATCAGCCTGGGTCAGCCCCACTGGCCTGTTCTTCAGATCGTCCCTATAAGACTCTTGGCCCTTTTGTCTCCTTTACTTCCCACTCCACCGCAGGATGGACCGTCAGCCACCTCCAAGATGAGGCAGCTTTGGGAGGTCAGTTTCCTTAGCACGACCAATCCATGCAGTGACAAAGACCTCAATTCGCAGTGACAAAGAGGAGGGTGATGGGGGGAGGGGGCACATGTATCGACAACCAAGAGCGTTGCTACATTTACCTTTTCACTTTTTATTTGTACAAAAACGGTAAAATGTTTTTACAGGCTCAGCCAATGGTGCTACGGAAACTGAATTAGAGCAACCTTAATTAATATGTCAGAATATAAGAAATGATGAAAATATGTATAATTAAATTCTTGCACTAAAACAGGATTCGAAAATGCGACGGAAATAGCAGCATGGCATTTTTCTTTTTCTCTTTCTCCCCCTCCTTCCCGACCCCCTCCTTCCTCCTTTCCTCCAGAAAAAAAAAAAATAATAATAATAAAAAAGACTTGTTGAGGCTGTGGCTGCTGCCACCTGTGTTGACCTCGAAGATGATTGGGTTGCTGGTGGGGACAGCCCGGTCACCCCCCAAATTAGACACAAATTGTGGAGATTAAACATTCTCCCCCAACAAAGTGAGAGAGTGGCATGGACATATATACACTACCAAATGTAAGATAGCTAGTGGGAAGCAGCCGCATAGCACAGGGAGATCAGCTTGGTGATTTGTGATGACCTAGAGGGGTGGGATAGGGAGGGAGGGAGGGAGAGGCAAGAGGGAGGGGATACGGGGATATATGTATATGTATAACTGATTCACTTTGTTACACAGCAGAAACTAACACACCATTGTAAAGCAATGATTCTCCAATAAAGATGCCAACAAAAAACTCTTCCTCAATCAGGTGCTGCCTGCCTTATTTTCATATGAAGCTGCCGCAGGCTGTGTGCATGACAGCTGTACAGGGTGGTTCTCACACAGCAGTAAGGCTGCTAGACACAGGGGCTTGGAAAAGCCGACATTGGGAATAAACGCACAACTCTACTCGGGGACAATACTGAGAGTTGTTCTTTTCCTTATTTACTTTGGTTCCCAGCGTGGCACAGAGGTGTCCCCAGGCACGACCCTGCAGGTTGACGAGGCCATGACCTGGATTTGACCAAAACACATGGGGCCCCATTCATCCAACCCGAAGTGTGGCTGCATCCCCCGGGCCCCGATCTCCCTGCATCCAGAAAGTCCTGAGGACAGAACTGCCTGTTTGTCCTCAAGAGGGAGAAACTTGGGGCTTCCGCAGACCAACAAGGAACTCAGACACTGAGGCGCAGGCATCTTGTCCTTTGGAGAAAGAAAGGGAAAAATCCATTTCTGGTCCCTGGAGATGGCACTTAAAGAGACCGATTATTTTGGTTTATCTGAGGAGGGAGTTGGGCCATTTAGGAGATTTCTTTCTGGGGTTTTCTGCCTGCTTTACCCCCATGAATGGCAATCTCCCCCCACTGCCCTCCAGGGATGCAAAAGGGAGGCCTTTCTCAAAGGGGTGGTGCTTCTTATTGAGAACAAGATGCCCCTTTTTTGGGGAAATGAGGTAGGTTATTCATAAGCACCAGGTGAACAAGACCAGTGTCTTTGTGAGCCAAGATCTACTCAGTAAATGTGGAACTAGGATGTCCTGGGGCATCTGGTCCATTGCAGGATTTGGAGATGGATCAAGAGTCAAACCTTAGTTTTGTCACCCACTCTGTGTGACCCTAGGCAAGTTACTCACCTTAGGACTCAATTCTCTTACCTGTAAATTGAGGATGATATTACTTGCCTCCAAGCGTTGTAGTGGAAATTAAATAAAATAATGGATGTGAAGACCTGTGGTAGATATGGAGACGGGCTGCCCAGATGGTCCTGCCAGGAAGGGGTCAGCAAGCAGCTCCCAGCTCTCAGACCCTCAAGCCTTTCCAGAGACAGCCCACAGCTGGTGACTGAGGTTGGTGGTGATGGGGAGGTACCTGGGCCTGGCCATCTGCCAGATGGGGGCACCCTGGCCCCCGAGGAGCAGTGCTCCTGCCAGAACGGGGCTGGCCATGGCTTTGCTGGGCCCCCATCATGGCACAACTCCTCTACCTGCTCTCCTGTTTCCTCTCCCTTCCTTCCAAGGTATTGATCCTTCTATAAACATCTTGCTTTCAAACTCTATGTCAGCATCTGCTTCTTAAAAACTCAACCTGGACAAGATCTTCTCTCTACTCGTAGCTCGGAGTGAGGGCACCAAATGAGGGCTTAAAAATTGCCCTAACAGGTCTCCTGGAGAAGCCACACAGGAAGGGGTTAAATCTAAGAAAACTGATGCCTTATCAGTGGTCCTTCGCTGTCCCCTCCCTGAAGCAACACCAGATCCCTGAGGAAGGGCCCTGGACTGCTGGGAACCTATATGGGTGCCAGGGGGAGAATGAAAGAAAGAGAGAAAGAGAGTTGGAGAGACATTGTCTGTTCAGCAGTCCTGGATTCAGGAAGGAGAGAGTTCTAGTCCCTGGGGCAGCGTTCTCAGTGGGGTGAAGACTTTCTCTCTTCACGGTCCAGCGCCAACTACCCTGGTGGTCAGCTCACTGAGGAATATTCTGATTATTAATCTGGATTCCTGAGTCCTTTGCTAGTAGGAAGAAAGGGCACAAAAATAAACCTACTCTGAGTGCTGGGAGTAAATATTCTTAATTCTGACTCAATACACTGGCATGGATCCGATGCCAGCTCCACCATTTGCGAATGGAGTCATCAGATCTGTGCGCTTAATATTTCTGAGCCTCAGTTTCCAGACTTCTCTTAAGGAACAAATGAGTGAAACAAACATGGAAAATGCCCAGCACGTTCTAGGCACCGAGTGGAAGCACAGGACATGGCCATTCCCCTTCGTCCTGCAAAGAGCCTGGCCTGGGTGAGGAGACCTCTAAGTTGCCTAAAGGGGCTGCCGATTTTCTTCTGCCTGCTGTGCAGCTTTGGACCATCCCGTTGGCCTCTCTGAATTTGAGACATCTTATGTCTAAAATTTGTGTCAGATGGTCTATGAGTCCTAGTTACTTCTTCCATCTCTGAGCTTCGTTACCAAGTGCCAGGGCCATTCATTCACTGAGGACTTGGTACTTCCAGTTCCCTGCATTCTCCACGACACCAGCACAGAGTAGGCATTCAAAAAATACTTGAGTGCATTCAACAATGTGTGGGACATATCTTTCCAGCACTGGAAGAACTTTATTTTTCTCTGAGTACCTGTGGGCTTTTTGAGTGAGAAAGACAAATGAATGGATATGTTTGTTTAAAGTGGCACGCCCCATTTCTTTCAATTCAACACAAATCAACTCAGCTAACACAGCTTGAGTGCATCTCATGCTATGTTCCAGAAATTGTGTGTTCTCTAACCTTGCTTGAAGTGTTCTCAGGATCCCCAACCTTGTCATGTCAAGAGTGCTTTCTGCAGAAACCTGTGCTCTCCCCACCCCAGGACTTTCTGTGTTGATTGGCCCTATCACTACTCAGAGCCACTGCCTCACCCTCTTTCTTCTCTGGCCATTCAGTCCTCACCACTTTCCCATAAGCTTTTACCTGTTTCCCCACTGCTCATATGCAAAGCAGGCACAGTCTTCTGTTCATTTACCAAGACAGTGCTAATGAAAGGTGAACCACTAATGGCTAACCACTTTTATAGAAATACTAGGGAGGTACCAAGAGGATTTCAACCCAGGGAAGGACCACTCAAAGTTTGATATCACACAGTATATCAGACACCACATCACAGAGTAAATTGACCATTCCCAGCATGGATAGTTGCCTCTGGGATGCTTCTCCTTAGCCCCTGTCCCCTCCACGGGGCTGGTGCCCATCCCATGCTCCTATCAGGAACCTCCTCCCCTCTCAATGGTCTCCCCCGTCATGGTCCAGGGAGGTCCTGGAAACTATCCCTAATCAGTTCTACACTCTCAGAGGAAAGCATCGATTTACTTCATACTATGGACAAAGAATGTCTCCTGCCATGTCAGTAAACAAAGGATGTTGCGGACATCAAGCAAGCAGCCACTACAGCTTACCCGACTGTGCACCCTGAGGGGATTTAGGATGATAAAAAACAGCACACTGGCCCTAGATAGTTAAGGTACACATCAAAGGAATGATTTCAATGAGCCCGGACTCTTGCATCTTCCCATATAGAGAAAAGTGCTAAATTGATTAACCTGAGATGTCTATAATTTCTTTAATTAGCAGTAATCTTTTAATGTTCCAATTACCTGGTTTTTGTTGCAAAACCCCCTATATATACTCCTCCCCCCAATCTCTTCAGAACAATCCCTTAGAGCCATCTGAGGGCTGACTCCCAGGCTTAAGTCCTCAGAAAGTTCACCAAATAAAACATAATTCTCAGCTTTTAGGTTGTGCATTTTTTTTTTATTTGACAATACTTATATGCTTATATGTGGTAGAAAAGAAGGATAGGAGGATAGAAGGAAGGAAGGGAGGAAGGGGGGAAGTCAATCATTTTATTATACAGAGAATTTTCTCCTTATTGTCTCAAATCAATCCTTTAAAACTAGGCTTTCAGCCATCATAACCAACAAGCCTATTACAGTAATTTCTCAAACATAAAAGCAGTCCTTTTCTGAAGATTGATTTTGCCTACTCCCACCCATCCCCACCCCACAATTGGGATAGAGACAGGTCTAAAGATATCTTTCAAAATAGCCTTTTATTTGCCCTCACAACCCAAACACATGCACACAGATATGGATATAAGCACACTGAGAACTCGCAATATATTCCAAGCTTTTCTAAGAGCCCTCCATGTAACGATTGAAACACACGACAGCACAAGGAAGATTCTATTACCCCAATGTGACAGATGACAAGACTCACCTAAGAGACTTAAGTGATTTACCCAAGCTGGTAAGTGGCTATCTGGGACCTGAGTCCAGGTAAACTGGCTCTAGGGTCTCTGTCTGAGAACCAGTCCTCATGTGACATGCATGCAAAAAGATACAGTCCTGCCATTTGCTCTTGGACCTCCCCAGTGCTAAAGAAAAAGTCCTTTCTGAGCTTACATCACACAGGCCCAGCTGACACGACTGACAATTGATGGAAGTAAAACCACAAACTCAGACTGGGACTTGAACCCACTGTCTTTTAATTGAGATCACACACCTCGTCTCAGGACTTAATGAAGCTCATGTTCTTTATAACTCATCGCAGAAAGAATTCAGTGAGAGACAAAGTGATAGGTAAGAAATGCATTTATTTAGAGAGATTTACATTCCATAGACAGAATGCCCCGAAATTTGGGGTGGTTAGATTTTATGGGTTGAATAATTTCATAGGCTAATGAGTGGGAAGATTTTTCCAACTATTTTGGAGAAGGGGCAGAGATTTCCAGGAATTGGGCCACCACCCACTTTTTGGCCTTTTATGGTCAGCCTCGGAATTGTCATAGCACCTCTGGGTGTGTCATTTAGCTAATGTATTACAATGAGCATACAATGGCTCAACGTCTACTGGAACTCGAATCTTCCATCATCTTGGACCTAGTTGGTTCTAACCAGTTTATGTCCTATCCTCAAAGGCTATGTCATTCTTTTAGAGGTTGTGTCCTGCCCCCTTCCCTCCTGTTTTAGAAGCAGACCGGGAAGTACTTTTGCTCATGACTTTGAAGAGTTGCCCAGGATTTGTCAGGAAGGCACCCTCCATCTCTCTTCCCCTGATTCCCACCCATGACAGAGCTGGGAGAATCACTGCCCAGTTGTTTCTGCAGGACGCTGTGGAACTCATTCCTGTCCTAGGTCAGCCCATCCAAGAGTCACGTCTCTGCACAAATTTGCTTTGAATGGGTTTGACCGTCACTCCTCTGTATTGACACCAAGCACCAAGCATTGGTGCCGCCAAGCACCAGCCCTCTCTCAGGGGCCATGTGATAAACCACACCCTAAAAACGAGGCTCTAGTCACTACAGGCAGATTTTGGGGGACATTGTTGAAGAGCCTCAGAAACACTTTCTAGATCCTCTTTTCGGAAAGAACAAGACTTCTCTGGAGGAAATGATTTGTTTTGTTTTATGGGTGCAGAGACTCATGTAAATAATCCTGTTTCTCCAATTTTGGGTAAACCCAAGAACATGTGTGACTTCCAAGAAAGACTCAGGGCCTCATTTTTGGCTCTCAATTCATCCCAGAGGAAGATCTTTCTCCCTCAATATTTCCCAATTTTCCCAGATTCTTTACTTATATCTATTTGGCTGTTTCAGGTATATTTTTGCCAGCTTTCTCAAGTGCTTTGGGGGTGAGGTAGGATACATATAAATAATAAAATTAAATTGCAGATAATTGTTGATGGCTTTTGAAGTTTCCAGGATGAGATTTGATGGTTCAGCTGTGTTGGGCTGGCCTGCTCTTGTCCAAGGCCAAGAAGAAAGGTTTTTTTTGTTTTGTTTTGTTTTGTTTTGCTGTGAGCAGGAAAGGAGGTAGGTGAATTTGTAATGGACTAAAGAACACATCCTATTAAGCTTCCCTCCAAGTGGCTGGAAGACTCCCCTAGTTTTCAAAGTAGCCAAAGGGCTGCCCCAGAAGGCTGGTTGATCAAACCTTGTTAATAGGCTTGGGAAGTGCTGGGCCCCAGGCTGTCCTCAGGCAGGGAAGTGGCCTGTCTGGGCTCAGAGGTGCGAATCTGGCCGAGCTGCTGGTGGACAGGTGTTCATGCCTCAGCCCTGTACCCTGGCTCCCAGGGGAGCTGCTGAGGGAAAAGGGATCAGATGTTCTCATGGGTGTCCCCTTGGACCCATGAAACCTGAGATTTGTGGTGAGGGAGTAGGGCTCAGGCTTCATCAGCAGCTACCCTTCCAGCTGGGTCCTGAGTAATGCCCACGGTGTGTGTGTGTTGGGGAAGGGGAGGGGGTTACCGGCAAAAGCAAACTGCACAGCAATGGTGGATAATTTTATTGTATTTGTTTATCATCTGTATCCCCTGCCAGATAGTATAACATAGGGTCCATATGCTCTATGAGGGGATAACATTTGTTTGTCCAGTTCACCAGTATATCCCAAGTGCCTAGAATAGTACTTGGCTTGTAATAGATGCTCAATAAATATTTGTGAAAGGAAGGAAGAATGGAAAGAGGGAGGAAGGGAGGGAAGGAAGGAAAGAAGGAAAAGAAGGGGGGATTTTGAAGTTCCCAGTATGCAGCTGGTCTGAATTCACCTGAGTGAATATAGGAATGTATACAAATAACAACAGTATACATTAGGATGTAAAATATGCCTCATAGAGGTGCAAAGAATATTCTAGATGAGCTAAAGGAGATAGAGCTGGGATTAAGTCCAAACAGAGCCAGAGAAGATTTCTCAAATATGGTGACTATTTTATTGTGCCTTGAAAGATGGAAGATGATCATTTATGTTTTTCTTGAAATATTTTCCTAATTATAAGCAAAATACTTTCTCATTAGAGAAAAGTTGGAAAATGCAGACAAGTATAAAAATATTAAGATCTCTCATAAATGCATCACCTAGTTGAAACCACTATCAACATTATAGTGTATGCTTTAGTCCAGTCTTGTTTTTTTTCTGTATTTTTTTCATAACTGAAGCCATCATCTATGTATTGTGTATATTTTAATTAACCCCATATAATATGAATTTTCAATATTTAAAACTCTTGGAAAATATTTTTAATAGTTATATCTAGACCATCACAAGGATATTTCATAATTTACCAGACCATTTAAAAATCACTTTCTATTTATATCAGCAAAATTGTTATTATTATGGATAATGAGTTGGGAGATATCTTTCTAAAGAATTATTCACATTTGGACTATTTCCTTAGAATGACAAATGAAAATGGAATTAGTCAATGGAATATACACTTTTAGGCTTGGATATAAATGAAGGCAAGGAAGGGCAGGAAGAACTTCATACACTTGGAAACGATCTCCAGAGCCACACTCCTCTCTGAATCTTGAGTTGAAAGGTGAAATGTGGTACTGGCCGCAGTGGCAATGATTATGGAGGGGGGGGTGATGGTTTGAAAATGATGATGGTGCTTGTCATAGTGAGGATGGGGTAATGGTGGAGGTGATGGTGGGGAGTAGGGAAACAGTGATGGTGGATGAGGTAGTGATGGTGGTGAATGTGATGACTTGACAGAGGTGGTGAAAATGGTAGTGATGATTTTGGCATTGCTGGAGGCTGATGGTGATGACGTACATTTTCTCATTGGAAATGTGACAGTAAATAGGGCTAGGGGAGAGCTTTCTCTCTTTGACTTCTCACCCACCTGCCAAATTCAGTTGAGTTAAGAACATTCTGTCAGTAATAGCCAGTGTCGAAATGGAAGGAGCCCCCTGTTTGTCTGGGATTACAAAAATAATTAGGAAAAACAAGGTTTCTGGACAATGCCACAAATGGTAGTCTGTGTGTAGACCCATACTCTACCTTAATACGTGGGGTTGGCCTCAGTCTTGCTTGTGACAATGTGCTTGTAAAATCACATGTTTTATGGAGAAAATATTTTGATTAACTTATAATTCTGGTGAGTTCAACAATTATATATTAATCATCTTTTGTAGTACACACACACACACACACACACCTAATCTCCAAGGACACATAATCTCCAAATATATTCCATATATTTCTCTATATCAGGGATCAGCAAACTATGGCCCGTGAACCAAATCCAACCCACTGCCTATTATTTGTGTGGCCCACAAGCAAAGAATGATTTTTATATCTTTTAAGGGATAATTTAAAAAAAAAAATCAAAAGAACACTAATATTTTGTGACACATGAAAATGATATGAAATTGAAATGTTAGTGTCCATAAATAAAGTTTTTTGGAACACAGCCACGTTCATTCAAGGAAGCATTGTCTCTGGGTGCTTTTACGCTACAGTGAGAGAGTCGAGTATTTGTGACAGAGACCATATGGCCTGAAAAGCCTGAAATATTTACTACCTGGCCCTTTACATAGAAAGTTTGTCAACCTCTGCACTAGAACATGCCCAGGTAAACAGGATGACTCTGGGGACCCAGGCATGGATTTATGTTGTCAAACAGCAGGAGCCTGGGCCCTGGAGTTTGCTATGACACATACTGCTTATGCCACTTCAACCTCTGACCTGGGGAAATAGCATTTGCATCATAAATGGGACCAGCAGCATTTAAAAATTATTATTACTGAAACAGAGCAGGACCCTATTATTCTTCACCCCATGGCCTCAGCCTGCCTTTTATCTTTGGAAAAACTTTAGCCAAAGAGTAAGTTTAATCAGAGAAATGAGGAAATGCAGAAGCAAAGGAAAACAGTCAAACAAGACCAAATAATAGTAGTTTAGTCATTAAACAAAGTCAAGGACATTTAGTTCCTCCTCAAGGGCTGTAAATAATATTCTGAGCCATATCCTTTGAGCTGTCTTGTAGATACTGAAGCCCCCACCAGGTGGAAGAAGTTAACTACATGATGACCAGACTGTAGCCATGACATTAGCTGCTAAAATTCTGAGAACTGGCCTCAAAGAAACGGGAAACAACTGACCCTGGAACTGAAGATTAACTGTACTGAAAACAATCAAAATGACACTGATCAGACCACCACATGACCAATTTCAAGATGAATGTCGGAGCTGACAGGGCTGTTTCTGCATTTAGCCCCCTCCCTCCGCCTATACACCCCTGAAACTCTCCTTTAGAAGCGCTTGCCCACTGATTGGCAGTGGGGGACTTGGCCTTTCAACATGAGTCTGCCCTCCCCTCCTCCCCCACCTCTCCCACCTCTCTCCTGTCCCATTGCCGGTCTCCGGAATAAAGCAAACTCTCCTTTCCACCAATCTTGCCTCTCAAGTATTGGCTTTAGAGCAGTAAGGAGCCAGACCCGGCTTTTGGTAGTGTTACTGTGAAAATGTAGGACAGAAGGGCCTATCTGATCGAGTTGAATTGAAACTTTTGCCTTGAGCTTCCTGGTAGCTTGATCAAAAAAGGACAAGATGGAGGGAAGGACTGGGGGTTTGAGATTAGCAGATGGAAACTATTATATATAGTATGGATAAACCACAAGGTCCTACTGTATAGCACGGGGAACTATATTCAGTATCCTGTGATAAACCAGAATGGAAAAGAATATAAAAAAAAGAATGTCTCTATGTGTATAACTGAGTCACTTTGCTGTACAGCAGAGATTGCCACAACATTGTAAATCAGCTACACTTCAATAAAATTTTTTTTTTTTAAAAAAGGACAAGATATTTATGATTCTCATGGTCCAAAAATAATAAAGTTTATATGCGAAACAGACTATTGCCTGGCCTAAACATCCTAAAGGGAACAATTCTCCCACGAGATTTTGTGAAGGGGCCTGTACAGGGCCCTCAACAATACCTCATGCTTTTTGCAGCAGTGCCTGTGCTCAGGAAAAGCTGAGGTCAAAAAGTCAAAGGCCATTTGATAAAAGCAATTTGGAGTTGGGCAAAAATGGTGAGGACCAAGTACCCACGGCTCAAAGGATAAACCCCTCAAAAGATAGTCTATGAGTCTTCTGAAAACGCCTTTATTACTATCAACTCTCTTTGATGCTTTTTTTTTTACAAGAGTTCTCCCTCCTCTTTTACATCATCAGGCCCAAGAAGCTTCATTGTTTTCCTGTGGGACTGAAGGGTGGGCTGCAAAGAGGAGAAACCCAACATGCCCATCCTTGAGCATTTAACCCAACACACAGGCTGATCCTCACTAAAGCAAATAAATCATAATGTCTTTTCAATTAGTTTGCACTCCTACTAGCTGCTGTCCTGAATAATTAGGAAAACAATTCACATTCTGCCAGGAGCTGATCTGAAGTGTTATCTCTGGCATAATTATCTGTCTGCAGTTCAGTTTCCTTGCTCCTCGCAGGTCAGCCCGGCTGCAGGAGGACACCCAGAGAGCATTAATGAGCTCTCATTGAAGATGTTAAAAAGCTTGTATTGATCTGTTTGTCCAAGAAGGAGATATTTAAGCCTCTCTGCTGAGGGCAAGAGAGACAGCGAACCCTATCACAGAGCCTTTTAGCAGGCTTCAGGGCTCCTGTCTTCCCCATCCTCCTCCCAGCAAGACTCCATCCGGAGGTCAGATGTTCAAACTCACCATAATGTTTTATTCTCTGCTCTCCATGCCCCTCTCCCAGTGTCTGTGGGGTGTGTGTGTGTGTGTGAGAGAGAGAGAGAAAGAGAGAGATGAAGAAAGAAGGAAGGTAGCTGATTGAATGAGTACAAATCCATAAGCCTATAATAATATAAATGAATGAACAAATGAATGAGTACATTGGCAAGAAGAGAAAGCTCTTTCTTACCACAGGGTACCAGCTAATAAACGCAGAAGGAAATAAGGAATTAGCCAATCACCATTCAGCAAGTATCATAGTAAAACCAATCTAGGCACCGAAGTATGATGAGAAGCAGGATACCTAACTTCCATGTATCTTATCAGAGGATCCTTCTCGATTAGAAGGAAAAAAGAGCACCTTTACAGTGCAGAAACTTGGCGGATGCACCTCAACCAAGTGGTCAAAGGTAACATCAACAGTAATGGGACTGATTGCCATCACTTACCTCCCAATATGATGCGTCCAGGAGGACATGGCATTGCTTCTGTGGCATCCCTGCCCAAAATGCATTACTTGAATCTAATCACTAGGACACAGCAGACAAACTCAAAGTAAAGGACATTCTGCACAATATCTGGCCCGTGCTCCTCACCAATGGCAAGTTCATGAAAGGTAAAGGAAGACTGTGAGATGGTTCAGATAAGGAAGACCAAAGAGGCAGGACAACAAAATCAAGTGTGGATCCTGGATTTGATCCTGGACCAGAAAATTAATTTTGCTATAAAGAACAGTGTTGAGATAATTGGCAAAATTTGAATAAGATCTGTGGATTAATCGTAGTGCTATGTTGGTGTTAGTTTCGTGATTTTGATCACTGTACTATGGTGATATGAGAGAGTTTCTTTATTTTTAGCAAACACACACTGAAGTATTTATGGGTAAGGGAGATCATGTCTGCAATTCACTCTCAAATGACTCAGGGAAACAAATAATAATGAGTGTGTGTGTATATACAAATCTATGCCTACAGATCTATCATCTATCTATCTATCTATCTATCTATCTATCTATCTATCTATCTATCTATCTATCTATCTATCTATCTATCATCTATCTATCATCTATCCGTCCATCTATCCACCTATCCATCAATCTATAGAGATTGTGGTAAATATTAACTTAGGGAATCTGAGTAAAGAGCATACAGAAATTCTTTTCTTTCAACTTTATTTCAAATCCAAATGTATTTTTTAACATTAAAAAATGGAAATGTTAAAAGGAAGAAGGGAAAGAGGAAGGAAGAAAGGAGAGAGGAAGAAAGGAAGGAGTAAAGAAGGGAGTAAGGGGGCTTCCCTGTTGGCGCAGTGGTTGAGAATCTGCCTGCCAATGCAGGGGACACGGGTTCGAGCCCTGGCCTGGGAAGATCCCACATGCTGTGGAGCAACTAGGCCCGTGAGCCACAACTACTGAGCCTGCGCGTCTGGAGCCTGTGCTCCGCAACAAGAGAGGCCGCGATAGTGAGAGTCCCGTGCACCGCAATGAAGAGTGGCCCCCGCTTGCCACAACTAGAGAAAGCCCTCGCACAGAAACGAAGACCCAACACAGCCCAAAATTAAAAAATAATAATAATAATAATTAATTAATTAATTAATTAAATAAAAAAAAAAAAAAAAGAAGGGAGTAACAATCTAGTTTCCTCTCCAGCAATTCCCCATAAAGGGCACTGGGCTTGGTGAGAAGCACTTCAGCAGGAACCAGACCAGTAAGGACCCCGTGGCCTGAGCCACACTGTACCTGGGAATAGCTTTGAGCTGGGAGTTAGGAGACTAGGAATCTGGGCCCAACCCTGCTATCGAGAAACAGGGTGGCCGAGAGTGAGCCCCTAACCTTCTCTGGGTTTAGGGTTGCCATGTCCTATCTACAGTAGGGCTGGACTGTAGCAGTGAAATCTCCATTCAGTCACAGGCTTTCTTTTGCATCAGAATAACTCAAGGGGCAGGCTAGACCCTTCCTGCGCCAGCTCACCATGCTAGCTGAAAGAAAAAGAGGAAGGCAGCACTGGGGTGGGGAGGGCGTTACAAACCCAAAGGCAAAACACCTGGACTTTGCATCCTGACTCCAGCAGGTACCAGTTGTACAATTTTGGAAAACTGTCACCTCTCCAAGTCTCGGTGTCTGCATCTCTGGAAGGGAGGTACCAATGCTGGGCTGCACACATACACTGCGTGGTCATTCGCTGAACGACACTGAACTGGAAGACCCTGAGCAGGGGGATGGGAGAGGGGGCTCCGGGGAGATAAGACAGATGAAAACAGGTTAGAGTTGGTGCAGGTTTTGGAGTCAGACAGGTATGGGTTTGGATCCCTAGACCTGTTATTTGTTAGTTACTTTACTCGCTGAGTCTCGGTTTCCTTACCTGGAAAGTGGAAACACTACGATCTGTCTGGATAGTTGGGGGTTTCAAGAGAGTGACAGATGCAAAAGCTCTGGAATAAGCAAGCACTTGGGCAAGGTTGGCTTCCTCATCTCCCACTCCCACCCCACTCTCCTCCTACCCCCTCAAAACAAGAGGTCATCACATTACTGTATTGGTGGGTCGATGTTGGAACAATACCATCTTTGTCCCCTGGTCTTACCTAAGCATCGGATCAGATTCTATTGAAGTGACAACCCGCCCCCTTCCATCTGCCAGCTGAGAATATTTCATGTTAAACTGCCAATTTTTCTCTCTCAGGATAAAGGCAGCCTCCCTGCCCCAATCTGCATGCTCAGGGTAGATTCTGAGAGGCACCCAGCTAATGGGTGAAGGGTGTAGGAACAGGTGAGCCCGGAGGCTCTGAGAACACACCTTTTGTCTCCTGAGAGGTCAACCAGCCGCGGCCCTAATTAAGAGCTTATATCAGAGATCCATCTGCCCAACTTCATGATGGCTCTTCATCGGAAAATATATTCCTTTGTCTCTCCCTGCCTGAGTACACAGACCTGTCAAAAGGTCACTGTTCAGGAGCGTGAGACCTGGGGAACCTCAGGAGGGGTGGGAGGGATGTGGTCAGCTTCACTGATGGGAATGGGCAGATTCACTGGTAGGGCCAAGGGCTAACAAATTAACAATAATAATAATAATAAATACAGAAAACCTACCACCAAGAGCATGCACGTTTGGACTAAACAATAGTTTGGAACCTTCTGAGGGGCAGTTCCTATCAAATAATGATGCGCTATTGATATGGAAATTTTTATATTAACAAATGTGTGCTGGAAATGCTGTGATTTATTTTTTTTTTCCCTTGGAGGGAAAAAAGTAGCTTGCGTGTGGCATCAATAATGATATGCTAATGACCTGCTTCCAAATTTAGATTTAAAAAAATTTTAATTGGCAAATCTCAGATGGCGCTGAGAAGATGGCATTCTTGGTGGTGACCCAGTTTTAAGGTCCAAATGTAAGGTTTAGTACATTTAAATTCTGGGCCCCAATATAGGATCTTTATTACTAGGATATGGACTTGTTTAGGGGGTGGTGGATTAATTATGCTGTTGGATCTGGGTATATCTCAGATTTACAGCATCCTAGTTAGATAACATCCAGCAAATGTTAACTGGGACCTCCACTTCCCCTTTTCAGCACACGCACGCATGCACACACAGAAAGCATAAAAGATTCCAGGTAAACAGCCAAAAATATTTTTTAAATGAAAGGTCAGCTTCCCTTATAAAAAAAAAAGGTGAATTGCTTTTGTTATAATTTCTAAAATAACTTCTGAACCCGTATTTGTTTTCTTTATAACCTGGAATAAAAGGTATTTTCTCATACGAGAGAGGGGATGTTATTGGTCCAATAAATTACCAGCAAGGCAAAAATATCCCAAGAAGACTAAATTGGGATTTTAAAATAACAAAAAAAAAAAAAGAAAAATATTTGGATAATAATGAATAACCCCACAGTCTTCCTCAGATTCATTCCTGTTTCCTTTTTGACCTTTCTCATCCCTTCTCTTGCTCATTCTTTCTTTTATTCTCTCTCCCTGCATTCTTTCCACTTCTATTACATAATCAATCTCTCATTCTCTCCATATTTTCTTTCTCCCTCCCTCTCCCTCTCCCTCCCCATCTCCTTCCCCCTCTCCCATTATTTCTTTGCACTTTCCACCAAAGCATCAGTATAGTGATACCCTGGGTAACCAGAACACAGCAGAGACCAGGTGCTGACTAATCCATACAAACCATTCATCAAAGGGAAAGCTCTTCTTTGGTTCTAGATGGTATTTTGACCACGCCAAGGGTCAGAGTTTTTTTTTACTGGGAAGAAGAGTCCAGTGAAGAAGCCTAGACTTTCTGATGTGTCTCTTGGGGATACTGGCTTTGGACTCCTATCCCAGGGTGCAGACCCATGTGTCAGGGAGTAGAGTCCAAAGGCAGCTTCAGGGAGCCTCCTCTGGCCAAGGTTATTTTAATAGGGATGTTAGCTAACATTAGAAAAATTCTGGTGATTGTCTCATTCCCATAAAAGTTTGGAGTTGGGAAAAAAGGTCAGTGCTCAAAAGTTCCAGTACTTAGAATGACACTAAATGAGACAGTGGCAATGTGTCTAAGGCACCATATAATAAACAACAGCTAATGTGCAAGTGCTTTACCACGTTAAGCATTTTAATCTAAACCCCGAGTAGCCTTCTGTTTTCTAGATTCTGGAGTAGATAATTGTCTAAAGGCAGCTTACAAGCCAGTGTCCTTGCAGAAAATTAGTCTTGCTCAAAATGTCCACTGAGACACTTGGTTCACCCCAAAAAGTCCTTGATATTTGCTCCCGTCCAAAATTTCCATGGAGACATTTGGTCCATGCCAAAAAGGTCCTTTAAAATGTAGTCCTTCCTGTCTGAGACATTTGGTCCATTCCAAAATGTCCTTGAAATCTGGTCCTGTCCAAAACATCTATTGAGATATTTGGCCAATGCCAAAAATGTCCTTAAAATTTGGTCATGTCTGAGACATTTGGTCCACGCCAAAAAAGTCCTTGCAATTTGGTCCTGTCTGAAACATCCATTGAGACATTTGATTCATGATTCCTTAAATAAAACAAGCATTTAACTTCGTTTACGTTTTATTTACATTATTTTTATTGTAATTCATGAAAAGTTTTGAATTTCACATTTATTCTTGTCCTTCTTTGTCCTGAAGTTTGGCAGGGTTACTCTTAAATCAATGAACAATTGCTCTCAAGTATATATTGACCTGATTATTAGCTTTATAGTTGTTATATCTGTTAATATTAGTTATACAAAGTTGATTTTATTGGTATCCTTGTGAAGTTGGTGTCTGTATTTGAGTGTGATCACAAAGAACCTGAGTGATAACTTGTTCATTGTTTTGCTTTTTCTCTTTTAATGCTTTAATAAATCACAAAATTAAAGGATGGTGTACATCAGCTGTTGTAATTTACTATGCCAGCTTTCACTGTGGTGTCCATCCCGTGATCACCATTTAATACTGATGTATAAACATTTCAAGTTTCCGGTGGAATCCTGAATCTTTAGGTCTTTTTCTGCCCCTGACACGCATTCCATGGACATACGCTCTTTCAACATAATCCGTAAGGTCATCTACATTTTCTTCTGCATACTCTACAAGGTATTCAAAAGTTTCATTTATATCTTCCAAACACACGGATCAAAATCCAAACAACATGGATACACACCTATGAGTGTTACTGTCTGTTGTCATATATTCGGTGTTAGACCCAAAGATAACAATGATTGTGAAAAGTGAAACAAGCCTCCTTTCACTTGTATATTTGGTAGGAGTAGTTGAATCACATTCATATGTGCAATCTGGAAATCCATTATGCACAATGAAGGGTTAGTGTCAAGATCTTTTTCCAGTGCAAATGCAAGTACTTTCTCATCTGCATATACATATATATATATATATATATATATATATGTATAGAGATACATACATACATATATATGTATATGTCTTCTTGCCTTTTCATTGTTAGGACATAAATCTGGCATAGTGTAATCCAGTACTACACCAGGCACAATAAAAACTGAGTGAACTATCAGTGCGTTCTTGTAGGTGTTATCACTGTGTCATGGAATGCTGTCACTTAAATATCGAATATTGTCATAAGTTGTGTAAATAAGAATTCTTTTATCACCTTGAGCACCAGAATCATGTATAAGGAATGGTTCTCCACATCTGATCACCTTATACTCCTCTGGAATTTCAATTCCATGCAATGAAGTTGGGTCTGGAGGTCAATGTCTGTTTCGAATTCTATTTACTTGTCTCTTTAATGAGTTTCTCTCTGGGAGTATTAATGGGACCTCCTCATCCTGAATATCATAGATAGCTTTTGGAAGTCCCTGCAATGGTGTTGCATTCGGTTCTTCTGCATGACCTTCGCACCTGAGGTTTTCCTTCCTTCCCCTTCTAAACTAACATTGGGCTCATGTTTTCTGTTCCATCTGGAATGATTTTAATGTTTCCCAAATCCTGACTAGTTATACATCAGGCATTGCAGACTCCCTTTTCTTCACAGAGCAAGTACCTTTTATTCTTGTTTCAGTTAAAGAAATGAAAATGGTAACAAAAATATTCTAAAGTAGCCTTGATTTTTCTTTGTGTGAGTATACTATTTCTGCCATATTACACTGAGTATTTTCAAATAAAATATCATATCGCCAAGGGACAGAAGAAGAACTTTTTTTTTGTAGCTATCTGACCAATTGTAAGGGAAACTTTACTAATGTCTTATGGATTTGACGTTCAGTTTGGTCGGGCTGGATCAGCCAGTAGGTAAGCACCAGACAAGGGCTTGGTGGTCCACACTGATTGGCAAGTATGTGTGGGAATCATGAGCCCTAAACCCTCTCCAAATAGCAGCAGATGCTTCTTGCAGTCTACCACAGTTGTGCCTCTACAGGGCGTTGATTCAAGGGAAACATCACTCATTAACCCTGGGCAATGGGGTAGTTGTAGTTGCTTAATTAGATGCTCGGCATCTCCCTCATAGTGGCTATTTAACCTGTCCACTGTGCGGTAGGAGATCCACACCTGTTCTCACTCCTCTGAATAATTAAGATGCTCTATAAGGTGTTTACATCAACATGTGCACCACGCATTTTACACAGCAGTTTGACCAAGCTCTTCCTTTCAAACTCCACCCTTATTGAATGACCCAGCCACATCCAACTAAATGACCAGTGATGTATTAATACACCAGGCATCATGAGATCCCATCCTCAACTCGTCACCTTCTGTGCATTTCTCTAACTGCAGGCATTTCCTCAGTTGGCATAGTTAATATAAATTCTGTTCTGCAAGCTCCAAACCCCAACCTGTCTATCTAACCCCATGTGCCATTATGACCTGGGCTACCAAGGCAAGAAGTGTTCCTATTAACAATAGAGCCACAACACAATAATTGGACTAATAAAATGTGCTAGTATTTTTATATATTAACTCTGTAAACCAAAAGTATAAATAAATGTTATGGGCCATATGAACCCAGGAATGTGTTCTATGTATAGAAATTTTTAATAGGACCAAATATGAAGGACCATGTGGCGTGGTCCAGATATGCTCATGGGCAATTTTGATAGGACAGAATTTCAAGGACTTTTTGGTGTGAAACAAATGTCTCAATGGTCATTTTGGACAGAACCAAATGTCTGATAATTGGTGAGTGGTGCATTTGGGACACAGCACTTATCTGGCTAATTCCTCAGACAGAACTGGAAAGCTAAACTGTACAATTTTATCTCATCTGAGCCTCAAAAATACCTCCCATTTGTATGGATTGCTAGTCCCATTTTATAGAGGAAAAACTGAGGCTCAGAGAAGTGACAGTGACTTTCCCAAGGTCATATGGCTAAAGCTGGTGGAGGAAGGGCAAAAACACAGTCTGGGTATGCCCAAAACTATTCTTTCTCTATTATCTTCCAGCTGTCTGTCCTGAAGCATTGGGTCTGAACCTTGTCTCTCTCCAGCCCCAGCACTTCTGGGGCAGCTGACATATTCTGCAGGTTTGTACCTTTCCTGGAAGCTTGCCATCATCCTTATGCGGCTAGCTACATCCCCTTCTCACCTCGTTTACTCCTATCTACCCTTCTAACCTCAGCTTAGAAAATTCCTCATCGAGGAAGCCTGCCTTGACACTCAAAAGCCACATTTAGTGCCCTTGCTCTGCCTCTCACGATATCTGACATCTGGTATCTATCCAACACCAAACGTGAGAATGTAACAACACTCTAGTTCCGTGTCATCTTTTGACCTGCCTGTCTTCCTCATTTGGAATGTGAGAAATATGAAGTCAGGGATCTTGTTCTCTTAATAAGTTTTGATCAACAAAAGTCAGACACTATTGTTCTAGACATGGAAGAACCAACTGGACTCAATCTCTGTTTCTATAGAGTTCACGTTCTCGGGGCTGAGAGGATAAATAGATTGAGATCCCACGTTATTGAATCTCCAGATGCTTTTTGAATGGATGGATCAATAAATAAAATAACATGAATAAATTGATTAGCTTCTATAAAACAAAGTAATGTATTACCTCTGTATATAAACCACATGGGGACTCTTAGCCCTACTTACTGATGAGGAAACTCAGCCGGGGGTGAGAATGCGCAGGGAGGAAGCAGGCAGAGAAGCCAAGACCAGAAACTGAGCCCTGAGCCAGAGGCTCTGCATTGATACCTACCCCTCACCTCTCTTCCAAGCAGCCTCTCCAGTTTGGCTTCCGGAGCTCTGTCAGTGACCAAAGGGTCTTATTATTTACATTACAAGCTTGTGTCCTTGTTAAGTGCTTTCTGGTGATTTACTGGCGTGTTGATGAAGCAAACAAGGAAAATGACAAGGTACTTTTTTTCTTAATTCATTTTAATGTCTGGGTCTTGGTTTCCTGGTGGCTGCTCCAAGAATCCATTTGTCTGTCATCATGCACCAAATGTTGGAGGAATGATGTGCTCCCTGCCCAGGGTGCTGAGGATTGAGAGGAGAGGAGGGTGGGGTACTGGATATGTAGATCAGTGGTTCCTGGAGCAGGGAAACCAGGGAAAGGAAGGAGGGAGGAGGTGACGGCATCAGCTGGCTAAGTGGCAACAACACAAGAGGAGTAGCTCCCCTGCCACTACGCAAGACAAGAAGTAATTGCAGAGAGAGGGCAAACAGCCTGAGCTGAGAGTCACGTAGGATGTACGCTTCCCTTGCACACCGCTTAATATTCAGGGAGGCATCAGGTGCACAGTAAAGAACTCGACTTTCAGCATCCCAGACTCTAGTTCACATGTCACTGCTTCCTGACTCTGCAATTGTGGGCATGTCATTGAATTTGCCTGTGCCTGGCATTCCCCATGCTTACAAATGGGAAAAAGAATACCTACCTCAAAAGGTCACCGTGATATTAATTGACTAACTCTGTGTCAATGTCCAGTGATCCTCCTTACCAACAAATGAAAAAATGCATTCTTCATCTCCACTCCCCATATTTTACTCCCATTGGCCCTCATATTGCCACCAAATTTGAGACCTGTGATATCCAGTTAATAACCACTGGCATCAAGTAGCTATTGGGAACTTGAATGTGGTTAGTCCGAATTGAAATGTGCCATATGCATAAAATTCACACTGGCGTTTGAAGATTTAGTTCAAGGAAAATAATATGAACTATCTCATCAATATATTTTATATTGATTACATGTTGAAATGATAATACTGTGGATATAGTAGGTTAAAGAAAAAAATATTATGGCTTAGGATATGAAACTCTAACTTCTGCTGCTTACTTCCAAACTTAAACTCCGGCAGCCTGTGGCATTAACTTCATTTATGTACTGGATTTCTGTTCCATGTGAATATTGATCTTGCTTTTGATTAATGCCATGTAATCTTTACTTTTCTCTTTTATTAATCTATCTCTCCTGCTTTCTGTTTTGAGGTGGCATGGGTAAACTCAGCTACAAAGTGTGAATTCACCCTAACATTTTCCCCTGAAGTCACCATGCCCTTTACTGTGGCACCAAAGCTCTTGGACCCAGGGAGAAACTATGCCTTTTGGTGAATAATATATGGAGACAGTCTGGATGAATATTAACTGTGAAAGCTGTGCATTATTCATTTATGGTTCAAGGTGACAGGGTTAAGCCTGATAGCATCCTTTTAGTAGTATTAGGCTGTGATAAGGCACCTGGCACTGCTGTCCTGTTATCTGACATCCCAGGAGCTCAATGCAAGCACTCAGGGTCCAAGTAGAGGCTCCAGCAAGGACATGAGTACTTAAATAAAATATATTTGAACATTTACAATCAGGGACAGCCTGGGCAATTTTTGCTCTGACTGTCTCACTCACACCCCCTTTGTTTTTCTTAGTGCTGAAGGATAATGAAGGGTTTAATGAATATCTGTTATGTGAATGGATATTTGAACAAATAGTAAATAAATAAAATGGATAGATGAATAAATGAATTGGTGAATAAATGAATGAGCAAACGAACTAACTAACTTGTGGATAATTTGATGGATGGATGGATGAATGGGTCAATGAATGGGTGAGTAAAATATTGAATGCATACATTTTTGTATAATCGGATGGATAACTTAAAGAATAACTGGTTGGTTAGTAGGATAGAAGGATGATGGATGAAGGAATATATGAATGAATAAATGAGTGAATGGATGAATAGATGAATGGATGGATGGAGAGACGGATGGATGGATGGATGGATGGTTGGGTGGATGGATGGATGGATGGACGGACAGATTGTTGGATGGATGGATGGATGGACGGACGAATGATGGATGGATGAATTGATGGATGGATGGATGGATGAATGATGGATGGAGGGATGATGGATGGATGATGGATGGATGGATGGATGGTTGGATGGATGGTGGATGGATGGATGGATGGATGGATGGATGGGTGGTTGGGTGGATGGATGGATGAGTGATGGATGGATGAATGGATAGATGGATAGATGAGTTCAGTATACTGTTTTAAGTGAGGATTTTTCTGGTATTTTTACCAATATATCTACTCTTCCCACTCGACATTCCTTTCACCCTCTGCTTTACTTTTTCCTCTTAGTAATTACTACTATCAAATATGTAATATAATTTACTTATTTATTTTGTTAATTGTCTTCTCCTCTACAACATGAACTTCAGGATGACAGAGAATGTTCTCTATTTTATGTACTACTACATCCCAAGAGCCTTCAATAGTGACACTGCAAGGGGCAATAGAGGTCCAAAGGGAAACTCACTCTTCTGAGTAGATTGTCCTGAAAGCCACTAGAGCACAGGGTGATGCATGCCATAAGAGAGTGGCAGGGGCTATGAGACACCTGTCCCCATCTGTCTGGGATGTTGAGGAGGATTTCTAAAGGAAAGGCCATCTCAGCCAACATTTCAAGGACTAATAAGAAGGCAAGAGGTGTATTGCAGGCAGAAGTTCTGATATGTACAGAAATCCAGGGATTGAAATGGAGGCCAAGTTTAAAGAGGAGACTGGAAAGATGGCAGAAATCAAGTAAAAGAGTCCTGTGTTTGGACAGAAATCACATCATAAAAGGTCCTACACTTTATGTTAGAGTTTGGATTCTATCTTATTTTCAAGGTTTCTAGGCAGTAGAGTGATGGACCCAGATATTATATATCCAGGTCCAAAGAGAGTCCAACTCATGGCCTTTGTAGCCTGTACTGTAATGTCCACAAAGTCATGTCAAAGGGATTCAGGCTACCACATTTTTCAATGGGGAGTAGATCTTTTTTTTTTTTTTTTTTTTTTAAACATCTTTATTGAAGTATAATTGCCTTACAATAGTGTGTTAGCTTCTGCTTTATAACAAAGTGAATCAGTTATACATATACAATATGTTCCCATTTCTCTTCCCTCTTGCATCTCCCTCCCTCCCACCCTCCCCATCCCACCCCTCTAGGTGGTCACAAAGCACCGAGCTGATCTCCCTGTGCTATGCGGCTGCTTCCCACTAGCTATCTATTTTACATTTGGTAGTGTATATATGTCCATGACACTCTCTTACCCTGTCACATCTCACCCCACCCCCTCCCCATATCCTCAAGTCCATTCTCTAGTAGGTCTGTGTCTTTATTCCCATCTTGCCATTAGGTTCTTCATGGCCTTTTTTTTTTTTTTTTCCTTAGATCCCGTATATATGTGTTAGCATACTGTATTTGTTTTTCTCTTTCTGATTTACTTCACTCTGTATGACAGACTCTAACTCCATCCACCTCATTACAAATACCTCCATTTCATTTCTTTTTATGGCTGAGTAATATTCCATTGTATATATGTGCCACATCTTCTTTATCCATTCATCTGTCGATGGACATTTAGGTTGCTTCCAGGTCCTGGCTATTGTAAATAGAGCTGCAATGAACATTGTGGTACATGACACTTTTTGACCTATGGTTTTCTCAGGGTATATGCCCAGTAGTGGGATTGCTGGGTCGTATGGTAGTTCTATTTGTAGTTTTTTAAGGAACCTCCATACTGTTCTCCATAGTGGCTGTATCAATTTACATTCCCACCAACAGTGCAAGAGTGTTCCCTTTCCTCCACACCCTCTCCAGCATTTATTGTTTCTAGATTTTTTGATGATGGCCATTCTGACCGGTGTGAGATGATATCTCATTGTAGTTTTGATTTGCATTTCTCTAATGATTAATGATGTTGAGCATTCTTTCATGTGTCTGTAGGCCATCTGTATATCTTCTTTGGAGAAATGTCTATTTAGGTCTTCTGCCCATTTTTGGATTGGGTTGTTCGTTTTTTTGTTATTGAGCTGCATGAGCTGCTTGTAAATCTTGGAGATTAATCCTTTGTCAGTTGCTTCATTTGCAAATATTTTCTCCCATTCTGATGGTTGTCTTTTGGTCTTGTTTATGGTTTCCTTTGCTGTGCAAAAGCTTTGAAGTTTCATTAGGTCCCATTTGTTTATTTGTGTTCTTATTTCCATTTCTCTGGGAGCTGGGTCAAAAAGAATCTTGCTGTGATGTATGTCATAGAGTGTTCTGCCTATGTTTTCCTCTAAGAGTTTGATAGTGTCTGCCCTTACACTTAGGTCTTTAATCCATTTGGAGTTTATTTTTGTGCATGGTGTCAGGGAGTGTTCTAATTTCATACTTTTACATGTACCTGTCCAATTTTCCCAGCACCACTTATTGAAGAGGCTGTCTTTTCTCCACTGTATATGCTTGCCTCCTTTATCAAAGATAAGGTGACCATATGTGTGTGGGTTTATCTCTGGGCTTTCTATCCTGTTCCATTGATCTATATTTCTGTTTTTGTGCCAGTACCAAACTGTCTTGATTACTGAAGCTTTGTAGTATAGTCTGAAGTCAGGGAGCCTGATTCCCCCAGCTCCATTTTTCGTTCTCAAGATTGCTTTGGCTATTCGGGGTCTTTTGTGTTTCCATACAAATTGTGAAATTTTTTGTTCTAGTTCTGTGAAAAATGCCAGTGGTAGTTTGATAGGGATTGCATTGAATCTGTAGATTGCTTTGGGTAGTAGAGTCATTTTCACAATGTTGATTCTTCCAATCCAGGAACATGGTATATCTCTCCATCTATTTGTATCATCTTTAAGGGAGTAGATCTTGATGTCTGTTCTCAGTATCTCTTCAGTTAACTACTCACATGCTAAGGTATAATAAAAAAATAAATATTTGGTCTTAGTCCTCAGTTTCTGGCACAGAGTTCCTAAAACAATTGGAATTTCCTAAGTGATAGGAGTATCTTCTGTTATTGTTAAGATCCCCTCACTATCATACCCGAGTTTATCCTAATGAGGTGACTTAGGGCGGGGGTCCCTAGATGGCCTTAGGATGGGACTGGTCATCAGGAAGACCAAGTGACTAGATGATTGTAACTTGCAGCCCTAATGACTTCCAACCTCTGGGAATAGAATGGGAGAGAGCTGGAGACTGAGCTCTGTAAACACTTGAATAATGAGATGCACAGAGCTTCCAAGTTGGTGAACACATGGAGGTGCTGGGAGGAGGTACAACTGGAAAGGACATGGAAGCTTCCATGCTGCACCTCACCTCCCATACCTTGCTCTATGTATCTCTTACCTCGGGTGGTTCATGAGTTTTATCCTTTGTAATAAACTGGTAAACATAAGTGAAGTGCCTTCCTGAGTTCCATGAGCCATTCTAGCTGAGAATGGGAGTTGTGGGAACTATAATTTACAGCCAGTCAGTCAGAAGTACAGAAGCACGGATGTCTGTAGTGGGGACAGTCTTGTGGGACTGAACACTTAAACCTGTGAGGTCTGAGGTTAACTCTGGGTAGTTAGTGTCAAAACTGAATTGAATTGTTTGACACCCAGTTGTTATCCAGAGAATTGGAAGACTGATTATTGGTTTACAGAAAATATTGTAGACATGCATGCATAGCTGTTACCTGTACAGTGCCCTAAAGATGTGATAAGACAAGCAAGTATATGTGTTTTGAGACTTCATTTTATACACTTGTTAATTTCTTACCCAAGGAATGACGTATATCTAGGGCCAGGTGGTTGATGATAATTATTAAAATAATATTTCTAGCCTGGCTTTGTGGTTTCTCAAAGAGTACCTATTTATCTCAAGAGGCACTGTCTGAACTGCTTCCTAAATAAGTTTGAAAATTATTTTAAATGTATTTTTAATGTTAAATATTACCTGACCTGACTAGCTGAATAAGGAATAGGAAGCAGGTGAGAACAAATTTTCTTACTAAGGTTTAAATTACTCTCCTTAACTTGCTCTATGATAAGGTATCTATCAGCCAACTGAAGTTGCCTCATTTCTTCACCTGTACTATTTAGTGTCTTTTATTTAACAGTCATGTTTCTCTTACTGTGCATGAGGAAGTTTCCAGGATTGTGGTAGTCCTGTATCAATGGTCCAAATTAGTCACCTCTACCTGTATCTGTACCCTTTGCCATGTGACTCACCAGTGCCTGCTTACTGTGGGTAGGGGGACTTTCCCATCCCTTGACTTTGGATTTGGCCATTTGGTTTTCTTGTCCAGTGGGTTGTTAGCAGATGTGATATAAGCAGAAAAACTTGCTTTCTTGCATCTCTACCACTGTCTTGAGAAGACATGCCTGGGCTTGTTTGATGGTTCCAGAAGGAGGATGAGAGAGCCATGGAAGAGTCATCACATGCTGAACTTAGCCTAGAGCAGTAAACACATAGCTGACCACAGACAAAAGGATGCATCCTGTCCAAACCAGCCAAGTCGAGGCTAGATCAGCCTCTCCCCAGATGATGGACAGGCTCATGAGTTAAATAAATGCTTCTTGTTGCATCCTGCTGAGATTTTTGTGGCTGTTTGTTACACAACATTTTTTCATCAGCAGCTAACTGATGCAAAGATAAGTCATAAAATCCTACAAGTGCTAAAATTCCACAGTTTATGCCTGATGGCCTAGTGTGACAATATTCTGAGACTATTTTTCTTTAAAATGGATCTGCTTGTTGTTTTACAGAAGTAGATTGCTAACGATAAATTTGCATCGCTAGAAGAAGTTCAGTGACGTAATTGTTTGAAGGGGGTTGGAAAATGGTGAAATTACCAATATCTCAAATCCCTCTCAGGCTTGAATGTCCACTTCAACAAATGAGCTGTGTCACTGTGTTTCTGTTTCAATGACTATGAGTTAACCCACCCCACCCACCCCACCCCCCAACACACACACTCTGAGTTGACCCTGGAGTTTTCAGACAAAGAGTCATTTATTTCAATTTTTCCCTTCAAATAGAGAAAGACATTTCCAGGTAGGGCTTAAGAGGTTAGATTCTCAAGATCTTGACCCATTCTTCTATGAAGGGCTCCCAACCACATAGTCTAAGTTGATGTCTTCAGAGATGTGTCAGGCTTAATATAATACAGTAAAGTTACACTGTATTTATACGAGATGAACATAATTTAGAGTTTATTGAAAAGCATCTCTGTGTTGATGATGATGTTCAATGGTCCATCATTTATCATGTGGATCAAGAGGCAAGACAGA
Source organism: Balaenoptera musculus (assembly GCF_009873245.2). Classification (NCBI taxonomy): domain Eukaryota; kingdom Metazoa; phylum Chordata; class Mammalia; order Artiodactyla; family Balaenopteridae; genus Balaenoptera; species Balaenoptera musculus. Next base: position 168,902,845 of record NC_045786.1, read on the forward strand.
TGCTGCTCATTGGTTGACCCCAAAATCTTTCCCAACCTCCTTTTTAACACATTCCACTGTAAAAGTTTACAAATGTAAACTTTCACTTTTATGGATTTCCCTGAAGCTAAGCAGGGTGTTATGGGTTTAACTCTATCCTCAAAAAGATTTGTTGAAATTATAACCCCCAGTACTTCAGGATATGACCTTATTTGGAAATAAAGTTGTTAAAGATGTAATTAATTAAGATGAGGTCATACTTGACTAGGGTGTGCCCTAATCCAATAAGATCCATGTCCTTATTAGAAGAGAGAGATTTGGACACATAGGCATACGTGGAGAACACAATGTGAAGACACAGAAGGAAGATGGCCGTGTTAGGATGCTGGCAGAGATTGAGTGATGCTATCACAAGTCAAGGAATGCCTGGAGCTACCAAAGGCTAGAAGAAGGAAGGAAGGAAGCCTCTATTCTCCTCTAGAGCTTCAGAGGGAATGCAGTCCTGCTGACACCTGGATTTTGGCCTCCAGAACTGTGAAACCATAAATTTCTGTTGTTTTAAGCCACCCAGTTTGGAGTAGTTTGTTACAGTAGCTGTAGAAAAACAATATAGATTGGCACACAAAGGTTCAGGTCAATGACAAGAAGTAGAAGCCTACTAGGAACTTCTGAGAAAGGTTCTGGTTTTCTGATAAAACGGACAAATGTGGCTGCTCCAAACCAGTTCTCCCTCTTTCCACTTTGAATACAGACATGATGATTTGTTCTAAGAGAGCAATCTTTTTTTTTTTTTTTTTTTTTTTTATTTTTGGCTGTGTTGGGTCTTCGCTTCTGTGCGAGGGCTTTCTCTAGTTGCGGCAAGCGGGGGCCACTCTTCATCGCGGTGTGCGGGCCTCTCACTATCGCGGCCTCTCTTGTTGCAGAGCACAGGCTCCAGACATGCAGGCTCAGTAGTTGTGGCTCACGGGCCCAGTTGCTCCGCGGCACGTGGGATCTTCCCAGACCAGGGCCCGAACCCGTGTCCCCTGCATTGGCAGGCAGATTCTCAACCACTGCGCCACCAGGGAAGCCCGAGAGCAATCTTATAACCAAGCAGCAGTAGTTGATATACTTGAAATGGAATAGCAGAAAGATACAAAGAGCCTGATTTTTAAATGGTATTGTTAAGCTGTTAATATTCTAGCCCTTCACTTCCTACATGTAGAATTTTAAGGTGAAAACAATGACTTCCTAATTGTTTAATTGAATAATTATTGGATTTTCTGTTATTGTCATCCATGGAATCCTTTACAGTAGAATTCAGCTTGCTCTCCCTTTTTGGTATATGCCAGAGAGATATGAGTATCTCCTTGATTACTGACCCCTAAAACTTTTTAAAAAGTTGTTTAAATAGACAGTGGGTTAACTGATTTATTCATTCAACAGATACTTATTGTACCAGTCCAATGTTCTAAGTGTTTGGAGCCTATCAGGAAATGAAATGGACAAAGATCCCTCTCCCTGTAAGACTTAGGGTCCACCTACTCCTTCCCCTCTGTGTACTTCATAGATCTTTCATTGGAGTGAATCTGGCATGTTGAGTGTTCTCCCTCACGTGTTTCTCAGTGTCCATACCAAGACCACCATCAATTTCCTCCAACAGAGCCTGCCCCAGGGAATATTGTCGACAATATTCAGCAATCACAACTTAAAAATCAGACAAGAAGTAGAAAACACAAAAGCTTTACATTTTCAATCACGGAGGTGGCTATCCTGATATCAGCCTGAAAAAAGAAAATATGTGGAATCACATGACCAGCTTTCCCTTCTCCATCCCCTTCTGCTCTGGGCAAAAGAAGGCAAAGGACTGTTACTGCAGAGGAGGGCTTAGAAAACATCAAATTCATCTTCGCTATCATAGCATTTCAACAAATTTTTTTGGCCTTTAAATTTGACTTTGGGAGTCCTTTTAAATCTTGCCTCCTTGTCTTTCTTGGGTGACAATGTCTCCTTATCCCACTGTATTATTTTTTCTTCTTTTTCTCACAGCCTGCTGTGGATCTTAAAATATTTTTAGGATTGCTGGCAGGTGTTCAAAGTTTGGATGTATGTTAGGCAGACAGTCGTATTTATTGGTGCCTTTTCTGACTTGGAAAATAAAAAAGGTCTACATCTAAATTTAGTGAGGAGAAAATATCCTAAGTTGGGTCCTTTCCTGAAAGAGAGAGAGAGGGGGAAAAAAAATTCTCATCTTTTAATATTATAAATATGTCTTCTCAGATGAGAATTGTTAGTGTCATTTAAAAGAAGTAAGATTCAAGTTGCAGTAAAGGCAAAACTTTTGAAATAAGGAAGAAAAAAGAGTAGAATCTATAAATGGTTTCATTCAAAGGGCTGTTTTTAATGTTGCTGTGGTGACAGATTAAGAAGGAGAAACTTGAACCAGACCTTTGACCAGTTGTGGGGTCAGGGGTTGCCTCTGTCTGTGTTCGGACTCCTTTGACAACTTCCTGTCTAATTTGACTATTATTTGCGTGTCTGGGCACTGTCTGACCCGAGAGTCTGGAAAAATGAGAAAGGCAGCCTGCATTTTGATGCCATATGGACTGCAGTGAGGGAGGGCACGTTTAATCAAATTTGGATGAGAAACACTGTTTGATCCCAGGTTAGAGGAAGAAGCTTGCATGGGCTTTCCAACAGACTGCAGGAGGAAGGGTCAGATGACATGCATGGCCGTGATTTAGGACACATGGCCCCTGCCAGACGCTGGTATGGCTGCAAATAAATTTTAAATTTGGAAGCAGATCAATTATGAAAGAAGGAAAGAGAGGTGCTGGTGGCATTTCAAATTGCAAGTGGACTTCTGCCATGAAAGTCCAGAAAGACTAAATTTTCAAATTCCAAATAAATGCATTCTAACATAGACTCAGATCATAAGAAAATGGGTCCTTTGGGCAGAGATAAAGGATTTTTTAAAAAATCGTAGGTCTAGGAGAAGATTGTGTCATAGAGAGTAATAATAATACACCAGTTTTATAATTTTCCATGGGGGTTTTCATTGCAGAAGATTTATATATATAAATCATATATATATAATCATATGTATATACAATTTACTTACTAAAAATATAATAAATGTATTTCTCAATTTGGGGGACTCAAAAAATTTATATAATAGTAAACCTGAGTTTCTGAACAGCATGAAATAATTTGCATGGCCATACAAAATTCTTATAGCAATGGTAACCCTTGACTGTATAACCTGTAGGGTCTTCTCATGTTAAATGAATATACTCACAGATCTGAGGGGCACTGTGTTTTGATAAGAAAGTTCCTGGGACCAATGACCTCACTTGTTACAAAGGATCAAGTGCCATCATCTTGTTGACACCCAACACAGCCTCCTGAAATGGCTGATAATGGAGGAGAATCAAGAGTGGGTCTCAGAAGACACTCGTTCATCTTTGGATCCACAGAGAGGGAGTCTGACCAGTGGTCAGTAACCATGGCTGAGGGTTGGAGACAAGAACCAAGGCATCAGTTCAACAAACATAGTGCCAGGCAAGATGAGCAAAATACAATCGGACCTACGAGTCTGTAAGGGATTAGGGAGCAAAGCAGGAACAGCTCAGGGCATGGTTGAGAGGCGGGGGTCTTTCTGGAGAGTAGATTATAAGGGCCTGAGATGGTCCTGGAAGGATGGGTAGACTTAGGGAAGAGAGAAGAAGGGAAGATGAAGAACAGAGGGACCACTCTGAGTTCAGAGCTAGATCACAGCTTTTCAGATATCACAGCATTTGACCCTTTCCATTTTATAGACAAGGAAACTGAGCGAGGACAAAGTTCAGTAAGTGTGCTCTAAGTTACCTAGTTAGGTAAAAGCAGACCTGCGTTCAGTCCCAAGTGATGTGATACCGCAAGTGTCAGACCCTAAGCTCACCCCAAAAGCAAGGACCCCAAGTCCTATGCTTTTTCTGGTTCAAGTTCAGAAAGAGAAATAATCTAATATCTAAAATGTTTTAAGATCCTCAGGCTTTAGATATGCAAGCATGTTTTAGGTTTTAGTGAGCTCATAGGAAGATTAAGTGTCATAATCAGGGAGGTTTTGGTCTTAAATTCCCTCTGACAAAAGTTAGGGTCTTGGCAAAAAAGACTTCTTTTCCTCTTCTAAGAACCATATTACAAAACACTTTGGTTAATACATTGGAGCTACTCTATTAAAATATATCTTCTGGCTACTGATTTCTTTTTTTTTCTTTTAGGCAGGAGGGACATTTATGATGAAATATATCTCATAGAAAGGGACCCCATTTATTGAGCATCTACTATGTATTAGAGGCTGTTCAATTGTTCATAAATGCATTTGATCTCACGACCAAAACTGAAGATGCATATCAGTCACCCTGCTTTAGATCAGAAGAAACTGAGACCCCCAGAATGGTGAGCCAGGTGGCTGCAAGCTGCAGTCCCCACCCAAACCTGTCTCCTTCGTGTTCCTCCCACTGTACCCTGCTGGGCCCCAAATGGCACCCACTCCTGGTACAGCCTTTAAAGAAAGCAGTCTTATTTCCTACATGAGGTTGCCTGCATTTTTAATAATTTTTGCTGGAGTTTTAAAAATTTAATATTCTGGCATCATAGATGAGAATTAAAGAGAGGTAGCCACAAAAAGAGAGCTGGAGTCCTGAGATCCATGTTGCAGACCATGTCTGGACCTGAACCATGTTGGTTCTTCCTTCTGGGCCTCAATTACTTCATCCAAAAGGGATGCAAAGTGTACCGGGGACCAAATCCTCTCTAAGGATTCTTCCACTGCAGGGAGATCATGTCTTGCCCTTTCTTTCTTTCTTGGCATCCTCAAGAGCATTAGAACATTGCAGGGTGGTGTGGCAGGGGACATCACTGCTCACTTTTCCAAAGACTCGAGCCACTTTCTCCTTTCTTATGCTTAGGGACACTGAACGCAGGGTTCACGCCCTGGTTTGTTTTGTCTATGGGGGAGGTACTGAGGTCTGGCTTGGTTTTAAGACTCACCTTGCCCCTTGGGCCCTGTGTCCCATTTTAAGGCATGCCGTGGGGAATGTCAAGCCCTTATTAAATACCAGGAGCCCTCCATCTGCCTCTGTCTTTCCTCTGAGATGACTGCCAGACAGCCAAGGTCAAGGCCACACAGGAGGAGGGGAGAGGGAGGGCTGGAGGCTGCCTGTCTGCAGGAAGCAAGACACAAAAGCTCTGCTATTCAGAATATTTCTCTGCACCCTGTGAGGATCAAGCTTTGTGCACCCACCACACACACTCCCAAAGCCATGTTTTTATGTGTTGTTTTTTTCCCATTCATTTCATCATGTGGTCACATTCACCTGAGAAGTGAGGACCCACTCTGGAGTCAGAAGAGGCAGATGAAGGGGATGGCTTTTCCCCGGCCAGCGTCCGCATCCCATGGAGCCAGGGATGGTCGGCTCAGCTCTAAACCTTACCCTGGGACTTGAGATCAGGCTTTCACATGATTTGAGCCAAATGCTGATTGATCCAAAGACAGAGGTGTGTGCATAACTTCAGAGAAAACGATTACTCTAAAGGAGAATGATAATGAAGCATTAGGGCAGAAGGAAAGGTTTCCCACGCCCCTGGCTTTTCAACTCCTAGCTGGTGGCCCTGGAAAAGTTACCTCACCTCTCTCTGCTGTGGGCAATAATAAAAACTACTGCTGTGGGTTTTGGTGAGGACTGAATGAATGAATACCTAAGAACAGGGCTTGGTCCATGGTAAATACACAACAAACGTTGACTCTCACCCTCATCCTCATCATCAGTTTCGTCATCATCATTAGAAGGGGATTATATCATTGCCCTGAGCCTATGTGTCCCAAATTGTAAAATCTGGACGAAAAAAAAAAGAAGTTTCTACTTGTCTTGCAGGTCAGGGCTCCTAGTTTGGGGTTCACAAAGAGGTTCTGCAACAGCAACCCATAATCAGAGGAAAAAAAGAGCAGAAATTAGAAGGTGACAAATAAGAAGGCACACCTTGCTTTTTGTCACTTGAAAGTCCTCATTTCAAGACTGTTCCCTTGGCTCCAGGAGCTCTTGTGTCATTATCTCCTGTTAAAAGGATTCAAATGACATTATTTGCATGGAAACTCGCATACCAAGGATGCCGCCTATGCCACAAAGTTGCATTACAATGAAGGGAATGATGACTGTCTCACGTGGAGATGACATTCTTTATGCCTTCAAACTGAAAGTCAATGCTGGCAGTTCTTAACTGCTCAAGTCCCCTGAAAATATGTCACTTCTAATATGGAAGGCCTATTTTAGGGTGCCAACTCGAGGCTCATCAAATGGTGCTGACCTGTAGTGTCACTGTGAGCCAGGCAAAGATTGCTAAACCAAGGTGGATGTAGGGAGCCTGCTCTGAGCCAGCAAGGCAAGACAGGTTAATCAACTACAACCTTTCCCCAACCAACGTCATCATGACTTGATGACAGTCTTTTCAATGTCTTTTAAAAGTGGTTTCACTTGGAAATGTCTGCAGAAAGAAAATAAGGATGGCTCTGTTGATTGAAAGAGGGTGGCAAAGATGGGGGTGAGCTGCAGACCCCATATGACCTCCTATTGGATGGAACCAGATCTGAAGGCTGGTCCAGAAGACTGGATGCTCCTTTGCTGTGTAAAGTAAAATTCAGGGTGGTCCAGGAAAAGAGCGTTTTGGGAGTATGGAATAGGACAGAAGAAGGGACATGGGAGGTATGATTGCATGTCCTAGGCAGAGAGTGGGGGGAGAAAACACATCTATCCAGAGACCCAGAAGTACAGTTATGATGAGAGATTTCAACGACAGGAAGAGGGAACAAACAAGAGAGGTGTCTTACCATTGTGAGACGAGACAGGAGAGCTGGGGCCACGGACTTGCCAGATCTTCTCATGTGGGCTAATGCTGGGGACGAGTCACTCTAAATCCTCAAGTCTACCAGGCAGGCTAGGCACATGCAGAGTCAAGCAGCAAAGAAAAGAGGGAGTTCCATATTGATGAAATTATTCAGAATTTTACAATAAGAAAATTAAGAAAGAGCTGGCAGTAACTCATAGCAATAACAACTGCAGCAACACCGCCAAGAATTATAGTGATCGTAGTGAAATAAGTACAGCTGATGTTATGGTTACTCACCTCTTTCACATCACACTTTGCTTTCCGGCCTGAACTGCTGCCTTTGGACATTCACCTCTGGGGTCTCTCTCACCTCCGCCTCCTGGACCTTGTGAACTGAATGTATTAAACCTGGAGTCTCTGGCAGAGGCTACGAGTGGCAGCCATCTCTCTGCCTGGGGCAGCCTTAACCTGCCTGAGCTGACCCCCCAGATGACCCCAGGAAACAGCCCTGAGACCACAGCTCTTATCTTTGGCTGATGTGGCAAGAGTGTCCACCAGATTTTGCAGATCCTGACTAGGGGATTGGAGAATGTGTGCTCCCACCATGCTTAGCTTGTGCTTCTGAGATAGCGGCTACCACCCACTGTTCTCGACAAGGGGATATCTGTCCACACCTCAGGACCCAGAGCATCTTCAGTGAACGAGTCCCACCTCATCCCCACTGTGCTAGCACTGGGATCGTACATCATCGTAAGGACCAGAGCAGCCACCTATGTGGTGCTTCACTGTGAGCCTGGCCCTGAGATCGGTGCTATTTTTATTCCCATTTTACAGTCAGGGAAATGGAAGCATCAAAAGAGACCCAGCAAAGTGCTTCAAATCACTGTGAAGAAGAGATAAGGCTGGGATTGGAAGTGTCTAGCCCTGAGCCATGCTCTAACCATTGCACTTATTGCCTCTCTTGGAAGGCGATTGCCAACTGGCTTTTTAACTGAATGAGGCATGAATGATCATGTCTTTCAGCGAAGAGTGACAAAGAAACCCTTTAGCAGAACGTGTTTACCTGGTTCCCAGTGAATTTAAGAGTTCTCATTTTCTTGCAAACCAGCTCCCTAACCTTTTGCAAACAACACACTCTGTGACACTATGTCATACGAGGGTGCAAAAATCAAATGTTATAATTAAAATTTTCTCTGGGGGGTTTCCTGCCAAAGATAAGTCCCCTTGATGATCAAGAGACAAAGCATAAAAGTAGGGGGTGGTGAAAGCTCCCTTAACTCTTTTTATTTAATATTATTGATACCATTGAAATATAATTGAAACATCCTTCAAAGCAAGCTACACCAGCCACCCTTCAGCTTTGATACTGCTTTTTAATCAGGAGACATTGTTTCCTCACAATGAATATGGAAAGCATTTAACTATTTTGTAGATGGAGTGTATTGCTTCTGACCTCAGCTGAAAGACCACATTAAAAGGAACTAAAAAGAATTCACTCTGGGTCCTCTGGGCTCCAAAGCACTGAGGGTATGTGGAACATGGTAAGGGCTGGATTCATCTGGAGGAAAGGATTAAGCACCATGTTAGTTGGAAAATGAGAGGTCAGCTTTGCCTCGGGGGGTAGAGAGTGGTTCCTCAGGGCACCAGGGATGCTAAGGAGATCTTGGGCTTTGCCTTTGAGTCGTTGGCCTAATTGCTTTCTTCTGGGCACGTCTTAGCGCAGTGTTTCCCAAGTTGCAGTCAGTGGACCTCTGGTCCAGGGGATGCTTCTGCTTCACCTAATGCCCCTCTGTCACCTGGGTTTGGGAGACAGTCCACACTGTGAGTCACCATTCCACACTGTGAGTCACCATTCCACACCGTGAGTCACATTCCCACTTGGTGACTCACAATGAACACAAATGTATCAAAACCTCTGGAGAGTCACCCAGAAAAGAAATCTCTGTAAGATTTAAAAAACTTAAAAAAAAATTCTGCAAGGCCTTTGCAGTCTGCAGCACATAATTTGGGATGAGCTGCCTGATTCAGAAAGGGAAATAGTGTAAGGGGTCAGGGGTGGTCTGGAGTGACGTCCCGGTTAGCCCTTGAACCTGTCTGCCCTGGGGAGGGCTGCCCCCTCCAAATCCCATTTCCTCCAAGCTCATCCAATTACACAAGTGACCAGGAATAAATCAAATGTAATTAGTTGAGATTTTTTTTTTTTTTTAATAACAAGACATAGATGATCTGATCTTATTAAAACGGGAGTTGGGAGGGTTTAAGACATAGAAATAAATAAGTGTAATACAAAGGAGAATGAAGTCAATACCAGAGGGGTGAAAGCTTCTCTAGATGGAGAAACTAGTGAAGGCAGAGGGGGATCCATCAAGGAGGTTCCTGGAGGGAGAGGCGGGATGTAAACTCCACCTTGAAGGAGGAATACAATGTTTGTGTGCTTCCTATCAATAATATCAATAAAAAGTTAATAATACTCTTCTCCAGTTAAAAAAAAATAACAGCATCTCACTGTAAAAAAAATTAGAAATTGTGAAGGAGAAAGGAGAAAAGTATCACCCATCACTCTAGCACTGAAAGATAATTGTGAAAACATTATTTCATATTTTTATGCATTCTTTATACAAAACACAACTGTCTTTGCAACACAGCTTATATATATATTTATATATATGTGTATTATATATAAAATAGAAAGTCTGTGACTTTGTAACATCATTTTCTTTTTTTCAAATTATTGGCTTATAATGGCAAAAGAAGCATATAGTCTTTCCAGTCATTGTTTCCAATCATTTTCTAATATTTTTCAAGTTGATAGATCATGATTTGACTAAGCAATAATCTCTTATTGGATAATTCTTTTTTCTAATTTTTATGTTTTTAACATATTCTATAACTCTGCTAAAACATTTTTGTGCACACAAATTTTTCGATATATCAAGCTATACTCAAGGTAAATGGAGATCCTCGATGTCTTCATTAGCTTATTAGGGTATAGAGATACACATCAAGTATGGCATTGATTTGGCATCTTGATATGCAAAGTGTTTATCACCCCCATGGACATACTCGTTGAATTTCCATCCTTGTACCACAGAGATCTTCATTCAAATCCAGACAGACAGATATAAGTCACCACTGTTGGGGGGAGGGAAGAGGGTCAGATTTAACTCCAAAACCAGAATCATAACTATGAAATTTTAATCTCTTAGTTGAAAAATCATACTTCAGATATGAGACTGGAAAGTTTGGAAGAGGGATACAGGTGGAAGAAAGTGTACTCCCTTGCTTGCCAAACTACTGAAGTCCTTCGAACTGAAGGGGAAGAAAGAGAGAGAGAGAGAGAGTATGTTTGTTGGAGGGAGGACTCTGCACCTTGTCTTCTGGGTCCCTAGCCCTGGTTCCAGATGAAGAAGATCACAGAAACCCTACATTGAATTTGGGAGATCCAAGAGTTAGGAGGAACTGTGCATCACCCATCTCTTCTGGAATTCTCATTAACAGCAGACCTGTCTTATTGCTATCCCAGCACATCAAGGGGTGAGGACAGTAGGGAAAACGTGGACAAGGCAGCATTCCCCCTCCCCACAATTCACCTGTGGAGGTCCCCGGAGAATAGAGGAGTCATCTGGAACCCATAACAATGGCACAGAGAGTTGAGGAAGGGCCCAAGGTCTGAGCTGATCTAGTGATTGAGTGTGGATGGTGCAGAGTGAAATGTGGGTGGGGAGGCTGGGGGCTGAAGACTCCTCTGTGCAAGCAATGGGGGAAGGTGTGAACAGGGTGACCAGACCTGAGAGCCACGGCAAGGTGGGAGATCAGAGCGGGACCAAGAGGCAGACACACCTGCCCACAGCTGCTCTGACCATATGATAAACCCCTGAGAATTTCAGACCTACACCAAGAAGGTAAGATCCTCAAAAAACAAAGTAATTACATGTAGATTGTACTTTCACAAAGTTAGTTCCAAAGGGACTTCAGATTTGTCTGAATCCTCTCATCTTTTTTTTTTTTTTACGGTTTTTTTTGATGTGGACCATTTTTAAAGTCTTTACTGAATTTGTTACAATATTGCTTCTGTTTTATGTTTTGGTTTTGTGGCTGTGAGGCATGGGGGATCTTAGCTCCCTGACCAGGGATCAAACCTGCACCCTCTGCATTAGAAAGGGAAGTCTTAACCACTGGACTGCCAGGGAAGTCCCTGAACCCTCTCTTCTTGTTCAAGAGGAGCCTGGGGCTCAGTTATTTGCCAACACTCACATGACAAGTAAGAGGAAGGACAGGAAATCAGATCTTTGAATAATCCCTGCCCTCTTGGTGGGGAAATCCACAGCAATTGGTTGACCACATTGGAGTCCAATTTTAGCAGTGTCTTAAGTGACTTATGACCACCAACAGGAGAATCAGGATGGAAGGCAAGGGAGGTAATGATAACACATGTGTTCAGGTAATGATGACACAGTGTGGTCCACAGGAAGGGGCTGAGGCTCCCAGCTCATCCTAGTCAGTCACAAGGGACCAGACAGAGAAGGACACTTTGAAGCTCCCAGAGGCAGTAGAGCAGTGGACATAAGAATCCCCAGTTTCTCTGGGCTTGTTTTTACTTAACATAAACCAATTGCATTCACTTCTTTTGCTCAGGGTGTTCAATCATTGAATTTCAGGATGGCGTAGAGACATACTAAGGATTTGTCATGCATCAGACCTTGGTTTCATTCCTGCCGTTTCCACTCTGTAGAGACATAAATCGCTCAAGTCACTGTAAAAGGGTGGGGTAATGGTTACCACTCCAAACTGGGTATCGTGTGTGAAAGAGCAAGCACAGTAGGAGCTCAGTTCATGATCAGTGGCTGACACTTGTCACACCACGTCTCATTGACTCCTCATGAGTCTTCCTGTAAATGTTGTTATTCATTTTATAGACGAGGGAGGAAGGTTCACTAAGTTGGATAATTTGGAACAGGCCATGGAATGAATGTCCTGGCTGTTATGTATATATTTCCCCTGTGGGGACTATCGAAAATCAAAATTCCTCAGCCCTTAGGCCACAGCGATGGGTTCAAAGCGTGGTCATGGAACCCAAGTCTAACCCATCACTGGTCCTTTTGATTTGGAGCAGAAAGAAGAGCTCTTCACTTTTCTGATTGCCTACCTGGCACTGTCTATGGCTGGGTCTGGGGGACACAGAGTGGCTGGTCTGAGAGTTTGAAGGTGACATATAATGGAGTCAAGACACAGCAAGAAGGAAGGTCCAGATCACAGGTTTGTTTATCCCTGGGGTAAGCTCCACCCCTGTCCCTCTTGTGATTTGATTCATGACTAATAACTTCCCCCTTTCTGCTTTGGCTAATTCCAGTGGAATTTCTATCACCTTAAATCAAAAGAATCTTGGTGAATATAGGATTTGGACCCAGGTCATTCTAAATCCAGAGGATACCTATGTTCACTCCACTCCTCGAGAAGGAAGAAAGGAAGGAGGGAGGCAAACAAGGAAGAAACACTTTCTCCTTAACTTACCAATCATCAAATCAGAGCTCCCTGGGGTCTCTAAAGAGATGGCCTAGGTAAGCTTGAAATGTATGCTTGCATTTTCAAAAGAGCGCCCTTTCTAAATCACCTTATTTTGATGTAACTGCAAAAGGCAGTACTATTTTGGGTTCTTGCTATGATAAAACTGAAGCTGTAAGCTAGGGACTTTCATGAGAGATTGCACCGAAATGTCAACAGATGGCTTGCTAATCATGTTAAAATATACTCATTGCTTTTCAAAAATGGCATTTCTCCCCCACCCAGTAAGTAGATCAGAAAGCAGTGTTTATGATATAAAACATATTAGTCACAATGCCGTTTAATTATCCTACTTAATCATCAAGGTCATAATGATAATTGTTTCTAAAAATTAACACCTCTTCCCTCAGCAAGGAAGCTTATCCAGAATTCATGGTCAGAAACACAGAACTGATGCATTTAAAAGGATGTGAGCATTAAAGAGAGACAAGAGTAACAACTATAGAGATTGTGTGTGATCATTCACAAAGCATCTTGCAATCACAGTCTAAGGAATACCAAACTATGTGTTGGTCCAATTTTGCCCAAACTTCCTATTTTTCCCCAGCAATGAGGAGGGAATGGAGTCTTAAAATCATTCAATCATGATTCATCATGGGAGCTACCGTATTTTCTTATAAAAACAAATGGGTATCTTTGTGAAACTGCTGGACCCACTCAAACATTGAAGACCACACCACAAGGAGATGGATTCTTTGCTCTTGTATCTGACTTGCACTAATCTCTCTCCATCTGATCTCAGACTCTCCTGCTTTATTTTATTGTTGATCCTTTTCTAGCTTGTTTTACATGGCTTCCGTTACCCCAATTCTATTCTTTTTTAAAAATTTAAATTTAATTTTTATTTTATATTAGAGTATAGTCGATTTACAATGTTGTGTTAGTTTCAGGTGTACAGCAAAATGATTCAGTTATACATATGCATATATCCATTCTTTTTCAAATTCTTTTCCCACATAGGTCGTGACAGAATACTGAGCAGAGTTCCCTGTGCTATACTGTAGGTCCTTGTTGATTATCTATTTTATATATAACAGTGTGTATATGTTAACCCAATTCTATTCTTTTTTTAAAAAATTAATTTATTTATTTTTGGCTGCGTTGGGTCTTCATTGCTACGCGCAGGCTTTCTCTAGTTGTGGAGAGCGGGGGCTACTCTTCGTTGCGGTGCACAGGCTTCTCATTGCGGTGGCTTCTCTTGTTGTGGAGCATGGGCTTCAGTAGCTGTGGCATGCAGGCTCAGTAGTTGTGGCTCGCAGGCTCTAGAGCGCAGCTCTGCGGCACGTGGGATCTTCCTGGACCAGGGATTGAACCCATGTACCCTGCGTTGGCAGGCAGATTCTTAACCACTGTGCCACCAGGGAAGTCCTCCCAATTCTATTCTTAAATGTCACACGTTCTTGGCTGTCTCACTATTCCTTTCCGAGAGTAGAATCCCCCCTTCCTGTTTCATCCTTTCAGGACCCAAATCCTGGAAGTAGTCTTCTCAGTCAGTATCATTTAGCAGACCCCTCCCCACTTCCAGTACTCTTTTGAAGGATGCTTCAAATAACTGTATCATCTCAGCCACTTGGAGTTTTACCCGTTAAGCTAGTTCACATGTCATATGACTGAAACTTATCTTTTTATGCATCTCAAACAACTTTTACCTCTTTAGCCATGAAGTCCTTCTAAAATGAATTACGTAGGCAGGAAAGGAAATGAGCTTCATGTTAACTCTTCTTGATGACTCCAGGTTATTATTTGGGATTCTGATGACTGTACTATCTGGGTGACTTCATCAGAGCCACCGAGAGGGAATAGGATCATTTGACCCTACATAAAAGGACTTCGGGTTTTCTGTGCTTTTCAATTCTTGTGTCATGCCATTAATTGCACCCTTGAGTGTCTCTGCCCCTTGATCTCAGGCTGCCATCTGTCAGTTCTGGCCACAGCTCTTCCCTTCCAGTGTTGGACTTCTCATCTGCAATAGCCTCAGATGTGGAGCGCTCACCTCCATTGACTTGGTGTCTGAAAGAAACCCGAGGGGTTTTGTTGTAGAGCTGCCACTTCCAGGAAGCCTCCCCTGTTCTCCTTTCTTCCCCTCTGAATGGTATAATGGCTGGGAGCATTAAGAATGCCTGAGTTCAAATTCCTGCCTTGTGACCAGCCGGGTGACCTTGGGTAACTTATTGTTCTTATGCCTCAGTTTTCTATTCTGTAAAGTAGGAATGATCATTGTATCTAATGCATGGGGGTGTTCTGGAGATTAAATCAATTAATATTTGTAAGGCACTGAAAGCATTTTCTGGCACTACTGTATAGTTACTAAATAACTAGGGTTAATTCTTTCTTTTTTAGTCCCTCACTGTATCATCTGTACTTATGAAACATATAGATGTGAAAATAACAATAATGTTCTTAGGTTTATTTCATGAGTAGAGGAAGGAAAAGACGTGATGTGTGATTTATCTCTTTTAATGTTTTGGGTGAATGGTTGCTCATTTTCCTTTTTCTGAATTTCTCACCATTCTTTTAGCTAAATGGCAGCACCCACATCCTCTGCCATGTCCTGTCACATGGGCTGTGTACCCCTGACCACTCTGTCACAGATTATGAAACCAACCGTGATCATCTGAGTCAAGGCTAGCCCACATCCAGCTATCCCTCTGACCAGAGGCAGAGCTGGGTCATGAGGCCTAAGTCCATGCTATTTGGGGATCCTCTTTATGAACAATAATATAAAGTTCATGTATGACAGCAAATATATATTTAGAATGAGAAAATACATTTCAACAAATTTCAGATTTTTAAGAAATTGACAAATATTCAGAAGAACAAAATAATTTGTACTCATTTACTGCCTTAAACATCTCAAAAATTCTTTACCCCTGCATTTTTGGCCACTTGTACGTATAACTAAAATTTTAAAATATTATTTTTTTCCAGAGAGACAAAAAAAGATAATTCATGCGTGATTTTTTAAAATTATTGTTTGAAAAAGTTTCTTTCAACTTCACAACTCATTGGTAATATGTAGATTTTTAAATTTTTAAAAATGTTTATATATTTTTAAAGGTTACTTTCCATTTACAGTTATCATAAAATATTGCTATTCAAGCAGAGTTTGAAGATGTGGCCAAGCATAAAAAACATTGTTAGATATCTTATGTGGATGAGCTGTTAAGAATATATGTCCTGTTTCGGGCTTCCCTGGTGGCACAGTGGTTGAGAATCCGCCTGCCAACGCAGGGAACACAGGTTCGAGCCCTGGTCCGGGAAGATTCCACATGCCGCAGAGCAACTAAGCCCATGAACCACAGCTACTGAGCCTGCGCGTCTGGAGCCTGTGCTCTGCAACAAAGAGAGGCCGCGATAGTGAGAGGCCCACGCACCGCGATGAAGAGTGGCCCCCGCTTGCTGCAACTGGAGAAAGCCCTCGCACAGAAACAAAGACCCAACACAGCCAAAAATAAATAAATAAACAAATGTGGGGTTTAAAAAAAAAAAAGAAAGGAGCCAAATGGAGCTAGCTTGATTTTTAAAAAAAAGAATATATGTCCTGTTTCGAAATAGGGACACAGATGAAGAAAACGAACGTATGGATTCCGGGGCGGTGGGAGAGAGAGCCGGATGGGATGAATTGGGAGATTGGGATTGACATATATATATACTACTATGTATAAAATAGGTAACTAATGAGAACCTACTGTATAGCACAGGGAACTCTACTCAGTGCTCTGTGGTGACCGAAATGGGAAGGAAATCCAAAAAAGAGGAGTTATATGTACACGTATAGCTGATTCACTTTGCTGTGCAGCAGAAATGAACACAACACTGTAAAGCAACTCTACTCCAATAAAAATGAAAAAAAAAAAAAAAGAGAGACCTGATACCTTGCAAAAAAAAAAAAAAAAAGAATTTAACTGCTGTTTGTAGCTCTACCAGGGGCTTTTGCTTTACAAACCCAATTTCACTTAAAAGAAGGATTATGTTTTTATACCTGAATACACTGCATAGTCTAGTATATTCGTGACGGGATAGGACTTCCATTTCTACCGGTATTACTGAGAACTCAATGCTCTCTTATAGAATTACACATCTAATACATGGAAGAAATTTCCATAAGTAGCTTCTGTCCCTGTTATATCTCTTCTTTTATTCATCTACCTCCAGGGCGCTGAGGACACGTTCATATCCCCACAGGACCTCTAGCCTCACTCCTTTCTGTTACCATGGCAGGTAGGTTAGTACCACAGGTAGTAAATGGTTTCCTGAAGACAGACCATTTACATCAGGAAAACAAGGAGAATTTAGCTTTTCTTGGAAGTAACTGTGAATGTACAAAATCCAAACTAAATGTATACTCAACTTTCCCTTCCCTAGGTCCCCAAAATGTTCTGGCTGCCCCAAGATTTCCTGGGACGAGGGCCAGTGTGAAGGAGCGAAAGTCAGAGCAGAAAGAGACAGCTGTCTTAACCAATGTGGATAAACTATCTTACGAGGGCAGATTTCTGAAGACACATGACCACAGGAACACATTCCTAGGGTTCCTCCTCAGCCGAGGAGGGGGCCCAAGCAAGTGAAGATATACATCTTAAACTTCATTAGCTTAAGATGTACATGTGCTTTGGCCAGAGACCTCAAGTCTCTGCAGATTGGCTGGAAAAGATGAGCTGAGTTAAGGAGATCCCTTGCCAAGTGTTTTGGAAGTGGAATTCTGAGTCTGTTGCCAAAATGCTATAGGGATCTGAGCGAAAAGTCCTGGGTATTCAGACTAGGGAAATGATCAGCGCATTGTATGAGTTGAAAGAGAAAGATGCTAATCAAGAAGGAGCAGGGGGGAAGGGGTGGGGAGGAATTAGGTGTGCTGCTAAGATAGCCACTGTGGCCTTGAGTGAGAGGCCCAGGAAATGCATAGACTTCCCAGAACTGCTGTGATTACAGCCTTCTCTGAGGTGTGTTTTGGGGGCTTTTTCTGAATCCCCAGGCCAGCACTCTGTATCCCCATGATAAACCCCATGACTGGAGCCAGTCTGAGTAAGTGCTTCATCCCTTCAGCTGAAGAGCTTGCTAAGGTATTTCTCTCTCCTACCTTAGTGCAGTATCTGCTACCTACATTGACTTTTGCTTGAAAAAAAGGAAACTGCTAGGAAGGGCCCACGGCCATGAGGGCCTCAGGTATCAATTCAAGTTTCTCAGTAATCATTGTTTATCCCTTTGTTGTCATATGGTAGCTCTGAATAGTCTAACTAATAAGAGTTATTCTTATATGAAGCAAGAGTGTGGACAACGGGGTGTAATTTTAGGGGAAAATTGAAAGTTGATTCATGTCTACCCCAAGTCTGGGGTGGCTCCAAAAAGAAGTTTGTTCTTGGAAACCACAAACATAGGGACACATCTCCAGAAAGAAACAAAAACTCTTCTCTCTCAAATGCCATGTCCTTTCTGATGTCTTCCTATTTCTTTCTGTTAGTGAGTATTTATCTTAAGCTTAGGATGTATCCGGGACTGTTCTAGTCACTTTAGAAGATACAAAAAAGAGTATGACATGGAGTCTTGCTTTAATTCGTTGATAGCCTAGTAATTACCTTATATCCTTCCAAAACCATTGCCTGTTAAAGGCCCACCATCATTATGGTGTTCACAAAGACATTTTCAGAAATTAACCACACCTAACAAAACCACAAAGCCTCTCTCTTGGAAAGTACCATCATCTTATCATTTTGTTCTTTTAAATGAAGACTCTTTGAGAAATAGACTTATTTGTATAACCCTACAAGAACTTCTCATGAATAAACATGCACATCAAAATATATATATTCTTGGGACCATATATATTTCAACTTGGATTCAGAAAATATGATCACTTATTTGACAACTAATTAGGTACTCCTTAGCACTGTTAGTTTTCATTCTTTGTATTTTTGCCCCAGTTTCCCAGTTGGACCAGAGTCTCCAAGGACAAGCATTATGTTTAAAATATTAGAGTGTTTCACACTTGTTCTTTCTACATGTCTTATAAATGGTTGTGAATTCATTTTGCAGTGTTTGGATTATAGGATCCCTCTCTTTATGGGATTATAACCTTTGTAAAGATTTAATTATTACTTCTTGATTTTCTAATCTAGTCCATAACCTATATTTGATTACTGCAAAATCTCTCTGGAGAACAAGGAAATATTATTATTACTAAGACACATGAGGGGGCTGCATCTTAGAGAAGTTGCAGAATCTACTAGCCACAAAAGAGGATGATGTAATGGAGAATTTTCCTGCCACTGGCTTTGTCCTCTTTCAGCCAGATCACAGTGTCTCTCAAATTCAATCCCCTGATAGCTGATGATCACCAGGGCATAGAGATGGAGGCAATGGATTGAATGGACAAATAAAAGAAAAATGGAGATGAGCAATCTCATGGTAACCATTGCTGGCCCACTTTCTTCACCAGATCCTTGTAGATATTAACAAGTTCATATGTGGATGTCTGACTCTTCTCCAACCCACCCCTACTTTTATCTTTTTGTTAGATGTGTCCATAAGGATTGAGTGGTTAAATTTCAAATGCCTAGACAGAGGAGGAAACATACCATGTTAATTCTGCAGATGGAGAGTCCCTACTTAACGTGGATTCAATCCCATTCTTTTATTAATTCTCCTATGTGTTTATTTATTTGGCTTGGTAGAACAATTTCCTAAGAATGTAAAATCCACCCTCATGTACCATCACCTCCAGGGTAGAGCCTGCACTTCTTCCCATGGAGTTCAAGGCCACAGTACTGCCGTTTTACTAGCCTCTCCATTGCTGCTGGACAACACTGTTGGTTTCAGTTGTGTGACACAAAACCCAGGTTCAAGGTCAGCCTGACCCTAATGAGATGTCTCTGACACTGGTGATGACCACATTGGCTTATTGAAGATCACTCTCTTGGCCAGTACCTGGCAGAGCTGGGCTCCCCATTGCCCACCTGTTCCCCAGCTGAGATTCTTTCTCTTTCATGGTGAACTTGAGGGTGATACCATACATGTTGGAAAGTGCTGTGGGATCTGATGCCAGAGGTTTTGGACTGATTTGGGAAATAAATGAACTGTATCCTTTCAGCAATAAACTCCTAGTTTTCCCAACAAAGCCCAACAGATACTTCTGGGGTCAAGGGAAGTCCATGCTTCCTCTTGCTCTGCCTGGAGTTACTTCTCAGGCTGAACTGTCCTTTACTGGAGTAGCTGGGCTCCTCTGTGTCAGCCATAAAAGTTTGGTCACTGGCAATAGCCCAGAAGCCTATAGAGAAGGGAAAAGATTCTTGTTCTCAGGACTGCCAAATGGTGGCCATAAATTCAAACCCGTCCATTGTTGAGTTTTTATGTTGGTGTTCTGTTAGCATGCAGGTATATCTACTAGACCTTCTGTCTTCTGTTATTTGTTTCTGGAATATTCTGAGGATTGCCAGAATCCTCGAGCCCATCAGCTACAACTTGGTTGCCCAAACAGCTTGTTGTCCATGTGTAACTGTCACATTGCCAAACTAACATGGGCCTGGTGGGGCTGTAGGTGGGTTTGGGAGTTTTCCCCATGCCTCAGAAAACTAACAGCCAAGTAACGATAGAGACAATGAATTCATCTCTCTCTCATTTTTTTTGCTGATATTGCTTTGATTTTAAATTAATGAAATAAACATACTTAAAAAAAAAATAAACCAAACTAAGCATTGCATGTGAGAGCCTCAGACTGTCAGCTTAAACCAATCTGAAAGTTATGCCTTTGAATGCAGACATTGGACATGAAAAAGACCTTGCGGGTCATAAAGCTCACCCCCTGCCAATATCAGAGGAGCCCTGGGCTGGTTTGGGGGGTGTGAGCGTCTCAAATTCCCTTCCATCCAAATCAAGGGAGGATTGGGCTGAGTTCTGCCTCTGGTTAGTCACGCCCTGTGGGGTGAGTCGCAGCCATTGCTGGAGCTCCCAGCCGCCCTCCCCGGCACAGCCTTGATTCTCAACCTTCTCTGATCAAAGGAAATGGGACCATTACCCCCATCACTACCTGACCCCAGACTCTGGCCAAAACCTTGGACATAGTCTTTGAGTCTTAAGGATGTGCCATGGGATGTGTAAACAACTCCAAGAGGTTCTAATCCAGGTCCCCCACCTAGCCATGGGTTAGAGAGAATTGCCCCATCTCTGTTGTTAATTACATTTATCCCCGTGAGGGTCTGGTTGGGGCACAGCCATCCAAGTGTTTATCTCAGCCTCGACTCTACCTCCCTCCTGCCACCTCTTTGTGTCCAGGCTGAGACAAAGCCAGCATCTCCCTTCAAGATCACATGCCTGCATTCCGGCCAGTTCTCATTCTTTGCTCGTGTTGAGAAAACTGTGCGGAATTTCATCCTGATTTTCAAAGAGCCTCCTCTCCCTGGAAGACACAGCTTGGTGTCTTTGTCCAGTGAATTACTGCAGCTTGACACACTTGGAGAAATATTTTTGTCATAACCCACTGCTTGCTGCACTGTTGATCCAATTATTTGGAACAAGCAATCTGTCATTCTATTGTTCCTTTCCAATAGTTTGACTTTGGTGGCAGTTGTAGAAAATAAACAAGTACTTTCAATTTAAAAAAAGAGGTGAGGAGAGCAACCTAAAAGAATATCTTAAATATGTATCTCTGAGGTTACTAGCGGCCAGGGGTCTGAAGACCTGATCACATCAAAGGGCAAAGAGTGCTCCCCCAGATAACAAATGTCCTGGAATAAGGAAACTCAATCACATGTTTTGGCCACTTTAGAAATAACACTCTACCTCCCAAACTCTCTGCCAGTGCACATATCTCCCTGCTACCAAAAGCCACCAGCTTTCTGGAGCTGTTTATGTGGGATGATCTGATTAGTTCTATTAATTAAAAGGGTTTTTGCTTTCTCTAGACTTACTTGAAATCAGTAACTGCCATACTGCAAGCATTGTAAAGTATGAAATTCATTATGGGTTTATACACCTACTTTTTCAGAACCACAAAAGAGGACCCCTGATTCAGGAACAGATCTTTCCTTTCTTATTTGAGAATTTAATTATTTTAAAAAATATACAAAAGTATAAGAATTAAATATAATCTAATGACAACATTATCTTTATAATATTGAAGGAGAACCCAACATTCGGAACAAAACAGGTATGAAACAAACAGTTATTTAAATTAGAACTAATATATAAAATAATTGACATATCAATTTGGCAGAATTTGGAGTTGACCACGAAGATGAATCCAGCAAGTGTTTTCCAACTTGAGTCTTGTGTTAATTGGCCAGGGCTGCCATGACAAAGTACCACAGACCAGGTAGCTTAAACAACTGAAATGCATTGGCTTAGCTCTGGAGGCTGCAAGTTCAAGATCAAGGTGTTGGCAGAGTTGGTTTCCTCTGAAGCCTCTCTCCTTGACTTGTAGATGGCCGTCTTCTCCCTGTGTCTTCACATCACCTTCCCTTTGTGTGTATATGTGTTTAAATCTCCTCTTCTTATAAGGATACCAGTCATATTGGATTAGGGTCAACCCTAATGACTTCTTTTTAACTTAATTATCTCTTAAAAAACCCTGTCTCCAAATACAGTCACATTCTGAGGTTAGAACTTCAACATATGTATTTGGGGAGGGACATGATTCAGCCTCTATCAGGCCCTTCAAGCTACCACAGCCAACTCTGCATCCTTAACAGTTGGCTTCCAGTTAACACTGTTCTGCAGGAGGTTGCATGGGCCTCATCCTGAAACCCATGGTCTTCTCTAATCCATAATTACATCCAGACCTGCTCACATGGGTCCACTGGATTCTCCCTATTTTTGCATCTTTACATGTGGCTTCTCCTCGCCTTACAGATGCCATAATCATTTGCCCTCCAGCTTTTCTGTCCTTGCTCACCCCATGGAACACCCTTCTTCCAAATTCCTTCCCATCCCACAGGCCATTCCTTCGTTCAGAGCCTGTAGCTCTTGATTTTCAGGCTTCGTTGAAGCTGAGGGATCTGAACTCATGTTATGGAGGAACTTTGTGTGCTCAATCAAAGGCAATTAGAATACTCTGCAAAATCATCCACTTTGCAGGTTTATTTTAATTTTGAATAGCTAAACTAAATTCCAAGTGTTAACATTTACACTGGCCTGGTGGATTTTGAATCTCCCGAAGTGAATATATATTTGAATGTGTATTATGGAAGTTATATGCATCAAAGCAATTACTCTAATGTAAAACTAAATAACCAACACATATTAAAACTTCAGAGAAACGTTTCACCATGCTTTTTATTCTGAGGCAAATGAGGACCAAAAGCCACAGAGATAAATCATTAGACATCTGGGAACAGGCCCCAATGCCTTCCAAAACTCTATGTCTTTTGGACACATGTCTTTCAGAATGGATGCATAGGGTTCAAGTTATTTGAGGGAAATGGACCAAGTCCAACAAACATGGAATCCTCAAACATGGAATGTGGTTAGCAGAAGGAACAGTTCATACAGATACACTGTCATTCAGGGAGATCCCTGAACGATCCTTGTGATAAATGCCATGGTATGGCTAGTGAGAGCATCGATTGCGGGCTGCAGTGATTCAGAGAAAGAGAAGAACATCCCTGCCAGGGAGACTAAAAGGAACCATTGCAGGGATCAACAAACACATGAATGCCCAAATATTTGTGGAGTCACAGGGAAAAGTGGATGCCACATTCAACTTCAAATAAACTTGGGTTCAAATTCCAGTTCTTAACCTGCTTTGGAAAGATCGTTAACTTCTTTGTGCCTCAATCATCTTGTTTGTACAATGGGGCTAATAAATCTGCTTGTCAGACAGTATGAAACTTAGAGATGATGCCTGCAATGTACCAGGCCCAGTTTTAAGCCCACAGTGGCCACTTTTTTAAAAAAAGGCTCTCGTTAATGTTTTAGTCCAGTGGAAATTTTACAAAATGAGTAGGAGGAGGTAAGATTGAGAGATACTGCAAAAATGTAGAGGCAGACACACAAAAGAAAAAGATCCTACTGGCTGACAATTATCTAGAACTCAGAGTATAAATCATGCATCTCTGTTACATATATGATGAGCCTGAATCCATTCAGTGGCAAATCTCCAGGATTCTTCAGCCAAGGACTATAATCGTCAATGGATGTTTTGCATGAGAGGGAATGTTCCTGTTACACTTAATCTGAGACTGTTATTTCGAATCCTCGTAAAAAAGATTATATGACATATCTCATCTCCTTAACATACTAAGGCACAGGGGGAAAGGCAAGGCTTCTGCAGAGTGTTACTGGAAAAGTATACTTTCCTAAATTTCAGGATTATGCAAAGACTCTTGCACAAGAAGGATTGGAAGCAGGAGTTTAGATTGTGGTGGATACTGTCTATTTTTAAAGTCTTAACTGTGAAATGCTGTCAAAGATAGTGAAGGAGGACTGTAGTCACTCCAGAGACCTGATCAAAGCAGGAGAACCCCCAGCGGAGAATGGCCCTGGATGCAGGCCAAGGTGGGATGCGGAAGAAAACGAGTGAATGACACAGCATCGGATCAAAGAGAGCTCCGTCCTGTACCCAGGACGCAGTGGAGAGCTGTCCTCAGTTCATAGTGAGAAAAGATTTGCATTATCAGGCCATGATTTCATGTGGTTTGCACATATAGATGGCTTAAATCTGCAAATGGAAACTGACTTCTTCTACTGTGTAGATTTAGACTTTTTCAGCTAAGCCTCTCTCTTGTCATTATGAATCCTGAATTCAAGATTCCTGATATTTTTCACTAATGAAATGGAAAGAGATGTTAGGAAGAGTGCTCGCTATTTTATATACATGATTTCTTTATATTGTCATAATAATCCTGAACTATGTTATTCCACCCATTTCGTGGAAACAGCAGGGCAGAGACTAGAGAGAGGCAAAAGAAGGGCCCACCTGCACAACTTAAGGTGGCTTTCACTGTCAGATTCCAATCGTACACTTGTATAGACCTTAGGGCAAGTGCTTCCTTAAATATGACACCCTAGATGCCTTGCTTGCCTAGCTTTTAGGAAACAGGTACAAGGAAGAGAGACCTGGCCACCATTACCAAGTTGGTTCTACTTAGGCCTTAAATTTCTCCCAGCTGAAACCAGCTGATATTTGTCGAGACCCTGGTGGCCCACGGTGCACTATCCTGGCGAGATGTCCCCCTAGGGAAGGGGCCCTAAACCACCTGAACAAGATCTATTTCTGATCAGATGATTACATGTTACATAAAATCAAAGAAGAGCTATAGCAGCGTTCTGCACAAGCTCACGTACAATAAAAGGAATCGGGTCTGGTCTCCAGGGATACCTGGGAACATAGCCAAATGGAGGGAGATGTTTGGTGCCAGGAGCTTGACTTGCCCTAATCAGGAAGGCAAATGGACAAACAGAAAGAAACCCCTGTTGATGCACACAGCGGAATCCAGCAAGGCCGGGGTAATGGAGGTGGCAGAGGGTGGAAAGGGTGGAACTGGACTCCAAACAATCCTCACCTGGAGCAAAACTGTCCTTACGCCCCTGCGTGTGAAGCACACAGTGTGCAGGGTCGGGTGGCTTCCCAGCCTGTTCCGAACCGGGGGCCAGCAACCTCCTCCCGAGAGGAGAGGCATGTGCTGTAACTGTGATCTGGGAGAGACATCTGTGATCTCAGCGCTCCAGGCACAGGCTCTGGCAGGACACCGAAGCCACCCAGACATTCAGCTCGTCCCTCCGTCTGCTGGGGGTGGTCTACAGCCCACAGGCCCAGCCATGGCCACCTGTGAGGCTGCGTGTCAGGTGCAAGACAACATTCCTAGAATAAGATGTCATTTGTCTATTTATGTTGGAGCCAGATGACAGAAGGTAAAAGTACAAAAGCTAGGGGCGTTCCAAATGGAGGTCTCCTTGGTGTTCATGTAGCCTGGTGCTGCCTCTTCATCGTACAGAAGAATCCAAAGCCCAGGTAAACTAAATGGCTTTTGCAAGTCCTGAAACAAGAGCAGGATGCTCAGAAGCCAACAGGACCACCATACGTGGTCACAGAACCCAAAGATCATGTCCTTCTAAACCCTGAGTTAAGTTTCAATCTTTTTTCATTCATTTAGAAAACCTGGATCAAGGACAATACACATATAGGAAGCCCAAAGATAAATAAATCTTGCTACAACATACATTCACTTTGTTTATTATTTGTTTGTTTCATTTTGCTTAGCCTGTCCATTTATATGTCTAGAACCCTGACCCTGACATAGGGTTCAATTGGGTCTACCTCTTCCACGTATGTATGTATGTACGTATTTAATTTTATTAGAGTATAGTTGATTTACAATGTTCTGTTAGTTTCAGTTATACAGCAAAGTGATTCAGTTATACATATACATATATTCATCCTTTTCATGTATGTATTTATATCATAGCTAAACAGTTCCTCTGCAGAGGAATGATCTGAATGATCTGTTCAGAATGCAAGATGACCAGGTGGTAAGCAATCTGAGTTGCCCAGAGAAGAGAGGACACCTGTTTTGCAATAAGGTGACTGTAGGAAAGATGGAGCAATAAGATGATTCAGCATCTATTTAGGAGATAGATTTTATAGTATTTGCTGATGAGCTGAATTTGTGGCAGATGGTGGAATATTTGAAAATGCTGGTAAAGTTTTCAAATTGTGAGGTTTTCAAAACATATAGCAGTCAAAGAAGAAACAAGTCAATGATATAACTTCTTGGGCTCAGCAAATCTCCCTGACTTTACTTAGACTTAACTTGCTGCTTGAATGACTTCAGTCTGTGGTTTTTGTGGCACTAACTAAACTCTAGGCAAAATTTGAGAGGTTTTAAGGGCTCCCCTTATTTTCCACATCAATATTCTGAAGACCGAAATGAACTTTCTGGATACCTAGATATAAAGTCCTACATTCAGGAGGCATTTAATGGACCTGCGATTTAAAAAAAAAAAAAATGGATAAGAAGACATGTTCTCATTTCAGCAAGTCAGACAGATGGGTCCCCACTGGACCATGTCCTGCGATCTGGCTGTGTGGAGGTGTGACCATGAGCCAGGAGGGAGAGGGGCAGGAAAAGTATCTTGAGTTCTCAAAATAGCCTCATTTCCAAGAGGTCAAGGGAAAAAAGGCCATTTCTATTGGCGGTGTCATGGACTGATTGTATCTTCCCAAAACTACTATGTTGACCAAGGATGGGAGGTGATTAGGTCATGAGGGTAGGCCCCTCATGGATGGATTAGTGCCTTTATAAAAGGAACCCCAGAAAGCTTCCCTTGCCTTCTTTCTACCGTGTGAGGATACAAGGAGAAGATAGTATTGTTCAACCTGGAAGAGCTACCACCTGAACCCGGCCATGCTGGCACCCTGACCTTGGACTTCCAGCCTGTGAGAAATAAATTTCTGTTGTTTACAAAGTGCTCAGTCTGTGGTACTTTGCTATATCAGCCAGATAACAGGGAACAACACAAACAAAGGCAGAGAGGCAAGAGGGAAGAGCGGGGAGTAGGGAGGGCAGCGTTGGTGGATAGAGAAGAGTTTGTAGGATTACAAACAGGGGAGTAACATAATTAGGTTTCTGTTTATTGAGGAGACCTTTAGTTGGGGTGAAAAGAAAAGATCTGAGCGTTCAAGAGAAGATATGGTTAGGACTTATTATATTATTCCAGTAGAGAGTAGACAACAATTTGGTTAATGTAGTAGTGGTACCAATTTTTTTGAGAAGAAGTGACAGATTCTCAGATTTGGTTGTCAATCCAAATTCATATATCCAAAACAATGTCTGATAGATATATAATGAGTCACATATAATTTTAAATGTTCTAGTAGCCACATTGAGATTGTCATACTGAGTGAAATAAGTCAGACAGAGAAAGACAAATATCATATGATATCGCTTATATGTGGAATCTGAAAAAATGGTACAAATGAACCTATTTACAAAACAGAAATAGAGTCACAGATGTAGAAAACAAACTTATGGTTACCAAGAGGGAAAGGCGGGGGGAGGGATAAATTAGGATATTAGGATTGACATATACACACTACTATATATAAAATAGATAACTAATAAGGACCTACTGTATAGCACAGGGAACTCTACTCAATACTCTGTAATGACCTATATGGGAAAAGAATCTAAAAAAAGAGTGGATATATGTATATGTATAACTGACTCGCTTTGCTGTACAGCAGAAACTAACACTACATTGTAAATCAACTGTACTCCAATAAAAATTAATTTAAAAAAAGAATAAAGGGCATGAGGAAAGTTCACAATTTCTCTTTCAAATAAATCTGTCACTATTTAAAAAACAAAACAAAAAAGAAAACAAAAGAAACAAAAATGCTCTGGTAGCCACATTCAAAAAGAGTAAAAAACAAACAAAACAAAGGAATTGATTTTAATATTTTATTTATCTCTATCTATCCAAAATATCATCATTTTAACACATAAATCAACATAAAATATCGATGAGATATTTTATGTACCTTTTTTCCCCATGAAATCTGGTGGTATTACACGCTCATAGCACATCTCAATTTGATCTACCTGCATTTCAAGTGAAGCACTTAACAGTGATATCCACTACTGGCTGCTCTCATGCACAGCTTTGATCTAGAGTATTCTAGAATTCCCACTTGAAAACTGAGCCAGTGACCTCCTGTACAGATTCATCCCTGGTGTCCCACCACAAATACTGAACCTGGAGCCAGGAGACCCCAATTCCAGCCTCAGCACCTCTACAAAGTTCCAATAAGGTCTGGAGGTAAAATAATCAATGGCCTGGACTTGAGTTGTCCTTTGTCTACTTGAAAGGGCTGGACGTAATGATCCCTTTTAGCTCTGAGGTCTAAAGATTGAATGATTTTTCAGCGGTGGTGGTGGGAGAAATTCCAGGAGATGCTTCTGAAGGACTGCAACAGCCTACGGTGTCCATGTGTGGACATCCTTCTTCTGTGGAGCAGTTTCACCCCAAGCCCTCTTCATGTCTGAAACGGGGAAGATGGGTTGGCTGAGTCAGTCATTGGACAGAAACCCTGAGAGTGCA
Source organism: Balaenoptera musculus (assembly GCF_009873245.2). Lineage (NCBI taxonomy): Eukaryota > Metazoa > Chordata > Mammalia > Artiodactyla > Balaenopteridae > Balaenoptera > Balaenoptera musculus. The sequence goes on from NC_045786.1 coordinate 168,931,258, forward strand.
TCTCCAGGTCCATGGGACGTGGGCAGGTCGTTCGGCTGCCAGGCTTGTCCCATTAGTCAGGACTAAGCAGGGTAAAGCCAGGGGGCACTGACAGGTAAGAGGCGACTCGGACCAAATTTCTGGATTCATCACTTGCTGTCCCAAGTCCCTTCTTGCAAAAGGTGAGGTGTTAACCTATCCTGCTGCCTTTCAGCTTAGAAAAAATCGTCTCCTCACCTGAATTCCCCTAAAAGCTTCAGCTGGCCAAACTTTCTTCCTTTCATCTCCTCCTCTGCAATGGACTCAGCGCAAGAAATGCCAAGTTGCAGGAGAAGCTGGGGAGAGATGGGTGTGTAAAAACATTTCCTGTCAACCCGACTAAGAGCTCTGGGTGGTATCCTTTCATTCTGAGTTAAGAAAAGAGATGGAAAACTTATATTCACAAACGGATTGGCAAGTGGATACATGACTAAGAGAAAGAGACAGAGGGACAGAGAAGGAGACAGAAACAGAGAGGTTTGTTATGAATGTAAACTTACACTGACATCTTCAAAATTAACAATTTCTCTGAAGTCTCAAATCTCTAGGATGGTGCATAGACCTGATAGGTGAGCAAAATATTACTCAGGGAAGCCAAAATCAGTTTCACATATACAAAACTCCTGTACTTTTCTCATTGCAAAAAAAAAAAAAATCATTGGACCTTAATCAAAGATTATGGGGTGTTTCTTTGCGTGTAATTCTCACAGATCTGGTTAACAAAATAATTAGTATGGGTGTGAGTGCTGACTTATAGTGGAAATCTTTCTTCTTTTTTTTCCCATTTGATTGAGACTGGATTGAGCTTCACTACTCTGTCATCAGCCAGCTAGATTCGTCTAAGCCACTGTGAATTCTGTAGGCGTCTGTAGGCGTCTCCTGTGAAGTGCTTCTATGAAGTCCTCAGCCTGAGCTCTGCCCTCCCATGTACCACTCTCCCTACCCTATCATTCCCTCTGTCTCTGTATTATTCACTTTTTCAACTGAAAATGATCTATGGGAGAGTTTCTCAAAGCAGGGGTCAAGGACCATTTTTATTATAGTTGTGTAGGGTGTAGCTGAAAACAATATTTCTAGATCCCACCCTAGGACTTCTGAATTAGAATTGGCCTTTGTAACAAGTATCCAGGTAATTCTAATGCTCCTTTAATGTTGGGAATGTTCTAGAAGGGCAGTGGTTTTCTTGTCCTTTGTTGCACATTGGAATCACCTGGAGAGTTTTCAAAAGTATTGATACTTCCTGGTTTCCACCTTCAGATATTCTGATTTAATTGACATGTGGCGTGGCTTTAAAAATACAGGATTTTTAAGAGCTCCTCAGCGATTTTAATGTGTGGCCAAGGTTAAGAACCACTATTTGGGTTTAGGTTAAATACTCTGTACTGTTCAGGTAATTTGTTAAAAGGTACTAAGTGCCCTCAACACACACACACACACACAGACGGACATACACACACATTCATACTACCTGCACTGGTGTGACTTCACAGCCTTGCCACTTGTTCACCCTTCTTAACAGCCCCAGGCAGAATCTTGAAAGTCAATCATACCCTAAGTTTTGACACCTTGAAGTTGAAACTTAATATTATAAATCAGTCAGGAGACTATTTTTTGCAATTTTTTCAGTTTATTCACTTTGCTGCAACCTTCACTCATTAGCAAAAGAACATTCTGATACACAATTCTCCATGCGAAGAGTATACATCCAGACATATCTCCCATTGCCCTTCTAATGGCTCACCCAACTTCCAGGCCCTGGCATACTGATGCCCCCTTAGTCCCCATCCCATATCCCAACAGTTATTTATATGATGATCATTTTAAACATCTTATTCCACTCCGTGGTTCCACAGGAACAAAATAGTCTGGACCCTGGAGTGGAGGTGACCTGAGTCTTGCTTAATGTTTATACTTGAGAAAAGAAATGCATTTTTTTTCTTTCCTAGTAAATATCTTCTCCATTGATAGTCTAATTTATTTTCAGCCAGAAAGCCTGAGGCTGTAGTTTCCTCAGGGGCTAAGAAATGAGTTTGTGGATGACCAAGGCCAAGTGGAGGGTATGCCTGCAGAACAGCGCAGTTGCTGATATCCAGACCCAAGTGGCTGGGACCCCAGGCTCCTTGTCACTGTCATGGGCACCTGAATGAAAACACGACAGGTGGTCTGTTCCTCTGTGATAGTCGCTGCTAGGTGCCCTCCTGGCTGCCCACATGAGCATGGTGGCTGTAAATTTCCTAGGCTATTTTGCTAGGAATCTACATTTAGATAGAATATTTTATAAAGTAGAAAACCTGACATTTTCGGTGCTTTTTTACTTCTCTCTCTCTTTTTTTTTTTTTGTGGATAGGTAAAAGTAATTTTGTAACATCTTTGATAAGGGAAGATTACAGCACATATCCTAGCCTATTATAAATATTGAAAAATATATTAATCCTATATTCTGCAGGCCCCCTAAATAAGCTGACAGAGCCCCTGGGATCTGTTAAGTAGACAGATGGCAAGCTCTCAGTTGCACATATTTTCCTTTTAATTTAAAGGCAGTTAACCTCTTCTTTCTTCTGTTGAAAAGTAGGTAAAGAATTGCTGAGTTAATAACTTAGGCCTTTTTTCTTTTTACAAAATTCCCTTTTCCCCTCTGTGTCTGGGTGCTATTCTTCTTTCTTTACTTATAAACTATGATCTTTCTCACTTTTTATATGTTAATATTAACATATATATATGAACTTTAAGTAGAATTGAATTGTGACTCAAGACTTAATTAATTAATTCTTTAAGGCTTAAATCACCATTTTTGTGTCTAAAAATAAAATTAAACTTTTGTTTTGACTAGCCATACTGTGTATAAAAATTATTACAATGAATTGATCTTTTTAATTTTTTCTACTCTCAATATTTTAGTTTGTGTTTGATTAAGGATAAACCTTAATCACAATGCTTCTCATCTATGTTCCCAAACCTCCTTGTTTCAATGTTTAAGACCTACGCCAGGTGAGTCTCATATGGAAATTGTGGTATGTAGCCTCCAATGCGGCTCCTAGTGAACCACCTCTCCTTATATTCACAATCTTGTGTGTACTTTTTCTCCATTGAATCAGGGCTGGACTTCACACTGAGCAGAATATAGCAGATGACTTCCAAGACTAGATTATAAAAGGCTCTGTAGCACTGTTCCTCGGTCTCTTGGTCTCCTGGATGTTTAATTCTGGAGTTAAGCCAGTTGTACATCATAATGACTAGAGTGGCTAGATATATCAAATAAAAATACAGGACTCCCAACTAAATTTGAGTTTTAGATAAATGATGGATTTTTTAAAAGTATAAGTATGTCCCATGTAATATTTGAGACATATTTATACTAAAACATTTTTCATTATTTATCTAGAAATTAAATTTAACAAGGTATTCTGTATTTTATCTTGGAAGCAGCCCCTCCAGCCCTGATCAAACCTTCAGATAAATGCAACCTCATGAGATATGCTAGCCAGAATTGACCAGCCAAACTCCTCCCAAATTCCTGACCCGTAGACACTATGAGAGCTAATCAATAATTATTGTTATTTTAAACTACTTTGGGTAGTTTATGCAAATTATGCAAATGCAGTTATAGATAATAGATAACAAATAATTTTTTTCTAACTAGTAGAGAAGCTGTTGATAGCTTTTTTTTACTTCTGTTTTTGTAAAAATTATGCATATTGCTATCAAAGGGGAGTTTTAAGTCTATCCCCACTTCCACTGCTCCTGGCAAAGGAAAAGGTAGAGTTGTATGTCTTGATTAAAATGCCTTCAAGGAGAATAGTCAAGGGTTTGTCAGCTAAGGGGCTTGTATTTGAACTAAGAATGATTCCTGAAGGACCAGAAGGATTAAATCTGATCCAGCTTCCTCTGAGTTCTCTTAAGAGTTGAATTGGGGAAAATAAGACCAGTTGACAAACCTGGAAGTCAGGAGTTATCCTGAAAATAAGAGACAAAACTCAGATTAGGAGCCAGGAAGAAGCTGAATAAAATTAATTCCATGGGGACAAATGAGTAAGAAGGGTCTTGGCCAATTTTCTAAGGTGAACCTGAGACTCTTGGCTTGACATCATTGACCTTTGATTTTCCTGAGTTCTTAATACTTTTTGCTACGCAACAATGGCAGCTGAGTCATTTTTTGCACTGGGGCTTAGAAGCATCCTAATAAAAGAGTAATAAAAACCCCATCTCTCTCTTTTACAAGTTCAGAATTACTGTAATGTGTTTGATGGGTGGTATGGTCCTTTCCAAAGTCAGCCATTAGGAAAGGGCTTCAAATGTAAGCTCATCTTTAAGGAAGCTGGGCTGGGACATGGTCTTGTCACCAGGGTCTTTGGCTTGTGAGAAGAGCTGGTTTTTGCAGAAGTCTCTTTAGACCTGCCCACCCCCTAATCCCCAGCCATATGGCCATCATATGGCTTCAGTGGCTGAGACTTGAGTATAGTCTGATCTGAAAAGTCTGGACCAGCAAGTTAATCTCTACAGAAGAGGATAATTATCCACCGGACCATGAAGGACCATGTCCAATGGTGATTCCCAGTGACACCTAAAGTCCCTCATGGCTTAGCATTAGTTATGACAACTAACCACTTTAGATTGAGTCTCTGGATTAGTTAGGGAAACTGATGTGTCTTAAAGAGGGAGATACTGACAAACATGCTAAGTTGGGCAGGTAGAAGATTCAGTAAATAATTAGACATATATATATATATATATATATATATTTATATTTATGGAATAGGATGATGTTTGTATCTCAAGTGAAGTCATTCCTGTCAGTTTCATGTTCCATGAAAGGTAAGCCTAGAAGGTTGTTTGGACCTGTGTTATGTTTTAAAAGTCATATTGAGAAATTTGAGCTTAATGTCATAAGCCAGGGATTCTCCAGCTTTAATGGACATCAGAATGACCTGGAGAGCTTATTAAAACACAGTTGCTGGACCCCATATCCTAGAGTTTCTGATTCAGTAGGTCTGGGGTGGGACGCAAGTGTCTGCATTTCTAACATGCTTCCAGGTGATGCCTATTCTTCTGGCCCCGGGACCACCCTTTGGGAACCATTGCTGTAAGCAGCAAGATGTCAGTGCTGATGTTGAGCAGAGAAACAATACAAACTGGTAGAAGGCTCTAGTTTAGAATTATGGAGTTGAAACAAGGTAGAAAAATCAACTGAAGGAGCAGAGATTCAAGACTAAGTGCAATTGTGTTCTCCTTGTGCAGTAATTCAAATCCTTGGGAAAATCCTACAGAACAACTTAAAACCTCATCCAGTGCCTAGAACTTGCTATTTGATGATAGCTTTGCCATTCTGATAGATATCTGCCTTTTAGTTTTTGTTTCTGTTTTTGGTGTACCATTTTATTCTAAGAAACTATACAACTGATATGAAAGTATAAGGTTGAAGTATCATTACATATTATTTCTGAAGCTACTTTTATTAGTATATTTGGTAGTCTTTAAGAGTTTTATTTATGTTATCATTTACACAGCCTATCTCAAAAGTTTCTATTCATTATTTTCTGATAGAGAAAAATCTTTTATTTATTTATAAATGTATTTCTTTATTGAAGTATAGTTGATTTACAATGTTATATTGGTTTCAGGTGTACAGCAAAGTGATTCAGTATTTTCACAGATTATACTCCTTTAAAAGTTATTACAAGATAATGGCTATAATACCCTGTGCTGTAAAATATATCCTTGTTGCTTATCTATTTTATACATAGCATTTTGTATCTCTTAATCCCATACTCCTAATTTGCCCCTCGCCACTTTCCTATACAGTTCCCTTGTTTTCTATATCTTTGAGTCACATTCTGTTTGCATATACATTCATTTGTATTATTTTTTAGATCCCATGTGATATCATACAGAATTTGTCTTTCTCTGTCTGACTTATTTCACTAAGCATAATATTCTCTAGGTCCATCCATGTTGCTGCAAAAGGCAGCATTTTATTCCTTTTTTATGGCTGAGTAATATTCCATTGTATATATGTACCACATCTTCCTTATCCATTCAACTGTTGATGGAAACTTAGGTTGCTTCCATGTCTTGGCTATTGTAAATGGTGCTGCAATGAACATTGGGGCGCATGTATCTTTTCAAATTAGTCCGAGTGGCTATCATCAAAGTCTACAAACAGCAAACGTTGGCAAGGATGTAGAGAAAAGAGAACCCTTGTACACTGTTGGTGGGAATGCAAACTGGTGCAGCCACTGTGGAAAACAGTATGGAGGTTCCTTAAGAAACTAAAAATAGAAATACAATATGACCCAGCAATGCTACTCCTGGAAAAAAATCCAGAAAAATCAAAAACACAAATTACGTGGTCTCTTAGTTAAGGAACAGTGAAGGTATTTAAGGTTGTTAAGATTGTAGGCTTTTCAGTGCAAATGTGCCTAATGTCCCACTTTGCTGGGATAGGTGATACCCCTGATTTTGGTATGTGTGAAGCTGAGGTTGGAGACAAAGGAGGTCAGGTGCTCTGACTCCAGAAAATTACACGCAGTTTGCTTCCAAACTGACCTCTGAAATCCTCCCCTGCTCTACTGAGGAAATGTTCTACTTGAGGAAAGAAAAATGTATTTCATGTGTGTGGCAGCGTGTGGTTGTTGGGATGGAACCTGAGATTTTTCTACCTCCACGACCAGACTTCCAGCTCTGTGCTTGCCAGACGCAGTCAGCAGCTGGCACCAAAGACAGAAAGTAATGTTGAGTGGTTTCTTCTTTTTTTTCCCCCTTGATTTTCTCAAAAGGTTTAGACAGATGAAATAATACTCCTTCTGCTTGCTCCTTGCCCCTGCCATAATACAGTCCACTTGTCTAAGTTACAGACAAGCAATTATTTGTGATTTTTTTCAGGTTGAAGGCAAATTATCTGCATTCTGAGTGAAGGTGGCAAAAGCAACAATAGACTCATACCTCACATCCTTCAGCAGAGAGAAGGAGAAATTTATTTAGTCCCTACGATGTAGTACACATTTTGTATATGTTATCTTCTTGGGTCCTCACTTCAGCCTTATGAGTTAGATATCTCGTTGGTCCCATTATTTTAATTCTAAAATTTTATTTTAAATAATTTTAGGCTTACAGAAGAGCTGCAAAGATAGTACAGAGTTTCTATATACTCTTCACCCAGCTTCTTCTAATGATAACATTTCACATAACCACAGTATAGTTTTTAAAATTAAGAAATTAACATGGATAGACCACTATTCGTTCAATTACAAACTTTATCCAGATTTCACCAGTTTTCCCACGGATACCTTCTTCCTGTTCCAGGATCCCATCCAAGATACTGCGTTATATTTAGTAGTCCTGTCTCCTCAATCTCCTCTGATCTGTGACCATTTTTCAACACTTACTTGTTTTTTATGACTTGGACACTTTTAAAGAGTATTTTGTTAAAAAAAGTCTCCTCAGTTTTGATTGGTCTGATTTTTTTTATGATTAGACTGAGTTTATGGATTTGGGAAAGAAAACCACAGATATGAAGTGATTGGTTCCACTCTGCAGATGAGAAAACCAAAGTTCAAGGTGATTTAATAAATCAGTCAAGTTCATTCAGTTCAAAAACATTGTCTTCTCAACTTTCTGAGTGAATTCTTCAAAATACTTCCATAGGAAGCATGAAATAAAAGGTTTATCACAGAGACAATGAGAGGAGTTTGACTTTACAGAGAAAGGCCACTTGAGGTGGGGTGATGGCTCTCTCGGAATTATCTTATTCTTGGGTGTCACCTGGGTCCAGGAAGGGGACCATTTCCAGGTGCTTTACTTTAAAGTTGAAAACAATACCTAGGAGAACATCAGTTCAGTCATGTGTAGATTTTAGATTTTATCAATTTCTCTGGGCTGTTTTGTTTATGTTTTGGTTCTGTTTATCAATGCAAACAACATTCTCTCAAGCTGTCGATCATCTACTTCACAGTGTGTTTATTTGGATCTCTTTCCCATTCATTACCAGGTTAGGGGAAACAATAATACTTCTTAAATGATTTGTGTGTTTTTACAACATTTTAACAGCGTAAGTCTCATTTAGCCCTAAAATGAATCATCAGATTTTTTGAGCTTGTCCAATTCCCTCAATTAACAATTGGGAAACAGAGTCTCAGGATGGCACAGAGGAGTCCATCAGTATATCCTGAGGCACTCATCTAAGGAAAATTACTGAACCTAATCTTTAAAGAAATACTTTAAAGCAAGCATTAAAATCTCCATTTGAAACATGAGGCAGTGATGAGACTCTTGGACCAAGTTCATGGTTTTAAATGGTGGAAGCAGTGTTTAAATGCAGCCAGATCTGCTAAGCTGCAGCCTAGAGCTTTCTCATTTCTACCATTCTGCTAGTTCACGTCATACAGCATTTGCCAAACCATGAGATGACCTCACGGTCTGAAACAGCGATGACTCAACATCCAGTGTATGGCCTCATACTAAGGAGGCACCTAAACATTACCAAGCCTTGGATACATTTGCCTCTATTCCATATTCGAAGACCAACAGGACTTGACATGGGAGCTTAAGCAGGATACTGAAAGGGTTGCCTTGATTTTTTTTCCCCAGGTGGGTAGACAGATCTCTAAATTTTTTATTCCCCATTGATTAAGTGAAGTTTTTATTCATTCAACAAGCATAAAGAAGTATCTATGTCCAACACATTGTCTTAGGTACTTTGAGAAATAAAACAGGTGAATTGGGTGTGTTCAATCATCAAAGAGTTGGTTTCCATGCTTGTGGTTCTCAGGTTTATTATGGAAAAATTCACACCCTAATGTATAGAACTCTGTGCTAGTGTCCCTCCGCTGTGTTGCTCTAGCAAAGAAGAAAAGATGTGCACCAATGATGTGATAATGCACACTATGTAATGTGATCACCAAAAAATTTATGGTTAATACCAACCATAAACTGGGCTGTTCAGGAGATTTTATTTTTTTCCTTGAACCCAGAAAACTCATCAAAGATTTGTGGAGAAGTGCATATTGGATGGGGTCTCTATAAAGAATATTTTTGTTTTGTTAGTGCAGGGTCAATATCCCACCCCCATTCTCTCCTCTCTCTAGAGTCCATGTGGTTCTTAATGGAACAGACCCAACCTCAGCTCCAGGGATGGGACCAGGACACAAGCCTGGATGCTCATATTTAAGGATAATCGTGTGACCTAAAGCACACTGATGAGAACTGGCCATGGGGATTTTGCTGAAAAGAGGTTCTCTTCCTTTGCTGTTATCTTTGCCACAATCATGTAAAGCCTAACTAAGACAGAGACCAGCATAGGGGAAATCAGAGCCAGAGAGGGAGAAAGATAGATTCTTACAAATATCATTTGTGTGACTAGATCCAGCTATGCCTGAAGTCTGCCAGCCCTGGATTTCTTAGTTACTGGAAGCAATAATTAAATTTATCTCACTTGCAACCCAGAGATCCAGGTTAATATATTCTTGTAAGAGGGAAAAAAAAATTGGCAGTTAATGGTATAGTTGAAGAGAGAGGAGAGCAGAAGAATTGAAAGAAATGACAACTAGTTTCCACTGGCTGAGGAGCCTGGCCTTTGAAGGGTTGCTTGGAAAGGCATTCTGAGTTTAAAAGGTGTCTCCCTAAAAGCCAGACATTACATGTTCTTGAGAAATCCAGAGAACAGACTCAGAATCTTATTACAAATTCAGTATTTTGAATGGGTTTTCAATTTAGGAAAATCAATTTTGTTCTTCTTAATTCCATTCTGGATGATTTTTAGAACTAACAGAAAAAAATTAATAGTCACTTCAACCCTTTTAAAGCAAGAACTGCCCTCTTGTCTTCATACCAACTATTCAGTTCCCAGTTTTCCCTGAAGGCAAAAGAGATAGGGGAGAAAAATATATATATAAAAGTGCATTTTCCTTTATCATCAAAATGTATCACAGCTCCTAAACCATATGTGTTTTGTCTGCTGGGTATAAATGTGTGTGGTTTTATAAAAGACACAGGGAGCTCAGCGATGCAATTCCACACACAGCACAGCTCCGGTGATTTTTTGAATTTCAAGTTGCATCTTGGAGGTTAGCTATACTGGAACTGTTCCTGGCAGTGGCCAAATTAATGCATGTTATCAGACAAATGCGCCTTAATATCTGACAACAATAATAAAGCTTCTATCTCTGAGCACCTATTCTGAGCCAGCCTACTCAGACACTCAGTTAGTGACTATTTATTAAACATCTCTCATGTGTCTTCAGGAATCCCACTTAATCCTCATGGCAGTCAAACGGGGTGGTTTCAAGGATGAACAAAGGCAATGCAAGCACCACACCTGGAAAAGGATGGGGCCAAGATACAGAGGAAACTCCAGGCAAGACCACCTAACATCTAGAGAGATCTGCAAACTCTTACTGACATGCCTTTGGAGATTTGGTGTATAACAGAGGTGAACTGCCTCTGTCCCATAAACATACAAATAGGCTTGTTTCTCTTTTTTTTGCAACTGATATGGTTGCTTAGATGGGCTGGACTTCTCCAGTGGAAGATACAGGCTAATAAAACCTGTTATAATTGGTTTTACTTTCTCTTTAAGACTTTCAAAGCCCAGGAGTGGCCACAAATCTGAGTGCAAGCTGGAATAGAGTTTTGTTTAGTGGAGGTCTAATGACAGAGGATCCCATTTTACTTACATTATACCAATGAAGTTTGTGATAATTTGGGGGCAGCCCCAGTGACTGGCGGGAACTTCAGATTCTATTTGGTCCTCTCTGCCCATCCTCTCTGCCTGTCTCCCACTTGCTTAATACATTTTCCAAAACTTCTCCAAGCTCCCTTTCTTAAGACTGTACATTTTTCAAATGTTCTCCTTGCTTTTTCCTTTTACAAATTAATTACAGTTAAAACTTTCTGCTAAATCTGGAGAATGTGGCCTTGTCTGTGGCAAGGTTTTTCATACACTAGCCCCCAAATCCCAGATAACTTCATCAGGCTACGGTTTTTTCATCAAGTGATTTCAGGACAAAGCCGATTTTGGACGGCAATTCAGCAGAAGTCTACAAAACTGTGCATATTTTATCTTTGTTATGAGTTGTTTTTATTATACCACCCCCAATAGATAATACCAGGACAAAAAAATAAATGTCTGGGGAAGGGCGAGGCTTAGGTCTGTCAGGTCTAAAAAACCTTTAATCCTCCCCTTCCCTATAATGAGTTTGAGATGCCAATGATGTGGTTTCCCCCAAGTCTTTCTGGGTACAAGCCAATCGATGTTTAATTTCCCAAACTAGCTCTGTGAGATGATTTATTTCCTTGTGTTTGTCTTGCAAACAATATTTGTTCTAAACTTTGCACAAAACAAGGAGGAAATGCTGATTTTTCTATTTATTTATTTTTTTAAGAAAAAGGTTTTTACAAGGTGAAAAATTTACTGCTGAGGGAGGGCCAGGGAGTGTATGCTGGAAGGCCAGTTTGGCTTTGGCAAAGCAAGCAAGGTGGAAACCCACTCGACCTGGCACTCTGTGTTCCTTCCGCCACCTTTCTATGACAACTTACCTTGGATAGAAAGTTCCTGTTGAACTGTTTCTACTCAGTCCTGTCCTGTACTGTATCAAGCTATTCTTGTTTTGCTGTTTGCCTCTCTATATCCATCCTGCAAATGTCACTGAGCACACCCTTGGAGTCTTCTTGTTCTCCAGTCTAAGATTCCATATTCAAGGCCTATTGCCTTCACGGAAATGTCTTCCCATACCTAAACTCAAGTGCCATCACTTTGTCTATGTTTTGCTGCAGCATTAGTCTTCATCTTGTTCCTGCTTCCTTTCTACTTAATTATCTGGAGGAATGGGTCTTCTCGTTGGGGCCAGCCAGAGTGTCTAGTGTGATGGAGATGATTCATACTCAAAAACAAATTATTCAGTTGATAACATTACCCATTCTTGAATTTTGAAAGTCATTTCATTATTTAATAAAAGATATATAGTCTCATAATATGAAAATTTGAGCAACACAAAAAATGTAAAGATAGCATAATTAAATTACTAAAATGCTTTCATCTAAAAAATGACTTTTAATAGTTAATATATTTTTAAACCTCTCTCTAATGCATACACATATATAAAAAGCTACATAGTTTGATGGATACATAGATGGAAATCATTTTGGTAAAATGTCACATTTACTAGACATACTATTTTTAGGGTTTTAAAAATAAATGTATTTGCATATAAAAGAAAAAAAGAGCTGTGAAACTGCAATCATTGTTGAACTCGAGTTAAATGTCTTTTAACAACTAGGATTACTACATACTACTATATATAAAATAGGTAAACAACTCAGATTAGCCCTCAATACCCAGGTTCAGTTGCAAAAAAATTGTGAAAAACAATTAGAAGTTAGGTATCATTGGCATTTTATTGTTTGATTCTTAAAAGAATTGCTGTAAATATAACTTTTAGACAGTATTCATTGATTCTTTGCCATGAAAGATGAAGACATTTTCAAGAATACCTTTACTTCTACTTTTCTCCCCTCCCTTTGGGTTTTTTCAGTTATATTATTGTTTTTATATTGCCAGGGTTTATAACATGTATTTTTTTCCTGTAACCATCAATCAAACAGTTGCCTATTCCTAGCTCAACAATATGATTCTAAGTGCCAGCCTTCTAATATTTTTTTCTATTTCTAAATTTTTTATTTTGATCCTCCCACCCCCAGGAAAGGCTCATTTCTCAAGTTCTTCACTTTTTGAGAATTTCTGTGCATGACTCTTGTACATGAAGGACATTAGATAATATTGCTAAGCAGGAAGATACATTCTACTGAAGGGGGTAAATCAATTTATAAAATTAGAATTTTTTTTTTAATTTTTAAAATTTTTTAATTTTTTTTACACTTTTTTTATTGAAGTACAGTTGATTTACAATGTTGTGCTAATTTCTGCTGTACAGCAAAGTGACTCGGTTATACACATACATACATTTTTAAATACTATTTTCCATTATGGTTTATCCCAGGAGATTGGATATAGTTCCCTGTGCTATACAGTAGGACCTTGTTGTTTATTCATTCTAAATGTAATGGTTTGCATTTACTAACCCCAAACTCCTAGCATCTTAATTAATATCATAATTTTAATTTCAAATAAAAAAATGTCACACTGGCCTCACACAACAAATTTTCCCAATATCCTTTATGGATGTGATTTTTAAAACTATGTAAATCACAAGATTAATAGTAAATGTAAACAGAATAAATTATAAAGATATAGATAAAATATTTGAATATTCTAAACAGATAATATCTTAGATTAATATCCCATGGGAATGATGATGTTTTGAAAATAAAACCACTTTTGGAGTTAGAAGGGTTTTTAGAGTTAATGTCTCTTCTTTTTTTCACTTTTTTTTTCTAGAAAATTAGAAATTTAGAAATAGAATGTATTGAAACAATAAATGCAAGGAGGGACCCTGAGAGAGGCAGAGAAAATGAGGGAGAAATGCCCACAAAGCCTTATATTCTAATGATCCCATTGATGAGTTCATCCCAAGCACAGCTGGGAATTCAGGTGAGTGGATTAACCTTCTTGGTGAAGGCTGTATTTTGCAGACACCTGTTGCCTATTTAGCTGCCCTTCCCTCATTTAAATTTCTTTACAATGAAATGTTACAAGAAAATGGAATTAATTGTATTATGGGCTGGGGTGACAGCATTTTTTGTTTTGTTTTGTTCACCTGGTGAATACTTAAAGATAAGAATGATTTGATATAATATTGATGTGATTGGTTGAGCCAGCTCCATCCTGGAGGATAGCATGGGAAGGAATTTTGGATTGGACAGAGGTTGAGATCTTGAAGGGATGGAATTGGACCACATTAGCCTGTGAGTTAGGAATTACCAACATGCTTTCTAATTGAGGATATTGCTAAAGCAAAGGGAATCCCAGGACTGAGAGATGACAGAGGCTTTACAAATGTGTTTGGCACACTGTTGGTGGTGGTGGTTCCTGACTTGATGTAATTCCCTGGAGGACTGTATATAGCCAAGGCATTAGGTGAGCAGGGATTCTTAAGACATGCATCATTTCCCTCAGAAGTTGGGAAACACTGCATTCCAGTCTTCTGACATTGGCTTTTGTTAAAGAGAAACCTGCGGCTAACTTGCTTATTTTCTTCTTTGTAGGTAACTAGCTTATTATTTTTTTTTCCACATTGATGCCCATAGTTTTCAGCCTTCATCCTTATTCAGTAACCTTTATATATCTTGATGCTGTTCACCCCTGTCAAATTCTTCCCTGGGGACTAGGAAGCCCCTTCGCAGGCGGAGACTGTTGGTGGTGGAGGCGGGAAGCCTCGGAGCCACGGAGGAGAACACAGCAACAGGGGTGCGGAGGGCAAAACGGAGAGATTCCCGTACAGAGGATCGGTGCCAACCAGCACTCACCAGCCCGAGAGGCTTGTCTGCTCCCCCGCCAGGGCGGGCGGGGCTGGGAGCTGAGGCTCGGACTTCAGTCGGATCACAGGGAGACGACAGGGGTTGGCAGCGTGAACACAGCCTGAAGGGGTTAGTGCGACACAGCTAGCCGGGAAGGAGTCCGGGAAAAAGTCTGGAGCTGCCGAAGAGGCAAGAGACCATTGTTTCGGGGTGAGGGAGGAGAGGGGATTCAGTGTGCCGCCTAAACGAGCTCCAGAGATGGGCGCAAGCCGCGGTGATCAGCACGGACCCCAGAGACGGGCACGAGACGCTAAGGCTGCTGCTGCTGCCACCAAGAAGCCTGTGTGTGAGCACAGGTCACTCTCCACACCGCCCCTCCCGGGAGCCGGTGCAGCCTACCACGGCCAGGCTCCCGTGATCCAGGGACAACTTCCCCGGGAGAACGCACGGCGCACCTCAGGCTGCTGCAACATCACGCTGGCCTCTGCTGCCACAGGCTCGCCCCGCATTCTCTGTACCCCTCCCTCCCCCCGGCCTGAGTGAGGCAGAGCCCCGAATCAGCTGCTCCTTTAACCCCGTCCTATCTGAGCGAGGAATAGATGCCCTCAGGTGACCTACACGCAGAGGCGGGTCCAGATCCAAAGCTGAACCCCGGGAGCTGTGCGAACAAAGAAGAGAAAGGGAAATCTCTCCCAGCAGCCTCAGAAGCAGCGGATTAAATCTCCACAAACAACTTGATGTACCTGCATCTGTGGAACACCTGAATAGACAACGAATCATCCCAAATTCAGGAGGTGGACTTTGGGAGCAACGATATATATATATATATTTTTTTTTTCCCCTTTTTATATTTTTCTGAGTGTATATGTGAATGCTTCTGTGTGTGATTTTGTCTGTATAGCTTTGCTTTTACCATTTGTCCTAGGGTTCTGTCTGTCCGGTTTTTTTTGTTTGTTTTGTTTTGTTTTGTTTAGTATAGCTTTTAGCACTTGTTATCATTGGTGAATTTGTTTTTTGGTTTGGTTGCTCTCTTCTTACTTTTTTTTTTTTTAATTACTTAAAAGTTTTTGAATAATTATTTTTTATTTTTTATTTTAGTAACTTTTATTTTATTTTATCTTCTTCTTTCTTTCTTTCTTTCTTTTTTTTTTTCTCTCTCTTTTATTCTGAGCCGTGTGGATGACAGGCTCTTGGTGCTCCAGCCAGGCGTCAGGGCTGTGCCTCTGAGGTGGGAGAGCCACGTTCAGGACATTGGTGCACAAGAGACCTCCCAGCTCCACATAATATCAAACGGCAAAAATCTCCCAGAGATCTCCATCTCAATGCCAAGACCCAGTTCCACTCAATGACAAGCAAGCTACAGTGCTGGACAACCTATGCCAAACAACTAGCAAGACAGGAACACAACTCCACCCATTAGCAGAGAGGCTGCCTAAAATCATAAGGCCACAGACACCCCAAAACACACCACCAGACATGGACGTGCCCACCAGAAAGACAAGATTCAGCCTCATCCGCCAGAACACAGGCACTAATCCCCTCCACCAGGAAGCCTACACAACACATTGAACCAACCTCAGCCACTGGGGACAGACACCAAAAACAATACGAACTAAAAACCTGCAGCCTGCAAAAAGGAGATCCAAAACACAGTAAGTTAAGCAAAATGAGAAGACAGAGAAACACACAGCAGATGAAGGAGCAAGCTAAAAACCCACCAGACCTAACAAATGAAGAGGAAATAGGCAGTCTACCTGAAAAAGAATTCAGAAAAATGATAGTAAAGATGATTCAAAATCTTGGAAATAGAATGGAGAAAATACAAGAAATGTTTAACAAGGACCTAAAAGAACTAAAGAGCAAACAAACAGTGATGAACAACACAATAAATTAAATAAAAAATTCTCTAGAAGGGATCAATAGCAGAATAACTGAGGCAGAAAAACGGATAAGTGACCTGGAAGATAAAATAGTGGAAATAACTATTGCAGAGCAGAATAAAGAAAAAAGAATGAAAAGAATGAAAAGAATTGAGGACAGTCTCAGAGACCTCTGGGACAACATTAAACACACCAACATTCGAATTATAGGGGTCCCAGAAGAAGAAGAGAAAAAGAAAGGGACTGAGAAAGCATTTGAAGAGATTATAGTTGAAAACTTCCCTAATATGGGAAAGGAAATAGTTAATCAAGTCCACGAAGCACAGAGAGTCCCATACAGGATAAATCCAAGGAGAAACACACCAAGACACATATTAGTCAAACTATCAAAAATTAAATACAAAGAAAAAATATTAAAAGCAGCAAGGGAAAAACAACAAATAACACACAAGGGAATCCCCATAAGGTTAACAGCTGATCTTTCAGCAGAAACTCTTCAAGCCAGAAGGGAGTGGCAGGACATATTTAAAGTGATGAAGGAGAAAAACCTACAACCAAGATTACTCTACCCAGCAAGGATCTCATTCAGATTTGATGCAGAGATTAAAATCTTTACAGACAAGCAAAAGCTAAGAGAATTCAGCACCACCAAACCAGCTTTACAACAAATGCTAAAGGGACTTCTCTAGGCAGGAAACACAAGAGAAGGAAAAGATCTACAATAACAAACCCAAAACAATTAAGAAAATGGTGATAGGAACATACATATTGATAATTACCTTAAATGTAAATGGATTAAATGCTCCAACCAAAAGACATAGACTGGCTGAATGGATAGAAAAACAAGACCCATATATATGCTGTCTACAAGAGACCCACTTCAGACCTAAGGACACATACAGACGGAAAGTGAGGGGATGGAAAAAGATATTCTATGCAAATGGAAATCAAAAGAAAGCTGGAATAGCAATTCTCATATCAGACAAAATAGACTTTAAAATAAAGACTATTACAAGAGACAAAGAAGGACACTGCATAATGATCAAGGGATCGATCCAAGAAGAAGATATAACAATTATAAATATTTATGCACCCAACATAGGAGCACCTCAATACATAAGGCAAATACTAACAGCCATAAAAGGGGAAATCGACAGTAACACAATCATAGTAGGGGACTTTAACACCCCACTTTCACCAATGGACAGATCAACCAAAATGAAAATAAATAAGGAAACACAGGCTTTAAACGATACATTAAACAAGATGGACTTGATTGATATTTATAGGGCATTCCATCCAAAAACAACAGAATACACTTTCTTCTCAAGTGCTCATGGAACATTCTCCAGGATAGATCATATCTTGGGTCACAAATCAAGCCTTGGTAAATTTAAGAAAACTGAAATCGTATCATGTATCTTTTCCAACCACAACGCTATGAGACTAGATATCAATTACAGGAAAAAATCTGTAAAAAATACAAACACATGGAGGCTAAACTATATACTACTTAATAACCAAGAGATCACTGAAGAAATCAAAGAAGAAATCAAAAAATACCTAGAAACAATGAAAACACGACGACCCAAAACCTATGGGATCCAGCAAAAGCAGTCCTAAGAGGGAAGTTTATAGCAATACAATCCTACCTTACGAAACAAGAAACATCTCAAATAAACAACCTAACCTTACACTTAAAGCAATTAGAGAAAGAAGAACAAAAAAACCCCAAAGTTAGCAGAAGGAAAGAAATCATAAAGATCAGATCAGAAATAAATGAAAAAGAAATGAAGGAAATGATAACAAAGATCAATAAAATTAAAAACTGGTTCTTTGAGAAGATAATCATAATTGATAAACCATTAGCCAGACTCATCAAGAAAAAAAGGGAGAAGACTCAAATCAATAGAATTAGAAATGAAAAAGGAAAAGTAACAACTGATACTGCAGAAATACAAAGGATCATGAGAGATTACTACAAGCAACTCTATGCCAATAAAATGGACAACCTGGAAGAAATGGACAAATTCTTAGAAATGCATAACCTTCCGAGACTGAACCAGGAAGAAATAGAATATATGAACAGACCAATCACAAGCACAGAAATTGAAACTGTGATTAAAATTCTTCCAAGAAACAAAAGTCCAGGACTAGATGGCTTCACAGGTAAATTCTATCAAACATTTAGAGAAGAGCTAATACCTATCCTTCTCAAATGCTTCTAAAATATAGCAGAGGGAGGAACACTTCCAAACTCATTCTACAAGGCACCATCACCCTGATATCAAAACCAGAAAAAGATGTCACAAAGAAAGAAAACTACAGGCCAATATCATTGATGAACATAGATGCAAAAATCCTCAACAAAATACTAGCAAACAGAATCCAGCAGCACATTAAAAGAATCATACACCGTGATCAAGTGAGGTTTATCCCAGGAATGCAAGGATTCTTCAATATACACAAATCAATCAATGTGATACACCATATTCATAAATTGAAGGAGAAAAACCATATGATCATCTCAATGCAGAGAAAGCTTTCGACAAAATTCAACACCCATTTATGATAAAAACCTTCCAGAAAGTAGGCATAGAGGGAACTTACCTCAACATAATAAAGGCCATATATGACAAACCCACAGCCAACATTGTCCTCAATGGTGAAAAATTGAAACCATTTCCACTAAGATCAGGAACAAGACAAAGTTGCCCACTCTCACCACTATTATTCGACATAGTTGTGGAATTTTTAGCCACGGCAATCAGAGAAGAAAAAGAAAGAAAAGGAATCCAAATCGGAAAAGAAGTAAAGCTGTCACCCTTTGCAGATGACGTGATGCTATACATAGAGAATCCTAAA
This sequence comes from Balaenoptera musculus, assembly GCF_009873245.2. Taxonomy (NCBI): domain Eukaryota; kingdom Metazoa; phylum Chordata; class Mammalia; order Artiodactyla; family Balaenopteridae; genus Balaenoptera; species Balaenoptera musculus. The sequence continues at coordinate 168,950,427 of NC_045786.1, forward strand.
GATGCTACCAGAAAACTACTAGAGCTAATCAATGAATTTGGTGAAGTAGCAGGATACAAAATTAATGCACAGAATCTCTTGCATACCCAAACACTAATGATGAAAAATCTGAAAGTGTAATTAAGAAAACACTCCCATTTACCATTGCAGCAAAAACAATAAAATATCTGGGAATAAACCAACCTAAGGAGACAAAAGACCTGTATGCAGAAAATTATAAGACACTGATGAAAAAATTGAAGATGATACAAACAGATGGAGAGATATACCATGTTCTTGGATTGGAAGAATCAACATTGTGAAAATGACTATACTACCGAAAGCAATCTACAAATTCAATGCAATTCCTATCAAACTACCACTGGCATTTTTCACAGAACTAGAACAAAAAATTTCACAATTTGTATGGAAACACAAAAGACCCAGAATAGCCAAAGCAATCTTGAGAAAGAAAAATGGAGCTGGAGGAATGAGGCTCCCTGACTTCAGACTGTACTACACAGCTACAGTAATCAAGACAGTATGGTACTGGCACAAAAACAGAAATATAGATCAATGGAACAGGATAGAAAGCCCAGAGGTAAACCCATATACATATGGTCACCTTATCTTTGATAGAGGAGGCAAGAATATATAGTGGAGAAAAGACAGCCTCTTCAATAAGAGTTGCTGGGAAAACTGGACAGCTACATGTAAAAGAAAGAAATTAGAACTCCCTAACACCATACACAAAAATAAACTCAAATTGGATTAAAGACCTAAATGTAAGGCCAGACACTATCTAACTCTTAGAGGAAAACATAGGCAGAACACTCTATAACATAAATCACAGCAAGATCCTTTTTGACCCACCTCCTAGAGAAATGGAAATAAAAGCAAAAATAAACAAATGGGACCTAATGAAGGTTAAAAGCTTTTGCACAGCAAAGGAAACCATAAACGAGGTGAAAAGATAACCCTCAGAATGGGAGAAATATTTGCAAATGGAGCAACTGACAAAGGATTAATCTCCAATATCTACAAGCCGCTCATGCAGCTCAATAGCAAAAAAACAAACAACCCAATCCAAAAATGGGCAGAAGACCTAAACAGACACTTCTCCAAGGAAGGTATACAGACTGCCAACAAACACATGAAAGAATGCTGATCATTAATCATGGAGAAATGCAAACCAAAACTACAATGAGATATCATCTCACACCAGTCAGAATGGCCATCATCTAAAAATCTACAAACAAAAAATATTGGAGAGGGTGTGGAGAAAAGGGAACCCTCTTGCACTGTTGGTGGGAATGTAAATTGATACAGTCACTATGGAGAATAGTATGGAGGTTCCTTCAAAAACTAAAAATAGAACTACCATACAACCCAGCAATCCCACTACTGGGCATATACCCGGAGAAAACCATAATTCAAAAGGAGTCATGTACCACAATGTTCACTGCAGCTCTATTTACAATAGCCAGGACATGAAAGTAATCTAAGTGTCCATCAACAGATGAATGCATGAAGAAGATGTGGCACATATATACAATGGAATATTAGTTACTCAGTGAAGTAAGTCAGAAAGTGAAAAACAAATACCATATGCTAACACATATATATGGAATCTAAAAAACAAACAAACAAAAATGGTCATGAAAAACCTAGGGGCAAGACGGGAATAAAGACACAGATCTAGTAGAGAATGGACTTGAGCATACGGGGAGGGGAAGGGTAAGCTGGGACAAAGTGAGAGAGTGGCATGGACATATATACACTACCACATGTAAAATAGATAGCTAGTGGGAAGCAGGCACATAGCACAGGGAGATAAGCTGGGTGCTTTGTGACCACCTAGAGGGGTGGGATAGGGAGGTTGGGAGGGAGGGAGACGCAAGAGGGAAGAGATATGGGGATATATGTATATGTATAACTGATTCACTTTGTTATAAAGCAGAAACCAACACGCCATTGTAAAGCAATTATACTCCAATAAAGATGTTAAAAAAAATCTACAAAATGAAAACTTTGCTTAAGTGATTAAAAAAAAAATCCTTCCCTGGGACCTTGGGACCTACTATGTATTTTTAATACCCAAATTCAAGTCTTACACAAACATTAAGCTTTCTTATAGCATTGGGTATTTTCCTGTGGCCACTTAGTTGACCTCTTGATTAGCTGTTCTTAATACCATCATGCTGAATCTCCTTCTTCATATGTAGTAACTTCTCTGTGGTCATTTAAAATGTTTTTTGTTTTTTGTTTTTTTTTTCATTTAAGGGACTGTCATTTTCCCAAGAGAATTTTCTATTCCCTTATCTCTGTTTTAATTTGTTTATTCTTCCATTATTTTTTCCTGGCTGTTTCTAATGTACCTTTTATTTCTTTTCATTTTTCTTTTGTATGCATTTTCCTGACCTTGATTCCTTTCTATTTCATCCTACCATCTATTCTTTAATTTGTTGCATCCCTTTCTTGAACTGTTTTCCCAAAACACCAGTTGCCTTTCATTTCTCCCTACTCTTCATTTGTTTTCAGGTTTCATTCTTTCTTAGATTTATGTTTCTTACCTGATTTGTTCTCATTTCCCTCCCTCTGTTCTTTCCTTTTCTCAACAACTTTTGAACACCCTGATACTTGATTTCTGGTATTTACTCATCTTCAGATAAGAGCAGTGCTTTCCGGGCTAGTATCTTGTTAAGAGATAGAGGGAAGCTGGATTCGGCTGAGGCTGTTTGTTTTTGTTGAGGTAGACATCTACATCAATTTCTGGCATTCCGGCGGCTTGTAAGCATCCCATGGAATCCCATGACCCAAAGCTTCTTGTGCTATGATGTGTCCATTGTGGATTCCTCTCCCTTCGACACCTTACCCCATCTCCATCAATACTCCTTGGTGAGGAGACAGAATCTCAGAAAGTGAAGATGGCACGTCTGTGCTCCACCTTCACCTCTACCAACCTTGATGTTATGTGGCACAAAACTGGATCTAAACAAACATTCTTTGCCTGTTCCCTTTATTTCTTTTCTCCATTTTCCCTCTGTGTATAAACCACAACTCTGGGTCTAAGGATCCCTGGATGGCAGTTGTAGGGATGTGAGAGCAACTTTTAGAGAAAACTGTATTCTGCCTGAGGAGATCTGTGTTGGCTCTTTCCTACTTTCCACGTTTGGATTCACATTTTATTATATTTGGCAGAAAATCTTCATATTTTGTGGTTTGGGGTTGTGGCCATTTCCTTGTCGCATTGAAAATGTTCTCTTCTTTAATTTTACTTTTACTTTTAGTGTGTGTGTGTGTGTGTGTGTGTGTGTGTGTGTGTGTTTCTCAGAAGAGAGAAAGACATTCTAGCTGGAATTATATCCTCTGGCCATGCTTACTGCATTGTTCCAAAATGTACACATGCTTTTTTGAGATGCAAGAGAGAAAACAAAATTGATAATGGTGATGTTGAATTGTCTGATACTCTTTCTTTGTTCACTAATGATTTGCACGAAGAGAAAACTCTAATGGGGCAGAAGGGTTGTAGTGATAGCTTGTCTATCCAGAAGTTAGTGAATTTCGTGACAGTCAAGGCAATTCTGAGAAAGCTGTCTTTAACAGGCTTTGGCTACTGGATTTCCAGGTTGCTTTGCCAAAAACAGTTCTACTTTTAGTCCCCGGTCTTGGAAGCTCATACAGGGAATAATAGCTAAGCACAGAAGCAACAATATCTCAGATTTCTAAACATGGCTTTGTCCTTACTAGCTGTACAATTTTGGTGACATTATGTAACTTTTTTAAAGGCTCAGTTTGGTCACCTGTGAAATGGGTATTTGTGTTAACCAAATGAAAATGCATGTAAGAAAGAACTTTTTAAACTGTAGGGCCATTTGCCTGAGAAAAGATTATAATAATGGCAGGAGAACAGGTAGAAAGTCTGAGAGACATGGCTTTAAATAAGAATTTCTCTCCTGAGTTGTGAGATGTTTATTTTCACTGACCCTCAATTTCTTCATCAATAAAAGAGATAGTAAGTCTATGCAAATTACTGAAAGGATTTATTGAGATGATCACATAAGTGGAGAGTAGGGAGGCAGTGATAGGGAAATTGTTGAGACTCAGTTAATAACTGGTCCCTCTTTACATTCTTGCTAATATACTTTATAATGAAAGTTTCAAGATATCTATGGATGCCAGAAATTCAGAGGAACCTTTGCAGACCCCTCCCCCACCCCCCTGCCCAATCAAGGTCAATAATATTCTTGTTTTCTGAATACTTTCTATCTACAATGACCAATGGAGCCACCAACACTGAGAAAAAAAAATAACACGGGGAGAAGACAGACTCTGCATCAGGACTGGGACTCCCTACAGACATGGCTGCCTACTCCCTGGGACCACCCTGGTCTTTCTTCCTCACCTGGGTGGCCGTTTCTGGGATTGACCCCACTTCTCTGAAATTGCAGGACTCCCATTCACTAATGGTTCCGCTTTGACTGTTCCATCTCTTACCAGCTCTCTCTGGCAGCAGAATCTAGAGCCGTTCTTGCCCTGGCTAACTCTTGCTATCACAGTCTCCACTCGTCCAAAAAGCATCGCCAATTCTGCACCTCATTTCCATGAGTATAAAATGATAGAGTTGGGCTAGATCATTTTGAGGATTGCTCTAGAATCCAAGAGGACAAATGCGTGGTGAAGATTCTCTATCTCCTGGGCCAATGAGGGACAAGTCTAACTAATAACCGTACCCTTTTCTATCTAGCCTGGAAGGGCCTCTGAATCTTTCCACACTGCGGTCCGGCCTGTCAGCATCAGTTGTAGGTGAGTTCCAGTCTCTTCACTGTGCATAGACCAAGAAACAATGGAGGGCAGGGATGATTTCTCCTACTTCCCTAAAAACCCAGTGCCAAGCATGGTGCCTAGTACAGGTGGCTGTTGAATGGTTGCAGAGTGAATGAGTTACTCTCAGCAATCAAAGCTCTCACTCCTACATCTTTGAAGCTAGAACTGAAAAGTGATGTCATCTCTCTGGGAAGGAGCATTGAACACTCCTTTATTTATCTGAGAGAGAAGTGGCTGTCTCTCCACGTCTTGGAGATGATGTAAGTTGGGCAGAGGACAGACCATTCTCCAAAGGGAAGAAACATCATTAAGAGCAGCGGCAGTTCCTGCCTAGTTGGCTTCTTCTCAGAAAGCAAAGAACAGTTACTGTAAGGAAGCTGCCTGTCTGGGCCAGCAGCTATATCAATGAATAATTTCCTGAAAGGAAGAGAATCTGTAGAGACCGTACACTATATTTGATCTCTGTGTGCACAAGGCACACAAGACTATCTTTGATTCAAAGGAAGCGAGATAATTGTTTCCCAAACAGACTCTCGCTGGAGAGGCGGGCTCCCTCCCATTCCGGTGACCCACGCACCAACAGCCTCAGGTCTGCCCCAGACAATTATCCTGTTTTGCTAGGGAACAAATTGCTCTTTTGGGGTAATTCTGAGCAAGTCTGCCAAGTTCACAGTGATCCTGGGGAAGCGTCTGGGGGAAAAGCACTCTCCAAATACCCTCTCCAGCCCTTTGAAAGGAAAGCAGGTCATTTTTTAAAGAATTCCAAAGAAAGCAGCTAATTCTGAATGATCCATCCCACCTTGCAAGAGGCCTTGGGAGCAATCAGTTGAGTTCCTAGTGCTGGTCTGATGCTAGAGAACCAATTTCCCATGCAAGTAATTATGCATGCAATTAAGTAATTGTAGATGGAAAGGAAAAAGAAAAAAAAGAAAAAAGAGGACAATGCCAAAAAAGAAGTTGTGTGCATTTAACTTTCAAAAGACAGCCTGTAGGACATGGGAGTTGAACTCAACTTGGATTTGATTCTTGCAAAGGACTGAATAAAATCAGGAACTTGGAAAGAGTAAAATGTCAATCTGGTGTAATGTAGTAGCTAAGAATATGGACCCTGAGGCCACCCTATGTGTGTGAAAAGCTTGGGTCTGTCATTTGCCTGCTGTGGGATTTTGGGCAGGTTACTTAAGCTTTCTGCACACACACACCCCCACCTCTATAAAATCAGATTAATAATTGCACCAGCGTCACGTGGTTGTCAAAGTTGAAATAAATAAATATATGTGTATATATATATTTATTTATATATATATATATATATATATATATATATATATATATGTATGTATGTTATATAAGGGTGTGTGTGTGTGTGTGTGTGTAGTTTAAAACAGTGCCAAGCACTGTACAATTGTTAGCTATTATTACAGTTTAACAGATGACGTTTCAAATAAGTTCTGAGCAATCATTTTATAAGACAGCTGAGACACTCAGCATTGTTGATGATCCTTTTCTTTTGACCTTCACCCTTTAGTATTAGAAAATCAACCCATCAGATAAAGGGTAAAGAAGTACAAAGTGCTTGGTTTGGAAATGACAAAAGAATAAGTGGCTTCTGATTCCGGCAGGGAAAGGGTCAAGGCCACAGCACCCCAGGAATCCCCAGAGAACAAGTATTGTTTACAGTATATGTTTATAATAATATTCTTGCTTAGTTGGGCCTCCCCTCGGGACAGTGCAATTTCAACAGTAACTGAGGATTAATTAAAGTCAGTCCTGCTGGTGAGGGTGGCGACTGGGGAAGCAGCAGAGGGGTGCACCCCGCCCCCCCCGCTATGGCTCCCACTCCACACGGGGAAGGGGCCAGGCCTGCTGGAAGTAATTAGCGCAGCCCAGGGGCCACCTGACACTTCTGCCCCATTTGTATGATTTTGATTAATACTTTCATTTCACCTCCTTTGAATGCAGGAGAGGCGAGAAATAAATAAGGAAGATGGAAACTCCCCAAACCAAACTCAATAAAGGTTGAATCCCTTCTCAGGCCACCTTGAACAGGGTTACCTATGTTTTAGACCTGGTAGGGAGCAGCCTCTGGATGGATAATACCTGTGCTATGAGGGGTGGTCCCCAGCAGTTCATTTTTGAAAACAGACACGAAGACACACCCTAGGAGCAGGGGGCGAGCTGGCTTGGAGGCCCGGTGGCTGCAGGAGGGAAAGGAGACAGGCCCCTTTATGCTCCAGGAAACATCCATGGGCCATCCGCCGTCTGCTAGGCCAGCTCACCCCATGCCAGTGCTCTGAGACTTAGGCTGCTGCCTCTTGGACTAACCATCCCTGCCTCACTCCAGGCAATCTTCCCTGGCTCAGAGAGCGGACTTCCAAATCAGATATGTGGCTGCTTCACTGTCCTGGTTCAAATCATCCAAGAATGGACTTCCAGGGGTCCACGATCCTGTCTGGCAATTGTATGCCAAGGTATGGATGGGAGAAAGAGTTCATAGCTCCCTGGCCCCTAAAAGGTTAAGAACCACTGCTCTAGGGCATCCCTATTCCCTTTAGGACAAAGCCCAAGCTCCTCAGTATGACATACCAGACTCTCCAGGATCTAGGATCACACCCCTCTTGGCAGTTCCCTCCCCTCAGTCCCATCATTGGAGCTCACAGCCCAAGACTAGAGCCTCTTTGGAACCCAACTCTGCCCCTCTCAGCCCTGTTCAGATGCAGATCAAGCTTTCTTGGATAACCCCCAGCCCTGCTGAGCGCTCTCACCCTGTGCCTGCTTCCAGATACCCCTGGAACCAGAAGGTGAGTTTCAAAACAGGGACCCTGTGCGCTTATGCCTGCATTTAGTTGGGAGGAGAGTCTGACAAGGTATTGGACTGAACTGAGTAATTAGTAATTAGTAATAGGATGTTGGGTACGGCAAGCAGTTCACGGCTCTATGCTTTGAATACAAAAATGGTGACAATCAAGTGAAATCTGTTAAAAAGGAAGATTCTCTGGAACTGTGGTTTGACAGATAGTCACTAACAATGTGTGGCCATTTAAATTTAAATTAAATAAAACGAAACATTCCATTCCTCAGTCATAGTAACACTTCTAGGGCACTCAGGGACCCTGCATGGCTCATGGCTTCTGTATTATTCTGTGCTATGTAGTGGATTGTACAGCATATATACTAGTGTAGAACATTGCATAGGCTATTTCCATCTTTGTGGACATTTCTGATGGACAGCCAGGCTCTAGGTAGCTCAATTGCTCAAGGCTGGCGCTCCGGAATTACAGAAATCTGTGAATTCCATAGCTGTTTACTCTCTCTCCTGCTGATCCCAGGTCTTCCTCTCAAAGTGACTGGGGTTACAGGGAAACTGGCTCCCCATTCATCCAGCGTGCATTCCCCACACTTGAATTTGTTGGATCATCTTTTGTTGAGGAGGGGAGAGAGCAGGAAATGAAGGAGCTCTTACCCTCCTCCCTTGGGAAATCCAAACCCTTCCCTATGCTGCGGGTTACCAGCTGGGAGAGATGGGGCTCCTGGGGTCCCTGTGGGGTAGACACATCTCAGGGCGGGGCTGGAGATGGGGGTGTGGCCCGTGAAGGAAACATACCTTCCAGCTTCTCCAAACCTGGGCTTTTGGAGATGGGCTCAGGGACAGAAAATTTCACACGTTGGGGAGCCAGGGGTGGGAACTTTAAAAACTGAAAGAGAGAGGTTGGTGGATTTTTGGAACAAGACTAAAGTACAGAGTTTTGGCAAACTGTGTTCCCAAGCGTAGGAGGCGGAGGCAAGCTCTGGCCAAGGAGCAGAAGAGATTCATTACGGTGCCCTTTTGCCACCAACTCACAGGTGACCTCTGGCAAGTCATGCCCTTCTCTCTGGGCCAGCAGTTTCCCCATCTGTTTATTAGGGGTGCAGACAAGAGCTCTCAAGATCCCTGACTCCAGAGTAGGGCGCCCAGCTCTTAGAGCAGCGCAATTGGGATTTCCGTTGCGGGCCACTTTGGTCCTTGGATGCAGTCTGCTCTCTTGAGGGTCCTCATGAAGAAAAGACTCAACATCAGACTCACATTCACCACTCCAGCCCCTTCTGGCTCTCTAAACTGGTGGAGGAAGTGAGCTACCTGGATGTGTGGAAATATCTCAGAATCATTCTGATGTGTGCTGCTGATCTATTTTCCACGTCTCCCCGGTGCTTGGGTGATGTAGTCCCCATCCAATTAGAAATGGATGAATAACAGCCCCCAGACTCATGGTCTGCACAGGCTTCACGCTGTCACATCCCTTCCCAGACAACTTCTCCTTTAATATTCTCATCAACTTCTCCAGGAGACGAGGTGGAAATTGTTGTTGTGGCCACATTACAGAGGCAGACGTTAGAACCCTCCAGCATAGCTCAGCAGAAGTGGCAGAGCTGGGTCTCAACTCAGGGCCTTTAGCTGAGGCTGGTCTCACTGGGCAGCTTGGCTTTGGAGCCTCCTCTTTTTGGAGGGTAGCTGGTGTGTCCGTGAGCCTGTGAAGCTACATGCCATTCTGGCCAGTGGCTGGTCTGGAACACACCTTGCCATTGTACACGTACGGTCATGGACCACATGGAGGTGCCGAAAGAATCAGGAGCTGAAACCAGGTTCAGCCTTCCTTTTTCATGTAAAGCCAGAACTTGGGCAAATTCATCTCCTGCAGGCTCAGTTCCTCCTTTGCAAAAGAGAAACGATTCTCTGCACCCACAGGCTTGTTTTGAGAACAGTCATGGTCTTGAAGCACTTAACACAAAGTAGATACCCAAACTGTCTTTTTTCCTTTCCTTATGCAAGCTTGCAAGATTGGTTAGAAACAGACAGAGAGATGGACAAAGCTACTTGTTCCTGGCCCTGGAATGAACATGGAGGTTGGTAAGCGGATGCTTTAAAAAGGTGTGAGACTGGTTCTCTCCAGACTGTTTTGGCTGGTGAATCCTTCTGCAGGAAGTAGGGAGGCATCTTGGCTGGGGCTGGGAGAACCTACATGGAGGCCCCAGAGCCCGAGTGCTGAGTCTTTCTCATGCATCCCATCCGTCCGGCCCTCTCCAACTCCTCTGTTCACCCGTGGCATCCTACCATCCCTCCAGCCAAGTAGGCCATGGGGAGGTGGTGGGTTCTTGCTACTGAAGGAAAGAGGCCGGGCCTTGTCCCCCCGTATGGTGGGGTGGGTGACTCAGGGCTTTTGCATAATTTAGCAAGAACTACGTGAAGCCACTCGTCTTCCCAGCTGGCAGTACCACTCACCTCTCTACATGAGTTTCCCAAAGGTGGTGATTAATTTCAGAGTTGGGATGAGGACAAAGCCGCCAAGAACCCTGGGACAGGGCAGGGCCTTCAGCGAGCATGGCCCCGGCCTCTCCCAGTCAGAGTAAACAAGAGCAGCTGTCAGGGGACTCTGCCCTCAAATGAACAACTGACCTCTTGTCACCTGGCTCTTTTATCTTCCAGAAAAAAGAGAGGCAGACAAGGAGCCCACTGGGACCTGGGAGCTGTGGGTTCTCGCCCCACTCCTCCCTAACTCTCTGTGTGACCTGAGGTTAGGGAACTCAACTATAAATTAGGAATTATGAACTAATGTCAGGCATTGGTGACTCATCAAATCTAAAGCAACGTTGGCAGTGCTCTTTTAAAGAAATTAGCCCCATTTTCCCAAGTACTTTTGAAGGGGCAGATTCACACAGTGCTATGGGAGCAAAGTCTCTGATCCACCCATTGAAATAGAAATGTTCTTCTTAGGGTTTGTGTATTTCCTTTTTCTCCTTGATAGTCACATGCCTCTCCTGCCAATAAGAATAACAACAAGTCAAGCCCTGTCTAAGCACTTAACCTGCTGTTTTACTTAATCCTAAGCAGATCCACCAGGCCGTTGCGATGTTGGTGACCATTTACAAAGGAGGTGACCGTGGTTCAGAGGAGGGGAGTGCCTGCCCAAGCCCACACTCTCAGTCACTTTAGAGCCCAATTCTCTGGCCAGCCGCTCTGCTCCCTGGGGCTCGCTCTTCTCTCTAGAGCACCCAAGCCTGGGGTCAGCCTGAGATCTCTCCCTCCGGTCATCTGGGCTCACAGTGTGGAACTCCCAATCTCACCGCATCCCTGCTGGACTCCAGACTCTCACCATGTGGGGCACCATGGAAGTTCTTCTGGCCTCTGGGGCCAGGATCCTTCCCAGCAGGGGCTGCTTCCAGGAGCTGCTTTGGGGGGGGGGGGGACCTGTGACAATCTCCCCCAGGGTCCTGGAAGTCACAGGAAGGCACCAAAGAAAGTGGGTGGAAAGGAGGGAAAAGGGGAGGGAGAAGGAAAGGGGTTTTACACTGTATCCAAACACAAACATGAGTACCCAAATGTTAAGTTGAAACTAAAATGCATCTGGCAAGGAACATTTGTCCTGGCTTCCAAAATGCAATGTCACCAGAGAAACAAAGTGAGAGCAGACACTTGAGGATGTCCTTATCTTGAACACCAATTAAGTCAATATGCTCAATGAAGAAAAAAAAAAAAGCTTGGTACCTGAGCTTATTACTGAAAAAAATGAGTTAACTCCTATATCCATTTACAGGCAGATGCCAGAGGACTCACAGTATTCCTTAAAAGTTGGGGCAAATGGGTGATCTAAACGTAAATGATTCAGAGTATAGTAATTGTCCTCTTTCCTTAGATTGTTAAAAATTGCAATGTTTTCATTCTTCCAAGAGGATGGGATGCATCTGGAGACTGAATGGAAAGGCAGCCCTTCTTTCCAAGCGGGACACTCGTGATGGAAGGTCCAGGGTGGGTGGGAGGACGCATTAGATGTTGGCCAAACCTGCTCTCAAAATTTGGCACTTCTGCTTCCTAACTCTGAGCCTCCTGAAATGCTGCTTAAACTTGTCTGAGTTTCCTTATTTATAATACAAATTACTTTAAGAAGTTCTTGACTTTTCTGAGGACTCAATGTATCGAAAGAGTCCAACTCAGAGTCTGAAACACAAGGATCACTTAATACACGTGCTTTTCTGTTCTTCCCTCTCTGCTCTCTGCTCACTCTTCTTCCTTCCTGCCATCTGAGGGTCAAGGCTGTGGTGTCTAGAAAGGGATCTAGCATCTGCCATAACCTGCGGCAGAGGGGACACCAGCATCCGTCGCGGGCATCCTCCAGTCTGTGCAGAAGGAGCAGCGCCCCATGGGAGGAGTGCTATAGAAACTTCCAGGAGAGGTGTCATCGCAGTGGGGTGCTGGGTGGCAAAGTCACCAGAAGCCAGATGCCTTCGGTAAAGAAGTTCGTTTGTATCATTTTCTAAATTAGATGAAACAAATGAACTTCTTTACAGAAGGCATCTGTCTTCTGGTGACTTTGCCAGCCAACCCCCAATGAACTTATTTTAAAAAAACAGAAACGGACTCACAGATCTTGAAATCAAACTTATGGTTACCAAAGGGGAAATGTGTGTGTGTGTTGGGGGGAGTAATACATCAGGAGATTGGGATTGACATATACACACTACTATATATAAAATAGATAACTCACAAATACCTACTGTATAGTACAGGGAACTCTACTCAGTATTCTGTAATAACCTAAATGGAAAAAGAATCTGAAAAAGAATGGAGATATATATATATGTATAACTGATTCACTTTGCTGTACACCTGAAACTAACACAACATTGTGAATCATCAATACTCCAATAAAAAACAAACAAAAAAATTTTAAAAAGTAGCCAGATGCCTTTGGGATGCCCTACCCAGTCTGGCTGTAGCTTCTCCACAGCTGTTTCTTATTTCACCATATTCTCCAAGCTCCAGCTCCAAAGGGACAGTCCTGTGACACCTTCTCCGAGGGAGGATCAATCTTCCTCGACTTCAGACCCCTTAGATGCCCCCCATACGTGGCTACAATCCAATAGCCTCCATCCTGCGACTTACTATTTCTGTGTCTGTGTTTTAGGAAAGCCTGTGAGCTGGCAGAGAGAGGACTGTCCTGTCCTCACGCTATGGGGGCACCAGACACAGTGCTGGGCATGATGCAGCCACCCTGGGTGGAGGAACAAACCAGCTGGGCAACAGGACATATTTCAGTCGCTTGTCTGCTTATAGGAGGTCCAAAGTCGCATCCCATGTCTTCACCGGAGACAGATGAGCCTTTGAAGACCTAGCATTAGACTCTGATGAGGCACAGGAGCTGCCCACCTCATTCATTCCGTCAGTCATTCAACCAGCTCTTAGCCAGTGCCTCCCATGCTGCATGCCCTGCTCAGCACTGGGTAAGCAGTCATTGGACGGGGCCATCTCAGCTCTCATGGAACATATGGGGCGGAGCGGGGGGAGTGGCATTAAATAATAAACACACACTCAGAATATAAGTTACAATCTGAGATCAGTGCAGCTCTTCTAAGAGTGGGAATAATGGTGGCAAGTAGGCAATTTTAGATGGAGAGGTGAAAAATTGTAGTTCAGCCATACTCTAGTGATGGGCTTAGAGGAAGAGTTTCTGGAACACTACAGAATCTGAAGGTTCATATAATTCAGCATCGGCGTTTTCTTAGAAGGAAGCTTTTGATCCCATGTGAACCCAGCCCTGTATGGAAGGAGGGTTAGGGGGTCAGGAGAGGTGATCCTACCTAACAGCCCACCAGGGGCCATAATACTCCACTGGCTTTGACTAGATTCTTGAACTACTGAGATGTCAGTCAAAGGAAAGTGTTGGGCGTCCAAAATGGCACACAGACTTGCTAAACCTTGTCTCACACACGGTTCTCCATCTATCTGTTTATCCAGATTGTCTTTATCTCAGGCTGAGTCAGAAATTCAAACACCAAGGCTGTGCTAAGAGGATGGGGTCCATCGAGTGAGCAAAGACTGGACCAGCCAGCTAAGGACTCTGGACCCATCCTTACTACCTTTGAGCACTAGGGAAAAGTCACTTAATCTCCCCACCTCCAGTTTCCTCATCTCTAAAATGGATTTGATAAAGCTGATCTCCTAGGGCCATCATGAGGTTAAATGCGATGAAATATTCAAAAGCCCCTATCTAACTAAGGTATCAAAAATATCCTGACAACTTGTGTATATTTATAAACAGACCTAAACTTTGTATTTTTCATAGATGAACTTCCAACGTGAGGTCTGTGGGAACCAGTCTATGTAATGTATCTCCCTTTCTCAGTTGAGCTCTTAAGACCAGGATTCCATCATTCATGCTCCACTGCACAGGTGGAGAAGCAAGTCAGAGGGTAACAGCTTGCCTGAGGGACATGAAGAACCATTTTGAGAGTCGAGGTGAACATCCATGGCTTCCAGATATGCCCCCTAGACTCCTCTATAAAGACAGCCTCTTGCTGACATAGAAACGCATAAGCAAAACTTTGAGTCAGCCAGGATTTATCCTCAAGGTGGGCTCAAGTTCAACACACATAAAAAAGAAATATCTTTAGTTATCCTTCTGAAATCTCTCTCATCTTAGGCAATTCCTCCATCTTGGAAGGCAGCAAGAAAATAAAAGTGACATCACCCAGACTCGCCTTCCCATTGAGCCCTTGGGCACCAGAATTTACTTTCCTGCACCTCAGTTTCTCACCTCTGAAATGGGAATAATGAAAAGTCTTCCTTTAGGGGCCAAGTGGGCTGAAGTGTATAGAGTACCTAATAAATGCCCCGGCTGTACCTATTTCCTGAGATAGTCACATTTTCCCCAGGCTGTTTGACTTGAGCTCAGAGAACTTACCCTGAAGATGCAGAAATTCTCTAACTTGAATGTGCCTAGGAAGAAGCTGAGGAGGTTTGTTGAAATGTAGATTTGGACTCCGTGGTCTTGGGCAGGACCTGAGATTGAGATTCTGCATTTCTCGCAGACTCTCAGGATTCTACTGGTTCATGAATCCCACTTCAAGCTTTGGTGGACTCCTGAATGAAGGAAGGTAGAACAAGGGAACAAGCAGCTGTGGGTTTGGTTTGTCTTCAGCCCACATGGGCCCTCCTCCATGCATGCATACAAGCACAGACACACTCCTGCAGACACATACACACATATCCACATAAGTGTGTCCTGGTGCACACTCAACCATGCACAGACTCCCATCACCCACTCTGGCTCTCAGTGGAGGACCATGCCGCGTCACAGTTTTCAAATGTGGGTTCTACAAGGGAATCGCTAGTTTCACACTGAATGGTCTTACATTGAATCCATCCTAAAACCCATATCTCCCCCATGCCTTACTCCTCCTTAAGTGACAATGCTGAATCTGTGACTTCCATGGCCAGTGCCTGTGCTCTGAATGTTGACCAGCCAAGGAAGGGCACCCACTCCTGGGTGTGAAGACCTCACTCCTCCTTACCACTCTGCCTCTGGCTGAGGAAGAGAAGGGGGACCCCCACGACCAGCAGCCTGAGGTTGTGGTTCACTATGCAGCCCCACGTGCTGGGACGGGCCCTGCCCTTCCTGCCCCTTTATTTTTACTCTGCAATGATAAGTATTATTGTAAAAGAAGCTACATCTTACTGAGCACTTCCTGAAGGCACCATGCTAAATATTTTACATATTAATTTATTTGACCCTGGCTCCATCCCTGTAGGTAGGTCTTAGTACTGCACCCATTTTACAGATGAGGGAAGTGAGGTGCAGAGATGTTTAGGTAACCTGCCAAGGCCACACAGCCAGCACCCCAGGAATAGCCAGAGCTGGCCCCTAAGTGTGCACTCAGGTCTTGTACTAGACCATTAATTGAGAAATCACTTTTACTCTGCCTATTTTGCCCTTTCCTCCTTGTCTTTTCTTTTAGTCCCTTTCCTTCCTTCCTTCCTTCCTTCCTTCCTTCCTTCCCTCTCTCTTTCTTCCTTCCTTCCTCCTTTCTTCCTTCCTTCCTTCCTTTCTTTCTTTCTTTCTTTCTTTCTTTCTTTCTTTCTTTCTTTCTTTCTTTCTTTCTTTCTTTCTTTCTTTCTTTTTCTCCCTTCCTCTCTTTCTTTCTTTCTTGTCTTTTCCTTTCCTTTGCGTTCATCGCTTTCTTGTACTTTACATTCTTCTGCTTTCTTCATTCTTCTCTTCTCCCACAGGGTCCTTTGCTGGTTGCTGCCTTCTTGTCTCCAACTGCATTGTCCTGGATGCCTTGCAGGTAAAAGAAATGAATGTTACCTTAAGATGAATTTAGTGCCCACAGTTTTGCTGATCCGGGGAGGTAAAACTCAGTGAGGTGGAGACAGCAGCTGGCCATGAAACACTTATCCAAGTGTCTGGCTGATGAGCCTCCACCAAGGTGACCGACTCAATCGTCCTGCTCAGACAGAGTTCCAGCTCCTGTACCTGCTGCAGTTCACTGAGCACAGGTGGATGCTAGCGATTTTATTCGACTTATTTCCTCTGGACCTCAAAACAGCTCTAGTGTTTGGGTGTGACAAAGTTCATCTCACAGGTGAGAAACCCGAGTGCCATAGACTTAGTGCTTGAGTTTCCTCAAAATTCATATTTGGAAATCCTAACCCACCCCCGCCCCTCACCGTGAGACAGTATTAGGAGGTGGGGCATTTGGGAGATGAGAATATACAAAAGATTGCATATATGTGTATAGCTGAATCACTTTGCTGTACAGCAGAAATGAACACAACATTGTAAATTAACTATACTTCAATTAAAAGAATAAAGTTAAATTGTAAGAAAAAAATGACCCGGTTATCTGAATATATTGAGTTTACAGCATCAAAATCCACTCCTTTCTGGCCAGCTGCATTCCCTAATGCGGATGAATAAGCTGTTAAAATGTGACTCCATGAGAGCATCTCTACTTGCTGACTTATATGTTCCCATCACTAATGAGGAATGTGGAGATGGGTTTGATAAAAGTTAGGAGTGTGGGAAAAATCAGGGGGAGGAAGTATTACAGCAAAGCTTGGAGCTAGAGATTTCTTCCTGTGACTGGAGAAGATGAGGAAGAGAAGCACCTGTGATATTGGGGGCAGAATGGTGAGCAAGCCCACACAGGAGAAACTCTGAGAACCTGAGCAAAATTAGCAGTGAGGAGTTAATATACACCACGTGTGCAGGAAAGAGATCAGAGCAGAGTGGTCCACAGGAGGAATTATAACTAGTCTACCTCTCTGCTCTCTTCTCCTGCCCATGCTCCCCATGGCTCACCACACTCCAGCTCAAAGGACATGGCCTTGCTGCATGCCCCTTGAGCACACCAAACCTGAACTCCTCTTCTATTAAACTGCTCCTCGGCAGATATTTTGAATCTGGCACTCCTACATTGGGCTCCTTCTTTTCACTCAGGTCTGAGCCCAGATGCCACCTCCTTGGAGATGTCTTCCCATGAGCCCTCACGTAAGTAGCCCCCTCCCTTGCACACCACCAGTCAACCACTCTCTATTATATCACCCTGGTTCATCTCATTCACAGTACTTGTCACTACCTGAAAATATCATGTTCTTTTTTCTGCTTATTTATCACTTATCTCCTCCAGTAAGAGTGTGGCTTTTCACTGGCTTCAATCGGCTTTATCTTGTCTTCAGTACCGTGATTACTTGGCATAAAACAGAACCTCAATCAACATTTCCTGAATGAATGGATGAGTGAATGAGTAAAAAATGGATAAGAAGATCAAGAGAGTGAGGACAGGACATCAATTAGGGGGCTGTGCCAGCCAGTAGCCTTAGGCAGAGGTGACAAGAGAGGAGTACAGTGGTCATTGAATTGACTGGATTTGGTACTGTGTTTCAGTCCCAAAGGCAAAGAAGGATCTGATAACAGCCCCAAGATCCATGCTTGAACCAGAGAGAGGACAGAGCCTCTGTGGCGGAGAGAGAACTCCAGGGAATCAGCTTTGTGAATGAGAGAAAGGGGATTGCAGGAGGAGCCCAGTTCTCTTTGTTTGAAGAATGGATGCATTTCTGGGTGTGATCAAATTGACAGCTGGAAATATGGGACTGGAGTTAAGGAAAGAGGTTTGGGGCTAAAAGTAAAAATTGGGAAGCTATTCGTTCATTCATTCATTCATTCACTTACGATCTGACACTTGATATGATCCAACTATGAGCTAAAAATTTACTGAGAGAGGTATTGAAGAAGCAAAAACAAAAACTGTGACCCTGCCCCCGAGGAGCTAACAGTTTCCTTGGTCCTTCTGCCTACAGATGACCTTGCATATCATCAGACGAGATTTCCGAGGGTTTGGGTAAAGCTAATAAAGAGGAGAGAGTTTGCGGTCTACTCTGGGCAATTCACTTAACTAGGGGCAGGAGGAAAAGAAAGCATTAGAAAAAAGATGGTGGAAAAAAGAAAACAGGAGAGTTTACTGTAACAGAAGATAAGGAAGACCCACCAAAAAGATAAAATTCTTTTTGTTTGTGAATGGTTTCACTGTATTTGATGATACAGCACAGGGGAGGTTAACAGAATTGATGCTCTTCAAGTAAGGCAGCCCTACACTGGTGTCCCAGTGCATCAGTGATCACTCCTGCTTCTAGAATGATATCAACACTTTTATATTCTTCCTTTGGCCCATCCCTGAGCCAGAACAGGAGATAGAAAAGGGAAGAGGACCAAGTCTTTGCCTTCACAATGGCCACTTTTGGCAGATCAGAAGCTGTGCCCATTTGCTGTTCCAGCTGAAGTCTTGAGTCTTATAGCCTGAGAGTATCCTGGTACACTTAGCCCCATGTGATCTTGCATCCTTTCTACTTAACTTATGTGAATGAATTCATGAAAAGCTCTTGAACCAATGCCTGGTATACAGTAAGTTCTTAAAGATAGTATTACTCTTACCCTTATTATTATTCCTTGTCAATGAAATTTACATCTATCTCTGAGATTTTTGTAAGTCCCCTAGGACGCTCAACCAGCATGTCTAGTGGTCAAGTCACACTGAGGAACTCGCTTGCTTGAAGGACCTCGTTGTGATCCAAGTGCAAGGCTCTGATAATTTCTGACGCACAGAAAACTGTTTCAGCCAGTGTGATCCACACCTATTTAATTTTTTTTAAATACATATAATGACTGTTGACTTCTATCAAATATAGGGTTTTACATGTCTGGCAATTGTATTTCTCCTTTTAATCCAATAAGCTTTCTTCCTGAACTCCGCATAGATGGGACATCTCTCGTTTGTCCTTTAATGCCAGAGGAGGGAAAGGGATTCATTTTATTAGCAAGAGTCACAATAACACGTGCTCTCTGTATAGCTTTCTGGGTCTAAACGCTTTCAAACACACTTGCAGTAATCACGTGAGGTTAGCATTAAATGTTCCACTTTACTGTTAATGGAATTGTGACTCAGAGAGGTTGTGTGATTTGCCCAAAGCCACAGAGCCAGAAAGTGATTGAATGGGGCATATGCCTTAGTTGTTTCAATTCATAAACTATGTTCTTTCAAATATTTCCCGGAGCTTCTAAAACTAAGAATTCCAGGTAATTTATAAATTATGAGTCGTGTTCTTTACATACTTAGACATGAAAATAAATCCCTACAGGTGTTCTCTGTAATGGAAATAAACCATGGTGTGGCCCAGGGAGGGGACCGTGTAGGTGGTGATCTGAGGGTGGGGACCGTGCTCATGGGTCCTGGGCTTAGGTTCTGGAAGGTTCTCCCTTGGAAAGAGGAGAAGGCGCCCAGAGCTTCAACGGATGGGTTGTTGGCCTCTCGCTGAAAAGAACAGCATTATATCAGAGTCTGCTGGGGTTTTACCAAGGCCAGATGGAGGCAGAGGTTGTGGCATAACCCACAGGAGAAAAAATGAAGCGAACTAAAACCTGTCTTTGAGAGTGCGGCTTCCGTATGAAGATCGCCACTTGGTTGTTTGTTGGTACCTCTCCTGTCCTCGATGGCAGGATTTCACCCGACACCCCCAGCGCCTTGTCCCCGTGCTGCCCTGGTGGGGAGTCTCCAAAGCACACAGAGCGAGCACCCCTGGGCTCTCGGCCCACAGCCCCCTGAAAATAACTCCTTGCTCTCTGAGTCTCGGGAAGAAGATAACTTGGTTCGCTCGAGGCATTTCGGGCTGCGTGGCTTTGTGGTCGTGCTGTTGTTTTTTGCTCACTGAAAAGAGAAACTTAACATTTGTTCCTCCCCACAAGTCTCGTCTCCATCTGGAATCCATGGGGGGGCCCTCAGCAGATCACCCCTGAGGATGGGCTGATGTTTATAAGATCTTAATCCTGGGGGGACAGGTTGGCTGAGGAGGCTGGTAATGGGATAAGAAACCTCTCTTCTCCAGGGCACCAGCTGGAACCCAGCCCAGGCTCCTAATGACAGGAAGTTTCCAGCTATCAGGAGGCTCGCTCTGTGAAAGGCGGTGGTGGGCTGAGCCCAAGGTGGCTCCTGCTCCATCCCCCACCCCATTTCTGTTGCAGGTTCAGTGTCAGGGATTTGCACTCAGTATCAAGGAGGCATAGGGACACAAGCATAAGGTAACCATTGTAAGTTTGGCACAGATGAGAGGCAGGGGATATGGGAACACGTTTCTCCACCAAAGGGAACCTACTGTGTGCCAAGCGCTGTCCTAGGACAGAGAACGCATTGTTCCATTGAACCCTCAGAGCCGTCCTCTGCAGATGGCAGTGGTATCCTGTGGGTGCGGAGAGGTGGAGTAATTTGCCCAAAGTTGCACAGGTAAAATGCCTTTCCGATGCCAGAATCTGTAGTCTTTTCACTATTTACAATGATACTGAGTCTTCTCAAATGTTGAATGGTCTAGCCTGGAAGCATCCTACCCATGGACAGATAGGATACACACACACACACACACACACACACACACACACACACACACACACACACACATGCACACACACTGCTATCAGCAGCAGCAGCAGCATTCAAACCATGCCACAAAAATATACTCACAAAATGATTTGGTGTTCATGGCTTATAGCAGTGGTTAGAAACTTTTTTTTCTGAAAAAGCCCAGAAAATGGTAAGTAGTTTCTGCTTTGCTGGTCATACCATCTCTGTCATAACTACTTAACTTTGCCATCACAGCATGAAAGCAGCTACAGACAATATGTAAAAGAAAGGGCCTTTCTGTCCTCTAATAAATTTGATTTATAAAAACAGGTGATGGGGTAGACTTGGTCTATGGGCCATAGTTTGTCAATGCTTGACTTAGAGAAATCCTTCTCCCATTAGGATAACTGAGGGAGGACTTCCTGGAGGAGGTGTCATTTAAGGTAGGTCCCAATGAACAAGCAGAATTTGAAATATGGAATTAGGAAAAGGGGTGGGTGTTACGAAAAAGATATTGCAGTGAGTGAAAGCATGGGGTACTGAGTGACTCTGGAGATGGAGAACGCTCCAGCATGGGGGGAGATCCCTGAACGGACAACAATGGCAATGGAAATATGACCCAGAGGAAGGGCAAGACCAGCTTAACAAGAAAAGGAATGCCTGCCTGAGGGGCTCTTCACATGGTCTACAATCTCCACCAGTTTATAAATATCCCAAATCCAAGTGGAAAAGATATTAGAAATCGCATCTCCAATAATTTGAAATTGATTTACAGTAGGGGAGAAATAAAACACATATATGGAACCACATGAGAACATGTGCTTCTGGAATCAAGTGAGCCTAGAGGGCCTGGTTGTAGAGATGGGAGATGAAGGTCCAGGGCAGAGAGACATGGAGAGCAGAAGCCTGAAACATATGCAAAATCTAAGATCATCCCGACCTTGGCAAAAACATACACCTCTAGCTGTGTGACCTCAGTCCAGTTACCTAACCTCTCTGTATTTGAGCTTCATCCTGTTCTCTGACACTGGGTGAATGATGTGTACCATTCAAGAACGTGGTTAAGGTGACAGGAGGTGGTACAAATGACACATGTAACCCATGTCGGAGGCATATTAGGACTTTAACAAAGCCCAGGGAGACTTTCTCTTGCCCAAGATCAAGGCGTGTGCTTCATTCAGAACCCTGCTGTGGAACTGCTCCCTCGACTGCAAGGTCAGAACATTCTACCTTCAACTAGGGTAGGTGGGGATTATGCAGGTTGGCATGAGGGCATTTCCGTTTTACTTGGGAAGCCAGCAGGAGAAATGGCTGCATATCTATGCCACGTCTTCTCTCTGCACGTCAGCTCTTAACTCTTTCTCGAACTCCCCAGGTTCTGCTAATCCTCTCAGCAGGTGCATGACCTTTTCCCACTTCCAGAAACATCTTTCCTTTCTTCTCTCCTCTGCAATCTTCCAAGACCTGGGCCCAAGGCTACCTTCTTGGTGAAAAGTTCCCTGGGCTTCACCTCTGTCAGTCACGATGATCACACTCCAATGTCATTTTTGGTTTATGTCCCTGCAACCACCCGTAAAACCCACATTTCTCAATAGCAGGTTTTAGTTACCTTTGTGAAAATAGCCACTAACCTCTCCATGTTTTGTGCAGATTAGGTGTAAATGATGGCACAGACTGGAGAATGAACAGAATGAAAGATAAAATAGCCACTGCATCTTGGCTGCTCTATATGACCCTGGCATCCTGCTAGGAGTTTTGTGTTATCTAATATTTACAACACTCCATCAGCAGGTGTCATTTTCCTCACTGACAAGAGAGGAAACTGAGGTTCAAGGTGACGGAGCATCCCAAAACCTGCACTCAGATCTGCCTGCCTTTAGAAGCCTAAGTCTTCAAGCAGACTGCCTCCATTCTCAGGACCTGGAAATAAAGCACACAAACAAACATCTTTCTTGGCACCGCTTTCTCACACAGACCATTCTGAGCAGTGTCCTTGGGGTTCATTGTGGCCACCCTCCCCCATCAGGCAGCCTTAAATGTACACAGAGGCTAAAAGCCCTGGCAGAGTTTAATTTCTCCTGCACTTGAAGGCTCCTGTTCCCCGACAATGATGAATCTGGAAATGGGGACATCGTCCAAAGGCACACATTTGAATGGGATGGGGACAATAGTGACATCCTTGAACCAAGGGGCAGACAGAGCAACTGCTTCAAGTGTCTGGTTTTTATCCTGCGCTTCAGTCATCTCAGCGCCACTTGTGTACAAAGGAACAAGAAGCTGCTCCCTGTGTGTCTGTCCAGCTGCACAGTGCAGAGGAGACCAGGGAGCCACCCCACCCCCCCCCCCACCGGGAGACAGCAGCTGTTTGGAGAAAGCCACCAAGTCTATGTGAATGAAATCCCGTGATGGGCAGAATCAGGGCTCCCCAGAGATGCCCCCATCCTAGTCCCTAGAACTCAAGAATATGTTACCTTTGGTGGGAAGGGGACTTTGCAGACATAATTCAGACTTTGAGCTGGGGAGATTATTTTGGATTATCTGGTTGGACCCTAAATGTAATCACAAGGATCCTTAAAATCAGTGAACCTTTCCTGGCTGAGTTCCGATCGGGCGGGGAGAAGTTAGTACAGAAGGCTCAGAGGGACGCAATGTTTCTGGCTTTGAAGAAAGAGGAAGGGGCCCATGAGCCGAGGGATAGGGGAGACCTTTATAAACAGAAAAAGGCGAGGAAACATTTTCCCCTAGAGGCTTCAGAAAGCAACAACCCAGCTGATACTGTGATTGGAAACATTTTCCCCTAGAGGCTTCAGAAAGCAACAACCCAGTTGATACTGTGATTGTAGCTCACCGAGACTAGGTTGGATTTCCGTCCCATAAAGCTGTGAGATCGTACCTTTGTGTTGCTGTAAGTCACTCAGCTAATGCTAACTGGCTAAGATAATAATAGAAGGGTAATACGAATACCCACTCTTTGGTTTCCCCAACAGCAGACCAGCAGCCCACGAAAAGGCAGCCAGCCCACCTTAGCTGTGGCTTTCTAGTACCATAGTGCTTACAGCCCAGGACACCTTTGACATCTACGGAAACTCTCCAGAAGGAAGTAAGGTAGAGAGGCCATCTAGGGATGGAGACATGAGCTCATGTGATTTAGCCCAGGGGACATTTTTCCCCTTTATGACACACAATTTAAATAACCAGCACTGGATCCCAAAAGGCAGCATGGGATAAGGGAACATTCCTGAGTCTTTCAGTCAAATCTGGGTTCAGATTCTGCTTTACTCATTCACTGGCTGGCTACCTAATCTTCAGTGACCTTGATCAGCTTAGTTTGAAAATCACAGCATATAACTTCCGCTTATTTTGAGGATCATGCAACATGATGAATCTATTATCTAACTGTTGCCACTGGAACCTAGAAAGTTCTCAGTAAATTGTATTATATTTATTATTTTGCTATTTTCCTTTAGATTATGCCTTTATTTTTTCCCAAAGATTGGAACTAAGTCATTCACATACCTCATATGAGTGTCAAGTGATAGCTATCAATGCTATCAAACCACAATATTTCCTTTGATGAATTTCTGAAATTTTTATTAATGTAATTGGTGAATATAGTTTTAAGAGTCAAATGATAACACAAGAATTACTACACAAACAAGGAGAGTTCTCTACTTAATCCAAACTCCAGACTCTTGCTTTCCAGGGGCTAACACTTTTCATTTTGATAGCCTTTCTTTTATGATATTTACTTTTAATTTTATAAATAATATCCTTATAATACTGCTACATCTTGATTTTCTCTTTTAAGTATTATTATCTTCCTAATACAGAATATGATTTAGCTCTCTGAAAATACACACACATACACACACAATTCTTCCCATGTAGTTTTAATAGAATTTTTTGATAAATCAGAAGTGTTTGAATAACTCAAATACTGAGCCGCATAGTGACTATAATTACATATTGTTGGTGGTGAAGATATTTTCCCTGGAGTAAATATTTATTGTTATTATTTAGTTTGTTTAATTTTCTATATAGCTATTATTTATCTATTTTTAAAATTAATTAATTAATTAATTTACTTTTGGCTGTGTTGGGCCTTCGTTGCTGTGTGCAGGCTTTCTCTAGTTGTGGTGAGCGGGGGCTACTCTTCATTGTGGTGCACAGGCTCTAGGCGGGTGGGCTCAGTAGCTGTGGCTTGCGGGCTCTAGAGTGCAGGCTCAGTAGTTGTGGCACACGGGCTCAGTTGCTCCACAGCATGTGGGATCTTCCTGGACCAGGGCGCGAACCTGTGTCCCCTGCATTTGCAGGTGGATTCTTAACCACCGCACCACCAGGGAAGTCCCTTATCTAATTTTTATCTTTAAAAAAATTGTAAGTGGCTCACAATATGGCCAAACACTAGTAATTTACTGGAATCCTCTTTTCTTCAGAGATATCCATTCTCCATTTCTCTGTCCTGCTTCAATGAGATGGGCTGTTTCCAAGGCTGACTTCTCAGCTTTGACCTGGGAACTTTTCTTCACTCTCAGCTCGAAATTTCTCTGTCCCTTTTTTCATCACTTTGTCGTGAATACTATCTTTGTTATTACTGGCTTCACATCTTATTGCCTTGGAGAATATAATTTAGTAACTTCTTAAGTCAGGTCATGGAAGTTCAAACTTCAATCTATTAAGTGTCTGAAAATATCTGTATTTTATCTTCACACTTGATTAGGAGTTTGGATGGAAGCCATTTTCTCTCATAACAAGAAAGGCATTGCTCCTCTGTCTTCTAGTTTCCAGTATAACCACTGAGAAACACAATTTTCTTATCATTCATATCTTTATTTTTGTTCTGTGAATGCACAGGATGCTATATTTATTCCATGTGTGGTGAAATTCCATGCTGATGTGCCTTGATATGGGTATTTTTTTAATTAACTGTGCTGACCACTTTGGAGAGACGGAATAGCTTTCAAATGGAAATCCATGTTTTTCATTTCTAAGAAATTTTCTTGTATCATATCTTGAAAAATGTTCTCCTGTTTTCTATTCCTGGAGATCATATGGGCCAAATATTGAGTTTCTTAGATTTATCTACTTATCTTTATTACATTTTTATATACTTGACTTTTTGTTATTTTTCCTGAAGATTTTCCCAAACTCATTTTCTAATCCTTCTATTGGATTTTTTTCTGCCATTATACTTTTTAAACTCAAAGAGTTTTTTCACATTCTCTGAATATTATTTCATTGTATTCTAATGTTTCTTGGGTACACTATTCTTTTATTTCTCTCAGGATAGTAATTATAATTATTTGCAGCTTTCTTCTGGTCAGTGCAGTCTCTATTTCCTTTGATTTCATCTTGCATTTGTTTGTTTGTTTTGGTGAATGTGAATCATGCTAAGAGTTTTCATCAAACATCTGGAGATACTTGGTTGTCAATTCTGATTTGAGAGCCAGTGACTAAATATCTAAGAGGAAACGTATGCTTGGATGGACCCTGTCCAACACTGGACCTCACTATTGCTTAAATGGAAAGCCCCCAGCACCTGTAGTCTGTTCTTCTGAGTCAGTCAGTTTCTCCTGAGAGGTTGCCCACGGATGACATCTGATTGCCAGTGCTGGGAGTCAAGCATGACAACATGAGGTTATTTTTCAAAAACCTCTGATTGAGATTCCTGAACCTTCTGAGACTTGTTAAGTTTATACTGAGACACACAACCCAGTGTTTTCCTTGTTTGTTTGTTTCTTTTCCATGAGAAACCTCTATTCCCAACAACTTCCTTTAGGGTACCTGTATTATATTCAACAGGCGTGGCTTCAAACCTTCTCAAGAGTACAAAAAGATAAGTGGTTTTTCCTTCACACCAATCTCCTGTGTCAAGGAGGAGGAGATTGAGGTATCAGGGCCATAAATGTGTACCAGAATTTACACTGGGCAATGTGCCTGCATTCTCCCTCGTTTGGTCCTTTCAGCTACCTGTGGGAATTCTCCTTACCTCAATCAGACAGAGGAAGAAGCCAAAGCTATATGACCATATGGTGAGGTCACCTGTCCAGGGCTGCACGGCTAATCAATGTCCAAACCAGGTTCCAAAGGAAGTTCTGGCTAATTTCCTCTGCTCGTGACCTACCCACTGCTCCATGTTCTATCTTTGTTACCACAGCAGATTTACTGAAGATACTTGCCCACATCAGCAGTTGGAGTTAGGAACCATACTTATCATCATTTTACAGCTGCGAAAACATTTATTCACATGGAGACGTGATATAACTTGATTAAGACCATGTCACTTATCATGATAGAATTGGAATTCAAATCCAGACATCCGGTTCCACAAGCTGCAATCTGCATGATTTACCCCTGGGCCATAAGCCATCATCTCTCTTTTCTTTACTTAAAAGTCTGATATGCTCATTGTTTAAAGAATAAAGTTCAAACTCCTTAGCAAAGCATGCAGAGTTCTTTATCTCTGGTCCCTACACATCTCTTGTCCCCCTTTCCTATGCACTATAAATGCATCAAATTCCTTTTAGATCTGGGAACCCAGCACACTTTCTCTTTTTATAGATTTTGCTTACGTTGGAGCCTTTAGAGCACCCAGTTCACCCATACCTCTCAAGCTGCCTGGGTATTATTGACTTACCTTTCAGGACTTAGTAAGAATATCAGCTTTCCTCTGAAGACTGCTATGACCCTTACTTGTTCCAACTGTGGACTCAACCCGAGATGAATTGGAGGCTCACAGTAGGCTCCTAGGGAATCCAGCATGTGCTTTGTCCTACACACATGTATCCTTTCTTAATTCTCTTTTATTGACTGGCTATCTATCACCCCATGCTATAAGGTCGAGAACTGTCTGGTCACCTCTACTTTCACCACTCTAAACAGAGACTTTGACACTTAAAAAGTGCTTTAAAATATCTGTGAGAAAAAAAAGAAGAGAGAGAGCAAAGGAAAAGACAAGAAGAACAAAAAAAATAAAACATAAATGTGAGCTGCAGTTGCCTGGCTAGTCTGAGTCCTTTTTATATTCATGTTAACACGCATATATAAATACTGGGAATTCCCCTTGCTAAATTCAAGTTTGCAAAGCTTTGGTCTTTCATAAGATTACGTCATTGAAGAGGAAATCACTACATTTTTTAAAGAGGAGCCAGACCACTGAGAAGTGTATAATGGGAGAAAAAATAATAAAATCCAGAAAGCCATTGCCACAAATGTAATATTCACCTCCCCACAACACACACACATGCCAAAAAGGCTCTGCTTTTGCTGAATCTGCAGTAGCTCAAGTCATTAATTAAAACCATTTCCAAATCTATGTTGATCAGGATAATAATGCCGATGAGATTAACCATGTTAATTGGTCTTTTATAAAGAATCTAAATACAAAAATATAATAACAATAATAAATCAAATGGAAGAAGAAAACATAGGCAGACATATCCATCTAACCATTAGGAGATTTTAGACTGACTGACTAAAAAAATAAAGAAAGAAAGAAAAAGGAAAACTTCCAAAGTGGTTGAACCAGTCCATCGTGGTCTGTTAAGGAAAACAAGCTTCTTTTGTGTCAATAGGAAGGCATTTCTCATGGTATGGTCTAGGCATTCTCTCCAAAGCATGCTGTGTGAAACATTCTCAGGCTTTATTTAACATCAGGCCATTCTCCTCCTTCCAAGGTTGACCATTTGCTATAAGAACTGATAGCCCCGAGCAGTGTGTTCTGAGATGGGTCCATCCCTTTAAAGCCAGGATGGAGGATGTTAAGTCAAGACCAGCCAAAAACATGGAGGGATGAGTAGAGTTAAGGACCCCTTCCTGCGAATTAAAAAACAAAACAGTCGAGAGATGGTTGTCCTGCTGCGATTGGTGTTTTTGCTGCAGCTCCCAAGCCAAGGTCTAGGACAAATCTTAGACCTGTAACTCTCTTGAAGTCTTGGAATCCTCATCATTGGGCACTTCCTGTATTTAACTTGCTTTCATACCATGATGTGCCCTTTTACAAACCTTTTCCAGGAGGGGAAATGGAAAACAGGGCAAGGTTTCAGGTTTGTGTAAAGTCCTGCTGAGAAAACCTAACATCTGATGCTCCTGGTTCCATGAAAGAATGCTTGAAGTAGATTCCAGGTACTGCAAATTTTAAAAAAATGTCTGATTTTTCCTTTGCATGGAGGAGTGAGGTGGGGTGGTTACAGGAGTCCGACTTTGTGTCTGCGTGTCTAGTGCTATAAGAAATCTTGAAGTTTTGATAGACTTAATCCCTACCACAGGAGGGTATAAAATAGCAGAGTTAAACTGCCAACAAAAACCAGGACCACACCAGGAAAGCCATGGGTTTTCAAGTGGTTTCCCGCCAGGTCCTGCCTGGCAAGACCCCAGCTAATCAGTGAACGCACAATATCCCAATCTATCAAGCTGGACTTGGCTTTGCCCCGGTCTGGGTGAGGTCTGAGGTGACCATCACTGTTCAACACACTGCCTTTCGTGGGTGAGAATCTCTATCCTTCAGAAGATATACATGTGAAGAGGAGCTATTGCAGGAACCCATTTGTGCATTTCCAAATGCCCCGTATGCTTTATCGGTTCTTCTCTGTGTATGCGTGTGAGTATGTGTGTCAGTATTTTTCTCCTACCAAAATTTCTTTACGAACTGTGACAACTCACAGATCTTTCTTTGTCTTTTCCTAGTTGCGGCCGTTCAGACTGATTTTCGTCTTGCATATGATTTTAATACAAGCTAGTGTAATATGATTACATTAACTGTTGAGCAATATCGCCTCAGCAGAACCAAACCACAGAGCTTTTTTTAACTGCACTGGGAATGCTGGGACTCTATCTATACTTTTAATTCTCCATTAAAGTACATTGAGCAGATAGACTGGGTTTTAAGCCATGTGTAGCTATGTATTTGGATGGCTGGGTGTAATGGCTTAGGAGAAGGACATAGTGTGGAGGTAAATGGTGCTCATTTTTTTTTGGAGTCAATTTTCCTTCCTCCCTTCAAAGATTCTAGTGACTTCCTGGAAATGTGCCTTCTTTCAAGTTGGCCTTTGGAAGTATGGCTAAAAGTGGCTTCTTTCTTTTTACCAGTTTTCCAGAAGGGAATTCTAGGAGATCTGTGAGTTGTGGCTAACAAAGCGAGGAAAGGAAAATCTTCTACTGTGGTTTATAGGAAGAAATACCTCTGAATAAGATTCTGAAGGTAAAATTATGATGATTATAATGACAATGATAAAGAAAAGAGGAGGAGAAGGAGGAGGGGAGGAAGATGGCTGGATTCCATTCAGTTATATATATATATATATATATATAATATATATATTATATATACACATTTTATATATATATATATATATATATATATATATATATATATATATTAGAACTGTGTGTGGTTAGTATAGAAAATATATGTCCCAATTGTCTTGTTTGGTTATTTCTGGAACAGTGTGATGTCAGAATTTCCATGCCATTGCCTTTAAGAAAACAAAAATGATTCTACAGTTCCACTAATGACAGAATAAAAAGTGTAACCTATACACAGCCTCTTGACATGGAAATATTCCAAGAATTGATTTTGTCAGACTATGTACCTAGAATTTTTCTTTTGGCTCAGAAAACATCACTATCCTGTCATTGAGGGAAAAGGTGTGTGTGTAGAGGGGTTCTATACTGGAGGTGACAGACACAACCTAATTTATCTTCTGGTTAAGAGAACAACACAAGCCACTCAAAGCTTCTGGTCCATTCTCAAACCCTAAAACCCAAATGGATGGGACTTTTTTGTTTTTTGTTTCCATTGTTATTTCTTCTCAACATATTATGAGTATACAAGATATGAATGTATTTTTTCTGTGTATTTTTGTTCCAGGTTCACATCTGATGCTCTTTGCTTAACTTAGAGATGATAGATACAATAAGGGTGGCAAAGGTATCCCATTCTTATAACTCAAGAGCAGATGTTAATGATTTTGATGATTAAAAAAAGAGTTGTTCATGGATCTGCCTTTAACAGTGATTTCATTCTTTCCCATCCTCCCAACTTCTTGTCCTTTGATATCAGGGCAGAAGGCTCTTCTGCTCTGAGCTGATGTCATCTGGAAATACTCTCCTTCCTTGCTCTGGAAGATGTGGCCTGATTCCAGAAAAGAACACATTTCTGAACACTCTTACAGGACTTCTGTTGGCAGTGACCCTGGTCTGCCCAGTTGAAGGGGACTCTGGTTTCCAGAATTTTAAGAACAGCCTGTGCCAGTGACAGACCAGGTAT
This sequence comes from Balaenoptera musculus, assembly GCF_009873245.2. Lineage (NCBI taxonomy): Eukaryota > Metazoa > Chordata > Mammalia > Artiodactyla > Balaenopteridae > Balaenoptera > Balaenoptera musculus. The sequence goes on from NC_045786.1 coordinate 168,981,199, forward strand.
TGCCGTCCAGGCATCCATAGTCAAGACGTGTTGGAGAGGCCCATGGTTTTAAAGTGCCCTTGGGAGATGATTTACGTTAAAATATCCTTGAACCTGCTTTCTTAGCAATGCCTGCTTAGACTTCCCAAAAAGTTCAGGAGTACCTCCTTTTAGAGTAACCTATAATAAGGTTACTCTGTAATATTTTCATCTGATAACATATGAAGACAAGAAGCAGAGGAGCAGTGATGTGCCAGTAAAGCTTAACAACCGGCTCTCTGGGGGAAACAGCCTTGAGTTGTAGCAGTTGCTTATTTCCGTGGTGTAAATACTCGCATCACAGCCAATTTCAAGCTGCCTCCCTGAATGTGGAATTGGGAAGAGGTGCCTGTAATTGGCTCTCACAAGCCAGGACCAGCTCCAGCCCAGCCACTGCTTTAGACTAAGGAATAGCAGATGAAGAGAGCACAGAACTTGGAGAACAGAGACCTGGCTTGGATTCCAGATGTGCTCTTTCCTAATTTAGGTAAGTTACTTTTGGATTCTCTGTGAGTGCCTCTGAAAATTAGGAGAATGAGTGCTTTCCTAGCTGAGTGTGAATCAAGTGAGGAAACACATGGGGACATTTTCTCTGGCAAGAGCAGCATTATCTTCATCCCCAACTCACCTGAGAGGTGCGTGGATTGCACCATGGGCACCACCGGATTCCTCTCATTTCATCCTACTGCACCTTCTCATGTGTAAAATACCCCTGTTTTACAAAATAAAAATAGTCTTGGAGAAGTGAAGAAATACCGTCATAAAAGATACCAGCCCCTGTCTGTGTATCCATACAGCCCATTCATTGCACCCTCTGCGAGATGCTTAATGATTTCCCTTTTAAACCGGGAAAATATTCCTTATAGACTGATGAATAGCCCCTTGGAATCTCAAAATCGGGACAGATCTCCTACAGAGAGGGAGGTAGCAAGACCCCTGTGCTATACCAATTCAAGTATCATCCTTTTGTCTCTTCCCACCCATTAAAGAATGATGCGCTGTGTACGAAAGATATTCCTGTGTTCTCTGAACACAGGGTTGATTGCTGTTCAGGAGCTGTGGAGACAAGCTAAGCCATATCATTGACTTATTTACATTTCACTCCTTAAGGAGGTAACACAAAATGATCACAAATTTGGGATTGTAGGGTCCTGGCTTCTCCTCCCATTTCTTCCATTTACTAGATGGCTGACTTAGGTTGAGTTCCTCCCTTCTCAGTGTATCAGAAGAACCTCATCTAGAAACCAAGGATATGCATGAATTCCTCATTAACTCTGCGTGTGTGTGTGTTTGTGTGTGTGTGTGTGAGAGAGAGAGAGAACTCGGATAATTTCAGTGTAAGCTCCTTGAAGGCAGAGCCTGCCTCTCCCAGCTTTTCACCTTCAGAATGTATTCAGTGGCAATGTTGTCCCTATTTGAAGAATAAGTGGGTCATGTGTCTGGAACAAAAATCACCACCAGAAGTCACTTAATAGATGCCAGTGATATTGAATCCAGTCCCAAAGAGCCTATAAAAACCTCTTCAGACTTTTGGAAAATGACAGCTCTATGGTTGTACAATTTCCAAATCAAGACAAGACACATATTTCTTCATTGTGAGCTTACTTTCAATGTGAAACGACCTCTCCAAAGCAACCACCACAAACAGCTAATAAATTGGGAATAAATAACATACAACGTTGCAGACTGCATCCACAATCATCTGTCATCTATACATCTGCTACGGATTGTGCAAGACAACCATACCCCTTGATTTAATTGGACCAATGAGAGGTGACATATGCATTATGATGGTCCCATTGACATTCTTTTGCACCCAAGGAATCAAATCAATGCCTACTTGCGTATTAAGAACTATGTGGTCCTTTCTCCCCGGGAAGTGAACATGTGTTGCTATTAGCCTGGGCTTGGAGGGGTGGGAAGAGAACCCCAGGGTGCAGTGGGGAGACCAGGCAATATCCTATTGGTTTCAGTGGGACCATGTGTTCTTTGAAATGCCCTGCAGTGGTCCCGCACGATCTCTTTCTAGGTCTGGCTGCAATGTTAATACAAGTTTAATTCTAGCTGCTTCAGTCCTGGTTCTCAGAGATCAGAGTATTAAAGCAGTGCTGAGACAACTATCAGATCGAATACATTTTGCACCATCCTTCCCCAGGAGAGAATAGAGTGCTGGTCTCTCCCATCGGAGGGCAGGGCAGAGAAAGGAATCATCATGTGGCATAGGGGTCCTCAGGAAAGGGAAGCACAGAAGGAAGCTCTTCCTCCTTCTCCAAGGGCAGGTTGACTGTGTCCAGCAAGCCCATCTCCTGATGGTCATGCCTGCCCCCACCTGTATTATGCAAATCAACTTCTCCTACAAGCTTCTATTCACTGGCGGGCTGGAAACCCAGCCTTCCCGAGCCCTGGAGCCTGGAAGCTGAGCAGCTCTAGGCAATTATCTGTTTTGAAGGAATACACTGATTTGACATTCTTAAGAAGTCACAGACGTCTGATTTCATAATATAATTTGTAGAAGTAAAAAAGGCAAGTTAAACATTTGCTTACACATATCATGTTTACATGTGTTCAAAGAACTTTCCAAAACTTTGCAGTCTCATCCAACTGCATCTTTTTTAAGCTCGCTTCGCTCTTGTAGGTTTGCAAACAAATTCCACAGCACATTCAACCGCAAATTGATTTACTTTTGGGGAAACTCCTTGAGTTTCGCAACTTTCTTCTTGCTGTTTAACATACACACAGATGCAAAAAAGAAAAAACAATCTCCTAACACAGGAACACAAATCTGGCATTCGGAGGAGTCGATTTTTTCATTTATTCTCAAAGTGAAGGGAAAGCAGCTATGGATGCGATCCAGATTACCAAGGAGTGTGCAAATGACTTCTTGGGCCCCGCTGGCAGTGTGAGTGACAGCACATCTCAGGGCAGGGAGGCTGAGGGAGAGACGAGCGTCCCCTTGCGAGGGAAGACCATTCATTTAGCACGTAACCTGGATGTCCGGCTTTCCATCATTCAGGGAAGGGCATCACCACCCTCTCAAGCATTCAAGACTGCGAGCCATCTTCAACTACGTTGTCTACCGTACCTCCCATTGGATAATCAGTCCCTGAGGTTGAGTCCCACTGACTGGAACCCCCTCATGTATCTTGAATGCCCTTATCTTGCTTAACCATTCCTACTGCCCTATCACTTAGCACTTGGACTCTGGCAATAGCCTCCCCGACATTTTGCAGATCCAGCCTCCTTCCGTCCCATACATGCTCCTCATTGCTGCCAGAGGGAGAAATACAGACTGTCCAGCTGATCCCTTATTAAACTTACAAGGGCTCTCCTTCCTTCAGGATAAAGGGTCAACTCCTTAACTTTGGAAGTCTTTTATGATCAAGGCCCTGCTTTCTTAAGAACCTGGTCTCCATGAGCATCTCTCAGGCTCCAACCAAATTCTGCTTATGTGCCATTCTGGCCATCCCACGGGGCCTTTGCACATGCTGTTCCACTGAAAATGAGCAGCCTCTTAACCATTTTCACCTGGAAGACTCCTACTCGTCCTTCAAAATCAGCTCAGATACTATGTCTGGAAATCATCCTTGAGCCCCCAGGACAGGGTTAAGACTTTCTTCCCCTTGTTCCTAGCATCCTACACTTCTCTGCCATAGCATCTGTTGCCCTCAATGATTGCTTGCCTCTTTCTTGATGCATATCTCACTAAAATTTAATTTTCACAAGAGCTGGGCTGTATTTATTATGAGCTTTGCAAAACTCTATCTCCTTTAGAACCACGTTTTGATCACCTCTGTACCTACAACAACAAACACGGTTCCTGGAATGTGGTAGATGCTGCAGAAAGGTTTCACATGAATGAATGCATAAATGAATTAATTAGATAATGAAAATGGACAGGTGTGTAGTAACTCAGAAGGCTACAGCTCAGACCCTTCTACCTGGCAAAGGTCCCTCACAAAGGAACCAAAATGTATTACTTAAGAGTCAGGCCCCTGAAAGTAGTAGACTCCGTGGACAGTGGGTAGGAAAACCGCTACCTCAGGGGTCTGAACAAAAAACTACATCATTGCATCGGCCCCTCATCTTTAGACCTTACCCTCGTTCCTCCCCACTTATTGCTGCATCTGATGGTTTGACTTTCTGGAGATGCTGGAGAGAGCCTCAGAGAAGGTGAGGATGTAAGGAGAGTGTTAACACCTGGAGGGGGAGAGAGCCAGAGAGCTGGAGAGAGGGACGGCAGGGGGACTCTTCCTGCAGCTGAGCTGGCCCAAGGCTTATCTGGCCAAGGATCTCAAATGCACCAAGCCAGCTTCTCCTTGGCTGGAGTTTCAGAATATCCCCTGCCCTACAGCCTGTGTCATGAGAGGGGAGGGAGACGGCAACCTCTGATGAAAGGGCTCCATGGAAAGCAACAGCCGCGGCACACAATGAAGGAGGCAGGAGTTTACCAACAGATAGGACTTTCAATCTGCCTGACTTCTGTCCCGGAATAAAGGAGCATCTGTCCAGCCTCCCGCCTTCCAAGGTTTTCCGTTTTGCTTTTGTTTGTTTGCTTTCAAGAAGTTGGTATGTAACCCAGTGTCCAGGCTTTTGTTTGTTTGCTTTCAAGAAGTGTGTAAGTAACCCAGTGTCCAGGCCATAAAGGGTGACTCTGGAAAGATCTCGTTGGATTGTAACCTGGTTGGCAGCTCGCTGCCCCGGGGCAGTCCTCATCCCCAGCCAGAGCTCTGCCATTAAGGCCTGGAAACCCACAGAGTTAATGGGAACCAGGCAGGGAAAGTGAAGCTGAAACCAGGAATGTGTGGCCGAGGCTTCCAGCTCTGCTCAGCTGTGTGAGGCCCGGTTCAGTCACGCATTGCTGCAGCTGGGACGCTCCAAACGAGTGTGTTGGCCACGGGGCGCCTGGGTGCCTCTGTCCAAGCTGACAGCCGCCAGGGACCCCTCCCTGGTTCCTAGGAGCCAGCCTGGTGTTGAAACCCTGGCCCCGTGGGACTCAGCCAGAATGTGAGCAATGGATTGGAGACTCCCAGTCTATTCTTCAGCCTGGTCCTCCCAGGCTTTTGGAGCAAAGGGGGAGGGAGAGGCCTGGATACAGTAGAATTATTTTGGCAAAGGGCTCCCTCCTATAGGCCTGCAGACCTCGAGGTGTGACTCACAGACCAGAAGGAAGCAGGCGTGGACACTGTCTTCCAGGGTGGTCACCTGAAGGAACCATGGGCAGAAAAGTAATTGGAGGCTATCAGTCTAACTTCAAAAGTCCCCACGCAACTGTACTTGGAAGAGACAATGAACAGCGAAGATGATGTTCAGCAAGACTGTGGCCTGATGGTCCCTCATCTGTTCCAATATTTGCCAAGAGGCATGAGCTACTCACCTGGCTCCTCTCTGCCACCACACGCACGCCATCTCGGAACTTCCAGGTTGCCTAGGGGCTCAGTGTCAATGCCATTCAGAAGCACCATCTTCTAACCTTCAGTCTCCCTGCAGATCAGACAGCTCTTGCTGCAGGCTGCACTGCCCATCATGGAAGCTCTGTGCATCCAAGGCCAACACAACTGCTCTGGGCAAGGTGTGTCAAGGTGGGAGGTGGGGGACTGGGGCGAGAGCTTTGGGAAATGCTAATGCGGTTCAGATCATGACTAGCCCTCAGAACCTGAGGGGAGCAGAGGCTGAGGGAGGAGAGGGGGGTGTCTTCAGGGCCTGGCAATATACGTGACACTAAGTCAGGTGAATGGTCTGCCAGTAGCTGGATTTTCTCCTTTTTGCTTTGTGTCTTTTACTTTGGGTTTGTTTTTGCATGGAAAAGCTGGTGTGATTCATAAAACAGAGTCGTCAAGTGAATTGAAAACATGCATAAAGGTGCTGTTTTATTACCTGCATGCTTGTGTATATGTGCATGTGTGTGTGTGTAGAATGGATATAGATTTGATAGGTAGATAGATGATAGATAGATGATGGATTTTTAATCCTTATAAAAGAGAATTGATTCTCATTGTAGAAAATTTGGAAAATATCAAATAGGTAAGAAAATGCAAATCATTCATGATTGCGTCACTCAGAGATTAAAAAGGATTCACATCTTAACGTACTTCATTCTTTTAGCAAATATTATTTTACGTATTTGAGATCACACTGAATAAACGATGGTACCTGGCTTTTTTCAATTAATGTTGTAAGTAAGTTTTATTTTCCCCCTTCCTTGAGACATAATTTTGTTTTAGGTTAATTTTCATTTTGTTTAATAAAGATAAATAAATAAAGAAAGATTTTTCATTTTATTTGAGAGAGTAAGAGAACAGAAATCCTGAATTACTTTTAGGTGCTTCAGCTGTTGCTATTTGCCCACTCTCTGGGTTTCTACAGCCTATTGGCAGTTTGAGCAAAAAATAAATCACATGCTATCCATGTCCAAGCTATAGGTCAGTTGTGTGAAAGGAAATTAGCCATACTGAGCTGAAAGGTAGTCTGATCTCCTTACAGAAGAGTCATGTGATTCCTCTGTCGATGGAAACTTAGGTTGCTTCCATGTCCTGGCTATTGTAAATAGTGCTGCAGTGAACGTTGGGGTGCACGTGTCTTTTTGAATTATGGTTTTCTCTGGGTATATGCCCAGTAGTGGGATTGCTGGGTCATATGGTAGTTCTATTTTTAGTTTTTTTAAGGAACCTCCATGCTGTTCTCCACGGTGACGGTATCAATTTACATTCCTACCAACAGTGCAATTGGGTTCCCTTTTCTCCACACCCTCTCCAGCATTTGTTGTTTGTAGATTTTTTGACAATGGCCATTCTGACTGGTGTGAGGTGATACCTCATGGTACGTTTGATTTTCATTTCTCTAATAATTAGTGGCGTTGGGCATCTTTTCATGTGTTTGTTGACCATCTGTATGTCGTCCTTGGAGAAATGTCTATTTATGTCTTCTGCTCACACATACACAATGGAATATTACTCAGCCATAAAAAGGAGCAAAACTGGGTCATTTGCAGAGACGTGGATGGACCTAGGGTATGTCCTACAGAATGAAGTAAATTGGAAAGAGAAAAACAAATATCATATATTAATGCATATACATGGAATCTAGAAAAATGGTATAGATGATCTTATTTGCAAAGGAGAAATAGAGACACAGACATAGAGAACAAATGTATGGATATCAAGGGGGACAGGGGAGGTGGGATGAATTGGGAGATTGGGATGGACATATATACACAACTGATACCATGTATAAAATAGATAACTAATGAGAACCTACTGTATAGCACAGGGAACTCTATTCAGTGCTCTGTGGTGACCTAAATGGGGAGGAAATCCAAAAAAGAGGGCATATATATATACATATAGCTGATTCACTTTGCTATACAGCAGAAACTAACACAACATTGTAAAGCAACTATACTCCAATAAAAATTAATAATAAAAAGAAAAGTCATGCCAGGCCCATGGAGGCAGAGGAGAAGTCTGATGCCACAAACAGCCAGGGGACAGAAGAAGGCATGGGGCGTGGGAGCCCCTGCTTCTGATAACTCTGGGAGGAGGTTGCCGGCGTGTTTAACTTCTCATTAGCTGTTTTATTGCTGTGTTTATTTGTTTACTCTAGTATGGAAATCCGCAGGTAAGCGATAACCTTGCATTCCAACTGTAAGTAAACGTGGTGTTTCTTAACCAAATTGAAAACATTCAGACCACGCCCAGATAGAAGTTTTGTGAGGTATTTTCAATTGGTCATGCCAAAATGAGACAGGAACATTTTTTTTTCTTCCTTGTTGTATGTGTGTGAAGTTTGGGAGATGGATATACAGGGGGTGTGGGGTAGTGGAGCAAAAGGAAAACTTAATCCTACTGTGACATCAAACCTTCATTTCATTTTGCCAGAATTGGTTTGAAAAACAAAACAAAAAAGCCCTTTGCTTGGTTGAGCACCCAACTTGCCAATTTGTAGATCTGCCCATAGATGTGCAGATACATAATGGCTCATTTAATCCAAGAACACTTGGGAAAATTTCCAGTGATATTCTTTCAGGAGCTTCTCGGTGTCGTACACCACGCCAGACAGGTGCATCCAAAGACGAGTTATGTCCTAGACCTGCATCCAGGATCTTTGTAACCATGTACCAGTGAAAAAATGGGATAAATGATGGTCAGCTAAGGCAGACATATAAAGAGGAAATGATTTCCATTTGGGACATCAGGATAATTTCTTAATTATCCTTGTATATTCTAAAGGATAATTATTAGACCCAGAGATGTTAGTGAAACAGATGTGGATTTTGGTGTTACTTAGCTGGGTGGCCTTAGGCAAAGGCCCTCCTCCCTCCATACCTCAGTGTCCCCATCTTTAAAATGAGGCCAGTGCTAGTTTCTGCCTGTGAGGCTATCGTGAGAGGTCAATGCAACCATAAGTATCCTACCTGCATATATCAGGCACTCACTAAAGAACAATCACAGAAAAAAAGCCATAGTTGTCATTAAACCAGCGAAGGACTGTCATGTGACCATAGCATGTCTCATTCTAATTCACAATTGTCCTGGTGACATCTCCTATATGTGGTTGCCACAGCCCAGGCATCATACCTGAAAAGGAGAAAGTCATCACAGCACCTGCATATTGAACATCTTCCACGTGTCATTGTCAATACATTTTCTCTCACTAACAGTTAGAGGTGGCAGAGGTTTGAGAGGACCTATGTGCCCACACTCACACACAGAGCAGGAAATGGGTCCAAACTGAAGCCAAAGCCAGCTGAAGTCTGGCCCTATGTCCTGGGTACCACACCGCACTGATTCTCATCCTGTCTCTCGCTGGATTGGTGAGTGGATTCCATGAGATAATGCATGCAAGGCAGCCAGCGGAGGACCAGCTGCTGCTTATACCTACCAGGCATTCTTCCTTTCAAAGTTACTGGGCACACACTACGGGCCAGGATATCTACTGGGCACTGGGGGTCAGGATCCAATAAATCCCCATCATATTTTATTTATTTATTTATTTATTTATTTATTTATTTATTTATTTATGGCTGTGTTGGGTCTTCGTTTCTGTGCGAGGGCTTTCTCCAGTTGCGGCAAGCGGGGGCCACTCTTCATCGCGATGCGCGGGCCTCTCACTATTGCGGCCTCTCACTATTGCGGTCTCTCTTGTTGCGAAGCACAGGCTCAGACGCGCAGGCTCAGTAATTGTGGCTCACGGGCTTAGTTGCTCCGCGGCATGTGGGATCTTCCCAGACCAGGGCTCAAACCCGTGTCCCCTGCATTGGCAGGCAGACTCTCAACCACTGAGCCACCAGGGAAGCCCCCCATCATATTTGAAAGGATTCCGTAATCCAGAGGAGTGAAGTCTGTGTAGACAGTAAATGAAGCACAATATAATGTGGATTGGGGGAAGGATGCTTTATATGCCTCCCAACCACTTCGTCTTTTCTCCTGGTCTACATCACTCTCCTGCATCTCACACCTCTTGTGAGATCCTTGTTTGGATAGAGCTTTGAACTTTCAAGTCCCCTTCGGCCTTTTCCCACAGCATTCTCTGTTTACTTCTGTCCACAGGACATACTGAAGTCCTTCCTCCAGAAAGCTTTTCTCCTTCCTGAAATTCTAGTGAGAAACTATACAGCCCACTTTTGAACATACACGTGCCACTTTTCTCCAACAGTTGTTTTGCACCTCAGTCTTGTCTCATTCTTATGTTTCTATTGACGATGTAAGGTTATAAAACTCACGAGTTTCTGTTCCTCCCAGCAGGGTCATCAGTGCACAGTAGGCAGTTAGCAGGTGCGTTTTGATTTACTAACTCTGAAGCCTCCTGAAAGTGAATCAAGGAGGTAAATGCACCTCTGGAGAGCCAGGAGCTGGCATTGTAGAGCCCAGCCAATCAAAGTCCACTGATCTCGAACAGCTTGCGTGCCCAAAGGGGCCGCTGAGATGCACTCTATCAATGAGTCAGATCCAATAGAGTCTTCAGGACTCCAGATGAGCCCTGTTCAGTGTGGCATAAGATGAGGGGCAAGGGCAAGCCTGCGGTGTGTTGGAAAGAGAATTCATCAACGCAACCTCTCCAGATGACCAGATCAGCCCTGTGTTGGGATAGAATGTTGCCGAAATAGTCTCCTCTGCCTAGGTGGCCAAAATGATAGGGCTTTATCTGCTGATATTGGTCAGATTTGAAAGCAGATCCCTTTTCGCCCTTATTGACTGATGCATGTGTTTTGCAGACTCATAAGGTTTCTTGTACTGTCACGTTGGCTTGGTGAATCTCTGACTGCCAGTCTCCATCAAGGGAGCAAAGAACACTCCCATGCTAGTGGCACTAACCCTTAAGCAAACAGTTGCTTCCATCAGCTATGACTCCGTTCTTTTCATATCCAGACTCAATATTTTTACCATTTGGGCACTGACTCATTTGAAAGGGCGAGGTTTGCAGACTTTGCCATCAGCCCAGGCTCTAGGAAGCACAGAGGTGCAGTGCCAGCTCAGAGTCTTGGTGGTTCTGCTTATAACCCAACCAAAAGAAAGAACTAGATTATTTTTTTAATTGAAGTATAGTAGATTTAGTGTCTGGTGTACAACAAAGTGATTCAGTTATACATATACACACATATTCTTTTCCATTATGGCTTATTACAGGGTATTGAATCTAGTTCCCTGTGCTATACAGTAGGTCCTTGTTGTTTATCTATTTTGTAAATAGTAGTTTGCATCTGCTAATCCCAAACTCCTAATTTATCCCTCGCCCACCCTCTTTCCCCTTTGGTAAACGTAAGTTTGTTTTCAATGTCTATGAGTCTGTTTCTGTTTTGTAAATAAGTTCATTTGTGTCATATTTTAAATTCCACATATAAGTGATATCATATGGTATTTGTCTTTCTGTAAGAAAGATCTAGATTAATGTTGGTGCGTAGAGATCATGGTGGTCCCTTTGGAGTGAAAGCAGTGAATATGTGTACAGATCTGGTTGGAGGGCATATATATTCCCTTTGAAAGGGAAATCTTTCCCTTTGAAAGGTTTCTCTTGGCAAAAATAAAACCATAGGAAGGAGTAATCTTGTGCCCATTCGCTTAGCACAATCTGCTTACATGGCAGATGTGTCAGGAACCATGTGGAGGGTTAATAAGGAATAAATTTATAGGGCAGAGACTCTGTCCTTAAGATACTCAGGGCTGTACATGAATCCCAAACTCTTAATTTATCCCTCCCCCACCCACCTTTCCCCTGTGGTAATCATAAATTTGTTTTGTTTTCGAAGTCTGTGAGTATGTTTCTGTTTTGTAAATAAGTTAGTTTGTATCATTTTTTTTTGATTCCACATGTAAGTGATATCATATGATATTTGTCTTTCTCTGTCTGACTTACTTCACTTAGTAGGATAATCTCTAGGTCTGTCTATGTTGCTGCAAATGACATTATTTCCTTCTTTTTTATGGCTGAGTAATATTCCATTATACACATGTGCCACACCTTCTTTATCCATTCTTTGTCAATGGACATTTAGGTTGCTTCAATGTCTTGGCTATTGTAAATAGTGCTGTAGTGAATATTGGGGTGCATGTATCTTTTTGAATTATGGTTTTCTCCAGATTTATGCCCAGGAGTGGGATTGTTGGATCATATGGTACTTCTATTTTTAATTTTTTAAGGAACCTCCATACTATTCTCCTTAGTGGCTATACCAATTTACATTCCCACTAACAGTGTTACTATGTATAAAATAATCAACAAGGACCTACTGTATAGCACAGGGAACTCTACTCAGTATTCTGTAATAACCTATATAGGGAAAGAATCTGAAAAAGACTGGATATATGTATACTTATAACTGAATCACTTTGCTGTACACCTGAAACTAACACAACATTGTAAATCAGTTATACTCCAATATAAAATAAAAAATTAAATTAAAAACAAAAGATACTGAGGGCTGCCCACCAAGCTTGGGATGACCATACTACATACAATAAAGGAGGGTTTTATAGAGTCTCATGAGGTATGGAGTGGTCCAGGCTTTGAGGTCAGGCAGAAAATGGGTCCCAAGGCCCAGTCTACCTTAATCTAGCTATTTGTCCTTGGACTCAGTTTTGCTCCCCAAATCTTTCTGAATTTGAGGGATTTTTTCTTCTGTAAAATGTAATATTATGTAAGGTATGCCAAGCACTTAGCACCCAACCCAACACCCAATACCTGCTAAACATATGTGAGCTTTATTTTTACCATCATTATTTTATTACTTTCATCATCATCGTCATCATCATCATCATCATTTCTACTTAGTGGATGAGAGATAGCTTCACAGTAAAGAGATAATCAAGTAAGATTTTGAAAGACATGCAGGGATTGCCAAGGTGCCTGAAGGCAGAAGTGCATCCCAGAGAGAAGAGTTTGTGCAAAGACTCAAAGGTATGGGGGGCGGGGGGACTGGACTACTTTCAGAGATAAGCACCGGTTGAAATACTGAAGCAAAGGATGGATTTCTGGATCACCTGGGGCGAAAGATGTTGACATATAGGTCTTTGAAGAGGTGAGGTGTAGGCTGATAGATGGTGATCAAACCATGAGAAGTCTTGGATGGGATGCTAAGCAACTAAGTAGAAGTTACTGATGACATTGGACCAAATCTTAGCATGGTGGTCAGAGTGGAAACTGGGTTGGAGGAAACTTGGAGATAAGCTCATCTAGAGAGATCAGGAAGAAATGGTACCCAAGGAATGAAGTTAGTACTAAAAGCAGCCAACCATCAGAAATGTAAGACAGGTGGCTATGGTTTATCTCCAAAGGTCATGAGATGGATCTCTTGCCCCCTTGCACTCTGAAAAGGCCTTTCCCTTCTTTAGTTCATGAAACAATTAAAAAGCTGCAATTTGGATTTTTATTTGCAAAGCATTCTATGACTGCAAAACTGACAACATTCCTGTCAGATTTGAAATGTGGATTCTTTCTTCTGATCTCTCAGTTTGGTGGCCACGGGTGAGTTGAATCCCATACAGCTAAGAGAATCTGCTTCCAAGATAATCTGCCTTCTAGCAAATGGCATCTGTCAGTCCATATCTTTTAGAAAGCCTGAAATAATTACTTGGGGGGAAGAAAAAAAAAAGAAAAAAGAAATAGTATAGAATTTCTTCTTTAAGTAATGGAATCTCTGGTTCTATTTAAAAGAGATTTTAATTTAAAAATGCATGATCCCAACTTTTCAGGAAGATTTCTACTGTGTAATGTAACAGACCCATGAAAAATCGCTTCTAGTTTATTCAGAACTGGTGCTAGGAATATAGAGATGAAAAACAAAAACGTTGTCCCTGCCCTTAGAGGGCCAATGTCCAACACAGGACACAGACATGAAAGTGCTCGAATGAAGGTGATACAGCAGCCAGAGTGGGAGCCTAGAGAAGCAGCCTCATCTGCCTGGGAGAAGAAAGCAGAGCTTTTGTAGGTAGATGAAGAAAGACTTCTATGCCATGGTGGTGGAGATATATTTGCCATGTGGACACCATATTTTCTGAATCAAAATCGGGATAGATGATCTGACACAATGTCTGTCGATGGGACAGAATATTTGAAATCAAGGTTGTCCAAAGAAACTCAGGACATATGGCCACCATAACCGATCATTACTGTGCATACAGGAGGGCATGGTTTGATCCACAGAATAACCAAAGCCAAGATTCAGGCAGACAATTTACATTAATGTTTAACTGCAGATGTGTAAGAACTATATTTCCTGACCTTATCTATCAGAGTAGGCAAAGGCTAGGGTGCTAATGAATTCATAGCAATCCTAAACAAAGCCAGGCATGCCAGAATGTTAGAATGACAGGGCTGGAAATACCCTTAATGACCACCTGGTCTAAGCTTCACCCCGCTGTTCGACTGGAGAAACCGAGGCTCATCCCTCAAAATCATGTATCTGCTATGGGCCAGAGTTGGCATTGGGTGTTGTCCAAAGCTCACCTAGGTGTTGTAGTTCTTTAGGGCTGAATTTAGGGGTATTCCAGAAAATCCCATGAATTGTTAGAAACCCCAAAATGCTGTCCTTGACCCCACTAAGTTGACATTCAGTAGAATACCACCTTGGCAAACAACCAGGGTGCCATATTTGATGACCTTGAACTCACATCTCGCCAGGATATAAATGAGGATCCCAAGCTGAATATCAGCACCAGAATATTTAAGATGCAGAGGAGGTGGTTGTGACAAAAGCTGGCAATGCCACAGAGTCCCAAGGACACTAATTCTCTTATATTTTGCTGACAATTCTCCATTGGTGATGAAGTAGTAACAAAAAGAAGGTTCATAGCAAAAGAATGGAGTATTTCCTTATGAGTGTTCAGGAGTCAGGAGTTCAGTCTCAGCTGAGCAAGTAGAAAATCAAAAGTCCACATGTCTCTCTCCAAGATGGCTCCAGGAAGGCATAGGAACCCACTCGATAACTAAACCCATTGATCTCTAATCCCTTATCTTTCTGACTTGGGAAGAGGCTGAGCTCTAGAATTGCATGACTTTGTACCTTCACAGTCCCCGCAAAATGTAAGATGCCTGCCCAGCATGTGAGAAGTGTAGACAAAGAAATGGCTTTTTACCTGGGGCTGACAAATATCAGCCCAGAGCTCTGAGATTAAAATGCATGGCAGACATTCTCCTCCTAGTGTGAGTCTGGGCTGGAGGAATGGTAATTAAAAAGGACCAATGGCATGGTCTGTGCTTGGGCTACATGCATCTTCTTCTGGAATTCCAGCACAATCTCACCTTGGGGATCCAGATCTATTTGTGGGCACGTGGTACAGGCTGGAGACCACCAGTACATTTTTTTCCTTTTCCCTTCTTTTCTCTTCTCTGCTTTCCTTTCCTTTGCTTTGCTTCACTTCACGTCCCTTTGCTTTTCATTGCTCCCTATCTGGACTGACATATACTAGTGACTCAAATTAAGTATACATTGTTCCTTGGTCTAGGTGCTGTTAGGGTGTAAGATACTCTCTAGATATGTTGATTATTCTTAGCCATCCATCTATGGATCCACCATCCACTCATCTACCCATCCATCTTTAACCATCCACCCAGCCAGGCATGTATTCACCCTTCCCTTCAGTTCAGATCAGCAGGCATTTCCTGAACCACAGTTAAATGTTAAGGACCCATGCAATCCACTCTGGCAACACAGATAAATATGACCTAGACCTTGATTTGGAGCTATCACTCATAATCTAGAAGGCTGACATGTAGTTATGTCTTGATAAGTGCTATAAGGGCTTGATAAGGGCAGTGGCTTGCGTGTATACTGTGCAGCTTTTCAGTGAACAGAAGTTGGCCATTTGAAGGGAGAGGGTGGGCAGGAAACACTAAGTTGAGGGTTGGTGAAGCAAAAGCACAGAGATAGGAAAAACTACCAGTTGCCGGACATTCCTAGAGGGAGGTAGAGACTGACAGTGCCAAGCTGGAGAGCTAACAAGGGTCCATGCCAGAGTAAAAGATATAAGCTACCAACCATTCCAACAGGTGTGGTTTTTTAACCTCATCCTGTCATACACTTAGGGTGACCAACTGTCCTGGTCCCCTTGGGACTAAAGAGATTCCCAGGATGCAGGACTTTCAGTTTCAAAGCTACTGCAGTCTCAGGCAAATCAGAATGATGTGTATGGTGGAAAGACTAATGACCCCCAAAGATGGGCAAACCCTAATTTTCCAGACCTGTGAATCTGTTACTTTTATGGCAAATAAGACTTTGCAGATGCAATTACATTAAGAATTTGGAGATGGGGAGATTATTCTGGGCTACCCTGGTGGGTTCAGTGTAATCACAAGCATCCTTAGAAGGGAAAGAGGGAGGAGGGTCAGAATCAGAGGAGATGTAATGATGAAAGCAGAGGTCAGAGTTATGCCATTGCTGGAAGGGTCCACAAGCCAAGGAATGTGGGCTGTCTCTAGAAACTGGAAAATGCAAGGAACACATTCTCCTCCAGAGCCTCCAGAAGGTACACAACACTTCTGACACCTAGATTGTAGCCCTATAACACCCACTTTGGACTTCTGGCCTCCAAAACTATAAGATAATAAATATGTGTTGTTTTAAGCCACTGAGTTTATGGTAATTTGTCACAGTAGCAATGGGAAACTAATACACTCTACTTCTCAAAAGATATGTCTAAAAGATGGGTGCAAGTGGTGACTTGCTGATTTTCCATTGCCACTGGCAGACCCTGGTTTCTCCCAAAGTACTATTATTTTATTAAGTACAGGGAGGTATTGCAGGAAAAACCCAGAGCACTTTGAAATGCCAACCGTTTATTGATCACCCGGGCATGGTGGGAACACTAGAGTGGGATTCAGGATGCTTTAGTATCTGTCTGGTTCTGCCTTTCCTGCCTCTGTGAGCTTGGCCCACTTCCCTGGACCTTCTGGTTCTTATTTATCTCTAAGACAAACTAAATGATATAGGTCTATCATTTCAAATTTATAAAGCTTTTAAATATTATTAAGTGACCATGCATTCATAGTGTAGTATTTGTGGTTGAGCATGTATTTTCAAGGGAAAGGTAACGTTACCCCCAAATGGGCTAAAATTGGTTCTTGGGGAAATAGGGAAATTTTACTCTACATTTAAAGTACAAGTATACAGACAGTACCTAACCAAGTATATAGTATATCTGTGGTGTTAATATTTCATGGGGGGCGATTAGGAAAAAAATGTCAAAAAAGTCTCTTTCTGAGCATTCTAATGAAAAGAAATAATATCAAGAACCTCCTATCTAGTGAATGTACATCACATATTGCTATTCATTGACAAGTACACACTGCTATATTTAAAATAGATAACCAACAATGACCTACTGCATAGCACAAGGAACACTGCTCAATATTCTGTAGTAATCTAAATGGGAAAAGCATTTGAAAAAGAATAGATACATGTATATATATAATTGAATCACTTTGCTGTACACCTGAAACTTACACAACATTGTTAATCAAATATGCTCCAATATAAAATTAAAAATACATTTTTTAAAGTATTTTAAATGGCACAGGGAAGATGATGAAGCAGATAAGCTATGGAACTTTATGGAGTCAGACTGATATAAGTTTAATTTCATCTTTTCACATAGCTATGTGGTCCCCACGAACTCTGAGCTTGGTTTCTTTATCTCAGAGAGAAAGAATCCACCTAGGATTGTTGTTGGTGGTATTTAATTATATAACATAGATACAGAGATAGATAGACTGATGGCTATAGAGTGGATTGATAGATACAGATATAGATGATATAGACACAGACATAGACATAGACAGACATAAACACACAACTGCACATAGTACAGCCCACAGTAATGACCCTCTCCTTTTCCTTCTAATATTTTTTTCTCCTTAGAAAAATGTCCTCTTGGGACCCTTCCCTTGCTGTCCCTCACCCCTGTCCACTGCCACATATTTTTGCCCATAAAGTGAATCAACAAATGGAAACCACCAACTTCATTTGAGCCCAAAACATTTGTGTTAGATTATTCCAGAGCCCAGGAAGCAGACAGCACTGGGGTAGGTTGACCCCCTTGACCAATGATGAAAAATGAAGCCCACAGGGTGCCTTGCCCAAGCTCCCCCTGTTGGTCAGTCCTGGTGCTGCAACATGGTCCCAGGGCTTTTGACAATGACCTAATCCAATTGCAGCTGAGGGTTCAGCACAGAGGGTCTGTTTTGCCTCATATCCTTGTTGCTTATGCTTCCAAAGACAGACTTTGTGTGGAATCATCACATCTGCCTGCACTAAGAAGTGATAGAAGAATGGACACCCTGAGGCTTGTTGCTGTTAAAATGACGCCATGTCATGACATAGTGTTCCCTTTATGAATACCCACTGGAGAAAAATACATATCCAGACCCAGTATGGAGGGGATAGAAAGGCATCTTAGGGGCATATTTTTCTTCTTTAATCTGATGACCGTAATGGATTGCAATTCATCCTGTTTCCCTCTTTGCTCAGGCTTCAGGAAACTCAGAGCCAAATTTGTGTTACATCCCTAACATTTGTGCAGGGTTACCCTGTCTTTTATCTTATTTTGTTTTTTTACGGTTTATTTTATTTTATTTTTTTCTTTATCTGTTCTGCTGCTCCTCTATCCTTCTCAGAACCCTGATAGGCTAACTTGCTCTCTGGACAACTAACACCAGCATTCATTCCTGGTAGAAGACTACACTATTCTCTCCATTCAACCTCATTTCTGACTACATCAAGGGTTGTAGACCTGCCTTTCCTCACCAAGGATTGATGTTACACTTAGATGGTGACTCAGAAGACATGGCCCAGAAGATACCACTTGGACCTTGCTTTTTACTTGCACCTACCTTCAAGGATTAACTACTCAAAGCTACTTGAAAGAAAATGCTGGATTGAACTCTGAGAATTAAAGCCTGGTTTCAAGTTCAGACCAACAAATATATCTTGACCACTTAATGTAGGTGCTTTTGAAATAGAGCTGAATGGATCCTCTAGTTCTGGAGCCCATGGGGTGGTTGGTGGGCAAACAGTTCAGTGCAGTCTTATAAGTGTCATGGCAGGAGCTCTGGGGACACAGTGGAGGGGCATGTTCCCAGCCTGATAGAATCAGGTGACACCTCCTGGAGCTTCCCCCAGGCATTTGAGCTGGATTTTAAAAGACAGGAAGTTGAAAACATACATCCACATAAAAACCTGCACGCCAATGTTTACAGCGGCTTTACTGATCACTGCTAAAAGTTAGAAGCAACCAAGCAGTCCTTCAACAGGTAAATGGATAAATAAAACTGTGGTACATCCCTACACTGGAATACTATTTGGCAATTAAAAGAAATGAGCTATCAAGCCTTGAAAAGACATGGAGAAACCTTAAATGAATATTACTTAGTGAAGGAAGCCAAGCTGACAAGGCTAAATACTGGATGATTCCAACTATCTGACACAGAAAAGGCCAAACTATGGAGAAAATAGAAAGATCAGTGGTTGCCAAGGTTTGGTGGCAGGGAGTGAGAGATCAAAACAAAACAAAACAAAACACAGTCAGGAGTAAAAAGGTAGTCAGGTAAAAAAACATTCCAGTTGTTGGCGATAGTGGGAACCAAGACACAATACTGGAAAAATGCAGAACCTACTTCCATCAGGACAGGAAGTGTTGTGTTGTAGAAACTAAAATATTAGGGAGGGATATGGAGGGTGGGGTAAGGACAATGAGAAAGTGAACCAGACCCTAGGAAACTGGATTTTATCCTTAAGACAATGGGAATGTTTAAAAGAATTTAAGCACAGATGTGAATGGACACACTTATTGTCAACTGCCCACCGAGAAGAGGTGGATTTAGTATAAACCCTCACCTTTGACTTCCTGCTCTGCTATTCCTCCCAGCATTGTCAGTATGAGAGACGTAAACAAATACACGTTTTCATATCTATTCTCTGAATTATATTTCACCAGAAATGCCAGTGGTTGGTGGGGCAGCCTAGAGCCAGGCAGTATGGGAGTCAATAAGACCAAACATATGGCTTATGGAAATCAGAAGTGTTTATTGTGAAACTACTATGTGCTGGGAAATTGCACACAGGAGTGTGCAGGAGTCCCCCGACTCCTGACCTCAAATCAAATGCTCTCTCCACTTCTACTTGAACTTCTTTCAAACTCGGTATTCCACCTCTATCCATCAGATTTAAATTCTGCCAGCCTCTGCCCATGAAGTTGTTTTTTGGCGCACTTAATGCCACTGCAGGGAGGGCTAAGTACAGGCAGGACACTGATCGTTAGGTCACTATGTTTATTTAAACTTCTGCAACCATAGTCTCTCAACACTACAGCTCATTATTAACCATTTGGATTAGTTTCCTAGGGCTGCCATAGAAAATACCACCAACTGGGCGGCTTAAAACAAGAGGACTTCATTATCCCATAGTCCAGGAGGCCAGAAGTCTTGAAATCATGGTGTTGGCAGGGTTGCTTCCTTCTGGAGGCTCTGGGAGAATCCCTTGCATGCCTATCTCCTAGCTTCACCTAGCTGATGACCATCCTGGGCACTTCTTGGCTTGTGGCTGCATCACCCAGATCTCTGCCTCCATCTTCACATAGTCTTCTCCTCTTTGGGTCTCTTCTGTGTCTGTGTGTCTCAAAGCTCCGTTTCCATCTCTTTTCTCTTACAAGGACCCCAGTCACTGGATTTAGGGCCCTCTCTAAATCCAGGATGATCTCATCTCAAGATCCTTAACTTAATTTTATCTGCAAAGACCCTATTTCCAAATAAAGTCACAGGCACCAGGGGTTAGGAGTTGGTCATATCTCTTCAGTGAACACAATTCAACTGGCTTCACCATTGCATAGATGACCAAGACAAGGTTCAGAGTGGTTAAGTGACTGGCCCAAGCACACAGCTAGTCAGTAGAACAAAGTAAGACTGGAGGACAGCTCCTTTGATTACAAATCCCGTCTCAGAAATGATTATCTCTGGATGTGGCAATGGGCTTGGAGATGTATGTATAGCATTCAGAGCCAGTGAGAATCAAGGTTGCGTTAGCTGAAACTTCTGGGAAAGAAAAGCATCCTTTCTCTTCTCTGTGAGTGTACTGGTTATCTATCGCTGCATAACAATTTCTCTCAAACTTATTGGCTTAAAGCAACAAATATTTTTTATCTCACAGGTTCCATGGGTCAGGAATCAGCTGTGGCTTCACTGGGGCTTCTGTTTCAGGTTTGCCCACAGGCTGCCATGAAGGTGTTAGATAGGCCTACAGTCATGTCGAGGCTTGGCTGGAGAATGGTCTGTTTCCATGTTCACTCATGGACTTGTTGGAAAACTCAGATCCTTGCAGGCTGGTAGACTGAGGGCTTTGGTTTCTCGATGGTAGTTGTCCAGAGACCATCCTCAATTCCTTGTCACAGGGGTTTCTCCATGGGGAAGCTCACTTCGTGACAGCTTGCTAATTCAACAGCAAGTAAGTGAAAAGAGGCAGAGAAGATGTGTAAGGAGGAGGGAAAATCACCATCTAGTATAACCTAACCTTGGACATGAAGTCTCAATCCTTAAGTCACTAAGTCCAGCCCGTATTCAAGAGGAGGGAATTGCACAAGGGCATTAATACCAAGAGGTAGGATCCTTGTGACCCGTCTTGGAGGCTGTCTACCAGAGTGACTCACTGAAGCAGACCTTCGATGTTCTTTGGATGGTGGTATGAGGAGGAGGGCTAGGCAAGCATTTTGCTCTGGTGAAGGGAGAGCTACGGGGTTCTCAGGAACCATGGCATAGAGCCTGACAATACACCAACATCAAAGGACACGGAAAGACGAGACCCAGAAGAGCCAGGTCCTTGGCAACATGATCAAGCCTCTTGATCAAGCCTCACCTGAAGTCAGAAACTCTGAACTTTTCAGAAAACACTGAGTCAATAAATTTAATTTACAGAAAGTTTTAACAGATGCATGACCCTGCATATACATACAGTCAAGGTGCAGAAAAGAACTCCCTGAGTTTATTTGCCTCTTTAGATAGGTTACCAAACACAGCCCTGTTTCATCATTTGTTATCATTTGCTTGCTAATAAGCCACATCAGTTTTGTGAGCTGAACTGGGGTGGCCATCAGCAGCCTCATGGTTGGGTTTTTATGTGCATCTGTATTCACTTTCCATGGAAGGACTCCTTATAGTTTATCAGGAGCCCTGAAGTCAAGCATCTGATTAGGTTAAGGGCTGTCTACACCTGAGCACAGAGTCAACATCGCCCCCGCCCAAGTCCCAGGGACTATTTCTTTTGCTGTGTTCACATGTGGGTTTTTAACAAAATTAGTAATGAGATCTCGCCTCCAAATCCGTTCTCCCTGGTGAATTCACTGGGGGGAATCAGCTGGTCTGAGGAGTGCTCATGTGGCCTGTGTTTTTCAACTGATGTTGAAATTCTACCACCTCCCTGCTTTGTCCCTCCACCTGTATCTCTCTCTCACACACACACACACACACACACACACACACACACACACACACAGCTAACCATTAACCTGTCTTTTCCTGTTTCACTGAAGAATTTGTCAACAGTGGCTTTGCCCCCCATCCTCTCTCTCTTCCTCAGACTCCAAGCGGCACCGACTTGTAGAAAGTCACAGGGCAATTATGGAGATGTATTTGTGATGTGGTCCTTTTTACTTCTAAAGAATCTTACATTGTTCTTTAATCTTAATATGAGTTCCCCCTTCCTTCCTCTTACCCAATAAACAGTGTCAAATCTAGAGGCTTCAAGTTAGTTTTCTGATGAAAATTGCAGGTGATGGAACCACACCGTCCGCTTTGGGGACCATGACCCTCTCCCAGGTGGACACTTGGCTGGCTCACAACCTGCTCCGCCTTGATCAGAGAGGTAACAAATAACTATTCCCCAGACATGTAGCGTCTGACTCACAAGAAAACAAAGTATGGGGGGAATAACAGGAAGGGTGTGGACTTTGTTTTGTCTTTCATTTTTTTCTTTTCCCATTTTATTTGTAGAATTCTAATGACTAGCTAGTAGTGGCCCCTTTTATTTATCTACTTTCAAATTTTAATGAATTCTTCTGGCTATAATTACCTAATTTCTATATTTTAAATGACTAGAGTTGTACAGTTTGCAGCAAATTTTATCTTAACATGATGGTATCATATAGTATCAAATACTGTGTAGGTATGGATTAATCAGTAAGCAAATTCAGTTCTTGTGAGCTGAAGTTAGTTGTTAATTAAGAGGCATTGACAAAAGGAGGACTAGGGTTTATTGCTACTCTCCCAGGATAAAAATCTACTGTGAACTGGCTCATTTCTCCTGTTGTTTCTTTATTACGCAGGGAAATGGCTTAATACTGTTAGGAGTGACCATTACAAACAGTCTCGCTCTCCCTGTTTCAATGGATTTCCTCTTCTCTACACATCATATATTTAACATGGAAAAGGGGGTCTTAGTGTCCACTCAAGCCATTTAATTCTGGAAAGTTCACAGAGGATAAATATCAGGGACACCAGTTCTAACAATAGTGAAAAATAAGATCCTTCCCTCATATGGATGTGGGTAATAGGATTGGGCATTTCAACTTCTAAAGTTATTGGCTGTTTAGGCTGATAGCAACAACCCTTGTACTAGGTACCACTTTTTGGTTCTTTGCCTGGTGCTTCACTCCCATCAGTTTGGATCCTCACAGCATTGCTACAAGGTGTGGGCTAGGATGCCCACTCCACACCAACCTGAGAAAACGCAAGTCCTTTTTTTTTTTTTCTGGCTGCACTGCCCAGCATGTGGGATCTTAGTTCCCCAACCAGGAATCGAACCGTGCTCCCTGCAGCAGAGTCCTAACCACTGGACCACCAGGGAAGTCCCGAGGAAACTTAGGTTCTGACAGATCATATCACCTGTTACAGTCACATATTTAGTCAAGATCTTAAGCCAAAAATGTCCAATGCTTATGCTTTTTTGTCCCCACCCCCTCTCTATTATACTACTTTATTGCTTATTAATTTTTCCTTTTGTAACACTCACACCAAATCTTTCTCCCGTTCTGTTAGGCGAGGTCACTGGATTAAGAAAGACAGTTGCTTGATCCTCCTCATCTTCTCCTGAGGTTTAAGCAGAAGCAGGCATGGGCTTCTTGAGACCAGGAGGCCCAGGTACAGGTGGCAAGGGTCCAGGTGAGACCAGAAAGGGCAGGAGGTGAGGTGACTAATGGACTCCCACCGTCCGCCCACCAGGAGCCCAGGGGGCCCAGGGGCTTGGAGTTGTAAGCCAGCCTAAAAGAGCATTTTCAGCTATCCCAGGGGAGAGCCATTTAGCCAGGATAAATAGGCTGTTTAAACTGACCATGTTTTGTGTTAAAACCAAAGGAATTCCTGGTTCAGCCTACCCCAGCTTTCTTAAGCTCACTGGGTAAAGAAGCTGAAGAGGAAACACAGGAGTCTCCAAGTGGCCTTTGTGACCAGAGAAGCTTCCAGAAAGGGGTTCCCGGAGAGCCCAGTGGAAGGCTTACACTCACAGGAGGAGGGGGAAGAGGGAAGGGTGTACAGGGCAGGTAATGGCCACTGAACCCAAAATGATGAGGTTATAAAAAAGGTGAAGAAGGAAAGAGGAGGGCCACAGGGTGGGATGTAACCATCAACCACAGGACAGTGTGAAGGTTGCTTCGATGAGGCAAGTTCAGGACACTCTGAGTGACCACCTGGCTGGGGAGGAGAGGGGTTGGGGTAAGGGTGGTAGACAAGATGGCCCCTAGCTGAGGCTAGAAGGCTGCCAAGTGCCAAGGAGTTAACAGGGCCAAGATGCAGGGGAGAGATTTTTAGGAAGGGGGGGCAAATGTGCAATGATCTCTTTAAATCTTCATTTAAATTTAATTTAAAATTAAAATGTAAGTGTAAAATAATTTAAAATTAAGTTTAAATTGAAAGAAGAATGCCTTTATGCATTTTCAGGGTGACCTTTTTAGACTCTCCATGACCCAGATGGAATTACACCTCCTCCAGGAAGTCTTCCATGATGCTCCACATCTCATTCTCCATCTCTCAGCATTCTCTGGAAACTCACAGATTGTCTTGGAGAGCCGTATTCTTACTGTGGAATTCCTCTGGTTTCTCCCAACAGATTTTGCTCATAAGAGCAGCTAAACTTTTGGTTCTCAATGACTAACTCTTTAAAAATAGATTTCCTGCTATAAGAAAAACACAACAACACAAAATCTCACTATGACATATTTGAAATTTCATTTTCTTTTAACCAAATGTCCTCTTCATTTTTAGTTTAACAATTTAAACTCTTTAGAAATTGCCTCTATATCAATGTATAAAAAATCCTAAGCCTCAGGTTTCCAAGATTTCTGAAGTTAATCTGATTTATTTATATAGCACGTTCAAGTTTACAGGAAACTTATGGAATCAATTTCAGTTTTTCCTTCACAACGGACTGGATTTGTATTTTCTACCTATTTCACAGATGAAGACGCTGGGGCATAGAGAATGACCAACGGTGAGCTCAATAAACCACAGGAGAGGAAATGGACCCAAGCTACCTAACATCAAATTCATGCTCATTTTGCTATAATACACTGGCTCTTATTTTGTCAAATTTTACTATAAAAGCAGATACAACCACATTTATTTTAAAACATTAACTGGAAACCCAGTGCAATGTGGAAAGACAGGCACCCACTGGGACTGAGTGATGCATGAAAAAGCTGTGTTGTCTTGGTGGAGGGGTGCAGATGCATTTCTCATCCTTTCTTCTCTTTTTTATATTTTATTATTATTATTTTGGGGGGGTTAGGTTTTTTTCCTTTTGTTTTTCTTTTTTATTGAAGTATAGATGATTTACAATGTTGTGTTAGTTTCAGGTGTACAGAAAAGTTATTCATTTATATATATATATATATATATATATATATATATATATTTCAGATTCTTTCCCATTATAGGTTATTACAAGATATTGAATATAGTTCCCTGTACTATACAGTAGGTCCTTTTTCTCCTCTTCTAAGAAGAAAAATTGTGTAGCGAGGTATTGTGCTTTCCTTACACTAAGTTCAAGGTGTTGCAAAGAACTATTTGGAAAGGAACAAGGATGGTAGAACCACCTGTAATTTTTATTTATTTATTTCAACATCTTTATTGGAGTATACTTGCTTTACAATGGCACGTTAGTTTCTGCTGTATAACAAAGTGAATCAGCTATACATATACATATATCCTCATATCTCCTCCCTCTTGCGTCTCCCTCCCACCCTCCCCATCCCACCCCTCTAGGTGGTCACAAAGCACCGAGCTGGTCTCTCTGTGTTATGCGGCCGCTTCCCACTAGCTATCTATTCTACATGTGGTAGTGTATATATGTACATGCCACTCTCTCACTTCGTCCCAGCTTACTCTTCCCTCTCCCCCACCTGTAATTTTTAAATCAAAAGGTGTTAACTATAAAATGTTCAAACCAGCAGACCAAAATCACTGTTGAGACCATGATGCTTTCAAGTAAAGGGGAAACATGGAAAGAAAACTCACGAGGAGAGTGACCAACAGTTGGCCCTCAAGTTTCAAAGTAATTTACCAGCTGGGAAGGACAATGGGATTTGAGGGGAACAGGCTGAGTTGGAGGTGACAGCACTGTCCTGAGTCATGCTGCCTTCTGGGAGAGGGACAATGGCTGTGAGCTCCTGAGCCAAAGGGGATCTTTTCCGGCTTTGTAGTTCTATTGAGACGGCACCTGGACTAAGTTGTGCAGCTTTGGGCTGCATGGTATGAGAAGGATGCATGCAGATTAGAAGGCATTCAGCCAAGGGATCCAAGAATAAATAAAAGAAAAGTGAGATTACCTTTCATGGACAGATACAAAGACTGACTGTACTTTCATGGACAGATACAAAGACTGACTGTACTTACTCTAAATGACAATAGGAGGAGACCAGAAAGATAACTGAAAGATCCTGAAGATCGAAGGGCTACAGGATTTGCTCTCTCTGGCATGAGGGTCTAGAATTGCAAAAACCAGAACAAATGTAGGATGCTAAAATGCAGGTTGCTTGGCAGAAACAGTCTTTTAATAAAACAGGGAAGTTATTTTCTTAGAAAGAGCTCAGGGTTAGGAAACCATTCAAAATCTAGTCTTAGAAACTCAAAAAATGTATTTGTAAGGGAGGAACCATGTGTGGATCAGCTAGCATAGATCATCATCGATTACTATGACAATGTGACATAAAATAAAAAAGCTCTGTGTTGATCAATCATGTGTGCATTCTACAACCAGAGCTTTGAGAATAGAAACAGGACACCTAAGATTCTTACAGCCATGACAGAATATAGAGTATCTCTTTGGAAGAAATTCTGGCATAAGCTTCAAAGAGAATGCAGGTACATTTCTGGAAGTGTATACTCAGGGATATTCAAAGAGAGAAGACGAGAGAAACGATTGGTGGGGAAGAAGACCATTGTTTGAGGCAAAGTCCTGCCAAATTAATTCTGTAGCCAATCTCAAGAAAAACTGAGACCATTAATAATTTGTTCAAAAATACATATTTCCATTCATTTTGCACATCCCTTCATGGGACTGGGAATTTAGTGGTGGGCAAGGGAGAAGGAACTTTCTAAGAAGTAAACTGTATACTGATGTCTGAAGTTTGGCTAGGAGTTAAAGAAGGTTGGGAAGAGAACAGCATATGGGAAGGCAGAGACACAGAGAGCAGAGCCCAGTGTAGAATTAAGAGGAGTCCAATATGGCTGCAAGGCCCAGAGGTGCAAGACACACAAACCCAGAGTTTATAACTCAGGCCAAGATATTTGTGAACCATGCAGAAGCTTTTGAACATTACCCCCAAACCAGCAGGGGAAACACTGAAAACTCTCAAATAGAAAAATGACATGATAAACTTGGTATTTTAGAGCAAACATCCTGGCTAGTAAATGGAGAATGGATGGGAAGGGTAAAATACTAGAGGCAAGGAGGTAAAATAGGAATTTGTTGCAGAAGTCCAGAAAAGAAACAATGGTGGCCTAGACGAAGAGAGTGATGGAGGATGGTGATGGATTGAAGAGACTGAACAAATTTGAAAACTATTGTAAAGGAAGCACCCAGAGGCCTTGCTGCTTAATCAGATGGGCAGGCTGATGTCCAGGGAGGCATCCGTAAAGATGTCTAGGTTTCTCATTTGGATATTGAGCATGTGGTGATGCCATTCATGAGAGAACATTGAAATGGAATAAGGATTTAGGGGTGTGTAGAGAAAGAAAAGTAAAATCAGTTTGAAGCTATTGAGTCTGAGGGCTCTGGGAAATAGCCAAGTCTCAGGACAGGCATCACATCTGTGAATGGAAAGGTCTAGGGTGTAAGGAGAGGCGGGACTAGAGATGCAGCTGTGGGAGGCTTCAGCACATGAGTGGTTACTACTGCCTGGAGAGTAGATGGATGACCAAGACACAATGTAAAGAATTATGATCATGATATTTTTAAATGATATACAGCCAAGCTTGAGGAACGTCAGCACCTAATGGCTGGTAGAGGAAGACAGTCCTGGGAAGGAAGGAGAATGAGAAGCATTTGGAGATACAAGAAGGAACCCAAGATCCAGCGGCATAGATACAAAGACTCTAGGATGGGTCAGGCTTGGTTGATACAGAGATGAATCAGACAAACGTAGATTCTTTCACTGCCCAGAGAAGTTGGGAAGTCTTCTGAGAGAAAGTGACAATTGGTCTGTGTCTTGAAGGCCGAACAGAAATTGCTGGAAAAGAAGTCGTGTCCTTCCCAAGGGACTGAGCGAGCAAAGTCAGAGAGTCATGTGTGGCCCAGCGTGACATGACTGAAGCATGAGAAGCAATTGCATGTTGCACGTCCAAAGAGTTTGTGGTGAAGAGATGTCTGAGGGGACACGGATGTACAGGGGTTTGGAGCAGGAGCCTGTGCTAAGGAGCTTGTTAAATGTAGGGACCCTCAGAGCTTTAATAGACGGTAAGGAGTGTGTACTGATTTAGAATCATGTGGTTAGAACTGCCTAGAGACCACAGAACTATACAGAGAGGACATTTATTTAGGAAAGAGAATCAATAGCTTTTGCTAGGAATGCAGGAGATGCAGGAGTGGGGACCGCCTGGAGCTGGAAATCACTAATGATGGAGTGGTGCTTGTCTCCGGCATCTGGGTGGAGGACTCCGTTTTTCTGGGAAGACAAGAGGGGGCCAGTTTTAGAGGTTGACAAGGAATAATTTAATTAGAGTGAACCTAATTGTGACCTTTCCCACCCATTTGTGTATTTCCATAAAAGATAAAAATTAAAAAATAAAAAATAAATAAAAAACTAGCAGGCAGTAGTATTGGTTGGCTGGATGCCAGGAATTAAGAGGCAATAAAAAAGATCCTCAAATCCTGGTTTTGAATTTCTATTTGACTCCCCTAAAGTTGAGCCAGAGATCCCAGACCATGGCTCAACCTCCATCAGCATTATCAGTGTTACAGGGTCTTTGGAAGGGAGAGCAACTGCCATGAGATCAATCCATGTTCATGCTGACACTGAACTTGACCTCAGAAAGGTTAAGTAACTTGCCCGTGGTCAGAGTTTAAAAATGGCTGAGTTGAATTTCTAGCCCAACACATTCTGGCTCCCAAGGGGCTATTTCCTTCTTTACGTCAGCACTCTCTTTGCTCATTGATCACACTTAGAATTGAGCAGTATCCTGCCAAACAGTTGGCTGACCCTACTGCTTCCTGACTTTTTAGCTGCTGAATTGCCATGGACCAAGAGGCTAAAAGTTAGTGGCGTGGGGCAGAGGGAATCAGTATGCTCATTACCAAGACGGTGGTTCCTGCTGACATTGATGAAAACCTCATTTATGTGGCTGGTGAGGTTATGCTCTAATTACCTTTGATTTTTATCAGTGAATAAGCACCTCTCCTTCTAGAAGCCCCCATAAAAATCCAGAGCAGAGGTAGCAGTTGGGATGGGATCACAGGCGTTCCTCATTTCCCACGCCTCCATATTTACTGAGCACCTCCTGGGTGAAGATGGCATGGGCCATCCTTCTCTTTCTTCTCGAGACGATTAGGCAGTTACAACCCTGCATCGCAGATAATGAAAATGAGCCTTAAAGACTACATTTTTCCAAGGTCGCATCTCAACCTGGGTTTCCATAGAAGTAAGTGTATCCTTCTGAATAATAATTTACACATCTGTCTCCTCCATGATACAGTGAAAAATTGACTGGAGAAAGCTAAGTCTTCCATCTCAGAGTCCCCAGCGCTCAGCAGTTTTGGTGCATGTAGTTCGGGCTCCATGCTCATAGCTGCACAGGCAGCAATGAGAAGCTACGATTTGTCAGGCCCTGGGGTTCCAGGAATGATGTTAGTCACTCTTGAAGAGTTTCCTCCCCCTGATTTTGTGTTTCATCCATTGTTTAATTTTAATGGTCTCTTCCTTGTAAAGAAGGTCGTATTATCATCCTTGCTTTTGCGAATGTAGAAACTAGGAACCTAAGAGTTTAAAAGATCCACCTCCGTTCATAGGACTTGCTATGTGGTAGACAGGGAATTGAAGCCACAACTTCTGATCCTTAATCCTAAATGATGTATACATCTGTCATGCAGCCGCCAAGATGAATAGGACACCATCTGCACCCTCAGGAAGATGCTCATCTCAGAAAGATTCTCTCAGGAGATAAACTAGAGGTTCTGTGCTGCCCCTTCTCCATTGCTTGGGGTGGATCTGTGGGCTCCAGTCAAGAATCCACATGTTTGAAAGGGATTAAATCTCTGCTTGGAGAGAAAAAGCAAATAGGTCTCAGACCTGTCTTGAAAAATGGTTAAGTCATCATTAGAAGACTGCTTCTTTGGTGGTCAGTGGTTTCCAACTTATCTCTTTTCACCACAGCAGTTAAAAAGAGGCTGCCAGCCAACCCCAACCAGAGATGGTCCAGGAGATCCTTGCTCCACGTGGTGTCCTAGCCCTGGCACCCCTGGGGAGAGGATAGGAGTTAAGCGGTGAAAAATGTCAGTATGGGTTATTGCCATAATTGCTTTCTGGAAAACAACAAATCTAATTCCCAGTAAAATATTAGAATTTGCCAGGTCCTCTGATGGGGAAAATAAAATGCCCTTTCTAGAAATTTCTCATGCTCTGTGGTTTCTAGAGAGATTCCAAAGACGGCAGAGAAAGATAATGTGGTGATACAATTTTGGAGCCTATGTTTCCCTGCTCTGTCAAATGTCTGTGGACTCTTCATAGACAATGAATTATAAAGTCCAAGGTGATTTTTTTTTTTATTTCTATGGGAATAATGGTTCTAGAGACACTCAGCCTGGGTTCAGTCCTGCCATTTAACGAAGGTCATAAAGCCCTAATTTTGTTGTCTCTAAAATGGGGCTAATACTAGAATTTTCCTCATAGGTTTGACAGGAGCTTTATATGTTAGTCCCGGTGAAACACTCAGCCTTGTGCCTGGCACAATAAATGTTAGCAAAGATCATGATTATAACACTTGTGCTGTTTCTCTTCTTTCTCTTTAAGCTTGGGTGTTGCAACTGAGCTGGTTTTACTTAACGACTCTTCTTTCTTCTGTGTCATCACTTCCTTACTGAATTGATTGACTTACTGTGAGTGGAGAACTCTCCAAAGGTAGTTTTGTGTGCTCACAACACCCAACAATGCTCGGGGGTAATTTCTAGCACTTGTTAAATGTCCATGGCCCTGAACATTGTGGGGAGAGGATGGGTGAGTTGGGTGCTGAAGTACACAGCAAGAAGACTCAATTCGTTTCTTGTGATAATTGAAATCATTTCAATTCATTTCCTTCTTGGTTGGCCAGAAACATGTTTTCAATAGTGAACAAATCTGGAGGGAATCCATTGACCTGAGCAGTCTTACAATACATGAAGTTAATGGACAAAAAATGATATCCATCTCCAGTTTATAATAGCATTTTTTCCCACAACACCTAAACTTAGGGGCAGCCAGGGGTGCTATTGGAGCAACGACGGCACCACTGGTGGATGGGTGACCTTTGTTGTATCTAACAATTATTGGATCTATGGTGAAATAAAATAAAAACCAACCCAAGTTTTGACACTACGATAATAAATTATAAATTATGGAAGTCTACGCCACTGAGGATCTTGTAAACAACAGGCTGGTCTCTTAGCAACAGACCAAGGAGATCAGACTGTTGATAGGAACACAGCAGGCATTACCAGGAGGACCAGGAACAACATTTTAACACCGGCCCAAGGCCCCTTCTCTGCCCAGAACTTCTTTCTCCAGTGACCAGTCTGGGCCACGAGCAAAAGTTATCCTAGGATTTCAGAGTCTCTTCACCACCAACCCAGGTGCCAGGCCCCATGGAGAGGACAAAAGAGGTACAGGCTTAGGAGTCAGGGGGTGTGGTGAGGATGACCTACACGCAAGTGAGGGAATCAGAAAGGGAGAAGAAGGAGAAATAAATACATTCTCATTTGACGTTGTCTGAAATTAGAACTCTCTAAACGGGAAATCCTTTTCTTCCCCCCATCTCTGGCTCTTTTGGTTTTTAAAATCTCACTTAAGGTGGTTGTCATGAAGAAATTTAGACAGGACTTTGACAATGTGCCAAAATGGTTTATTTTTAAATGTTGTTCCCGAAAGCACCAGAACATTAAGTTAGAGCAAATGTTGCTTGGAAGAGTGGTGGGGTGGTGGTCACACAGACATTGGAGGGAGGGAGGGGGGTTTAAGGTCTGTAGACTTTAATTATCAGAGGTGGTTGGGCTAGACGATTCAGTTGCCTGGAAGCATTTTTAAAAAGTGTGTGTGTGTGTGCATGCGCACGCGTGTGTGTGTGTGTCTTTCTAGATTGCAGGGCCTTTTCAGGGTTGGGGTGGAGAGAGAGGTTTTCTTTAATTAATTAGATGTTTATCTGGAGCATCTTCCCTCAGTGGTTTAGACAATCACCTGCCTACATGTTAGGAATGAGATTTGATAAAGTCTCTTGGAGTGTACTTTTCCTAAAAAAAAAAAAAAAAAAAATCTTAGGATGCTTAGGAACAAACAGGTCCTCTCTCTGTGATAGAAACAGCGAGTTCTATATTATCCATCCATGAACAGGTGACGTGGATGCCAACTCAGGATATTAAGAAAATATCAGCCCCTAAATGTACAGGGACCACGTGACCTGCATCTCCCTCTATAGTACTCACTTCATGCATTTTATTGTTTCAGAATAAATGTGGCTGGCTAAAGTATGATGACTTTGGGTGTATTTGGCATGTCATTTTAAACTTTCCATGTGTATAAATTTACCGTTTAGAAGAAAGAGAAAATTCTCTGTGGTTCCCCGGGGCCTCATTTTTTTTTTTTCAGGCTCCCTCTGATACCATGAGAAGTGGCTTGGTGACACCCAAAGTGATTAGCTCCCGTCCTGAGGTTTTAGAATATATTTGTGTTTAGAAGCCATCTGCTGGGATGAAATTCTATCCTGGGTAGTGCCCTGGCCCCAGTGGAGAGGGGTCCTGGGTCTGTAAGACGCCTGTCATGGCCCCTGGGTCTGAGCCCCTTCGCATCCGTATCCTTAGCACCCAGGGAAGCTCCTGCAATGAAGGTACCATTACCTCATTCTGCAAGTGGGGCCTCAGAGGCCAACAGTGTCAGCTAACTTTCCCAAGCTTCGTTCCAGAGTCCACATTCCAGGCTAGGACTGAGTGACCTCGAACTTTTCCATACTGTCTCCACCACTGGCCTGATGGCCTGTCCTGGAGACGGGTCATTACCAGGTTCCCTGCCTGGTTCAGTCTTGCTCTTTCTTCCTCTTTTTTTTAATTAAAAAAGAAATGCATCAACACACATTATCATTAAAAATCAACAATACACAAGGTATAAAGTTAAAAGGCAAAATCTCCCCCATCCCCTATCCTAGCCCCCCAAAATATCATCCCCCCCAAATATCTTGGCAGATCTTTTTAGAACTGAATTTTCACTGTTTACAGGGGAGTGTTCCTGTACAGAAAGAATGTGATCCCTTTTCTTCTGTAATTTGTTTATAACTGGCACGTTTTGAGGAAATAAGAAGTAACCTCTATCTTTGATGTGTTTTAGTTTCACTTATCTTGTCAACATACCATGGAGAAGGTCGAGCTCTTTGAATTAGCCCCCCTCCACCACACATTGTCTCCAACTCTGAATCACCACGGTGGACCTCTCCAGAACCCACCAACCTTGAATCCGTGAAACGTGGAGTCAGAATTCACAGCTGAGCACATCAGCGGTTCCAGTAAGTTTGATCTTGCCAAAATGAGTTCTCCCCTTGTCCCACTGGATCAGAAACCTGCCTGTTCACCAGATTCCCCAAGTGATGTGTATGCACAGTCGGGTTGGAAAAACCCAGCTCTGGGCTCCGCTTCTTTGGAGGGAAGACACAGAACAATTAACAAGTCATCGAGAGAAGCTCAGACTTACAGTGGAAACTCCTGGAACGCGATAGAAATGCACCACGAGACGGCTGTCAGCTCAGACCCTAGCTGCTCAGAGAAAGTTGAGACTTGTTTCTCCTCTGAAGAGGCCGGATTTCAACTAAATTGTAGCAAAAGCTGTCAGGACACTTTCCCACTTAGTGCCTTGCAGCCCTGCCTAGTCTCCGAGATGACCTAACTTGTCCTGCCTCACTTTGGGAAGAGCTGGGGCTCGGGCCCAGGCAGGCGGAGAGCAAGACCTTCCTCTGCAGCGGGTTTTCTCTGGGGCGGCTGGGTTCCGGGCCCTGCTCTCTGCCTGGTCCCCTGCGAGCTCGTTTTAATGCAGCCCCTCCAGGCTCCCCGGCTCCACAATGCAGCGCACCGGCTGGCAGCAGTTCAGCTCCACGCTAAACACTTGGCCCCGTTTCAACACGGCTGCCAAGATTTGGCAACCAGAGAGGTGCAGGGAAACAGCAGGCTGCTAAACCCTTTCACATTTTTAATTAGATCCACACACCCATGTCTTTGAGCTATCATAAATAGACAGATGACATAGAGAGTATTATTCCAACTCTCCACCATTGTCTATCTTACCTTATTAAAAGAATTGACCTATATCGCTAGTGGCGGGGATGAAGAGGAAAAGAGAGGGTAGTGCTATTTGCTTGAGCAGAACTCTGTCTGCTGGAGAGAATCTACCCAGGTTTCGGGAAACACAGGTCTCCGGCCGCCTGCCTTGCTGTCATCCTGGGCTCTGAGAGAATCACCAGAAGAGGGCATTCTTGGCAGCCGCTCAGCCTCCCGCAGCCTGAACTCGCTGGGGCGGGGGCGGGGCGGGGGTGGGGGGGGAGGAGGGTCGTAGGAGTTGTCAAGGCCACCCCGTCCTCCCTTTCTGGGTGAAAGCCTCCCCGCCCTGCAGAGCGATGGGGTTGGCACTTCCTCCCTAAAAAGCAGTCACTTTTACCTTCAACGTGGCTCTACTATTTCTACCACTTTGCCTCTTCTGCTGTTTCGTCTTTGGGGATCGTTCACTGTGAAATACCATAACCGCTGCTTCTCACGTTTTCTAAATTTCTTGCCGCAATAAGCATAGCCAGCTTCTTTCCCTCGGATCCCTGCTTCCCCCTCCACTCAGCTCGCGGCTGATTCTGCAGTGGCGGGAGGGATGGGACAGTCATGTCTTGAGTCCCGTCATCCTCAGCTCCAACGCCGGCTCTGCCACATGGCTTTGGACACACGATTTCAAAGCCCTTCGCTTTGGTGCCTTCATCTGGAAGATCCGCAGGAAGTCTGACCTCAGAGATTGCGTCTGGTGGTTAAATGACGTCATAACACGTGAGGCTCCTAACGCTATCCACCCCCAGCTCCCGATCTTTATTATCGTCGGCAAAACGCAAAGCAACACACGTGCCTTTCAGAGGCTCAGCGGACCAACAGAAAAAGGACAGCCAGGGTTGAGTCTTCTTAGAATTCTCCACCCCTACCCGGTGTCCCCTCTCTTTGGTGACAAGGACCACCTGTGATTCTCAGGCAACCAGCTGTAGCTGGGCTAACTGCTGCGATCTGAAGGCGAACGGGCTTTGGCTGGGCCTCGGCAGGGGGATGCATGTCCTTAATTTTAAAACATGTGAAGGAGGAAATGAAACACTTGAAATGCCAGGAAAGAAGTCTCTCTGGTCGTCCTGCCTGAGAGCGCAAAGCGTATAGAAGCGTGCAGGCATCTACCACGTGGCTGCAGGGGGATACCCAGCCCAGAGGCAGGCTGCCGTCGCCCTTTTATCCCCAACACTTTGCCGGATGTCGTGGACATTCGGCAGGATTTGGTCTTTCCTCTTGTTTTTCTTTGATTCAGTTTTTTTGTGCCAACATTTCCTTTGTATTTTTCCTGCAAACGGGACAGTCAGACAAAGTGGAATGACCAGGTCCAGTGAAATGGGCTGGAGATATTTCCAGGCCCAAAATGTGCCTTCCAGCAGATGCAAAGGCTGAGGACAGACCATGAGCAGGGGTCTGGGCGTCTCATTTTTCCCTGCAACTCTGCACATGTCCCCCAGATCCTTACCTCCTTGTCCCCAAAACCCACCAGCTACAGGGAATTCCCTTTAGTTAGGAGAGAAAGGATAGAAGACGCACACACAGGTAATGAAAGTGGAACGCCTGCGTGAGGCGCGTTTCACCAGGAAATGCAGAAGGCGGTGATCTCTGCCGTGGCCACAGGCAGGCACACAGTATCCAGCCCAGGTATCTCCAAGGTCCTAATCAGGCTCCGATGGGGAGACTATCGCTGCTCATTATGAGTTATGTATACAAGAAGCAGCAGCTAATTTCCACGAGGGGAAAACAATGCATAATCTGGATAATGCCCTTCCCGGAGCCAAAACTGTCAGGCTGAAGTCCGCTCTGTTGCTGCTGCCACTGGCATGTCATTCCCACCCGTGTACGAAGGCAGTGGGCACAGAGACACCCTGACCCTTCCTGCGCCCTGGGTGGGGTGGGGGTGGGGCACATGAATGAATGCACGCGTTGAAGGTTTTTAAGGCTATATTCGGTGGCTTGGGCTGCTATAACAGAGCATCATGTCCTGGGTGGCTGAAACAACAGGAGTTTATTTTCTAACATTCCTCAAGTCTAGAAGTCCAAGATCAAGGTTCTGGTCAATCTGGTTTCTGGTGAGAGCTCTCTTCCTGGCTTGTAGATGGCCATCATCTCCCTATGGCCCTTCCTTAGGTCCATGTAGTAGGTGGAGGGGTAGGGGGGAGAGAGAAAGTGGGAAAGCTCGCAAGCCCTCTGGAATCTCTTCTTAAAGGATACTAACTCTATAGGATCAGGGCTCCACCCTTACGGCCTTATTTAACCTTAATCACTACTTTAGAGGCCCCATCTCAAGTCACAACCACACTGAGGGCTAGGGCTTCAACATGTACATTTTGGAAAGACACGAACATTCAGTCCATCACAAAGGCATCTCATGTGCTATCAGAAGGAGATGGAGTCAGGCCGGGATTCTACACTCACTCTACCACCTATTTGCTGTGTGACCTTATGCAAATCAATTAGCCTCTCTGAGCCTTGATTTCCATGTTTGAAAAATGGGGATAAAAATGCTTCCCCCAGAGTCTGATTGTGAAAAGAATGGGTGAGGTAATGCACACACGATGCCTAACCCAGGGAGGTACTCAAAAAAGGAAGCAGTTGTGGTGGTGGTGATGCTGTTAGTTACCATTTGATATCATTATTAACACCACCCAGGCATCCTTGTCCAAAATGCTGGCTTAGAGTTTTGCATCCTCTGTACTGCTGCTTATGTATCTTACCCTTTATCACCAATGCTCACTGGTGTCAGTGAGACAAATAGGAAGTATAATACTGTGTAACAGTGTTTACCGTGGAATCCAGAGGAAATAAGAGAGCTCAGTTCGAGGGGAGGGACTATATAATATATAATTACTTAACTATTAGAGAATTATGCATTTATTGTTGCTACCATTATGCATGAACACAATCATGGCCCCCTTGTTTGAAACTCTTTTTTTTTTAATTTTTGAAGCAAACAACTTTTTACTGAAGTATGGTTGATTTTTAATGTTGTATTAGTTTCAGGTGTACACATATGTATATATATATATATATATATATGTATATATATAATTTTCCAGATGCTTTTCCATTATAGGTTATTACAAGGTATTGAATATAGTTCCCTGTGCTATACAGTAGGTCCTTGATGTTTATCTATTTTGTGTATAGTAGCGTGTATCCGTTGCTTAAAGCAAAAGTCCTGCAGGAAAAAGAAACATAAATATTTTCTAAATGGGGCATCTAAAGCTAAGGAATCCAAGCTCACACTGCCAAGAAGAGGCAGAACCCACGTTCAAACAAAGGGCTATGCAATTCCAAAGGCCACGCTCTAAGCTTCACAATTCTGCCTTAGTCAGCAGTTGCAACAACAATGTTGCAGAACAAACCATCTCAGCCCAGTGCTAGCAACAGTAAATATTTATTCTCATGCTCCCTGGTCTCAGGTTCACTACGGTTCTGTTGAGCGAGGCTTGTTTCACTGCAAGGCTCTGCTCCAGGCTGCGTGTTGGCTGGATGTGGTCTTAGGCTGTAGATTGGGTTCGTGTCCGCTCAGTGTGTATTCGTTCTGGGTCCCAGGCTGGAGGGGCGGTGGCCACCCCAGGCACACTAGGACACAATTCCAGAGAAGAGCAAGCACATCTAAGGAGTCTGATTGCATCATGTCCACAGGCAATCCAGTGGCTAAGCCCAGTCACAGCCAAGCCCAGCATCAGGGAGTGAGGAAGCAAAATACGGGCACACCCATGTGGGGAGGGTGGGAAGAGAGTAAAGTTGAGCTGCGCGATAGTCCAAACTAAGAGTGCCCTGCAAACAATGACAAACAGAAAACCAGAATAGTGACAACTGCCACCCCTCTGTTTTCAGCAGGGTTGCACATCCCCAGAAGACATTTCTAGTGGTTTACAGCCAGCATCCATTCTGATTTGGAGGGTCAGCTCTGATTGATCAGTGCCCAAGCCTTATTGACTTCAAGATATTTTGACTCTCACCCTTGATCATGAGTATCCAGTGATACCAGAAAACACTAACTTCTAGGGCCTGCGACCACCAGTCCCAATGAACCTCCACTCAGAACCCTGATCATTCTAAAGGCAGAGCCCAGCCCTGCTACAACTGGCGAGTGGACATGGGTTTCAGAGTCAAGGAAAAGGGGATGAGAATCACGGCTCTGACGCTTCCAGAAAGTGTGACCTTGGGCAAACAACGTGGCCTCTCTGGATCTCAGGTCCTTAGGGATGCAGTGTTGTAAAAGGTAAACTACTTGATGAGTCTAAATTGGCTAACACAGGCATAAATTAGCGCGTGTACTTGCTAAATGATGGCTCTCCTCCTGTGGTTTTACTGTTAGGTCGAACCTATGGAATTGTCAAAAATAATCAAACACTGGCAATATCATATTGCTCAGCCTAACAGATTATAAAAACCTGATGGGCAAATCTGATGTTTTCTTTAACTCTCTCCCCTGCCATCTGAGTAGTGAGTCAATGTCAAGCTTTGTGGCAGAAGCCACCCTCTCAGTCTTACTTTCATTCCAGTGGTCAGGATGGAATGGTGGGGTTGTAGGGAGGTGCAGATGGAGGGGAGAACAGACAAAAATTTGCCTTCCGCCCAATGGAAAGGGCTAAATAGAAGCAGTAGTGTAAGGATGGGATGGGGTTCTGCAGAGGGGGAGGGGATTGGGTTCATGGGGGGAAATCTGTGCCCATGTCAGGGTGTGGGAAGAAGATTGTGTGCTTTGGAATCAAGCAGATAAGAAGGTTTGAATCCCAGCTCTTCCAAAAGCAACTATGAAATCTTGGGCAAGTCACTAATTTCTCTGAGCTTCTTGTGTATAAAAATGGGATAGTTGTCCCAGGAGTATCGCAGACCTTATCAAGATGCTCTAGACACCACCTAACACAGAGCCTACTTCCCAGGAGGGGCTCAGCCATCTCAGGGATCCATCACCCTCCACCATCCTATTTTTGCTCCAGGACAATCCTGATGTTGGAACAGAGAGGAGGGAATACTGAATGAATGCAGAGCAACAGAATTCCAGGGCCTCTAGACCCTCCAGGAAGGTCTTTAAAATCCCTCTCACCAGAGGGATTTACTAGGAAACTAACTGGCATTCCCAGAGCAAGCCTTTTTAATTCCCCACGCTGGTACTATAGCAGCCAGAAAGTTCACTGCAGTCCTGCCCCCTGGGCACCGCATAAATAACACAAGCAAGATGTAAGCATGGGCGGTATCTGGGAAGATCCAGGGAAAAAGTCAGATATACAATGATGACTATTATTATACCTGAAAATTAATTTGCATTATTCCTTTTAATTAAAAGATGAAAAGCCCAGAACAAACTTCAGGATCAAAAATAGATCCCCTCTAACATAGGTAGAAGGTGGTGGGATTAGCATTATCTTTGCTTTTAGACAGAACAAAGCTTTCAAAAAATATTATTGAGTACCTATTCTGTGCCAAGCACTAAGCCAGGGCACAAGGGCCAACAAGGTGAAACAGGAAAGGTCTCTGCCTCCCAAGACCCTCATTCATCATCTGTGCCTGAACAGAGAGGAAGGAAGGATGGATTGTATCAGGGTGCTGTCTCCACCTGTGGAATGAGGCCAAAGGAGGCATAGTGTGATAAAACAGGAACGCTGATGCCCAGTGAAAGTATGGCCAAAGCGTGACACCCATCAGACGTCTGCTAAGTGTTCAGCAATTAATAACAGTCATTAAGCATCTTCTGTGAGCCCATCACTGTTCTAGAAATTGCAGGCAGTAAAAAAATCTTTCCCCTTCTCTCCAGAGTTTAGAGTCTAGCTTGAAAGATTATTATTAATTATAATAATTATTATATTATTATACACATATGAAAAAATCACAAAGACAAGACAATATTGTCTTTAGTTCCATTTTAAACATAGCCCACCTCTTTGGACTGGGGAAAAAGTGTGAAGGATTCACATATAAGTTAATCAATGAATGACCACAAATGGAAATTCAATATGGTGAAAAGGAGGAGGGGAACATAGCATCACCTCACCACCAGGACTTTTATAATTACTCCAGCTGTTTGCCAGTTTGCCCCTGAGTTTCCTGGCAGCCAAGGCGAAGGGAAAATATAGTCAATGGTAAACGTGTGTTTTTATTTTTGTTTTGTTTTTAGGAAAAGAGGGCACACACCAAATCCTCTGGGGAGAGCTAGTTAGCCTCGTGGACAAAGTCCAAAACACTAGCTCCTAGAATAAATGCATACCCAATTTCATATGACTGTTTTCCATAATGACTCTCAATAAACAGCAGAGATGTAACAAAATACAACTCAGTGGAGGTGATTTGGCAAGGGGCTAGATAAAGTGGTCCAAGTCGGTAGCTTTCCAGGGATCTGGCTTGATAAAAGACCTTAACTCAACATAGCAACTTCCATGAGTGGATAAATAACATGTGCTTCACATAGTTTTCTTTATCATTTCTCCAAGTATGGGTTTTGGTAAGAGTAGGAGGGTAAGAGTAGTAGCTGTGTTGCTAATTGCTGGAAAAATCGACACGATTTGGGAAAGCAGATAAGTGAGCGATAGTGTAAAGGTTTATTATAAACAAATTTATTTGGCAACCGATCAATGGATTAACCCAATAGCTATGTATGGGCCGTCATCTTAGTCACTCCAATATCTGGGGCATGGCCCTTGGTATTTAGTAGGTGCTCAATGATGCCCTTTGAAAGGGATTCCTGTGAAAAGAGAGAAGCTTCGTTGACAAACCCCTAAAGAGTTTGCCTGCCTTCGAGGGTCACTGGTGGCTGCCAGCATCCCACCTTCACCCTCCTCAGGGCTGTCCCCACAATTCTACCTAGACCACGGCACCCAGTTAAGGTGCTCAGGCTGAGAGTAAGGATTTGGCAGATGAAGAAGCTCATGATGGACGTGGAAGTTTCTTAGCAAAGGGCCTAGTGGTGGAAGTCAGTTAAATGCTAGAAGTTACTGTGCTGCTTGTAGCTCTAGTTGTGGAAGAAAGGAAATGACCAAGGCCTTCATTTCTCCAGTGACATCGTCAGGGGCTGCTTTACATACCTACGGCCTCTTTGTGAAGGGGCTCTTTTCCCTCCCTCTCCTCACTTGCCATATCTCAGGCGCGTTTGACCTTTGTGAGCCAGAGCAGGCCATGGCCAGAAGATTCCTCAAAGCTAAGCTGGACCCCAAAGGGTTCTGTTTAAACACCTTCCTCACCCTGTCAAGAAAAGCAAACGCCCATGCCCTAGGGGTAGCTCTGCTTTTGCTCTATCTAACATAAGCTCTTTGGGGGTCTGAGCCCCTCAGTCTCTCCTTCACACCCCCTGGGGTCTCCAACTTACTTCGCCCCAGGGACCTGGCTCACCCCATGTCTGACCTGTTGCCCACCCTGGATCAGGGCTCAGCCTGGCCTTCCTGGGCCCTGGAAAAGCATCCCCTTGGACTTCTTTCTCCATCTTCTTCACGGATACTCCAGTGATGCTTCTAACATTGAAAACTGACCATGTTGCTGCATCGGTACCCATTGATGGTCATCCAATCAACTCCAGGCTTAAGACCCTCTGTAATCTGCCCCGCAGACCACTCCTGACCTCTCCCTGCAAAACTCAGCAACTGTTACTTGTTTTGAATGGTTATCATGAATTTTTAATTGTTATACAATCTCACCTCCCCAGACAGGGCTTTCCTGACCACTTATCTAAAACAGCAAACAACACTCCACCCCCAACACTCATTTTATTTTTCTCTGTAACTGTTATCTTTCTTTTAAATTACACTATCTCTTTCTTTACTGCCTGTTTTCTCTACTAGAATGTAAGCTCCCAGGGGTCAAAGACTTTGTTTTGTCCTACACAGTGTCCCCAGAGCCTAGGACTGGGCCTGGCACACTGTGAAATGTGTCAAATGTGTGAATGAATGAACACTTCCCTACATATAGTATGCTATATTCTTTCTCTTTAATTTTGTCATTTGTTGTTGTTGCTGTCTCCCTGTTTTTCTTCAAGTCATTACCCTCTGCAAGGAAAACCTCCTTCCCCTACATCATCCAGGTCATCTCATTTTATTTATTTGTTTTAAAGTTACATTATAGTTTTGTTGATTTACAATGTTGTGTTAGTCTCTGGTGTCCAGCAAAGTGATTCAGTTATACATACATATATACAGTATTTTTTATATTCTTTTCCATTATGGTTTATCACAGGATGTTGAATATAGTTCCCTGTGCTACAGAGTAGGGAACTATATTGTTCAACAACTATAGGTTGTTTATCCATTCTATGTATACGAGTTTGCACCTGCTAATCCCAAACTCCCAATTCATCCCTCCCCCACCCCCCTCCCCCTTGGCAACCACAGGTCTATTCTCTGTGTCTGTGAGTCTGTTTCTGTTTCA
Source organism: Balaenoptera musculus (assembly GCF_009873245.2). NCBI lineage: Eukaryota > Metazoa > Chordata > Mammalia > Artiodactyla > Balaenopteridae > Balaenoptera > Balaenoptera musculus. The sequence continues at coordinate 169,024,061 of NC_045786.1, forward strand.
TAGATAGGTTCATTTGTGTCATATTTTAGATTCCACATATAAGTGATATCATATGATAATTGTCTTTCTCTTTCTGACTTACTTCACTTAATATGATAATCTATAGGTCGATCCATGTTGCTGCAAATACCATTATTTTGTTATTTTTTATGGCTGAGTAATATTCCATTGTATATATACACCACATCTTCTTTATCCATTCATCTGTAGATGGACATTTAGGTTGTTTCTCTGTCTTGGCTATTGTAAATAGTGCAGCTGTGAACATAGGGGTGCACGTATCTTTTTGAATTAGAGTTTTCTCCAGATAAATGCCCAGGAGTAGGATTGCTGATCATCAGGCCATCTCATTTTAAACTTTTATTTAGATTGCAGGCACAGTCTCATTCAGAAAGCTCTCCGAGGCACCTGTCCAGCTGTCCCTTCTCTGGGAGTCTGCAGTCCCCTGAGCTTAACTCTGCCGGTGCATTTGCTCCACAGGGCTATAATTATCCCTCTGTACCATTATTTCCCTTATGAGACATTCATTCACTGAGGGCTGGACTCTGCGGTCCTGGTGTAGAGCACAGCACCCAATACATTGTTTTACTGGACTTTCTGTAGATTATGAAGCAGATGCCTCCTGTCCTGCTCTTTACGATGCATTAGACATCATCTATTCACACTACTATCATCACCTTCTGAGGCCCAGAGACAGGGAACGGCTTGTTTGTAATCATGGGGCTGTGTGCGTCCTGATGATTTATGCACTGCAATCCAGATTACTCGCATCCTGGTCAAATATTCTCTCTCTGGTACCATAGGACCTTTTGGTTGACTCTTAGTTGTTTTACATTTAAATCCTATCATTCCATCTGGACAGTAAGCTCCTTAAGGACAGAGATTGCCTTCTGCCTTTCTTGTATGCATATAGGACACAGAGCAGTGCTTTACACATATTAAGTACTTAATGAATATGTGCAGGCTGAATTATTAGCTCCATAACAGACTGCCAGAGAGTTTCTTACTTGAATGCATGAACATAAACACACACACTAGAATATATTGATATTTAGCCGTTTTCTTGCCACTTTAATTTTATCTGTGTTGCAGATATATTGGCCTTCTCTTGGAAGGAGTAAAGGTACAAATCAATTCATCTATCAATTGAATCAATTAATTTATAATTAATTACTATACTTTATAATGGAAACTCTTTTCTGTTTTGTTTTGTGTTTTTCCAGTACAGCTAAATGGTTCCTCCCTCTTTGTTTTTTTTACAAATAAGAAAAGGAGACCCCTAAAGTGCTGTCCAAAGACCACGGTCAGCTGGGGAGGTGGAGGAGTATTGGGTCGCCATCATTGGCCCCAACAAATGACTTTGGATTATTATATTTCTAAAGCTGAAACAAGATTCAGGATGATCTTGGTCAGAGGTCAGCAAACTTTTTCTTATAATGGGGCAGACAGTAAGTATTTTAGGCTTTGTGGGCCATAGAGTCTTCATTGCACCTACTCAGTCCTACTGTTGTGTAGGGTATAAGTAGCCACAGACAATACATAAATGAATGACCATGCCTATGTTCCAAAGACACTTTATTGACGGACACTGGAAACTGAATTTCATATACTTTTCACCATGTGTCATAAAATATTATTCTTCCTTTGACTTTTAAAACATTCATGTAAAAAACATTTTTAACTCGTGGGCATCATACAAAAATAGGATTTGACCCACAGGCAGTAGTTTGCTGACTGCTGTACCCAGGAGTACCCTCCCTCACCTTTAAACCCCTGAGAAAATGGAGGAAGAAAGTTATGCAGGGAAATCATGGCAGTGCTCCACAAATAACTCACGTCTTCTGATTTCATCTCTAGGTTTCTGCCCAGTGCACGGGACCTCTGTCTGTTGACTGTTCTCCCACCACACACTGATATGCATCTAGGAAGTAGAAGATACATTTTCCTGGATTAATGTATGACAAAGCCAGAGCACATTGCCAGATTGTTCTTCGAGACAAGCAAGATCCCCAAAGGATCTGGGCACACACCTGGCACATCTTGTCAAGAAACTAAATGAGAAATCCTCTATCTTACACCAAGGTAGGAGAGGGCCATGAAACTCAGGCCAGAGCCCCAAGAATTGGATTGTCAGAAAGCTCTGATCCGTGCAGTTCTTGTAATGTGATGCAGCAAACTTTGAGGAGAAAGCGGCTACATGTCTTCAATTATATCACAACATACCTCCCTGGGTAGGGTAACCTTAAAAGGCATGCCCAACAGAGTGGGGACTGGTAAGGGAGTCACCCCACAGTATAAAGGGGTGACAAAAAACTTGGTAGACAAAATAAGGGATATTTTAATGCAATACATAAAACATCAAAGTTAATGCCCCAAGTCCACAATGAACAAAATATCAGAAATTTAAGTGAAGTCAGGGTGTAATCCTGTACATTCAGGACTCACCTCTCTCACCTTACCCTAATTTATCCTGTGGATCCTGCCTCTACTGAAATCCTTTAGTATTTTGTTCATCATGCATACTTTTTACAACAATTTCTAATTTTGAAAATATTGGATTGTCCAGGATATATGGTACAGAATTGAATTTAGGGTTGACAAAAGGGAACTTTCACCGTTCTCATCTTTTAAGAAGACACAAAAAGTACATTTACTTGACACAACACGAGAGAATCGAGTTATGGTCCATGGACATTGGGATCTGTTTTGGTGTCATTCCATTAGAATTGTTCAGCATCTTATAGGGAAAATACACTAAATGGGTCTATTTGGATTTAATGTCAGGCTAGTTGTTTCTGTAAGTTATAAAACGTTTGATTGTAATATCTCTTTCATGATGAATTGGCACGTTGATCTGTCCACTGCCTTGAAATAACCCACGCTGAGGGAAAGCCAATGCTATAATGAGTGTAGTGATCACAGACCTTGTCATAAGCTCCGACCCCTCTCTGCTAAGAGTCTGCATGCTCCTCAAAATACCAACTGAGGCTAGAATGCAGGTGTTGATGTATTTCAGTAGCAGCAATGCTTAGTACCTATTCTGCAAAAATAGAGCTTTTAAAAATTGCATAAACCCATTTTTTTTCCTTAGAATCTCCAAATATACATTCAAAAATGGCACTGACACTTCCTCCCCTCCCTGCCAATAGAAAGCTCATTTACTTATCAGGGTGTCCCACACAAGAGGCTGAAAGTAAGTTGAGAAATTTCTAAAGAATCTTAATTCTGATCTTGCTTCTGAAGAGTCATCAAATGTGAATCCTTGAGGCTCCCTACATACATCCTCTTCCCTTCTGGGTCCCCTCTGTCGCTTGCTCTGGGCCAACCATCTCTACCATTAATGACCGCTTTGCCTGAACCAAAGAAGACGTCTGAAAAAGCAAGCCAGGCTTCTTCCCAGATCAACTGTTGACAGCCACAAACCTCTCTTTGATGTCCCCAAATGAAGAAGAAGGGAGAAGACATAATTAGTTGGTGTTTTAATGTGTGTGGTATTTTTCACTTTCTCTAATTCTTTTTTGAGCTAAGGTTTGAATTGTTGAGTCAAAGAACCCTTTGGCAGGAGGAGTGATTATATGTTTCAGAGGTCAGAAGCCTGGCCTTTTGCTGTGAAAGTGCCTGAAGGTGAAATTGAGCCAAGTTCAAAGGGAAGTCTAATTGACTGCCCTTGGTCTCACTTCCTTGAGAACTGCTGCCCTTGAATGATCAAGCTGCTGCCTCGGGGTGTCCAGGGTGGCCCTCAAGGGATGGTCTTTAAAATGTCACAGGATGATACCACACTTTAGGGACAAGGTAGCTTTTAGAGTCCTCCTTGAGCCCAGCTCATTTATTCATTCAACAACAAATATTTATTTGGCACCTACTTACTGTGTGCCAGGCACTGTTCTTCCATGGAAGTTATGCTCAAATTCTTTATTTGGGGGACCAATGCTGCCTAACATCAGAAGAAAACATGCATTCTTCCCACTGTGTTAATGCCATCCAAAGAATTTGTCTTTGCAGGAACAACGATAGATGATTTATATAAATCTTATATAAATCATTTATATAAATCATGATTAGGGGCCCTGCCAACCCACAGCATCCTCCTGTTGATTTTTACTAAGTACTCCCACTCCCACAAGTGCTAAAATTCCCTCTTTTCCTTTCTGCTCTCCCCTTGCTTATTTTTCTGTATTGAACATTCTGTCCTGTTTGGTCCCTTCTGAGGCTTGGTCTCTGCCCATTGCTTCACAGAACAAATGCCCAGGAGAGGGGATAAAGTGTGTATCTCTTCTTCCCTTGGAAAAGTCCTAAAAGCAGACCGAAGAAAACCACCAAGTGCTAATACCCATGATTTTACTTTTAATTTCAACATTTTTCTCCCATCAGGTAGATAGATGATCAGAGATCTGGACAAAGCAAATTCGATTAGGTTTATCCAACTGAATAATAAAGATGGGGGGGTTATCATAATTGCAAGATGGGAAGTCCCTTGGGAGTCCGTAGGATCCAACTCCCCTGTTTCAGGTAGACATGCATGCAAACTACCCTAAATAGGAAGAGGAGATGGCTCGTGACCCTGGCTGTTACTGTTGTTGTTCTTTAAATAACTCTAAGAAATTAATCTATTGGGACATAGTGCCTGTGGATCTTCTGGGTAGACATTTGCAAGGCCTATTGGAGTCAAATTCACCCATATGATAACTAAATGGACTATTTGGCTGCCAATGTATGGAATTGTCACCATTGGACTCTACCTGTTCTTTGTTCCTGGTCAGCACATTAAAGCTGTCCTTTACAAGACTGATGACATTATCTTCCTGAAACCATGGGCCAGATCAGCATTGCCTTCCTCCTAATTTCAGAAGCCTTCAGTAGCTTTCCACTGCAAACCCAATGACGTTCACAGTCATTAGCACAGCATGCAAGACCTTCCACAATCTCTCTGTACACCTGGAGCACGTGGCAAAAGGAGAGATGGGCTTTGGAACTCATAAGAATCAGGTCTTAGTTCTGCCATTTACTGCCCATTCCTCTTTGGGATTAAGCCTCAGTTTCTTCATCTCTGGGTAAAATGGGCATTAGAACCTCCATCTCCCAGTGCTGTCCTGAGGATTGAATGAGTCAAGACGTGTATGATACTGAGAAGAATGCCTAGCACACAGCAGGTACTCAACAAACATTGTACCTAAAGTTGAAACTGTGCTAAGAATCTCTCTCTGAGTTTCTCTCTGATTTCCAAATTTATTTCCTATCACAGTCTTCCACTCAGTCAGAGCTCCATTGTGACATTGTCTCTCCATTTCCTGAACACACTCTACTAAATTCAGCCTTCCATGTGAGCTCCTATTTTGTCTCCTCTACTCCGACCTCACTCATTCTCTCAGTATCCACTCCTGGATGAAGTGATTTATCTATTTATCTATATTGCATCTTCACTTGATTCCCATGGTACTTCTTCTTGAGAATCAAAAGTGGCACTTATAGCCTTTAGCCAATTTTTAATCATCTACTTTTAGCTTGCCCACTACATTGCAGGTTCCCAGAGGATAGGGATTCTATTTTTGTATCTCTGTGTTCTCCAGAGGCACCAATAAAGCAGTATAAGTCAGCTTTTACTAGGTCATGCTGAAGTAACAAATAGCCCCCAGGTCTCAAGAGCTTACTGCAATTGTTTATTTTTTGCTCATATTGATGATAATGGTAGGTCAACAGCAGCACCCTTCCTTCTACCTTTGTACTGAGATCCAGGCTGAATGTGCAGTCCCTCTCTGGTACTTGACCTTCTCGAGACAGAGGGAAAAGAGTGATGACAAAACCCTGTAGTGGTTCTCAGGATCACTTTCCTTTTATTGGCCAAAGCACATCATGTGGCAAAACTTGGTATCAGTGGGATTGGGGAGCATATGTTCTTATGGGATGAGACACTGCACACTCCATGGCAGCAGGCAGGGCCAAGGAAGGACAGTAAATATTTGAGCACATTATTACAGTTTACCACACTTATACATCAGAGATGCTCAGGGGATAATGTTTAAATAGAAGAAAGTTGTATTATTTAAAATAATCCTCTGAGGGCTTCCCTGGTGGCGCAGTGGTTGAGAATCCGCCTGCCAATGCAGGGGACACGGGTTCGAGCCCTGGTCTGGGAAGATCCCACATGCCACGGAGCGGCTGGGCCCGTGAGCCACAACTACTGAGCCTGCGCGTCTGGAGCCTGTGCTCCGCAACAAGAGAGGCCGTGATAGTGAGAGGCCCGCGCACCGCGATGAGGAGTGACTCCTGCTTGCCACAACTAGAGAAAGCCCTCGCACAGAAACGAAGACCCAACACAGCCAAAAATAAAAAAAATAAAAAATAAATACATTAAAATAATTTAAAAAAAATAAAAATAAAAAATAAAATAAAATAAAATAATCCTCTGAAACCTATAATCTGATTGTGATCAGGATATTACTAAAGACAGTGGTTAATTATAAAATGTGTGCTTTGTGAAAAACTAGCAATGTGATTTCTCTCAGCTCTAAGTACAAAAGTAAGTGTTCTTACACCCCACCCTCTCCCTATCAAACACTGTCACTTATTTCATTGGCTACTAGGAAGCTCAAGCCTAAATGATGCCTCCCCCCTCCCTTGGTGAATTATTCAGAAATGTACGGCAACCTTTTCCAGAATTGACCTCCGGCCTGGCATCATTTTATTTCACTTTCATCCTTATTTATGCAGCCATGCTGTATTTTCCATAAGCTACTTTAAAAAATGTGGATTATAAACAAGTGAGCTTATCTTAGATAAACTCTTTGAGACTGTTTGAAGCTTGTCTGCCCACTGGACTTCATTGTATTCTCGCTTAATGTTTTAGCTCTGCTTTTGAGGAATAAATGAAAACACATGTGCAAGACAAATCACTCCTTGTCCTTCCAAATATGCCATGAACTGCGTGATCAAAGGGAAATGAGAAAAGTCACTTCATAGACAGGGCCCCAGGGGTCCCTGAACCAAGCCAGTCTCTCTGGGGCTGGGAAGGACAGATTCCCCCAAGTCTGCTCTGGTTCCCCAAGGCGCCTGTCTGACCCAGCACCTTTGCCCTCATCATCAAGGAGAGAAAACATACATGTAATCCTTTATGCCTGGTAGGACTGTGGGAAATGATGTTATGGACAGACCCTGGACTTCCAGGAGGTGTCTCCTTCAGATAACAGGGAAGTAGATGAATTGCAAATACCTGGTAGGTGTGTCTCTAACACAAGCCAGTCTGACCCTGTGGACACGTGGCTGTTCTGCTTTTTGTACATAGGGTTGGAGCAATTTCACTCCTCATTCTTGGCTCCCAAAGTAATCAGTCCATAATGCTAGGCTGACCACTACACACACTTTTATGAGTGCCATGTGTGACTTCTTAATAGGTTTAGGGTTAAGGATGAATTACTAAGCTTGGTTTATGAGCCTCCAGAAGCTGGCTCACACCTGCTCCTCTTGCCCACCCCCTCCCATTCTCCCCATTCTCATGGTCAACCAACGTCATCAGAGTGTTTTTGGTTCCTAAAATTGTTCATTCTCTTGCTCAAGCTCATGCTTTTTCAGTTACTGTTTCCTTGGACAGAGATGCCTTTCCTCTGCCTTTAAAATGATGATAATGATGTTGATGGTAATAATAATAATCATAACAATAAGCCCTAGCTAAGTACTCATCATCCTTCCTACTCTGCCCAACACATCATTAGGGAGCTTTCTCTTTTACCCCTTAGGATAGGTTAGGTTTCCCTGCTTTGTGAACTCAAATGATGCCTCGACCTACTGTAATATGGTGTTTGTAAGTCTGTTTTCTCAACTTGTCTATGATTCCTTGAGGCCGAGGGTCAAATCAAGTTCATCTCTGCATCCTCTGCCACTAGTTCAGTAGCTGGTATTTATGAGATGTAGAGTAAGTCTTCGCCAAGTAAATGAGTGGATAAGTTAATCAGGTCGCAGCCAGTTACAATGGTTAAGTGAGTCACAAAGAACAAAACCGCGTGGAGACGGTCAGAAGAAACAGGAAGAGGAAACCACTCTTTGAACTCAAGGTGTTTGCACCATCTCAGGTCCAAGGTGAGGGAGACTTACTTCACTTAGCAAAATGTCCTCCAGGTTCATCCATGTTGTTGCAAATGGCAGGATGTCCTTCTTTTTAAGGCTGAATAATATCCCATTGTATGTATACACCACGTTGTCTTTATCCATTCATCTCTGGGTGGACTTCTAGGTTGCTTCCATGTCTTGGAATTGTGAATAATGCTGCAATAAATGTGGGAATGCAGGTATCTCGTTGAGATCCTGATTTTAATTCCTTTGTATATTTACCCAGAAGTGGGATTGCTGGATCACATGGTAGTTCTAAGTTATATTGCTGGATCATATGGTAGTTTTTTGAGAAAACTCCACACCGTTTTCCATAAGGACAAATACTGCATGATATTGTTTATAGGACGAATCTAAAATAGTCAGACTCATAGAAGCAGAGAGTGGAATGTTGGTTTCCTGGGGCTAGGGGGAGAAAGGAACACAGGAAGGTATTAGTCAAAGGGTACACGATTTCAATTATGTAAGAAGAATAAGTTCTAGAGATCTATTGTAAAACATCGTGTCCAAAACCTGCTAAGAGGACAGATCTCATGTTGTATTCTTACTATAAGTGATAGTAATAATTGTTATACACAAAAGGGCAAGGAAGTGCTTTTGGAGGTGATGGGTAGATTTATGGCACAGATTGTGGTGATGGTTTCACAGGTGTCTACTTAACTCCAGACTCATCAAAATGTATGCATTCATTATGCACAGTTTTTATATGCTCAAAAAAACAACAATGAGGGAGAGATACAGGGCATTTCTTCAGAAGAGTTGGAGGGAGTAGAATGAGGCTGGCTTGAGAGCGTGACCTTTCCCTCCTCTGAATTTGATCTTGGGATGGCTACTCACTGAAGACAATCTCCAGAGAATTCTCCATGAATGTTCATGGGTGCAGAAACAGCCTGACACGGCAAGCAAAAATACGTTGGACAAGAAATCGTATGGGTGCATTTTGTAAGGAAGAGAACCAATGAGAACGTAGAGTTTCACAAATTGCCCTAATCATTATGCAAACTATTATTACTGTCACTACAGAAAACTCTGTGGGGAGTAAAACTGAGACAGTGAGGACAGTGGCAGGAAAGCAAAACAAACAAACAAACAAACAAAAACCAGAGATGGAGTATTTTTCCTGAAAATAGAACAAAGAGAGAGAAAAAAAGATGGGCTACAGCTGTGCTTTTCAATATAAATATAATGAGAAGCCCATATGTAATTTTATATTTTCTATTCACTACATATTCAAAGAACATAAAATGCAACAAGTAAGATTATCTAATAATATATTTTATTTAACGCCATTTATCCAAAATATTATTTCAATCTGTAAACCACCTAAAATCACGAATGAGAGATTTTCCTTTCTTATCTGTGTGCTAAGTATTCAAACCCCAGTGTGCACGTATGATACTTCTGGTGCATCTCAATTCAGACCAGTCACATTTCAAGTGCTCCAGAGCCACACGTGGCTCGTGACCACAGTACTGGAGAGGACAGGATTCAGAGGCACTGTTTTTGTGTTGTCCCATATCTAGTGGGTCACTAACCTGTAGTAAATGTGGAGAAGCACCCTTGAGGGCAAGAAAATGCCATTTTCAGCAACATGGATGGACCTAGAGATAATCATACTAAGTGAAGTAAGTCAGACAAAGACAAGTATCATATGATATCACTTATATGTGAAGTCTAAAATATGATACAAATGAACTTATTTGCAAAACAGAAACAGACTCATAGACTTCAAAAACAAACTTTTGATTACCAAAGGGGAAAGAGGGGAAGGGATAAATTAGGAGGTTGCGATTAACATATACACACTACTATATGTAAAATAAACAACAAAGACCTACTGTATAGCACAGGAAACTCTACTCAATATCTTGCAATAACCTATAATGGAGAAGAATCTGAAAAATAATAGATACATGTATATGTATAACTCACTTTGCTGTACACCCGAAACTAACACAACATTGCAAATCAACTATACTCCAATATAAAATAAAAATTAAAAAATAGAAAAAGACGCAGACCTTGAGTTGGGTCACCAGTGAGAGGGGTGTGACTTCTGTTCTGGTGGTCCTGGGGCCAGCATGAGATTGCCATGAGATCTCAGATGAGCTCCTTCCTCTCTCAATGAGTGGAAGGAATCAGCACCTGCAAAACAAAAGGGTTAGACCAAACATGATGGTCTCTTAAAAGCACCTCCATCAATCTCTCATAACCCTAACAACCACTCAGAGTTGGAACTAGAGCCCTCATGGAGAGATGAAGATCCTGAGACTCAGGAATATCAGCTATGGTATCAAGGGCAGACCTCAGAGTCAAGTGGGGAGACCAGTGCTATGACCAAACCCACTGGCTTGTGAGGGATGGTTATTCTATAAAAAGTTACTGTAACTCTGAAGGGTGTCCGTACATAGAAGATTTTATTTGCTGAATTGCTGCAAGTGGCTACATTACCGCGTAGATAACTTCTGTTCTGGGCTACTTCCTGCCTTCTCGATGACAAACTTTGCAGGCTTCCTTTCATCCTATTTAGGTTAGAACAAAAACACATTTCAAACAAGTCTTCTTCCCTCTACCTCTCTCTTATTCAGGCTGATTTGGGCTCTTGGGCATTGACAGAGAAAGTTCCCTGTCATTTTCTCTACCTTTTTTGAAAAGACAAAACTAGAAAAAATATCAAAACACTAGGAAGGTTATTGCAGCATCAGAAATCTCAACAGTGGCTTGCTTAAGTCCCTGGTTTCATGAGAAGCAGGAGCATACCTGTAATGCATCCTGAAGCTACACACCTCCCAGCAGGTCTTCCTCCCCGCTTGGCCCCAGACAGCCTATAATCACTTGTCTTGCCATCCTCGGACTACTGATGTCGAGAAAGCCCATGCACCAGGGCCCTGTCCCAAGGTGGGACCTAGGAGAACAGTTACTAACATAGATTTTTCTTTCACATTGACTTGGGTTCAAGTCCCAGTTTCCCACTTAGTATGTGACCTTGGGAACATCTTTTATTCTGTCTTCCTTTCAATTATATCACCATAAGAGTTATATTAATAATAATACTTCTTCCCAGGGCAGCTGTGTGTATTGAATGAAACTGTGCAAGGATAGTGCCTAGCAGGTACTGGAACATGAGGAAGGATCACTGAAACTATTATTTACGGTCATTGAGGTAAGAGCAATACGGATGTGATGCATGTCCCAAGATAGACCTTAAAGTCATGAAAGCACTTGTCACATACTCTCCAGAAGAGCTGACTTACCATAGATTAACAAGAAATAGCTATTTTGCTGAAAATGTCATGGGAAGATAGAGAAATGTTTTTCATTGGATAACATGTGTCAAAACCCCATAAAATCCTCCTTGGAGGATACTATCCTCACCCCAGATTTTCTCTCCTAATATCGACTTCTCTTTACCATCCTCTTGTTTTCAATGGCCTCTGTGGGCTCCATTTTTGTTCTGGATCTCAGCTTGGTCCACATCTGGGGTAACAGAATGCCAGCCAGTGTCACTGCATCTTAGAAAGCTGCTGGGCACCATTCAGGGTTATTCAAACATGACATACCAGGCTGCTTATCATGATTAGTAATCCACTGTTCCTGACCCCAAGGAGTTGGGAGTCTAGAAAGGAAGACAGACATGCAAAGAGGTGAGCGCCCAGGAGAAATGTAAGGTCTTTACGAAGTGTACAGCAGGACCCCAAGTAAGGCTTTTGAAGCCTGAAGATGTCAAGAAGAGCTTGATTGAGAAGGTGATGTCTGAGCCATCAAATGATGGAAGTGAAGGAATATTCCCAACTGAAATAGAAGGGCATTCTAAACAAAATAGAGTACACTAAGGTATAGACTGCTGGAAGAGGGTGGAATGTTTAGGAAAATGCAAATCGTTCCATACTATTTATGAGCACCCTGCCCTTCCTGGAAGAGAGGACTAGAGATGGTGGGAGTGGGAGGTGAAACTTAAAGGAAGACTTGGCTGGGCATGTTAATGAATTTGAACTTGATGTTGAAGGTAATGAGAGGGTACTGAAGGATTTCAGGCTGAGAGATGGCATCATGATTTCTATTTTAAAAAGATACATCTGGCTGCTATGCTGGAGAAGAAATGGTGAGATTAGAGGAAGAGACATGAATTTGTAAGCTATTTTGGTGGCAAGATAAGAGAATGATAGAATGCTACTCATCTCGAAAGCCCAGCAAGTAAGATAAGTGAGCTTGAGCAACTAGAAGGCAGTGCACATGCTTCACTTGTAAGCAGAGAGATGAGGCTTGGCCTCCGGTAGTTTCCATTCCATATTGTAGCTCTGAGCAAGTCAATTCCCAAATACTATGACAGGATGTCACCCAACAGACAAAAGTTTATGTGATGGCTTGGATGTGGCCATCCCACACTGGCATCCTTGGGGGATGACCAAGTGACATCCCGGGTTCCTTTTAGACACCAGTGTCATCACACTCTCCCATGTAATCCTGACTTAGGCTCGGAATTCTCAACTTTATCCTTTGATGTTGCCAATCATCGTTTCTCTGGGTTTGTTATTATTCCCTTTCTCCTGTTCTCTCTCACCACTCCACTCAAGAGGAGAGGGACAAAATGCGAAACTTGACTTATTTTGTGATTAGCAGCACCGGGTTCAGATTTATTAGTCCCAGGAAAAGAAGGCTAATGAGCAAAATGCCCTGATTAATTAAGCCACCTAATGGTTCCAGCTTACATAAATTCTCACTTGGTCAGTCCAGCATCTCTTAAATACATCATACCTGCCACTCTGCAGGAAGGCAGAGAGCTGGATCCCCAAAACACCAAGCAGATCCTGGTCCCCAAGCACTGAGCTCAGAGGTGTAGAAGAGAACCAATCTGTCCTGTCCCAGTACCTGAATCTTTCATGGCCTCAAATGTGATGGTCTGCCAGAGATAATCAATGTTCAGCGCAGCTGGCTGCCTCCTGGGGTTGGTAGAGTTACACCGCCATGATCCATTACTCTGCTCTCTGCAAACCTGTCTTATTCTCAGAGAGGAAGTCCATTGCAGTGAAATGATTCATGGTTTGGGTGTCAGAAACATAGGATTGAGTCACTTACTAGCTATGTGATCTCAACAAGCTATTTAACCTCCTGAGCTGCTATGCTTTTATCTGCAAAATAAGCACTGCAGCGCCAGCATCACCGCATTGCTGTGAGGGTTAGAGAAGGTAATGGACCTAAAATGCATGGCTTCAGTAACTCACCCCTTTTATTATTATTAGCCAAGGTACAGAAAGCGGAGATGCACCTGGACATTTAAGATGTATGCTGCAACATATTCAGGGGAGGAAGGATTCTGTGTACTCCAACAATGGCAGCATTTTGGCCATTGATCTAGAGCTCGGTAAGCAACATGGTTAATATCTTCAACAATGCTGCAAGGCGGAGTTGAATAATTTCCCAGTTTAAAGTGAGGTCAATAAAGATCAGAGATTTAAAGTTATTTGCTCAGCGGCGTAACTGGTACGTGTCAGAATAAGAATTGCAACTCTAGTCCATTGATATTTTTGACGACACACGTTACTCTTCCCTTCCTGGTTTTCTCACTCCCAAGCCCAGGTAAATAAAAAAATTTAAAAAATAGAAAATGTATTACAAGTAGGTAGACAAGAAGGTGGGGACACTGGTGGTCATAGGGCATAATCAGGAAGTGGAGAAGGCAGAAAACTATGCAAAACAGATTTTAAAAGGATGCAATGTGGTGCCATTCAATAAATAAGACAAACAGAAGTTCTCACTACATTCCCTTTAACAAGGGAGTTTTACTGTGTGCATAAGGATGGCCCTGAATCATGATAAAAGTGGGATGGTGTTCAGGGACCTCACTTTCAAATGACAGAAGACAGCATGGATATAGCTCATTTTAGAAAGTTATTGTTTTGGTTGATTTTATCAAACATGTTGACATAAAATATTTGGGGATTCAAGGGAGAAACCTCTGTGGCACAGCGTGTGGCAAACAGCAAGCACTGAAAAGGAGCGCGTTGATTGAAACCATGAAGAAAGAAAGAACAAGCAACTTAATAGTCACAACTCAAGAATTCCAGAGAAAGACGTTTTGGATAACCATGACCCCTGAGGCTCTTTATTTATCACTGCCATGTGGGTGACTAGCAAGCTAGGTCTTTCTAAATTTGTTCTGAGATCCACATATTTGCTTTTCTTGAAGACACAAGATAAGATCCAAGAGCATGCTTGCTATGCATGATGGGGTGGAAGAGAAAGCACTGCCAAGGAGGAATTCTCTTACTCACTGAATATCTAAGAACATGTTCTGGAGGTTACACTGTGTTTGGAAGCACTTTAACTACCTTTTAGAGGTCTCTCCAGGAAGACTCGGAGTTGTATCAATGAGGAATGGAGACCCTCAGCCCAAGCACAAACTCTTGGCACTTCAGATGTCAGTAGATGGTGCCTTTCTGGAAGACTGTGAAGAATGAAAGGCAGAATTCTCTTCAAGTGGTGCTCAACAAGCACACACCAAGTGCTTACTATGTGCCTGGCACAGAGCTTGGGGAACCAGAGGCAGGGTCAATGTAGTCAAGATGATCCAAGTAAGCTGGTCAAGTACAGAGTGGCTCCAAGAGTCAGGTGTCACGTTAATATTTATAACATCTCTGCAAGTGTAGGTCATCGTTCCAATTTTCTGGAAAAGTAAACTGAGGCTAGAAGTTATACAACTTTCTGTTGTGTTCAAAGAGCTAGGAAGTGACTGACAATGATAGAAATAATAATGATGGATACATATTTCTTCCATCATAATATAATATAACAATATAATATAATATATAATTATATAATGTAGTATATAACTTTATATAATGAGGGAAGAAATATATATCCATCATTATTATTTCTGTCTGTTTCTATATATATCTATAATCAATACTATTTGCAAAAAGACTCTGATTCCTTATCTCCCTGAAAGAAAAGCCAAGAACATTATGAACATTTATATTCAGTTAGGATATTCTTGTCTCTGCTGTTGCATATTCTACAATCCTCCCTTTCTGAAAATGTGATTGTTTTATTTAAATAATCTGCCAATGACAAAAAAAAAGTACGTTACCTCAAGTTTGTGGCCACTCCCCAAGCCGGATCATTTTGGAAGGCTGCAAAACCACCCCTGCTTCCCATAAGGTCAAGACATATTTCCCTGTCCAGGTTCCTAGACACCCCACAGGCAAATTCTCTATCAAACTCTGACACTTAAAAGATTTTTTCCCTCTGGATACCATTTGTTCATTAAAGTCAACATTACATCTTCTTGTCCCAGAGACCCCCAGGCAATCCTCAAATTTTCCTGGACTAGAGAATAAACAGCCATAAATGTAAAGACCTAAGAGTGATCATCCTCTAGAAAGGATGGAGGGAGGGATGGAAGAAGGAAAGGAGGGAAAGAAGGAAGGAAGGAAGGAAGGTAGGAAGGAAGGAAGGGAGGGAGGAAAGAAGGAAGGAAAGGAGGAAGGAAGGAAGGAAGGAAAAGAAGGAAGGAAGGAAGGAAGGAAGGAAAGGAGGGAGGGAGGGAGGGAGGAGGGAAAGAAAGAAGAAGCCAAAGCAGGCATTCTCCAGCTTCACCTGCACTGTGAACTCAGATTCAGGATTGAGCTTACAGAAACTCCGCCCTGTGCTTGTTACCTTATGCGTGTGCATACTGGGGACAGGTTATTAACTTCTGTTCCCGATGGGACATCCTCCATTATGGAGCTAGAGAGAGGAGTATGATGCTGTTTGGTATGATTCTCGTATTTTCTTCTTTTTATCACTTTTTGGTGTGAACATTCAGAAATAGAGCCTTGGCTTCTTTCGGTATCTCAACATGTATTTTTCTTAGAGCAGCTTTATTTAGTTGGAAAAGTGAGTAATGCATTTTTTATCCATTGTAGAGGAAATCTAGGCTAGGGGAATCACAGATCAACACATATATTTAATTACCACTGAAATCTGTGGGCCTCATAAAGTGTCCTCTCATTCCCTCCCCCCCATCTCTGCATTGAAATATACAAACTCCTACCCTGCAACAGAAAACACAACTACATAGATGTAGAGAACAAACGTATGGACACCAAGGGGGGAAAGTGGCGGGGTGGGGTGGTGGAATGAATTGGGAGATTGGGATTGACATGTATACACTAATATGTATAAAATAGATAACTAATAAGAACCTGCTGTATAAAAAATAAATAAATAAAATAAAATTCAAAAAAGAAAAGAAAACATAACTAATGCTCTCATTGATCCCAGAGACCATTTTCTTACTGGGGGGACTGACATATCTAAGGGACCCAAGGCATGGGAACACAGGTATATGAAGAAAGGGAAGATGATTATATTTCAGGTATTAATCATTATTGAGTCAAATTGTCATCCAAGTGCTATGATTATTGTTTTTCACATTCACCACATGCTTTCCTAGGAGGAGATAAGAACAAAACTGAAATAGCAAGGTAAGAAAATGGCAAGAGCAGAATTTTTTTTTTCTTAATCTAGGTGACATTTCAATAATGGCAGAGTGTACAACGCTCAGGATATAAAAGTCTTATTTCCCAGGCAAATCAG
This sequence comes from Balaenoptera musculus, assembly GCF_009873245.2. Classification (NCBI taxonomy): domain Eukaryota; kingdom Metazoa; phylum Chordata; class Mammalia; order Artiodactyla; family Balaenopteridae; genus Balaenoptera; species Balaenoptera musculus. Next base: position 169,040,738 of record NC_045786.1, read on the forward strand.
AGAAACGTGACTCATCTACAGAAATACAAGGTGAGGAGCTAATAGAGATGGCTGTTTATCTAACTATATCTATCTGCTTAGGCCAGGGCATATTAGCAGTTTAAGGAAAGACATCCAGAACTCTCTATGATAGTGGGTAGAAATCTAATATCCTTTAGGTTAGGAAGGTAGCACAGATGAAGACTTGGGTCAGCTAGGACTTGGGGTAAAGCAATGAATCCATTCCAGGTCAAAGGAGGGAGCCACTAGATAGATACACAGCCTCCGTCAATGATGATATGGGAACCTATGGGACTGTAGGCTTTATAGCTCTTCCAATTTTTAAAGAAACTTTAAACATAGGCTCCTATAAAATCCAAAAACACCATTCTGAAGGTCAACCAAAATCTTTGCATGGACCTGGCGGTACTCATGGCCAGCCTTTTGGAGATCTCTGCTCAGATAATAATAACCATTATTATCAAACAATACATAGAGCTAGATGCTTTATAACAAGTTGTGTCACTTATTCTTCTGGGGAAGCAGCCCAGAATGGTGTGTGGAAGTTCAGACTTGAGATTAAGTCTTTTACATCTCACTGAGTGACCTTTGCTTAATTTCCTTGTGCCTCTCTGCTGAGAAAAATCAGAATGAAGATGCCACCTGCTTCCTTGGATTGTGTTGAGGACTACAGGTGTTGATGTGACAAAGTGCTTGGTGGAGGATGTAAGAGAGAATGTAAACTTAATGGGTGTTAGCTGTTATCATTATTATTGTGTTGGTGGCCATTTAGATAAGAAGAAGGAATTACCCATTTTACCTTCTAGGAAACTGAGACTTGGCTGTAAGCTCTGTAGGCTACTCTAATAATTAAAATCAATAATATGATCTAACTTCTCAGTTAGCCATGATTGCACAACACACACACACACACTCACACACCCTTACACTAGCACACGTTTTAGAAAATGGTTCAAATTCATTCAGAACTCTATTGAGTGTGGTTTTTGTATTGCCTTGTGATTATTTCCTCTGTTAAATAATGAGTCCAAATAAATCAAGTTCATAGTATTTTGGAAATAAGAATTGTCCCTTAGTCACCACTCTTTTATTTAGCGCTTGCAACAAAGTGGGCATAAACTTCAGCATTTTTTAATGGAAAGGATTTTATAGATTGCTTTGCTCAAAAATCTCCTAGCCTTACAAATAGGGAAACTGAGACCCATAGAGGCCAAAATTCCTAAGGCAAAGAGTCAAATCAAATGCCTTCCAGGATTAACAGATATTTCTATGCTACTTTCCTAAATACTGTATGAAAACTTTTTAATCATCTCTAATGGAATTATTGAGATTGCAAGATTCTTATCATACCAGCCTGACCTATTTGCTGTGTGACCATGAGAAAGTCTATTCATCTTTCTGAGATTCTCATCCAGAAGTGAGGGATATGATCACAACCTCCCCCAGCTCCAGAACAACTTAGGTTGCACCACAATCATCCGTATTTTTGTCGTAACATGTGGGTTACAATCCCTTTAACCACAGTGAACCAAAAAACATGTCAGAGTGGACTGTCCATCCAACCATTGTTAAGGTCCCTTGCCCAGATAAGCAGCACAGAAATATTTTCATCTTGTGAGGTCATCTGCTTTTCCTTCCAACCTTTCTCATCTTTGCAGCTATTTTTTTTCTAAATGATGTACTATCTCTCAAAGAAGATGAAGGGCATCTAGAGCATCAGGAAAAGCTCCAGGAAGGCACTGTGTGGTGTGATTAAAAGCCTAAAAACCAAGAATGATGTTTTCTATGGAAAGAAACACATATTGGTCCAGATTTTTTGTAACAAATGGCTCAGTAATACATGTATATATACAGCACACACTTGCATTGGCAGAGCCGTGCATGTGTGCCCACGTGCCTGTCCCAAGTCATCATCTTTCAAGGCCAGCGTCATCTCCTCCATGCTGCCTTCCTTACTTATTCATCTAGACTCTGTCTCTCCTTCCCATCCCTTTGTCTCCAAACCCCAAAAGCTTTCCCAGTTCTTTGCTTTTGTCTTCAACATTGATCAATTTCGCAACTTGGTCTGTATTTCATTAGAAAGTAGTATGGTATAATTAAAAGATTGTGGATATTGCATCACACTGACCTGGTTTAAATCATGGTTTTGTCACATAATGTCAACCTAAGTAAACTTGGGGTTCTCATCAGAAAAATGGGAATGATAATATCTGTCTCTTAGAGATCTTATAAAGATTAAATGCTAAAAATGCCTAATGCATTATGGGCTTCAAATAAAGCTACTTTACATCCATATTCACTTTTTATATATGTTTCATCAACGCTACCAAGTTATAGACTCTTTGATGAAGTCTGTGTCATATTCATTTCTACTTCCTACAGTACGTGTTGTAGAGGACAAGAGACATTTTCCATAAATGTTTGTTAAATGAATGTGTAACTATTTTGCTATACATTTCTAATTTCATGTTCACTACCTTTCGAGTCAAATTGAGTTTTCAAGGTTCTATCCTCCACTATCTATGATGTGGATAGTAAAATAAATTGAATGTAAAAATATGGGAAAATTAGGCAGAAGGCCTTATGTTACTTGGGAATGAAATGAATCATATCACATTTTCAAGACTCTATCTATGAATTATCTGTGATATGGGTAGTAAAATAAATTGAATGTTAAATTATGGGAAAATTAGGAAAAGGGCTTGATATAGCTTAGTAATGAAAACGGATCCTTTCATACATGAGCATAGAAGCGATGGTTGTATCTGAATAATGTGTGTTGTTTGCTTTTTTAGTTGTGCTATCCTTAACCCCTCTCCCAACATTTTATTGGATTCTTGAAAGTCATTCTCTGTGCATTTACACTATTTCAAAACATCTGCTGCTTTGGGGTTCAAGCTGTGCATTAGGGTTCCGAGAATTTGCAGAGAAATTTCAAAGCAGGTCTCTTGTCTGAATAACTCGGTAGGAAATGCAGTAGAAGCCTGCTCTTTTATGAGAGTGCTTATAACTGCCTTGAAATGTTTGAAACCCATTTCCTTTACAATTGCCGTGTCTTGTTATTTCCTACCAAACTATATTTTTGTTATTTACATCTCTTTATGGGACACTATGGTCCAACTGAGCCAAGGGACCCAATGTAGACAATTCAGGTCTCCTAATTGCAAGCTTAGATGCTTTCTTTCTAGCTGTGGACCACCTACTGCAGTGGCTGAAATTGTCTGATCATCTATGAAGCTACCATGTCCAACCCCATCTCATATCCCATCACACTAGGAGATAGGAATTGTTGAACTCTCATGACTTATGACACTGAGCCCCTGGCCCCAATCCAAGCCACACATCTTCTTTGTGTTGTATGCCCATTTGGCTTTGATCTTTGTGTCCTTCCTATTATAGGCCTCAATACTACTTCAGTTCCCCTACCTGTCTTCAGTGCAAATCCACTATCAACTTATACCTGCCTCAGTCTGACCTAGAAAACCTCATTACCTGCTCCCTGGGCAAACTTTCCATGTCACCAGAGGCTCTCAACCTTGTCCTCTTGAATCATCCAGAGTCCTGACAGTATGAACCAGAGAGAAATTAAAAGCTTCCTTTAAATGATATTACTAATGGTGAATGTAAAATAACATAATTTGAATTAATCTCAGGATTGATTTGGAATATTTTATGTGGCATTAGTAAGTGTTAAAAATCTGGGAAATTTCCTTCCTTCTATATAATGGTTATACTACTCAATCAAACATAGACAGTGGTGCAGTATAATGTGGCTTCACGGAGAAAAGTACACACACATGCACGTGCACACAAAAACAAATACCACTGACTAAATGAAGGATGTTGGTCTTTAACTCTTTTTTTTAAATTGTATATATAATTTTTATTAAAAAAAAACTAAAAAGGTTTTTTTAATGACAGCAAAGAAAATAAACACATAATGTAATTCTCTTTGCTCTCATTAAAATTGCAAAAATGAAAATGTTTATTAAAACTATGTATGAGATAGAGTATGGAAGAGTAGAATTATTTATATGTAAATTTTAATTTTTTTTAATGGGTGGAAGATCTAAATAGACGTTTCTCCAAAGGAGACATACAGTTGGCTAAAAACACATGAAAAGATGCTCAACATCACCAAGTATTACAGAAAAGCACATCAAAACTGCAACGCGGGGCTTCCCTGGTGGCGCAGTGGTTGAGAATCTGCCTGCCAATGCAGGGGACACGGGTTCGAGCCCTGGTCTGGGAAGATGCCACATGCCGCGGAGCAACTAGGCCCATGAGCCACAACTACTGAGCCTGCGCGCCTGCAGCCTGTGCTCCGCAACAAGAGAGGCCGCGATAGTGAGAGGTCCACGCACCGCGATGAAGAGTGGCCCCCGCTTGCCACAACTAGAGAAAGCCCTTGAACAGAAACGAAGACCCAACATAGCCATAAATAAAAAATAAATAAAGTTAAAAAAATAAATAAAAAATAAATAATTTTTTTTATTTGGTCCGTTGAATGGAAATTATTTTCTTTTTTTTTTTTTTAATTAATTTATTTATTTATGGCTGTGTTGGGTCTTCGTTTCTGTGCGAGGGCTTTCTCTAGTTGTGGCAAGCGGGGGCCACTCTTCATCGCGGTGCACGGGCCTCTCACTATCGCGGCCTCTCTTGTTGCGGAGCACAGGCTCCAGACGCGCAGGCTCAGTAATTGTGGCTCACGGGCCCAGTTGCTCTGCGGCATGTGGGATCTTCCCAGACCAGGGCTCGAACCCATGTCCCCTGCATTGGCAGGCAGATTCTCAACCACTGCGCCACCAGGGAAGCCCCAAAAATAAATTAAAAAATAAATAAATAAATAAAATAAAATAAAATAATAGCATGAACCCAGGTCCTTATGATCCAAAAAAAAACAAAAACAAAAAATAAACTGCAATGAGATATCACCTCACACCGGTCAGAATGGGCATCATCAGAAAATCTACAAACAATAAATGCTGGAGAGGGTGTGGAGAAAAGGGAACCCTCTTGTACTGCTGGTGGGAATGCAAGTTGGTATAGTCACTGTGGAAAACAGCATGGAGGTTCATCAGAGAACTCTGAATAGGATTGCCATATCACCCAGCAATCCCACTCCTGGGCATAAATCAGGAGAAAACCATAATTCGAAAAGGTACATGCATCTCAATGTTCATTGCCACACTATTTACAATGGTCAGTGTCTTTAATTCTAATGCCAGGCTTTTCATTAAGCAATTCTAACTTTAGGCAATACATGATACTGAGAAGTCCTTGTCCATAGTAGATGGTTAAGATATTTTAATCTCTCTTCTCAAATGAATTGCCACTAAGACACAAGGATTTTTAAGTGTGACCCCCCCCCCTTAACAACATTTACATGTCAAAGCCAAAAATGGATACTGAGAGAACCTCAAAGAGTCAAAAGAAAGCAGTTTTGATAGTGGAAACGGCTCCCACAACCCTGGAGCAGTTCCAAGGCTACTGAGAGTGAAAGTGAACCCACAGATGAAATGCAGTGGCTGCCTCGGATCGGAGCTGTCATGGACTACTTCGGAACAGTAAGAATTCCTCTGTATTTTACTTTGAATCTTGCTCATTGCCTAGAATCATACAAGTTGTTCAGTGAAGTTGGTGAATTATTATTCATCACAGTTAATTTACAATCTCTACACTTTTAAACTGAATTCAGCAAAACAGATCATGGGCAAAAGATAAAAAGAGACACACAGAGTGTCCAGTTATATGACCAGAGGCCGATCTTGTTTCCTTGGAATAGAGTTTCTTCATTTGGTCTTATCAGTTATGTTACCGACCAGGGTTCTTGGCCTCCTTAATCAATAGAAACTGATAGGAGGCCAGACGAGCAATTCAGGCAAGGCTTTATTGGGGCCCCTGCTGCAGCAGGAGGGAGCGAAAACGAGTAACAGTTTCCCTTGTTCGCTCCCCGAGGGGAAGAGGGCTGGTTCCTTATATGCGGTGCGGTGCGGGTCATGGGGTCAGGCTGGCGGGGTGGCTTAGGTGTTTTGCCCACCCCTTTGGTGGTGTTGTGTGCAGGGGGAATGCACAGAACCCTGCTTTTCTCCAGACACCCTGCTTTTGCTCCCAGCTCTTCAGATGTGGCACTTGAGGTTTTTTTTTTTCAGTCTTTTTATATCTTGTCCATAATTTGCCCCAACTGCGCATGCACAGTTATTTTTAGTCCCTTCTAGGTTCTTTGTATTTTGTTGATGGAGGAGCCGTTTGTCCAGGTGCAAGCACTGCAGCAGAGGGTCCCAGTCTGTCTCAGACCAGATGTGCTCAGCATTCTTTCCGAGCTGTGAAATGACTCACTTCTACGCTACTGTGATGCTATGTAGTTTCGATTGCCCCATCCACTGAAGTTAACTTTTCCTAGCTAGCAGAAAGCTGGCCGAGTACAATGAACAAGGAAGGTGTTTTTTTGTTGTTGTTTTTGTTTTTCTTTTCCAAGAAGCAAACAAACTTTTAAAAGTCTTCCTTCTCACGCAACTCTGGAAGGTGCTGCCTGTTCACTGAGTTCCTCAAAACCAAGAGGAAAAGTCTCTCTATTGAACTGCTAATGGGGGAGCAAACTGTATAATATGCATCCCCTTTGGGTCTACATATAATTTACACAGAAAATAAAATTGCACATGGCCTTGTTTCATAGCATATTTGTTTAATTATCCACTTTTTATGATGCTTTTTCTTCAATTAATTTTCAATATTTAGAAGAAGAATTAAAATGTCAGTTTATCTGCACACCTGATAATTAAACAGAGTGTGGGGGAATAATTACATTATCTAATAGTGGAAATTTGTCCAGCTCTAATAACTAACATTTAGCAAGGGTTTTTCTCTTTTCCTTCCCTTCTAAGGACGGTCTTTGAATTTCTCTCTCCCTTTCTCGCTAAAGAAAGAGGATCAGGTTGAGAGAATGGCAAATGCCACCCCCTTTTTTCCCAACATTTAGGGACCTTATTTTACCATGAAAAGGTGCTACAGGAAACTCTGCTAGAAGAAACTCCAATTTCTGCTTGATTTGCATTTTTTCCCCAAACTGAGTAGTTGGCTAACATAAGAACCAATGAAAAAACCCAGCAATTCACTGTTCCACCATAATCCACATCTATGTCACCTTTGAGTTAATAATAGCAACAATAAACAGTTTATTAAAAATAATAATAATTTTTGCTGATAATAAATAAAAATAAGTAAACGGAGTGCTTACTCTCTACTAGGCATTGAAATGCCCTCTTCCATGAGTTTTGTCATTTTAAAAGCCTAGGTTCACAACCGCTTCTCATGCTAAAAGTATTGGGCATCTCCTTCTAATATTTTCATACTGGGAACCTAAGTAAAGCCAGTATGTTTCTGTGCTGGTCTCAGGTAGGGAGAACAAAATCTTTTTTAATAAAAATAACTAAAAAAATTAAGACTAGAAGGAGAAAACAGGAACATTTGTTAAATGCACTCTTCCCTTTTTTAATTGAAGTATAGTTGGTGTACAATTTTATATGTCACAGGTGTGCAATATAGTGATTCATAATTTTATAGTCTACTTATAGTTATTATAAAATATTGATTATATTCCCTGTGTTGTACAATATATCCTTGTAGCATATCTTATACATAATATTTTGTACCTCTTACTCCCCTACTCCTATATTGCCCCTCCCCACTTCCCTTTCCCTACTAGTTTGTTCTCTGTATATATGAGTCTGCTTCTTTTTTGTATATTCACTAGTTTGTTGCATTTTTAAATTTCACATATAAGTGATATCACACAGTGTTTGTCTTCCTCTATCTGACTTATTTCATTTAGCATAATTCCCTCCAAGTCCATCCATCTTGCTGCAAATAGCAAAAAAATTTTTTATTCTTTTTTATGGCTGAGTAATATTCCATTACACACACACACACACACACACACACACACACACACACACACACACACACACATATATCACATCTTCTTTATCCATTCATCTGTTAATGGTGCTTAAGTTGTTTCCATACCTTGGCAATTGTAAATAATAATGTTACAAACATTGAGGTGCATGTGTCTTCTCAAATTAGTGTTTTTGGTTTTTTGGATATATACCCAGGATTGCTGGGTCATATAGTAGTTCTATTTTTAGTTTTTTGAGAAACCTCCACACTTTTCCACAGTGACTGAACCAATTTACATTCCCACCAACAGCATATGAGGGTTCCCTTTTCTCCACATCCTCACTAATATTGTTATTTGAGTTTTTGGGTGATAGCCATTCTGACATGTGTGAGGCGGTATCTCATTGTGGTTTTGATTTGAATGTCCCTGACAATAAGTGATGTTGAGCATATTTTTATTGCACTCTCCTTTTTTTAGATACTAGAGTTTTTCTTTCAACTTTAACACACACACACACACACACCACTGAAATTCTTTTCCTCTCATTCTCTGGACATTGATGAGCTAAATCTGCACTGTTATCTGCCATTCATTATTATTTTATATTCTAAAATATTAATAGTTCTGTGTATTTATTTATTTATTTTTAACATCTTTATTAGAGTATAAATGCTTTACAATGGTGTGTCAGTTTCTGCTTTATAACAAAGTGAATCAGTTATACATATACATATGTCCCCATATCTCTTCCCTCTTGCATCTCCCTCCCTCCCACCCTCCCTATCCCACCCCTCTAGGTGGTCACAAAGCACCGAGCTGATCTCCCTGTGCTATGCGGCTGCTTCCCACTAGCTATCTATTTTACATTTGATAGTGTATATATGTGCATGACACTCTCTCATTTTGTCCCAGCTTACACTTCCCCCTCCCCATATCCTCAAGTCCATTCTTTAGTAGGTCTGCATCTTTATTCCCATCTTGCCCATAGGTTCTTCTGACCATTTTCTTTTTTTTTTCTTTTTTTTTTTTTTTTTAGATTCCATATATATGTGTTAGCATACGATATTTGTTTTTCTCTTTCTGACTTACTTCACTCTATATGACAGTCTCTAGGTCCATCCACCTCACTACAAATAACTCAGTTTCATTCCTTTTTATGGCTGAGTAATATTCCATTGTATATATGTACCACATGTTCTTTATCCATTCATCTGTCGATGGACACTTAGGTTGCTTCCATGTCCTGGCTATTGTAAATAGAGCTGCAATGAACATTGTGGTAAATGACTCTTTTTGAATTATGGTTTTCTCAGGGTATATGCCCAGGAGTGGGATTACTGGACCATATGGTAGTTCTATTTTTAGTTTTTTAAGGAACCTCCATACTGTTCTCCATAGTGGCTGTATCAATTTACATTCCCACCAACAGTGCAAGAGGGTTCCCTTTCCTCCACACCCTCTCCAGCATTTATTGTTTGTAGAATTTTTGATGATGGATATACTGACTGGTGTGAGATGATATCTCATTGTAGTTTTGATTTGCATTTCTCTAATGATTAATGATGTTGAGCATTCTTTCATGTGTTTGTTGGCAATCCATATATCTTCTTTGGAGAAATGTCTATTTAGGTTTTCTGCCCATTTTTGGATTGCATTGTTTGTTTTTTTGATATTGAACTGCATGTGTTGCTTGTATGTTTTGGAGATTAATCCTTTGTCAGTTGCTTCATTTGCAAATATTTTCTCCCATTCTGAGGGTTGTCTTTCCGTCTTGTTTATGGTTTCCTTTGCTGGGCAAAAGCTTTTAAGTTTCATTAGGTCCTATTTGTTTATTTTTGTTTTTATTTCCATTTCTCTAGGAGGTGGGTCAAAAAGGACCCTGCTGTAATTTATGTCATAGAGTGTTCTGCCTATGTTTTCCTCTAAGAGCTTGATGGTGTCTGACCTTACATTTAGGTCTTTAATCCATTTTGAGTTTATTTTTGTGTATAGTGTTAGGGAGTGTTCTAATTTCATTCTTTTCCATGTAGCTGTCCAGTTTTCCCAGCACCACTTATTGAAGAGGCTGTCTTTTCTCCACTGTATATTCTTGCCTCCTTTATCAAAGATAAGGTGACCATAGGTGCGTGGGTTTATCTCTGGGCTATCTATCCTGTTCCATTGATCTATATTTCCGTTTTTGTGCCAATACCATACTGTCTTGATTACTGTAGCTGTGTAGTATAGTCTGAAGTCAGGGAGCCTCATTCCTCCAGCTCCCTTTTTCTTTCTCAAGATTGCTTTGGCTATTTGGGGTCTTTTGTGCTTCCATGCAAATTGTGGAAATTTTTGTTCTACTTCTGTGAAAAATGCCAGTGGTAGTTTGATAGGGATTGCATTGAATCTGTAGATTGTTTTGTGTAGTAGAGTCATTTTCACAATGTTGATTCTTCCAATCCAAGAACATGGTATATCTCTCTACCTATTTGTATCATTTTTAATTTCTTCCATCAGTGTCTTATAATTTTCTGCATACAGGTCTTTTGTCTTGTTAGGTAAGTTTATTCCTAGGTATTTCATTCTTTTTGTTGCAGTGGTAAATGGGAGTGTTTTCTTAATTTCACTTTCAGATTTTTCATCATTAGTGTATAGTGATCATTAGTGAATGCAAGAGATTTGCATCATTAGTGAATGCAAGAGATTTCTGTGCATTAATTTTGTATCCTGCTACTTTACCAAATTCATTGATTAGCTCTAGTAGTTTTCTAGTAGCATCTTTAGGATTCTCTATGTATAGTATCATGTCATCTGCAAACAGTGACAGCTTTACTTCTTTTTTTCCGATTTGGATTCCTTTTATTTATTTTTCTTCTCTGATTGCTGTGGCTAAAACTTCCACAACTATGTTGAATAATAGTGGTGAGAGTGCGCAACCTTGTCTTGTTCCTGATCTTAGTGGAAATGGTTTCAGTTTTTCACCATTGAGGACGATGTTGGCTGTGGGTTTGTCATATATGGCCTTTATTATGTTGAGGAAAGTTCCCTCTATGCCTACTTTCTGGAGGGTTTTTATCATAAATCGGTGTTGAATTTTGTCGAAAGCTTTCTCTGCATCTTTTGAGATGATCATATGGTTTTTCTCCTTCAGTTTGTTAATATAATGTATCACATTGATTGATTTGTGTATATTGAAGACTCCTTGCATTCCCACTTGTTCATAATGTATGATCCTTTTAATGTGCTGTTGGATTCTGTTTGCTAGTATTTTGTTGAGGATTTTTGCATCTATGTTCATCAGTGATATAGCTCTTTGTATTTAAACAGTGATTTTGCAGTTCTCATGGTTCAATTACACAGAAATCACAGGCAAATACAATAGACATTAAAATATTTTTCTAGGAAGCAGGTAGATTCTTTAAAACCTTCATAAGTCGGCCCCTTCATATAGATGAGGAAATCCAGCCAGGAAGCACAAAGTTTAGACAGATGATAACACGTCTCCCATCTTTTTTTTTTTTTTTTTTTTTGGTCACAGCAACTTATGAGCATTCACATTTATAGGTGAGGTTTACAAGGATTTTCCCCCCTTGTGTAACAAATTTAGTTCTTAGGTAAATTCTGTGAAGTAAGTACTGTTTTCCTTATTTTCAAGATAATGAATTTACAGTGTTCACAATTAAGCTAATTTTAAATATGGCCAAACTAGTACTCCTGTGTTTTCCATTTCAAAGACGGCAAACGCACGGCTCAGAGAGGACGGTACTTACCTCCCTTGGCCCCACCCTCGGCCTGTTTCTATCACTCCACATCCCCTCTCTCCTAGGGTCTCTGGTTTTGGTGTATCTTGATTTCCCCGTTTTGTCTTTGGGGTAGGTAAGTTCAGAGAAGGCTTGTCACCCTGAATGAGCTGGAACATCAGCTGTGTCAATTTTCTTGGAAGTGGGGGACATTCAGAGGGTATGTTCAAGCGTCAAATGAAAAACCAACAATGTTCATCTCTGGAGTCACCCCAGACCAGCTCTGCTGGATAAGACCATGGCCAGAATGCTGTACTCCCCTAGCAGGTAATTCACAGCTCTGCCACCATCAGCAGCACAACTGTCCTTCTCTGCCTTGTTCCATAGCCTGCAAAGCCGGGGGTGCAGTGCCCAGCTGGCCAGTCTGTCCAGTCCCCACCGTGGCTTAGGCTCCACAGGGGACTGGTCCCTGTAGTACCACCTCAATGGCAGGGGCAGAAAGGGGTCAAGAAGAAATGAGTGTAATAGAAGGAGAAAGCCTGAGCTAATAGAAGCTTACACATCAGGGATTTATTTTTCTCTTGTAAAAGAATTTTCTCATCTAACAAGAAATCTGGATTTGGTTAGCTCCAGGGATGATTCAGCAGCTCATCAAGGACTCTGGCTGTTCCCACCTTTCTGCTACACTATACACAACATATAGATGGATGTCTCCTCATGCTCTCAAGGTGTCTACAGCAGCTCCAAATATCACATCCTCTTACAGCAATGTGCAAAAGCAGCAAGAAACAGCAAGAAACAGGTTCTCTCTCCCTCTCTCTCTCTCTCTGTGTCTCTCCCTCTCTCTCCATTCCCCTTTTCTTTCCTTCTTTCTTCCTTTCTTTCTTTCTTTCTTTTTCTTTCTTTCTTTCTTTCCTTCTTTCTTTCTTTCTTCCTTTCTTCCTTTCTTCCTTCCTTTCTTTCTTCCTTCCTTTCTTTCTTTTTCTTTCTTTCTTTCTTTCTTTCTTTCTTTCTTTCTTTCTTTCTTTCTTTCTTTCTTTCTTTCTTTCTTTCTTTCTTTTTTCTTTCTTTCTTTCTTTCTTTCTTTCATGTGACAGCTGTTAATCTAGGGGCATTACGCACAACATTTTATCAGTTCTCTTGACAACCCACCTTTTTTCTATAGAAGAGATGAATCAATCAATCCATCCTCCCATTCATCTATCCATCCATCTACCCATACTCCCATCTATCCATCCATCCATCTACCCATACTCCCATCTATCCATCCATCCATCAGTCCATCCATCCATCCATCCATCCACCCAACCATCCATCCACCCTCTCAAGAGCCCACTTCTACTATACTCAGTGTTAGACCTTGAGGATTCACAGATGACTCAGTCAGGTTTCCTTTTGCTCCCCTGGTCCTCATACTCTTCTGGGGCAAGGTGATGAATGGAGACAGATCAGCTAATGCAACATGATATGTGCTATATGTGTATGTCCACTGAGCAGCTGGAAGCCAGAAGGGACAGTGCTGGTTCTCTGAGATCCAAGAACTTAATGAAGTTGGTGACCCTTCCTAGAGTAGGGCAGTTTACTGCTCCAGTATTGCACATGACTTATTTTTCAAATCCAATCTTAAAGAAGCATGGCTCTGAGCAAGCCTTGAACTCCCTTATAGATGTCTAAAGCTGACATTCAAGTCATTATCCCAAACTATCATCACAAACCAAGTATAGGAGCTTGCCACTGTCAACCCACCTTAATATCAGAGATATGCAATTTTTTTTGTTGAGTCATAAGCTTTCTTTTTAATGACACACTATAAAAAGAAAGGTGATGCTTTGGGCCTGAGGAATTAAGTGTTCTCTTTATACCTTTGGGGAGAAGAGGGCAGAGTATAGCCATCAACCACCTGAGGATGTTGCTTGTCTAGAAACAAAGAGAAGCTCTGGGGACTCTCTGTTTGAAGTTGGTTGAGACTCACTTTTGGAGGAGAGAGGCATTTGGAGAAAGTCTTGAGAGTAACCGTATTCATGCTCTTCACTGTGTGACTAACTGGCTTCACCAATTCCACTCTCCAGTATGTAACTACCTCTACTACACTGTCTCCAACAAATTAAAATTAAAAAGGGAGACTTTGAATGCCTACTTCCAGTCAATTTGGTCTTAGCAATATATCAGTGAAAATTGTTTTAATTCTGACTTTTCTTAAGAATAAATAGTCAGGAATGTTTTACTTCCTCAGCTCCCCCATTAAAAGTCCATCTAAATTCAATCAGCTTTATTAGCTCACATGAACATTAAATTTCTTCCAAAGGTGAGTTATCATTATATAATTCCATGGTCTAGCATTTGCTTTAGGTTCAAAATGCCTGAAATGTTTAGTTTAGTAATCCTTTCTCAACAGTTCTAAGGCTGGTTCTGTGTTATAATCTTTTTTTTTTTCTGATCAAGCATCTTCTAGCATAGAGCTTCATTCATTCTTGTGTTAATTCCTTTACTTATTCACTAATTCATTTTTCCATTCATTTATTCTGCAGACATTTGCTTAATCTGAATCTTGCATCCCACCCACACAAAGGCACACATTTAAATAAAAATTCCCTCAACATGGATGGACCTAGAGATTGTCATACTGAGTGAAGTAAGTCAGACAGAGAAAGACAAATATCATATGATATCGCTTATACGTGGAATCTAAAAAAATGGCACAAATGAACCTATTTACAAAACAGAAATAGAGTCACAGGGGTAGAAAACAAACTTACAGTTACCAAGGGGGAAGCGGGGGAGGGATAAATTGGGAGATCAGGATTGACATATACACACTACTATATATAAAATAGATAACCAACTATATAGCACAGGAAACTCTACTCAATATTCTGTAATGACCTATATGGGAATAGAATCTAAAAAGGAGTGGATATATGTATATATATTTACGTACAACTGATTCACTTTGCTGTACAGCAGAAACTAACACAACATTGTAAGTCAACTATACTCCAATAAAAGTTAATTTAAAAAAACGTCCCAGTCCACCTGTATCTCACAGGTTGAAAGCAGACAGAGAGCAGACTGGCCATTATCATACAGTGGAAGGAGTGATGTATAGGAAAATACTCCCTCGTGGGGAAAGGATTCCTTCCTGGAGGGACTTGACCTGTATTTTGAATAAACAGAGCAGATATTTGTAAACAGGGCCTTCTTGACAGAGAGACAGTTTATGAAAAGAGGAGTTTTATAGTTTACTAATCAAATTGTGCAATTACCCTCTACATTTTATCATCTAAAGGAGCCTTATGTATTTATCAAAACCCGAACTTTGAGGAACATTAGAGAATGAACACAAGGTGAAATGGAATTATCTGAGATTGGAGGAAGGCTCCAATATTCTATGACTTCAGGTAATTTATTTGTTCTGGTCCTGAAACATCAAGACCAGCCAAAACTGGGTGAACTTCTCCTCCCCTAAAGGCTGATGCTTTTAGACATAGTCATGACCACAGTTGTCAGAACTGTCGAGGCCAAGACAGGAATGGGACCTCTCTGTCTGAACTGGGGCCACACTGTACCATCAAGACCATATCCATTTTTTAAAATCTCCAGCTCATGTTTTCTTTACATGCTTGTTTATTTAAGTCTTTCCTCTCCTAACTCAGCTATACTGTGGACCCCTGAGCTATTTAAATCCTCTACTCTTGAGCCCAAGAGGGATAAAAGACAGGATGGAAAAGAGAGGTCTGGCTCCTGAGTAGTCTGAGAGAGCAGAGGATATGGACGTGCCTTCCATGCTTCCAAAGCATCCTGTGTTTCAAGTTGGCTTAACTCTCCTGTTGTGTAATGTCCTCGTTAGACTGTGAACAGCTTATAGAAAAAGATCATGTTCTGGAGTTCTATGAGCCTAGTGACTGACTCACACTGGTGATTTCTATGTGTTAACTGAATCAGTTGATTTAAAAATTGACACAATTAAAATAAGACCTTGGTCCTGAGTCCTATGTAGATTTCCAAAGCCCATGGGTGGGACGTGCCTGTTTTGTTTGTTTGTTTGTTTGGTTTAGGTTTTTTTTTTTTTGCGTGTGTGTAAGAATAATTGGAAGGGGAGAATAAAGTGAGAGAAGAAGGAAGAAAAATACTTACTGGAGAATGAAGAGAAGGCAATGAGGAAAGAGGGGAGATATAATCAGTAATAGAAAGAAAAACAGGAAGCTGCAGAAAGTACAATAGAGAGAGGAAAACTTGCATGTTACATTGTTTACATTGATTGCGATCATTGTGATTGGGGATGTTCACAGTGGCCCATGGAGGAGAGAAATGAGTGTACAATGAAAGCAAAACAGGAAAGTGGCAAAACATTAGAGGAAATAGCAGTCAAGATGGATCAGTCAATGGGATTTCTCTGGTGGTCCAGGGGTTAGAACTCTGCTTTTTCACTGTCAAGGGCATGGGTTTGATCCCTGGTTGGGGAGCTAAGATCCCACAAGCCACAAGCCACTCGGCCAAAAAAGAAAGGATGGATCAGTCAAGACATTTTCTGACTCATCCACTCACATGCTTCGGGATAAAGAGGAGAAATATTAAGTAATAAGCTGTTCTAATTTGAAGGTGATCATTGTATCTTAGAGGAAAAATCAAGATGGGATGACCCTTAGAAAAGATTTGTCTACTGAAAATGGTTGTGTTTAAGTAATAGCTATAATTAGCATTAAATGAGCCATTACTATGTGCCAAGTGTAAAGAAAGTCCTTAAACTGATTTTTGCCTTTAGGTAAAACTCTGTAATAAAGTTTCTTATTGTTTTTTAGACTAGAGAAAACTTCATAACAGACTGACATTTTTTCTCAGACGTGAGTTTGTAACTGCTGAACTAGGGGGAAATATCTAATATTGGTGTGGAATTCCATAAAACTCTTGAATACAATGATACTATTGACTCTTCACAATAGTTCTCTGCTAATTCATTCCTATTCTCTAGATAAAGTCAAGAAGGCTGAAAGAAGTACCATCAGCGAAGTCTCTTTTGATTTGCAAGGAGTGGAGCCATTTCTGGAACACAAAATTTGATGCTATATCTTCAGCTCTTTCCATTTTACCACAAGTACCGTTACTTCTCACCACGGCTTACATTGGAATCACCTGGGAAGCTGTAAAAATATGTGTTGGTCACACTCTCAGATTTTGTTTTGATCGATCCAGACTGAGGCTAGGGAGATGCATATTTAACAAATTCCCCTGTGCTTGATATGCAATTTAAATTGTGAAAATTCATTGTCCCTGTGGGTGACCACCTGCTTGCACAAACTAATGCTTGCAGAGCTGTTACCCTGTGTGGACACTCTGCTCTGCCACCCTGATTGCCCATGTAGAAATGAAGGACTTAATACCCCAATGTCTGCAAAGATGGGCAGCTGATAGCCCTTTGTGGACGGCTCTCTTGGGAAATGCCTCCTTCTGAGGGCAGCCCCAAACATCAACTGATTAAGGCATGGGGTACAAATGGCCACTCCTATGCCCCATCTTGGGTAATTTGAAAGGGTCTACCCAACTTCAGAAATATCCATGGGTCCTTGTTGTGAACGCTCCAAAGCCCAAACTCTCCTGCTCAGTTCTGTGCCCTGCCCTCTGCCACTGTTGACCCCGAGAGCACTCCTGATAAACTCTGCAGGTAAGTCCCAGCCTCAGAGGCTGCTCCCTGCGGCCTCCACCTACAGTTTTCATTCCCTTTCTACAAGCTCCTCTCCACCAACCACAGGACCTTGAGTTTCAAGGTTAAGAGTCATTTCTTTGATTCAAACAGACCCCTCTTGATTTCCCTATGAATCTGCACCTCCGTAGTGCAACTGAAGGAGAAGGTAAACCACCCCTTGAGGCCATTCATACATCCCGGACACATCTGAAAAATAGACCTTGCTTAGAGAAGTCCTTGTCCTACTGTTGTCATTTCTGAGCCAGAGGTCTTTATCGAGCATCTCCTGTGCATGAATTCCAAAAACCAATAGATGGATTCACAACCAATTAGAACTTTAAGGCATCTTACAGCATCTCAGACAATGCTTTCCTTCTGCAGTTGAAGAAACTGACACCCATAGCAGGAAAGGAAAGTAATTGCATAAGGTCAAGGCCAGAGCCAAGTTCAGGACCAGAGTTCCTAACTCCCAGTCCTCTATCATCTTTCCCCCCTCGTGGAACTCACCCAGGCTCCTGTTAGTGCCTTTCCTTGTACAGTTCAATTAGCCTTCATTTTTTTCCTGCCTCCAGTTCTCTGTCCATCCAGCTTCAAGGTGTCTAAGAAAATTTCATCTAGTTTCATATGGATTCAGTGAGAAATATCCGTATAACCTTTATCCTATCTTGGAATCCCAACAAGTTGTTGTGTTACAGCAAAGAAAGGGAAGCCCATTGGACTCAGGAGCCCAAGATTCTTTCCCAAGAGGCTGCCTAGGGATGTGGGAAAGCAGTGTGCACACAGATGGTCCCAGTCTGGCTTGCTTCACTCCAGCCCTCCTTCAAAAACAACAACAACAAAAACACACCCAAGAACGTGGAAGTCATGTTGGAACAGGATCCAGGATAGATCACCCAGACCTGCCTTTTACCCAGGAAGCCAAGCTCTACTGGGAGCTGAAAATGTATAGGCGGAAGGGTAACCTTGGCCCTCAGCCATACCGTGCTGATGCTAAGTGTCCTGGGAACAGCCTGTGATCTAATGTTGAGAGCAGCGTGTCTCTTCTGGATGCCCCCTCCACCTCCCCAAGTCCAGAAGGAGACTTGGAGAGTACCCAGGCTGTGATCTCCTTGCTTTCAATTGCAGGATTCCTGTCTAGGGCTCAGCATCAGGGCATTTCTCCAAAGCCTTATGTGCTTACAAGTCTTTCTTCCCCCTCTTAATTTGCCTGGAGCCAGGCTTTCATCTCGACTTTTAGCCAAGAGGCACCTGCTGAAATATTCATCAGCAGAAATTGTGCCATGGGTGCTTTTTCCTATTTGTCCAGTTGTATGTCATTAGAACAAGGGTGAGGTGAGTGGAAATGGAGTTTGACACCAGAGACTGGAATTCACTCAGAAGTCCAGGTAAGAGGCAATTAACCCTTTGAAGCATAGGAAGCTAAGCACTCAAAACAGACCTTTGTTGACATTATCCACTCATCCACGGATCAGTTATTTCTGGCATCTGTTTATTCTTTCAAGACACTTTATCGAGCATCTCCTGTGCATGAATTCCAATGCTGGACCCTGGCTGTACCCAGATGAATATGATTTAGTCCCTGCTCACCAAGTCTCACAGTCTAATGAGGGAAAGCAGACAAGGATACAGATAAAAGGGCAAGTGTCGTTATGAAGTTAGGTACAAAGGAGCATAGAGCAGAACTCAGATTTAGAAAAGATGAACACCCGTTCCTGGAAGCAAAGAGCTCCAAGCTGATTCTTGAAAGCTAACGTGAGTTCTTCAGTTGATGAGAAAGTGGGTGGCAGGGTGGAAGTTTGGAGGATGCCAAGAGGAAAAAATGGACCTCCAGATAGAATCAACCACAGAAGCAAAGCAAGATGCAAAGAGACATGACATTACGGATGCAGCTATGAGCATTCAAGGGATGATGAAGAATAAGGTAGGAGGTGGGTGGGCAGAGAGAGATCTGGCAAAAGAAGTGGTCAGTGGCAGGTCAGGGGCCTTGTCTTCATGTTCAGGAGCTTGAACTCTGTTCTTTATTTGTTGGTAGGAGAAGAGGTCAGAGTTGAAGAGTTCTAAACAGAGAAATAGGATGGTGAGATTTATGCTTTGGAAATGTTATTCAAGCTTCAAGGGGAGCATAAATTGGCAACAGAAGGTAAGTGGGGAGGCCATTAAAATAGGCAGGAGATAACATGGTTGTGAGTTATGGTAGAGGTAGTAGGGGTGGAATGGAAGACAGAATTTCAATACCAATAAACAGAGCTTTCTCAATTCAGTGCAGTGGCCATTTCCTGAGCATCTATTATTAGCCACGAACTAGTCCAGGTACGAATGGGAGAATTCCAAATCAGTGTCAGAGACCATTTTATTTTGCACAATCTAACGTGTCAAGTGAATTCAGGGATCTTAACCTAGCTTTGCAGAAGAACCAGATGATTACCACTGGATTTAAAAAAAACAAAAATTAAGGAACAATATTGACCATTCACCGAAGACAAGAGGGTTAGGGAGCAGAGAATCGATCCTCTTCAGTTCCCTAGAGTGGGCTCCATGTTTCTGAAAGAGGATTCAGTCTGCACCCAGACCTCCAATCTCATTTCTGCTTTGGCTTGGGCTGGTGAGATTTGCACAGGCTTTTCAAATCTCCAGTGATGAAGGCATGACTGATGAACTCAGACCACAGCAAAGGCTCAGTGGATCCAAGGCAGAGCTGGTTGTCTTTCTTCATATCCATGGCCCCATTGAAAAACACCAGCTAACATTTCAGGCAACATTCTAACAAAGCACATCACTGGTTGCTATCAGCTCCACAATGTTGGTATTTATAGAGGAGTCATGATTTTTTTTTAAACATTTTGTCTCTAACATGGAATGATATAGGGCCCTGTTGCCAGTGTGCCCCATAGGCAGTCTCAATTTTTGTGCTTGTGCCACATAGATATAAAAGCACATCTGAATTTCACTTGGAGTTAAATCACTGTGAATGTTCCTGGCTGGATGCAGTGGGATAGAAATATTGTACTGGGGAAAACCTGGCATGGTAAACAAGAGTTTGGAAGTTACTTCTGCAACATGGAACTATATGGATATGCCTATGTGTATGTGCATGTACGCATGCATGTGGTCCGTACATGCACGTAATGATAACTGAAAAGGGAGACTAAGTCACTTGCATTTTGAGGCAAGTCTTGCTTCTGTTGCTGTTATTAATTCACATTGTTCACATTTCTGTGACCCAGTTTCCTCATCTGTAAAATGAGGATAATTATATTTATGAATAAAACACTAGGAGCTCGTTGGATGAAAGGGAATACATGATTGAGAGGAAGCAATTTTATGACAAACTACAAACACTGTGCATTCACAGGGTACCCAAGCACATGTTCTTGCTGGAGCCAGAAAATTTCATTGGTAGCTGATGGATGAAAAGTACTGATGTACACTTCTTTTTTTTTTTTTTAACATCTTTATTGGAGTATAATTGCTTTACAATGTTGTGTTAGTTTCTGCTGTATAACAAAGTGAATCAGCTATATGTACACATATATCCCCATATTCCCCTCCCTCTTGCATCTCCCTCCCACCATCCCTATCTAGGTGGTTACTCAGCCATAAAAAGAAACGAAATTGAGTTATTTGTAGTGAGGTGGATGGACCTAGAGTCTGTCATACAGAGTGAAGTTAAGTCAGAAAGAGAAAAACAAATACTGTATGCTAACACATATATATGGAATCTAAAAAAAAATATGGTTCTGATGAACCTAGGGGCAGGACAGGACTGATGTACACTTTAAAGGGCTATGGACAAGCAAGTTGAAGTTGCCATTTGTGTGAAACGATAGATATGAAGGTACATTGACATGGCTGGTTGCTTGTGGAATTCTTCCCATCCCAATCCTAATCAGAAATCTCATGATATGACACAGATGATTGAAAAATTATTGTTGAACTGTGCCACTCAGGTTGCACCCTATAATCTCTGACTGTCTGTTGTGATCAGTAGGGTCTGAACTATATTGGTGTCCTACCAACCACTTCTCCGCCAGGTAGAGGCGACACGTTTTCCTTTTTTTTTTTTTTTTTTCTTTCAGCTGTGATGAAGTTTATTTTATCAATTTTTTTTTAACATCTTTATTGGAGTATAATTGCTTTACAATGGTGTGTTAGTTTCTGCTTTATAACAAAGTGAATCAGTTATACATATCCCCATATCCCCATATCTCTTCCCTCTTGTGTCTCTCTGCCTCCCACCCTCCCTATCCCACCCCTCTAGGTGGTCACAATGGACTGAGCTGATCTCCCTGTGCTATGCGACTGCTTCCCACTAGCTATCTATTTTACGTTTGGTAGTGTATATATGTCCATGCCACTCTCTCACTTTGTCCCAGCTTACCCTTCCCCCTCCCCATGTCCTCAAGTCCATTCTCTAGTAGGTCTGTGTCTTTATTCCCGTCTTGCCACTAGGTTCTTCATGACCTTTTTTTTTTTTTCCCTTAGATTCCATATATATGTGTTAGCATACTGTATTTGTTTTTCTCTTTCTGACTTACTTCACTCTGTATGACAGACTCTAGGTCCATCCACCTCACTACAAATGACTCAATTTCGCTTCTTTTTATGGCTGAGTAATATTCCATTGTATACATGTGCCACACCTTCTTTATCCATTCATCTGTTGATGGACACTTAGGTTGCTTCCATGTCCTGGCTATTGTAAATAGAGCTGCAATGAACATTGTGGTACATGACTCTTTTTGAATTATGGTTTTCTCAGGGTATATGCCCAGGAGTGGGATTGCTGGGTCGTATGGTAGTTCTATTTTTAGTTTGTTAAGGAACCTCCATACTGTTCTCCATAGTGGCTGTATCAATTTATATTCCCACCAACAGTCAAGAGGGTTCCCTTTTCTCCACACCCTCTCCAGCATTTATTGTTTGTAGATTTTTTGATGATGGCCATTCTGACCGGTGTGAGATGATATCTCATTGTAGTTTTGATTTGCATTTCTCTAATGATTAATGATGTTGAGCATTCTTTCATGTGTTTGTTGAGAATCTGTATATCTTCTTTGGAGAAATGTTTATTTAGGTCTTCTGCCCATTTTTGGGTTGGGTTGTTTGTTTTTTTGTTGTTCAGCTGCATGTGTTGCTTGTATGTTTTGGAGATTAATCCTTTGTCAGTTGCTTCATTTGCAAATATTTTCTCCCATTCTGAGGGTTGTCTTTTCGTCTTGTTTATGGTTTCCTTTGCTGGGCAAAAGCTTTTAAGTTTCATTAGGTCTCATTTGTTTATTTTTGTTTTTATTTCCATTTTCTAGGAGGTGAGTCAGAAAGGATCCTGCTGTGACTTATGTCATAGAGTGTTCTGCCTATGTTTTCCTCTAAGAGTTTGATGGTGTCTGACCTTACATTTAGGTCTTTAATCCACTTTGAGTTTATTTTTGTGTATGGTGTTAGGGAGTGTTCTAATTTCATTCTTTTCCATGTAGCTGTCCAGTTTTCCCAGCACCACTTATTGAAGAGACTGTCTTTTCTCCACTGTATATTCTTGCCTCCTTTATCAAAGTTAAGGTGACCATAGGTGCATGGGTTTATCTATAGGCTTTCTACCCTGTTCCATTGATCTATATTTCTGTTTTTGTGCCCGTACCATACTGTCTTGATTACTGTAGCTTGGTAGTATAGTCTGAAGTCAGGGAGCCTCATTCCTCCAGCTCCATTTTTCTTTCTCAAGATTGCTTTGGCTATTCTGGGTCTTTTGTGTTTCCATACAAATTGTGAACTTTTTTGTTCTAGTTCTGTGAAAAATGCCATTGGTAGTTTGATAGGAATTCCATTGAATCTGTAGATTGCTTTGGGTAGTAGAGTCAGTTTCACAATGTTGATTCTTCCAATCCAAGAACATGGTATATCTCTCTGCCTGTTTGTATCATCTTTAATTTCTCTCATCAGTGTCTTATAATTTTCTGCAAACAGGTCTTTTGTCTCCTTAGGTAGGTTTTTTCCTAGATATTTTATTCTTTATGTTGCAATGGTAAATGGGAGTGTTTTCTTAATTTCATTTTCAGATTTTTCATCATTAGTGTATAAGAATGCAAGAGATTTCTGTGCATTAATTTTGTATCCTGCTCCTTTACCAAATGCATTGATTAGCTCTAGTAGTTTTCTGGTAGCATCTTTTGGATTCCCTATGTATAGTATCATGTCATCTGCAAACAGTGACAGCTTTACTTCTTCTTTTCCGATTTGTATTCCTTTTATTTCTTTTTCTTCTCTGATTGCTGTGGCTAAAACTTCCACAACTACGTTGAATAATAGTGGTGAGATTGGGCAACCTTGTCTTTTTTTTTTCCAGGAGGCAACC
This sequence comes from Balaenoptera musculus, assembly GCF_009873245.2. Classification (NCBI taxonomy): domain Eukaryota; kingdom Metazoa; phylum Chordata; class Mammalia; order Artiodactyla; family Balaenopteridae; genus Balaenoptera; species Balaenoptera musculus. Next base: position 169,064,383 of record NC_045786.1, read on the forward strand.
AGATGATTGAGGTTTATTTATTATTATTATTATTATTATTATTAACATCTTTATTGGAGTATAATTGCTTTACACTGGTTGTTAGTTTCTGCTTTATATTAAAGTGAATTATTTATACATATACATATGTCCCCATATCTCTTCCCTCTTGCATCTCCCTCCCTCCCACCCTCCCTATCCCACCCCTCTAGGTGGTCACAAAGCACCAAGCTGATCTCCCTGTACTATGCAGCTGCCTCCCACTAGCTATCTATTTTACATTTGGTAGTGTATATATGTCCATGCCACTGGCAACCTTGTCTTGTTCCTGATCTTAGTGGAAATGGTTTCAGTTTTTCACCATTGAGAACGATGTTGGCTGTGGGTTTGTCATATATGGCCTTTATTATGTTGAGGTAAGTTCCCTCTACGCCTCCTTTCTGGAGGTTTTTTATCATAAATGGATGTTGAATTTGGTCAAAAGCTTTCTCTGCATCTATTGAGATGATCATATGTTTTTTCTCCTTCAATTTGTTAATATCGTATATCACATTGATTGATTTGCGTATATTGAAGAATCCTTGCATTCCTGGGATAAATCCCACTTGATCATGGTGTATGTATGATCCTTTTAATGTGCTGTTGGATTCTCTTTGCTAGTATTTTGTTGAGGATTTTTTCATCTATGTTCATCAGTGATATTGGCCTGTAGTTTTCTTTCTTTGTGACATCTTTGTCTGGTTTGGTATCAGGGTGATGGTGGCCTCATAGAATGATTTTGGGAGTGTTCCTCCCTCTGGTATGTTTTGGAAGAGCTTGAGAAGGATAGGTGTTAGCTCTTCTCTAAATGTCTGATAGAATTCGCCTGTGAAGCCATCTGGTCCTGGGCTTTTGTTTGTTGGAAGATTTTTAATCACAGTTTCAATTTCAGTGCTTGTGATTGGTCTGTTCATATTTTCTATTTCTTCCTGGTTCAGTCTTGGAAGGTTGTGCATTTCTAAGAATGTGTCCATTTCTTCTTGGCTGTCCAGTGTATTGGCATATAGTTGCTTGTAGTAATCTCTCATGATCCTTTGTTTTTCTACAGTGTCAGTTGTTACTTCTCCTTTTTCATTTCTAATTCTATTGATTTGAATTCTCCCTTTTTTTATTGATGAATCTGGTTAATGGTTTATGGTTTATCAATTTTGTTTATCTTCTCAAAGTACCAGCTTTTAGTTTTATTGATCTTTGCTATTGTTTCCTTCATTTCTTTTTCATTTATTTCTGATCTGATCTTTTTGATTTCTTTCCTTCTGCTAAGTTGGGTTTTTTTGTTTTTTTGTTTTTTTTTGTTCTTCTTTCTCTAATTGCTTTAGGTGTAAGGTTAGGTTGTTTATTTGAGATGTTTCTTGTTTCTTAAGGTAGGATTGTATTGCTATAAACTTCCCTCTTAGAACTGCTTTTGCTGCATCCCATAGGTTTTGGGTCGTCGTGTTTTCACTGTCATTTGTTTCTAGGTATATTTTGATTTCCTTTTTGATTTCTTCAGTGATCTCTTGGTTATTAAGTAGTGTATTGTTTAGCCTTCATGTGTTTGTATTTCTTACAGATATTTTCCTGTAATTGATATCTAGTCTCATAGCATGGCGACACGTTTTCTATAAAAAGCTTTCATGACCAGGGCTCTGAATTTCAGAAACCTCTGAAGTCTCTCCTCTGTACCTTCAGTATTCTTCCCCCTTGTTGTGTTGTTGCATAGCCAATTGTCACAAATTTAGTGGCTTAAAAGAACTCAAATGTATAATCTCACAGTTTCTGTGGGTGAGGATTTTGGACACAGCTTAGCTGGGTCCACTGCTCAGACACTCAGCAGGTGGAAATCAAGATGTAATCCATTAGTAGAATCTATCTCTTTAGTCATATAATGTCACCTAATCAAGGGACCATCAATCATCTGACTGGCCCCACCCACACTCACAGGGAGGGGATTTCAGCAGGCAGGAAACTTGGGGGCCATATGGGAATTTTTCCCACCACCTTTGTTTTTCCCAGTGTCTACTCTGGGCACATTCGGAGACAACAGTCATCATCTGTCAGGTCAGGGGTCTGAACACATTTTAGAGCAGAGATGATTTTAACTTGGGTTTTGAAGGATGAACAGAAGTTAGATTTAACATGGAAAGCCCATCCTGGACACAGTGAGGGATAGGAAATAATTTAGGTTTAATAGTCCTAACTCCTGCTGTTCCATTATTGGATTCATTTCTTCTGCTGTGGACACATAAAGAGGTTATGAGATTCTTTACTTTTTCATATTCATGTATATGGGGCTAATTGCTCTAAAATACCTGAATTTTACAATGTAGATAGGAAGAGTTAATTGAAAGAAAAAGTAAATCACCTTCTTCCACTACTCTGACACAATAAGAATAAACACATATTTAGAGCTGCATTTCCTGTGCTTTAATGTATATGAAAATTACCTAATATTATTGGGAAAAAAAAGAGGATTCCTGTGTCCTATCTCCAGAAATTCTCATTTAGTGGAACAGATGTGATGACCAGGAATCTGAATTTTAACAAGCTTCAGGGATGTTTCCAAAGCAGGTGGTCCAAGGGCAATGCTTTGAGAAACATTTGTTTAGTGCTTTACCAAGACCTTTCACAGACAGTTTCACTTTCCCCCCTCAATGGTATACTCAGTGCAACATGATGTTCATTTTATAGATGAGTCAACTGAAGCTTAGAAAGTCATTTGCCAAAATCACTACACCAATATATGAGAAGAACTGGGGACAAATTCAGATGTTCCTTTTCAAAGCTCCAGATCATTTTTGCCTCATAGTCTCTTAAGACATAATTTATAGATGAGGGTATTAATTGGATCTATGTACAACTGGTGTTTGGGATTTTTCTTTTTTGTTACTCCATCTCCATAATATCTATGCATCCTGGACCAAAAGGTCTGCCTTTGCTTCAATTCCTATAAAAAGCCCTGCGGAATTCACATTAGCACTTCCATAAAAGTCATCAATGCTCGGCAAACTACTCAGAGTTTAAATATGGAAGTTGAAACCCTAATCACAATTTAATATAACTAAATATGTACATACTTTATGGTCAATCATCCAGACCATTTACAGGGTCTCTTGGCTTTGAAATTACTAAAACTCAATTGGTGCCATAGATGAGCCTTGCTTGACAAGACATATATTGAAACAGACTGTGGAGCAATCACGTAGGGATGAAAACCTCGCTTCAGTCTTAGTGAACCAAAGCTAAGAGGCAAATTATTCAATTACAGTAAATTTACAGTAGCTTAATATTTGATAAAAGTGGTTCTTCCATCATCAGAGCATCTAACTGAAAACACTTGAGTGGCAAAATAGCGCCGGAAACTTAAGATGTTTTAACCACTTATTAAGAATATTCATCTAGCTTGATCTTCTATGAGCAGTCTAGTTTGAATATCTGTTTTTTTTTTTTTTTTTGGTAATTGCCAGGTACTTTGTGCATGCACCAGTGACCTCAAAATTAACCTGCTAATTGTCCTACTGCAAGCAGTAGTAGGGCTGTTAGGGGCACACAGCGACATCCACTGGAGAAAAGCTGCTTGGGGTTGAGAGCCTGGCCTTGCGAGAGGGATACTGTGTCTGTCCTTGGGATTTTGAGGTGCAGATCGGTTCCCAAGTGCTAGCCCTACAGAGGTGTGAGATGTGCCTGGCAAGGGGTCAGACTGCTCTCTGAGAAGATGAGTTGTGAGTCATATGACAAGTTCAAGGAGAAGCCGGTTGTCTGCCCAAGAAAGTTCTGAAGCAGGGCTTCTCAAATTTTAATAGAGGTTAATCATGAGGGATCAGGTTAAAATGCAGCTTCTAATTCAGCCTGAGATTCTGCATTTTTAACAAGCTCCGGAGTGATGGTTGCCCCGCCCCTGGCCTGTGGACCACTCTGTGCGCCACCAGGAGATGGAGGCTGCTCCCGGCCCCGCCTGGATCAGGCATATTTATAACGCCGCAGTCTCTGGTGTGACATCTGAGTTGCAAGACCACAGGTGATAGTGGACACAGCCCTGGTGGGGTTTGAACCTAGACTCTAACAATTTCTAGCTGTGGGGTTTGGGATAAGCTGTTTACCCCATTTGAGAAAATTCCATGGCACTGGATTTGAGGCAGGATAAGGAGGGGTTCTACCTCTGGCATGCTAGACTGAGGGACTCTTGGGGAAATTCAACTTGGCTTTTAGCTTCCTCCAGCGGGTGCCCTTACATGCAAATGTCTGTGCTGTAGCTAGCTTTGGAGTTACCGCCATAGAAATAAATATTCGCTCTGCCCAAACCCCTTCCCTGTCAAGCAGCACCCGCTGGGAATGTTGATTTTTCTAACTTCCAGAACCAGAGCACGACTTCTTAATCTGGGTTTAGTTAAACTTCCCCTACTGCTCAGGCACTGTCGTCAAATATAAAAGAGGCGAAGAGAGGGGGTGGAAATGCTAATTAGACCCTGTCACAATTCCAGCTACTGTTGTGAGAATTCACAGTATGCAAATCAGATTAAACCTACCCTCAGCTTCTCAGGGCTGTGAGGGTATGGGTGGGGGATTGGATTGACAATCCCAGGGTGAAAAGGTAAGAACTGATTCCCATTTGTTCATCTCTCTGTGGTGTCTCCAAAGCACCCAAGCTGAGAGACACCCATGGGGAGAAGTAGAGTCAGATGACTCTACTTCTGTGTGTGTGTGTTTAAATAAAACATTTTCTGCGCCCCAATATTGCAGCTGTATTCAGAGTAAAAGTGAGCTAAATGGCTTTAAACACACACACACACACACACACACACACACACACACACACAGCCACCATTCAGCTCAGTATAAATGTCACAGCGTCAAATACTAAATACAGAGAATTATTAACGTAAGTGGCCTCCTATAATAAAGCTCATTATTAATAGGCCTATTAGCTCAGCATTCATTTGAACTGACAGCAACTTCTTTCTATGGCAGCTGTTTGCTCCCTTTTTACTTCCAAGACCCCTTCTGACATCTCAATGTATATTAAGAGGCAGAGAATGGGGTGGAGGGTGGCAGGGAGGCTGTGACGGAAGTAATGCAGATTCTTTTAAAACGGGGAAGAGAGACTGGGAGTTGCTATTTATTGAGCACACGGTATAAAATAACGGTGAACATTATTGAGCATATATCACACGCAAGCATATTACACATATTATTTTATCTACTTGGCAGAAAATTTAGGACACCAGTTAAATATGAATTTCAGATAAATAACACATTTTTTTAGTAGTAGTATGCTCTGAATATCGCATGGGACATAGTTTTATTAAAAATGATTTGTTGTGTATCTCAGATTCAGATTTAACTGGGAGTCCTGTATCTTTATTTGGTAAATGTAAAGCAAGTTCTGTTATTATTCACATTTTACAAGTCATTGCACTGAAGCTTAAAGGGGTAAAGTCTGAGGTCAGACCCCAAATTGGGTTAGAATCTCTGACTTTGAAATCGATTTATTCTAGAGCTCTTTCTCCTACCACTATTCACAGGAGGCTTTCTACCAGCGCATCAGTCATGACACACACAGTCCCGCCCACAGCTTCTCTTGTTCATTTCCCCAGAGTTTCCTGAAGTTGCTCTTATTGAACCCATTTTGCAGATGAAACTCCAAGCTGTTCAGTTACAGCCGAGCCTTATTTTAATAATTTCTTGAGCACTTATTAAGCATCTACTCTCTGTTAGATATTCTGCTCAACACAGGGGATATAAAATTCAGACCCATGTTCAGTCTCCAAATCCTAAGCATATAGTAAGTGGAATAAGGCATGCACACAAATCAACTAAGTGAAATGCACAATGGGACCGGTGTTATAATTACTCCCCCAAACAGTTAAACCGACATGTCCGTTTCCCTTTTGAAAAAAGTTTCACCTTGTGAAGACCTTTTAGGGGGCCTATATTGCAGCCTGATTATTAAATACAATCTTAAAGGAAACCCTGGATTGCCATACGAGAAAACAATGTCATATTTTCAGCTTAAAAATATTGTAAAAGTCCTGAGGGAATGAATCATAAGTGAAAAATATGAGAAATTTAATAAATGGGAATTTGCAGAAACCAGTTTAATATCACACAGAAAATGACATGAAAGGATTGTTGTTCCTTCATTCTTCAATTGCAGCTCAGGATCAAATGATGGAGATCAAATTATGTGACATTTGTTTAATCAATATTTATAAACACCTACTGTGTGCCAAGCAGTATAGAGAAAAATCATATATCTGCTCTCAGGGAGTTCACAGTGGTTACACACTCTCTCTGATTCTCATTTTCCTTACCTGCTAAATGGGAATAATAATATATTTGTATCATAGGCTGTTGTGAATATTAAATAAGCTAATAATCCTAAGCTCCTAAAACTGGCACATACTAGGTACTCATTAAATATTAGTTCTCATTGTTATTTGCTGAGGACCAAGAAAATTGTAGGGGGGGCATAATTACATTATAGTGTGATAAGGGAGCATTGGGACAGAGGCATGAGAATGTGAGGCCACAGAAGTCAGCCCCCCCAAAAGACCTTAGAGACTTAAAGAAGGCTTCACATTCAGCAAAATGAGCCTTTCCCCAAAAGGCAGGAGGAAAGGGTATTCCACCTTAAAATGAGTTAACATTTATTGAGGTAAGTACTGTTTCCACACACAAAGAAACATACTGCAGATGGCAGGTCTGGGCTATGGACCAGACAGTATGGTCTTTACTCCTGATCAGTTTCTCGTGACTAGAATGGCAGGTGGTCTGGGGCAGCTGGTGTCCAGTGAGAGTGGAAGAGAGATGGAGGTTGGGTGGACCGAGGGGCCAGGCCAGGAATTGCCTCAAAACTCACGTCAGCTGCAGCTGCTGACTTTGTCCTACAGGGGCTGAGGGACCACTAAAGTGTAGATAAAAGAGAATGAGAATGTTCCGATCAGAGTTAAGTTGTAAAAAGGTGACTCTAGTAAAACCGATTTAAAAAAATGGTGTGGAGACGGACAGATTGAGATGGAGATTGAGAAAGAGACACGGAGAGGGATGGAGAGAGAGAGAGAGAGAGAGGGGTGTATTTTTCAAGTTAAGTCCTTTTGTGCAGCTTTGGTCTCCAATATTCTGCCAAATATCTCTGAATTTTGTTAATAAAATATTTGTGAGCTTATGGTTCAAAGGGAGACAGATTTCCAAACAATTTCTCTGTCTTCTAAAAGTGGTTGAAGTTCTGTAAGCCCTCTCTTTTTGGTTAATTGCTGAGTTATCTGCTTTCTACCACTAAATTAAATATGTAGTAGCTTTGCTTTTTCACCAGCTCTGTGGAAATGAAGAGTCCAGGAGTAATAAGCTGAAAATCCTAAGCTCATTCATTTATTAATCATTTATTTTATTATTTATCCATTAAACCAGCATCTCATCCATTGAACTTTCCATCTTTCTGTCTGTCCAATCATTCACTTTTATGTCTATGCATGTTTCCATTTATCCATCCATCCATCCGTCCATCCATACATCCATCCAGTCATTTCATTTCATTTCCTTTCATTTCATTTATTAATGCTTACTGAGCATCAGTTATATGCAAGCACGTTAATAGGATTAACTAAGCACAGTTCATTTCCTATAGGGATCCCACAGCTCATTAAAGGAAATATGCAAGGAGACAGCCATATTAGAGTATCTATTTTTTTTTTAAATTATTTTATTTTTTTATTTTTTAATATTTTATTTTATTTATTTATTTATTTATTTTTTTTGCTGCGTCGGGTCTTTGTTGCTGCACACAGGCTTTCTCTACTTGCAGCGAGCAGGGGCTACTATTTGTTGCTGTGTGCAGGCTTATTGCGGTGGCTTCTCTTGTTGAGAAGCATGGGCTCTAGGCGCGCGGGTTTTAGTAGTTGTAGTATGTGGGCTCAGTAGTTGTGGCTCATGGGCTTAGTTGCTCTGCGGCATGTTGGATCTTCCTGGACCAGGGATCGAACCTGTGTCCCCTGCATTGACAGGAGGATTCTTAACCACTGCGCCACCAGGGAAGTCCCATGTTACAGTATCTTAAAAGGATTCATCCACAGATACTTCCAAAGTCCAGAGATAGAACAAGGCAAGGGGTGATAAACTAGAAGACTTTAGCCTGCTGTAGGAAGTGACTTGGTTGCCTGACAAGTTCTAGAACTCTATCAGCAAATGAAAAATGGCTGAAGGTATGTTTGTTTTACTCGGCATCCATCTCTACTTTTCAGATTTCAGGTGTTTTCAGAGGGCAAATGTCTTTACTCCACAAAACTACTATAAAGAGTTACCAATAACAGCATGTTCTTATTAAAAAGAAGTCATTTCCCCCACTCTTCTTGCTTTACCATTTTAGAAAATAATTTATTCCCCCAGGGCTCTATTCACCACCACTCTGCCTATTCAGCAGTGATGTGCTAAAGAAACAGTTGACTTGAGACTTTTCTTTAGACTTGGAGGAGAAGAGGGCTGCAGAAAGGATCTAGAGAACTGGGCTTTTTCTAGCCCAGTTTCTGTGCCTTCATAGATGATTTATTGTTCAGTCAGCACATTCTAACTGGAAGTAAGGGGGCCATTTCATTTAGCTTATTGGTGAAAAACGCAGCTATGACTGCAAACTTTGAAACTTTGAGTTGGAGCCAAAATAACTAGAAATTATTGCTGGTGAGAATTTAAAAAAAAATTTAAATTATCAATTATAAAAATTAACCCTATTTTTCTTTTAATAAGTTTAATAAATTAACACTCCTAGGCAAATGGCAGAACCCAGGTAGTTTGTCTTTTGGAGACAGCAAAAGTCCCAGATCCCTGGATCCTTCACATGCTTAAAAAGACATCAAGACTCCCTCTCTACTTGTCTTCTCCTGTAGACTTGGAGAACATCTCAGATTTCCTGGACAGTGAGAGAAACATTCCTGCACCTTGAGGGCATCTCTATAATATATGTGTACAGTGATTTGTACCCTGTATTGGATTCCACTGATTAAAGAGCTAGTTTTTTAAGTAGGAGGTGGGCATGGTGCACTTGCTAATGAATGTGGATGCTTTGGATTTATTTGGGAGCCTGGAGGATTTGAGATGCATCCCTTCACCCCAGACTCAAGGGTGGATATATGCAGAGCACTTCAAATCAAGTCTGAAGATGAAGGCAGAGGACAAGAGAAGGAGAGGATGAGGAAAGAAGCAAGAAGAGAAACAACAGAGACTTTAAAAACCTTCCTTAAGTGGCCCTCCCTCTGACATGATACCCAAACTATTGCCAGGCTACACTGCTGCCACTGTGCCCTGATCCATATTCCCCAATCTCCTTCCATCCATTTGACCATGAACTCCTTGAGGATAATGATCGTATTTTAACTGTATTTGAAATCTCAGCACCTAACGGTGCCTGGCACGGAGTAGGCAGTCCACAAATGTTTGTTACGGAAAATAAATGAGAAGATTCTAAAAGTGACTGATAATCAAAGATTGTCATAAAGATCAAAATTATATAAACAGAAAAGAAAAAAGAAGTGAAGGTGAGGACATGTGATTCAGTAAAGTTTAAGAGTTCTCATAAAAGGAATCCATAAACCCATGTATCACCTACTCAAAGTGGGCTCGGGACCAGCAAGAGCAGCATCTTGATCCTGAGAACTTGATGGAAATGTAAATCCTCAATGCCTATCCTAGGTCTACAGAATCAGAATCTACGGATATGGGGCTCAGAAGTCTTCGTTCTGACAACCCCTCCAGCAGGTTTTTATGAACTCTCAAGTTTGAGAAGCAAGTGAGTAAAATATATTGCCTTTAATCAGTGAAGTAACGAGTTAAGTGAAACACATGGAAAATACCTTTCTTTCTCGTCTTCCAGAATTGGCGCTGTCCAGTTTCCCTGATAAACATTTGGCAGTTTTCACAAAGAAAAGAAGGAAGGGGAGGAAGGGAAAGCCCAGAAGGAGGGGTCTTATTATGTGAATCAACTATGCCATTTGCTGTGATGGTCACTTCTCATATGTGAGAGTTGAAATGTCCATGGAAGTGTCTCTGTTCTGGATCCCACAGACAAGGGCTTCTCTGAACCAGGCGAGCCTGGAGGATTTTGCCTTTGATCACATAGATGAATGTATTCAAGGTGGGGTTTGCTTTGATGGCCTAGCTGAGGCACAGAATAGATTAAATTGGCCTCTCACGGTGGTCCAATCTGATTACCTTAATGACCTTATATATAGTGCCTGAACCCTCTGCATACTAGCTATGAGACATGGGTAACTTAATATTTCTCAGGCTCAGTCTCCTCACCTTTAAAAATGGAATAAGACTCACTTGATAAAGTTGTTGTAAGGATCAAATGAGTCAATGATTATGAAAGCCCCTAGAATTATGCCCAACATTTAACAGAAACTTAATGATGACTGAATATGAATGAATTGTGGACTGAATCTATAATATCTAGCATATTCACCAGGGTAATTAATGCCAGTTGCCACAACAGACCAGCCCTGAAATCTCAGTGGCTTAACACCAAGGTTTTTATTCCCATTCACACTACAAGTTCAACAGCAATTGAGGGAGATTGGGGATGCAGGAGATTGTGGACAGTCATTCAGTTATCCAGGCTGGTAAATTCATCATCCCACGGTTGATCCATCTGAAACATGTGGCTGGGTGGGCACCATGATAAAGGGAGAGAAGAGGTGGTGGAAGCAGGCCACGTCACTTCTCTCATGGTCATTTGGGCAGAACGTGGCACATCGTTCCCCATATTGGTGTCCTCCCTCTCTCTCTCCTTGGCATTCATCTCTACTCTCTCAGTGCAGCTTGCTGTACCAACCTCTGCTCTGCCATGAAAGCAGACCTTTGAGAACAGCCCCAGCCACTGACAGAAATAGAAGTGGTAGATAAATACCCCAGCTTCCTCACTCCTCTGTCTGGGTCATTCTGAGGCTCCTTCTACACTGATTTCTAGAGTTTTTCTGTAGCATTAAGCTCCAGGTGACCACCATGGAAGCTGGCTCAATACCACACTCTATGTTGTCTTCCTTCCACTTATCTGAAGATAGTCTATCATCCTTGTCCTGGTGTCTACTTCTGGGGAAATCCACACCACAAAACCCTCCAACTACAAAGGAGACGGGAAATACAGAGGGGCACATGGGATATTTGAGATCCACTGTCTCTGTAACAACCTGCTTGTGCAACAAAGTGTTCCTACTCAAAAGCATAGGAAGAGTACTCCTTCCTCTGTGATTTTTTGGAATAGTTTCAGAAAGATAGGTGTTAATTCTTCTGTAAATGTTTGATAGAATTCACCTGTGAACAGCGCTAATTATTAGAGAAGTGCAAATCAAAACTACAATGAGATATCACCTCATACAAGTCAGAATGACCATCAACAAAAAATCTACAAAAAAAAAAAAAAAAAGTCTACAACAGTAAATGATAGAGAGGGTACGGAGAAAAGGGAACCCTCCTACACTGTTGGTGGGAATATAAATTGGTACAGCTACTATGGAGAACAGTATGGAGGTTCCTTAAAAAACTAAAAATAGAGCTACCATATGATCCAGCAATGCCACTCCTGGGCATATATCCAGAGACAAACATGGTTCAAAAGGATATATGCACCCCAATGTTCATTGCAGCACTATTTACAATAGCCAAGACATGGAAGCCACCTAAATGTCCAATGACAGATGAATGGATAAAGAAGATGTGGTACATTTACACAATGGAATATTACTCAGCCATAAAAAAAGAATGAAATAATTCCACTTGCAGCAACATGGATGGACCTAGAGATTATCATACTAAGTGAAGTAAGTCAGACAAAGAAAGACAAATACCATATGATATTGCTTATATGTGGAATCCAGAAAATGATGCAAATGAACTTATTTACAAAACAGGAACAGACTCACAGACTTAGAGAACAAACATGGTTACCAGGGGGGAAGGGGGGGATAGATTGAGAGTTTGGGATTGATGTGTATACTCTGCTATATTTAAAATAGACAACCAACAATGACCTACTGTATAGCACAGGGAACTCTGCTCAATATTCTGTAATAAGCTGAATGGGAAAATAATTTGAAAAAGAATAGATACATGTATGTGTATATACATACATGTATATATATATAAAACTGAATCACTTTGCTGTACACCTGAATCTAACACAACATTGTTAATCAACTATACTCCAATATAAAATAAACTTTTTTTTAAAGCATAGGAAGAGATGCCTGCCTACTATTTGTAATCTATTTCTAAGTTTCCAGAGTTTAAAAGCCTGTGGTTTTCAATGAATTGCTTCTTAGCATTGCGTATCTGAACTGCCCACATAACGAGGCTTTGTGATCACACCCACCCTCTTTACACTAATGCTGAGCTTTGATTAATGAAGTGCTACCCATTGTATGGATAGGAAAAATGATTCAGGGCTAGTCCCTTCCACTAAGTTAAATACAGTTAGTGTGATACTTGATATAACATTCCAACCATTTCCTATTCAGAGTCCAATCCCCCACTTTTTTTCCTTGTCTCTTCATATTACACCTAAGTCTAAAGTTATTCATCCTGGTTTTAGGCTCTTTATTCCTGTGTCCGCATAGAAGAGCAGGAAGAGTTACACTGCTCAAGGATTTAAGCTGTTACTTAACCTTGAATCTTCTTGGCTCTTGATTTAAAGCCTTTCAAACCTTTTTTAAGAGAGAAAGACATTTCTCATTCTAATATTAATATCCTCACATTCCATTCCCACCTGAAGAAAGTAATATGAGGTTTAGAGAATGTGTATGGGTCAGAATCTCCAGGAAAGAACTCAGCTCCCTTCATCCATCTATTTATTGATTTATCTACAATTCATTGAGCACCTACCATGTGCTAGACACTGATGCTGATGGTGATTCTCTTATCCATGAGAATTGTGCAGCCTAGGAAAGGCGATACCAAATGCATACATGTAGCTCATGATAAATATGAGTGCTAAGTTACCCCAAAAATGTACATTTATGAGAGCTCAGAGGAAGAAAAGACCCCAGCTCATTGGTTATGCAAGTGTATACATAGTCCACTGGGTATTTATTTATTCATTCATTTATTTAAAACAATGTTGGTCACTTACCATGTGTTAGGAAATGTGCTAGCTCTATGGATAGAACGCATGAACAATAACGACCCAGCTCCTGCTTCCTGTGGTGTCTAGAGTTTAGTGGGTCAGAAGCATGGGTTATATCTGGATATGATGAAATGGGTCAGATGGTTGGGATTTGGGGAGATGAGTATTTTCCAGGCAGAGGGAACAATGTGAACACAAGACACCAAGTGGCTACAGGCAGAATACTGAAAAGAAGGCAGTCCATTCGGTGGAGAAGAAAGCTCTGGGATCATGCAGGAAAGGATGTCAGACTGAATCAGGGCTTTCAGTCAGGCTTTGGAGGAACTTGACTGCCTCTCCCAAAGTCCTGGCAAATGTGTGATAGACACATAGGAGACTCTGAAGTTGTTTCAGAAAAAAAAGGCATGAGATGACAGTCTTGGCCTAGCAGGAAAAAGAGAGATGGAGACTGGAGGTGTGAATGCAGAGAGAATGCAGTTCCAAAAATAGAAGTGAAACACACACGGACCTGAACCTGGGTAGTGGCAACATGGTGAGTGATATGGGAAGGGTCTGGGAGGTACTACAGTGATAGAAACTATGGGAGTCCTGATCCCTAGATATAGATGTTGAAATCAAGAGAGACAAGGGAGCAGAAACTGTGGGTGCTCACAGGTAGTGATTCTCCTTCTATCTGGACACAAAGATAATACCCTTTTCTAGCATCCCTGAGAGATCAGTGTGGCCGTGTGACTGAGTTTTGGCCAATAGAATATGAGTGGAAGCCCTGTACAGGACTTCTATGCCTAATCTGTTAAAAAAAAATCTCCCACAGGTGACCTCCACTCTCTCTTACCACCTGCCTGCAAAATGGAGAGACTTCCAGAACTCAGAGAAGGGAGACACAAGACAGAAGGAGACAGCATCCCTGAATACCTGCCTAGAACAAGGGTCAGCTGATTTTCAGACACCATACCAATGAATGGGCATGGCTGTGTTCCAATAAAACTTTATTTCTGAAAAGAGGTGTCAGGCTGACTGTAGTTTACCAACCCCTGGCCCAGAGCAAAGCACTCCCGCCCACTGACCTCACTGGACAAGAGATACAAGATGTTAATTTTTACTTGTTAAACTTCTGAGACCTGGGATTTGTTTGTTATACTAGTTAACTTTGGCATATGGGAGAGGAAGGAAAAAAGGCTGTAAAATCTCCCCATGTTCCTCTGAAAATGTGAGAATCTATGGGATGTAAGATGTGAAATCCCACCACAGGTTTTAAACAATTCCTTAAAAATGAGTGTGACTGGGAATTTATAGGGGAAAAAAGCCCCCAAATTGCTAGAAACTTCTGGGGAGATGCAACCTATGAATACCCCAAGGATTCAGTATTTCATTGCTTAGAAATGGAGTGAAATGACGGCTAAGGGCCCCTTCTCCTGACACGGCATGATAATTGGGGTTTAGACACATTCGTTTACTGATGGAAAATTCTGCTGTCTGCATTCCAGAATTCAAAAGAAAGAAGGGAGAAAAGAAGCCTTGGATTTACGCCAGGTGGAGGAGAAACTGAAGAAGTCTGTCAGCAAGCCCTCAGGTAACAATATCATAATTTAATTTTTTTTCTAACAATGGGGGAGTAATTAATGATACAGTGTTTCCTTTTCCTGTTTCCATTTCAGCCTAGCAGAATTCAGAGTGTAGGTGTGGTGTGGGGCATGTGTGGTAAGTACGGTATGTGTGTGTGTATGTGTGGTATGTGTGTAATGTGGTGTTTGTGTGTGTGTGGTGTGATGTGTGTGGTGTGTGTGTGGTGTGTGTGTGTGTGTGGTGTGATGTGTGTGGTGTGTGTGTGTGTGTGTGTATGTGGTGTGATGTGTGTGGTGTGTGTGCGTGGTGTGTGTGTGTGGTGTGTGTGTGCATAGTGTGATGTGTGTGGTGTGTGTGTGTGTATTTGTGGTGTGTGTGGTGTGTGTGTGTGTTTGTGGTGTGTGTGTGTGTGTTTGTGGTGTGATGTGTGTGGTGTGTGTGTGTGTGGTGTGTGTGTGCGTGTGTGTGTGGTGTGATGTGTGTGGGGTGTGTGGGGTGTGTGTGTGTGTGTGTGTGATGTGTGGTGTGTGTGTGATGTGATGTGTGATGTGTGTGTGTGTGTGGTGTGTGTGTGGTGTGTGTGTGTGGTGTGTGTGGTGTGTGTGTGTGTGGTGTGTGTGTGTGGGGGGGGTGTGATGTGTGTGTTTGTGTGTGTGTGCACTCAGAGCAATCAGAGACAGGAGCAGGAGGAGCTTGTCTCTGCAGATTTAACCGTGGATTTATTTACTTGGGAGCCCCATCAAACAGGGGCCACATTTTTGCCTCTGTAGCAACTTGCAGGTTCCTCAAGGCGTTTTAATTGGCCTGTTATCTGTGAGACAAGTTGATAGACCACCCCGAACCATTCAGTGCGGCATTCTTAAAAGGCAGATGTGAAGGCCTTCCTGATTTATTTGCATTTGAAAGGAGAGAGGACAAAGTATCATTCTGGCTGGCTACCCCATTGCCTTCTCTTAGAGAGACTTCTTGCGCCTAAGTGACAGAGGGATTGCAAGTCACCCCAAATGCCCAGTGGTGAACATTCCAGGACAAGGTCACCTGAAATGGCTTACTTTCTCTCTAAGGCACTCTAAGTTTCTCTTGAGGCACTTGAAGATCTGTAATTTATGCACTGGATCATTTATGCTGTGGATCTAAAGTGATTTCAAAATTGGAAATTATTTTCCAAATTATAGAAAATATGCCTAAGAAATGTGAGAGCAAGGGGTCAATTTTCAGGTTACTTGGGCCAAAGTTCAGATCTACAGCTAAACAGCTGTGACCACTGACAAATCACCTCCCTTCCCTGGGCTTTGGTTTTCTTCAGCAGATATAGGCATTGAGGATTGAGTCAAATCCATGCTTTCCAAAATGTGTTCTAAAAGATATCAATAGTAAGTTATATGCAAAATTGTTTCAATGATTAATTTAACCAGAAGTTGTGTTCCAGTGCTATTAAAAAAGACATGTACGCGCTGCTATATTTAAAATGGATAACCAACAAGGACCTATGTATAGCACAGGGAAACTGCTCGATATTATGTAACAACCTAAATGGGAAAAGAATTTATAAAGAATAGATACATGTATATGTATAACTGAATCACTTTGTTGTATACCTGAAACTAACACAACATTGTTAATCAACTATAGTCCAATATAAAATAAAAAGTTACAATGAAAACAAGATGGATATTTATTTTTCTTTCAAGTGAAATAAGTCCAGAGGTAAGCAGTCCTGGGCTGGTATGATGAGGAGCCCAGATCCTTCTATCTTCCTTCTCCACAGTCCTTAGCAATGACTTCCATCTTCAGTCACCATGTAGTTCAAGATGGTTGCCAGAGCTCGCCATTACATTTGCATTCCAAGTAACAGAAATGAAGAAGTATAAAGCATGGCAGACAGAATGGTTTTCTCCTAGCTAAATCAATTTCCTCTAAATAGATTTTCCTGAAGTCCCTTGTGACACTCTGTTTTTACCTCATGGGCCAGAATATGTAGTCACATGACCATACCCAGTTGCAAGAGATACTGTGAAATGTAGTATTTTA
Organism: Balaenoptera musculus; assembly: GCF_009873245.2. NCBI lineage: Eukaryota > Metazoa > Chordata > Mammalia > Artiodactyla > Balaenopteridae > Balaenoptera > Balaenoptera musculus. The sequence goes on from NC_045786.1 coordinate 169,081,082, forward strand.
AGTCAACAGTATTGCCAATGTGAATAAAATCAGAGTTCCATTACCAAGGAAATTGAAGAGAATGGACATTCAATGGAAACAAACTGTCTCTTCCATAATGGCTAAGGAAGTGTGCAATATACTGGATTACAGCTGAGTAGATTTCTTTTCTGTACATTTCAGAGATTTTTGTATGCAAATGTACATTGTGACACTTCCTGCATGAGATGTGTCCCATAATTATTTGATTATAGATTCCTTTCATTTCAGAACATCACATGCAAATTAGTTTTTAAGAAATAACTTTGAGGAAAACTGCATGTGATGATCTCAAGTGTCCTTGGTTATTGATGAGGTGTCAGATGATCTAGATCACGGGTTCCCCTCTCCCTCACCAGATCTCTGGCAGTCAAAACTGATTCTCATTAACTTTTTCCTCCTGCCGACCTTCTGGGCTCTCCTGACAAGCTCGGGATGACTCTGGAGCCCTCTGTGGGCATTGAAGGGGACACCTGACAATCTCTTTCCTTCTTGGTCATATTTAGTCACCCATTGATGGGTTTTTACTGAAGTGGGATCATGAGGCTGTTGGGCACCAAAGTCAAGTGAGGATGTAATTGGAACCAATCAGAATGAAGTGTCCCATTTTAGGAAAAGCTTTTTACACAGCAAAACTTAGTAACAGCACAGTTATAATTTAAAGGGCCAGTTGTGAATTTAAAAAACAGGCAAAAGTAAAGAAAGTAAGAAAATGGCTCTGCCATGTGTACCCTTCATGCAAGGCTCTGTATTTGTTCCATGATACATGATGATGCCAACATACAATTCTAAGTCAAAGTTTTCAAGGGCATATTGTCCTTTTAATAGAGAAAAAATGATTTCCTACTATGTGTGAAGCCCTCTGTCTTTGTCCTTTAGAAACTCATAGTCAAGCAGATAGAAAAATGTTAAACAAAAGTCAGAGGAGTTCTGGAGGTCTTCACAGAGTAGCGGATGGCTGATAGAGAAAAAATACCTACTGGAAGAAAAGCTGAGCTCTAGAATAAGAAGTACATGTAACTGAGCCTTGGCTACCTCACTTTTTAGACTTTGGGAAAGTTATTTAACTCCTCTGTGCCTCAATTTCCTAATCTGTAAGATAGAATAGAGAAGATTTCCATTCCTGAAAATAATTTTGGCTATTAAATGAAATAACACACTTAATACTTTACCTGTCATGTATGCATTCAACAATGGCTTTACTGCTGTTATTGCTATTATTATGAATATTAATATATTTACTCTTCTTAAAGTTTTCATGGCCATATACCAATGGGGATACACAAAGGATAAAAAGATAGTTCTATCTTGGGGAAAGGGGTGGGGTGAAGAATAATTTTATATGATAGCAACTTTGGACTGAGTTACAGAAGAAAGAATGTCTAGGAGATGAAGGTATCTCAATGGTCATCTAGACCAGTCTGTCAATCAAGACATCTGACCTCATTTGTGGTCCATGTTGATTTTCAAATGAGCTTCATGCAACCAGTTCCAACCAGCAGACCTATCGTTTTAGCCAGAATGGTCTATATATTTGAATTTGAATGATTCTCTCCTATTTTATGACTGTCCAGTCCTTATAGGATTTTTACCTGGCATATTAATGTGTTTATGTATGGGTCCTCTTCTAGAGGAAGATGTTGCTAAAAAGAGGGACAGTGGCCAAACCCTATAGAAGGAGTGAGGTCTGGACTGTAATAAGACTCACAGTAAGGTCAGAAGCCAGGAAGGTAGAGAACAGAATAGAATGTGGATACGGTGGTCAGACCAGGCAAGATGTGTGGAGCGAGGGTGTGCTAGCTCACAGGACCATTCAGAGCTGATCACAACTGGTCTTAACCACGGGATGACCTGGGGAAAGTGACCCCCCCACCTCCAGCAGTCTCCAATTTCCTCATTTTTAAAACAGTATGGGTTAATGGAGTCAAGATGATCACATCCAGATTTCTGATTCCAATTACACAGTTCTCTAGAGGCAGAGTAGAAGGACTTCATCAGAAGGGTATTTCTTCATCCATATGCTATCCAGAAGTTTCTGGGGTTTTTTGGAATTTCTTGTAAGGAGTCCCACTATCTAAAGAATAATTCCCAACACCACAGTTTCTTTTAATAAACAGTTACATCATCCTTCTAGACACTACCAACTACAGCCTCGAAACAAATGGGTTGTTGGTTAAAATGAAGTCTTTGGATGTCAAGGTCACCCAGAGTAATAAGGTATACTTACATTAGGTTGGAGCCTTCTGTCTCTCAGTCTCCTTCCTTTTGCTCATGGAGCAGAGCAGCAGGGCAAGATGTGCTTTCAGTTTCCACAGGAGATGCTCCATACCCCTCAGCTTCCTCCCTGTGTTCACTGAAGTATATTTAGCAATGTTTCACAACATTTCCTGTTCATACAACATATAAAAGCAAAGCTAACATAGAGCTTTTGTGATGAACATATTTTGTTTTTAACTTTTAAGGCTTCTTGAGGATATGAAACGTTTTTTTTTTTTCCTTAAGTCTTGTGCCTTGTTTCTTCCCACTTATACAATAGGAGTATTAGTTGGTAACATTTTTCCGTGAGGCTTGGAAACCATTGAAAGAGGAGGCATCCAGAATGTAATAAGCTATCAAGTCCCCACGTACCAGTGGCACACAAGACATAAAGTTACATGTTGAAGAGCATCCTTCTCAAAGCAGCCTATTCAAAGGTCTTGAAAGCAAATGTCATCTGTGTTTTGTCTTCATGTGTGGAAGCCACCACTGTGGCTGGGAAGGGTTTCTTTGCCTTGGCTAGACTCCTAGCACCACCCTCAGTAGCCATACAACTTTGCCAGTCTGGATTGAAGTCTCAAATCTGTAATTTGAGTATTATCATGTTTTTTATAGGATTGCTATGTGGATTAAATGAAACAGCAATTGCCTGTCATATAGTAAAGATCAAAAAACTGTTGATGTCTTCCTTCTCTCCTATTTGCAGAATGGTTTCATTTATTCAAGTCTTTTCCCAAAATGTACTTAGTTTATTTGTTTGGGGCCTGAAAAACCTAATACCAGTGATTAACTGAATTTTTTAATTAACAAATCATTATGGAACATCTATTAAGTTTATAAAACTGTGCTATGTACCATGGGAAATATAGAGTCAGTCCCTTATTTTAAAGGAGCTGAGTTGGAATGAAATTGCAGAAACGCTTTCATAACTGAATGGTTGTGAAAGTCTGAAATGCAACATTAGGAGGGTTGCTCTATGGTTGTTTGGGATTCAGGGATCAATAGGAGAATAATTGGCATGTCTGTGAGCTTCTCAGGGTAGACCCCCCTGCACATGCCTATAGTGTATGACACACAGTAGACATCAGTGAACGTGACTTAGGTGAAGGATGAAGAGATGGATGAATGAATGAATGGTGCTCTATTTTTAATTGCTATGACCAGCATTAGGCTCGCAGATTTTGGAGATCAGCTGTATGAACTAGGCAAAGTGAGTACAGTAAGTCCCCTACATACAAATGAGTTCCGATCCGAGAGCGCGTTCGTAAGTCCAATTTGTAAGTTAAATCCAACAAAGTTAGCCTAGGTACCCAACTAACACAATTGGCTATATAGTACTGTATTATAATAGTTTTATAATACTTTTCACACAAATAATACATAAAAAACAAACACAAAAATTAAAGAAAATGTTTTTAATCTTACAGTACAGTACTTTGAAAAGTACAGTAGTCCAGTACAACCGCTGGCATACAGGGGCTGGCATCAAGTGAACAGGCAAGAGGAGTTACTGACTGGTGGAGGGAGAGGAGGTGGGAGATGGCAGAGCTGAAGGATCGTCAGCAGTAGGAGATGGAGGGCAAGCTGCAATTTCACTCATGCCTGACGTTGATGGCATGCACATTCACATCTTTGAAAGTTCACAACTTGAGGGTTCGTATGTAGGGGACTTACTGTAGTTGTCTCTGCTTCAGTATGTCTGAGACCTCAGCTGGAATACTTGAGTGAGGAGTGACTCAGTGGCTAGAAGCTACTGAAGGCTCATTCATTCATGTGCCTTGCACTTGGTATTGACTATAGGCTGTCAATGATGGGAACACCTACATGCTGCCTCTTCATGTGGCCTGGGCTTCCTAACAACATGGAGGTTTTAAGGGTGACATCTCAAGAAAGAGATCCAGGCAAGGACAGTACCCCCCTTTGCTCACCATCATCAGACGTCATTCACTGTCACCTCCACTTTCCATTAGTCAAGGCAGCAGTTGCAGATGCCACCCAGGTTCAAGGAGAGGGAACGAAGACTCCACTTATTGTTGAGGAGGGACAAGGTTTTGGAAGAGCAATCAGAACTAGAAATACTGTAGCCATTTTTAGAAAATCCTCCACAAATATAACAAATATGAATAAATGAATAAATGAATGAATGAATGCATGCTCCTGAGATCAGACTCACTCAAGTTTGTGCACAGGCGGGGAGATTGAAACACAGTTGTTTTTTTTTTGAGAGTTGGGGCAGGGAGACCTAGGAAATAGAATTTAATTGGTATGTTGAAGACTTAGTAGAATTTTATAAGTCAGGGGTGAAGGGTCTCTTGGAAACTTATGGTCTAAAGGAATGATTCAGGGCAGCACAAATCCAAACAAGTTAAGCTGATTTGACAGGAGAGCTGGAATCATGTGCAAAAAAATATGGGAGGGAGAAAATCCTGAAAAACTCTCACTGCTGATGATTGTGACCTTGGAAGCTCCATGCAAACCTCACCTTGCCATCAACATGCCTTGGAGATGGTGGAGGGACACATGAGCCATATTTCAGGTCAACCATCAGTGAATCAGCAAAATGCACTTGAGAGAAGACGGGAGAAAAGGAACAGGCATGGAGGGTTGGTTCTTATGACTCTGGGGGATGTAAGAGAATCTACAAAACAGACAATTACTCAACTGCTTGCATTTAAAACGACACTTAAACCTTTTCTTTCCTGAAGGAAACTGAGAAGGAAAAGAATGAGCTATCCATTTCTTTAACATCGGAGGCCAACACAGAGATGGAGAGTACTCTCTGAGGAGAGCAATGTAAGGTCACTGCATTTACACAATTTCTTCCCCCGAGCTTGGAAAGCAGGCTGACATGCGAGGAACTTTTATTTTTCCCTCCGATGCTAATTGAATGTGCAGATAGAGGGGTACCAAAGTGACTATATTAAAATGAAATATGTCCCCCGAGTACCTGTTTCCATCCATCCTCTTGCCAACTGACCTCCACCCCAGCAGGATGATAACTTTTTCCGGCCAATAAAGCCCATTTTCAGTTATTATTTCTTTTTGTCTCTTTTCATATCTCCATGGAAACATTCCAGTAGCTGCTGGCTAGAAAATTAGCCATCTGAACTCTGTTTCTCCCTCTCTCTCGTTTTCTTTCTTTCCATGCCTCTCTCTTCTCATCAGATTAGTGAGAAAATTCAGCATTGAATCTCTTTCAAGCTCTTGGCTCTGCACAGCCTGGTTAACACATGGAAGGGGCTAAGATTAAACCTTAATTTAACTCTGTCTCTCACCCAAACGTCACCAGACTCCTGGCCCAGTTTAACTTTCAATCATTTTCTAAAAAGTCTGGAGGAGTGCAGTTCCTCACTGCCCGTGTCTCCAATGTGACCATCTTCGCCTGGTCAAATGCCTTGTGGTGAAATCCAAGATGGCATTAGGGAGGAGAAGGAGAGTGAGAAGAAATGAATATTTATTGAGTTCCTGGCATATGTCAGGCACTTTAAATGCATTATCTCTTTCAATAGAACAGCCCTAAAGAATAAGTATGTGTTTCTCTAATTCTTTTCAGAGAGAGAAACTGAGGCTTACGGTGGGTGGGTAATTTTCATGTTTCAGTTCACACTGATATTAATGATTTCTTTGCACTGATTGTCGACATGTCAATTGTCCCTGAGGCTTGATTAGCCACTAGATTGCCTAGTGACCAGCACAAACCCAGTGATCAGAAGTCCTCATGGCAACTCATTCAATAGCTGTTGTCATCCTTCATTTTCAGACAGGGAATTAAAGCTCAAACAGGTTCAATAACTTTATTGGAATTGTTGAGACTGGAACTCATTTCTACTGTAGGTCAAAGCTCATGCTTGTGTGAACTAGATTAGTAATTTTGAACGTCTGCTCCATGGTCAATCCACCTACAAATCATATTTTCTCCATTTCATTCTACACCTCTTGGAGGACTTGATATTGCCCATTCAAAATCAAAACAAAGAAAACATAAGGAGTACAATGTCTTCAAAAGGCATCCTGATAGAATGGAAAGGGTTAGTTGTGGGGTTGCATTTGTTTCTGTTTTTGACAAATTGAGACTAGTAATATTAACTCTAATAAGTCAGGCAAACAGAGATGGGACAGGAGCCCAGACCAGACCTGCCTCTAGAGTGAGAGACCCAACCTTTGGGAAGAAGAACATGGTACCCAAAGAGGTAAAGAACTAAGTAGTAGGCCAAACAAGAAGCTGCTATTCAGCAATGATGAACTTCAGAAAAACCAAAGGAGTGAAACACAGGGATGGAGCAAATGAGATCAGAAACCCAGAAGAGAGATAAAATTCAACATTAGACAAGTCCATCAGCAAGTCCAGGTTATATGCATGAAGATCTGTTCATCACATTGTTGTTCATTTATATTGGAAAAATTTATATAAATACATTTTCATATAAGAATCACTGAATACATACATATACCCCTCCCACAAAAGACTATTATGCAGCCATTATAAATTGTTAAAAATATTTATGACAAAGAAAAATACTTTTAAGCACCATTACCCTTCTCCCCAACAAATGATAAGATACAAAACTGTTCTCTCTCTGAATAAACTCACTTGTGTAAAAATATGTAAAATGAACCTAGAGGAAATCATGCCAAAATATGCATGATGCATGACCCTAGACAGAAAATTTGAGGGTAAATCTTTTCTCTTTTTTATTTTTTCTGTGATAAATATCTATTTTTAAAAATTAGAATATATTACAAGAGGAGAGATGTGGGCCAGGACCCTGGGGCAGGGCAGGATATCTGTTGGGGTCAGCCATGTACTGTTGGTAGATGGGGCACAGAGGAGCTGGCCAGCATGGAAGAGGGTCAAGAGGCAGGAAGAAGAGACACTAGTAGATATCAATGTCTACTCTGTCCCAGACCTATGACATACGTTATCTCACCCAGCCTTCTCATGGCCTTGTTAAATACCTATGATTATCCCCATTTTATAGATGTGAATTTGGAAGTTATCAACATTAAATAATGTGTCCAGAGTCAGTCAGCTCAAATAGTAACAATAGGTAAAATACTACTGAACACTCATGTGCCACAACAAATGCTGAGAACCATCCACACATGGGTCAGGTTAGTCCTTGCTACAGACCTACGCAGTAGGTACCATAAATTCCTGGCTCCTACAGATGGGGAACATGAAATACACTTGACCCCCAGTCCCATTCCAATGCAGGTTGAGTCAGAGTTGGGCAGTTGACTCCAGAGTGTGCCTTAAACCACTTCAGGTCACAACCAGAAAGGTCTGCAGTGGTCAAGATGAGGATAAAACACAGAGTTGTCTGTCTTAAGAGAGTACACTCTTTCAAATACATTTCAGCATCTATGACTAAATAAATGCAAAAACTGAAACTGCCAGGCAATCATTGAACAAGACTGTCATGTCATTCCAGCTCCATCACTAATGTATTGTGTGATCCTGTTAGTTCTGTCTGGAATTCTATTTTATTTCCTGCATGAAGAAGAAGGGGTGTGTTTTGAAAATCTTTGAAGTTCCTTCCAAGTCTAACCTCGTTAGGAAACACATCTCTGCACTGAAGTCTGTACTGGCCCCCCCTTACCTTCATGGCTTAGTATCCTTTTTACAATGCATGTACTTTAAAAAATATTTTAAACACTTTTACTTTGAAATAATATTAAAATCACAAGAAATTGCAAAAATAGCACAGAGAGTTCCTGGGTACCTGCCACTGAGCTTCCCCCATCGATTACCAGGAAATTGGCATTGGTACTATTAACTGAACTACAGAGTTTGTTCAGATTTTACCCATTTACATGCATTCATCTGCTTAGCGTCCTTTGGACATCAGGATGTGGAGACCAACAGCCATTCGTCCTTCTTCCCATCAACGACTTCTTCCTCGCATTTTACCCTCCAGCAACCTTGATCTTCTTATGGGTCCTAAGTATAGCATAGTATTTGTGTGGATGTGCCGTGGATCCCAAAGTGTCTTTCTCACGTCATTATGACCCACCAGGGTCTCAGATTAGAAGACATGCCTGCTCTGCCATTTCTCATAACCTCTTTGTGATTGCATGCTCCAAGACCAGCTCCCTTTGGGAATCTGCCCTCCTTGGGTAGTGGTCCATCCTTACTTCCTGGTGAATTCTGTGTCTAACACCATGCCTGGGGCTGATTGAACTCATAACACATACTTGTGGGAGAAATGAACCAATGCAACCTGAGATCTTAACATCTATGCTCTTTGTATCTTGAAACGTCTCTTTAAAGAGCACCTCTTTCACCTTACAAAGCTTTTCACAGAAGGATCATTAATTTGGAAATGCAAAGTACAATATATATAGGATGCAGTGCAAAAAAATAAGGAAGGAAATGCATACACCAACTATCACCACACTTAAGGCTCCATAGTACCATTTTACCATTTAAGAGAGAGGCAAAACTGCTGTGCATATAATTGAATTTTAATGGTGAAAATAATATTCATTCTCACTATGTGTTAGAGATACTATTTTAAAATTATTTCTAATATAAACACTTTCTTTTCAGCCTTCATTTTCCCCCTTTCTCTCCTGCTCTCAGGCACAAATTACTGTTAAGTTGGGCTGAATACTGAATGAAAGAGTCAGTGTCATTAATGACAAAGTGTAATATTGAGTTGATGAGACTTCTTGTTTGCAAAGCTTTTCTCTCTCTCTTTTTTTCCCAAACATTCCTCTGCAAGGATCACTGGCAAAATAATTCATATTCAAGTGAGTATCTAATTGAAAGATTATGGACCCATGGAAATGTAGACTAGCAGGTCTGATATCCTAAGGAAAAATAAATAAACAAAACAACCTTCCCTTGGGATAATCACACTTAACTGGTGTATAACAGTCTTGTATTCAGAAGAAGAGCTCCCATTTTAGAGCTTATGCAAGTCTCACAAAAATAAGCTCTCAACTTATGAGTGTCCATCACTGCATTGAGGAAGGGTTTACTTGGGCAGAAGTTAATTTTGTGCTATTACAGTTGCTGAAGTGCAGCATGCCCTGACATCAATTTCCCATCAGACACGTTTTTTGAGATGTGAAGTTCATATATATGAACATCGTCTTGGAGAGGACCATCCTTTTCCACAGATCAAGATGATCTTGAATCAGTAGGTAGGGTGGGATGGGGCCAGAGTCTGAAAAACTAAATGAGGGCTGGAATGCTCCAGAAGCTCTAGGCTTGATTCTCATCTGTAATGTTTTCTAGCTTTATTTCACTACCTGGCAAGGTAGGTATCCTTACTTCCCCCAATCTTGGACTTTTATAGGTAATAAAATTAAGACTCATAATGGTTATACCGTCTCTAAATAGCCCCTGGAACAGTGAACTCAGAAGACATGTATAGAGGGAATGAATGAATATCCGGTCTGGAGGTGGGATGACTTCTATCATGGGTTTGTAAGACTAAAGACCATGTAAAGAACTTTAAGTATCTGCCATAACAGTGACAATCAAAATTCTAATTAACTAGGTAATGTCTATTGAATTTATTCTAAATCATGCACTGAGTTAAGCCCTTTAGATATAGCTACTCCATTAAATACATCACAACTACTCAATAAAGAAGATACAACGCATCTTCCCAATTTTGGGATGAGGAAGCAGAGGCTCAGAGACATTAAGTATCTCACCCAGGTTCAGAGTGGTATCTAGAAACTGGCAGAGCTGGTACTGGCACTCAGGCCAGTGTGACCCACAACCATTGTTTTGGAGAACACACATCAGTGTCCCTTTTTATGAGTCACGGCATAATCAAGTATTTCCAAGAAACATTTCTCTGACCTAATAAACGTGTATTTACTCCCATTACATAATAGCATTTGTGGTCGTTGTTGAAATAGTAAATGCATCTCAACATCTTTCTCTTTTTGCCTTTGCTGCTGCAGAGCTGCAGGCTAAATCATCGCTCAATCACAATAATTTTATCAGCCCTCAAAATAAATGTGTTCTCCTATTCTTCTAAATAGATTTTAAATTTCTGGTTCTGTTTTCACTGCCTTAAAGCACATTTTATTGTAAGCCCTTCTGAATCATTTTTGAGGAGATCTGGAAAATTAGGAAGAACTTTCAAATCAATTAACCTTATCTTGCTGTAAGGTAAGATCACTTTGCAGATCATGAGACAAAGGAAGTTAAGGGACTTGACCAAAATACATGAGCTGGCAAATTCTGGAACAAAGACACTTTCCAATTTTCCCTATTCTGTGTACAATGATTATTCCATCTTATCATGTCACATTTTGGATATGGGGAATATATATTATTTAAAAAAATTAAATTTTTGGAAAGATGATCTCAATTAAAAGCAGAAACTTACTGAGTATGCTGTGTGCTTTGCCCTTCACTTAAAGTTTTATTTAGACTATTTTAATATTGTCCCTTCAACATCAATTAATTTGTCCTAGTTTTCTATTTCTGCATGTGATAGTCTATGTGTCAACTTGGCTAAGCTCTAGTACCCAATTATTTAATCAAACACTCATCTAGGTGTTGCTGTGAAGGTGTTTATAGACTTGGTTAACATCTGGAATCAGTTGACTTGAACTTAAAGAGATTACTCTCAATAATGTGGGTGGGCCTCATCTAAGCAGTTGAAAGATCTTAAAAGTTAAAACTAAGGTTTCCTGGTGGAGAAGAAATTCAACCTCAAGGCAGCATTAACTCCTGTCTGAGTTTCCATTCTGGCCTGCTCTATGGATTTTGGATTTGCCAGCCCAAAAGAATCACATGAGACAGTTCCTTTAAATAAATAAATAAATAGATAGATAGATAAGTATATCAAGATAGCTATAGATATGTATCTATATCTATATATCTTATTTTAAATAAATTAATTAATAATTAGTTCTGTTTCTGTGGAGAACCCTGATTCATAAACTGTGTAACAAGTTGTCACACACTAAGGGGCTTAAACAATACACATTTATTACCTTGTTGTTTCTGTGGGCCAGGAGTCCAGCACATTTTGTCTAGGTCCTCCACTTAGGGTCTCACAGGCTGAAATCAAGGTGTCACCTGGGTGCATCCTCCTCTGGAGGTTCAACTAGGGGAAACGTCTGTCCCCAGGTTCCCTCAGGTTGTTGGCAGAATTCAGATCCTTGTGGTTGCAGGACTGAGGTCCCCGTTGTCTTGCTACATGCTGGTCAGCTCTCAGCTCCTATAGGTCGCTCCCTGGTCCTCACTATAGGGCCTCCTTCATAGGCCCCTTCCCACTTTGAACCTCTTCCTTCAGGAAGGCTTCAGATTCTTGGAAAGGCTCACCTGATGAGGTCAGGCCCACTCAAGATAATCTCCCATTTGTTTAACTCAAAGTCAAGTGATTAGGGATTTCATTACACTCTCATAATCTCTCCTGTCATATAATCACCATAGGAGTGATAGCTCGCCATCACAAATCTTGTTCAAACTGAAGTGAAAGGAATTATGCAGGGTGTACACCGTCATCAATCTTAAAAAACTCAAAATCCATAACGCTGACCTATCTAACACCAAGGCCTCTTATTCTTTGTATATTCATACCTTCAAGGCAGAGGCCATCAGCATTACCTGGGAACCTGCTGGAAATGCAAATCTTCAGGATCTACCTCAGACCTATTGAATCAGAAACTCTTGTGGGTGGGACCCAACAACCTGTATTTTACGAAGCCCTCCTGCACACTAATTGTGAGAATGACATCTGTAAAGAACTTAACTTTCTCCCTATCTCAGGTAGCTCTGCACACGGTCCTGTCTTTACATTGTCACCTCTCTTAGCTTCACCGTTTCTGAAACTTAACTTCAGCCTTTCAACACACTCTGACTATAGCCTCCAAGCTTCCAGATCACTCCAGTCTTCCCAGTCCAGAAATTCTGCAGCACCACTGAGACCCTTAGTCCATCGATCCTACTGCTTTTTTTATCATCTGGCATCCCTGGTAGTTATTAAAGCTATTTCACAAATTTCTGATTATTCTCCTTTCCAGAACATGGTAGAACTGCTCCTTGACCACCTTTTGAAGTTAGATGAAGCTTTGTGATTTGCTTTCACAAATGAAATCTGAGAAGAAGTGACATAGGAATTTTAATTGCCAGTGAGATTCCCTGACGCTCTTTTCTTCCCATTGCAACAATTGTGGAAGCCAATGTTGAGATGGAGCCTTCATCGACTCAGGTCCCTGAGCGACCACAATGAACAAAGGCTGGATGCATCCTGCTTGAGAAATAAATGTTTGCTGTAATAGGCCATTGAGATTTGGGGCTTGTTTCTTATTCCAGGGTAACCTAGACTTTTCTGATGGGTACAGCCTCCCACCATGTACAATTTCCCTACTATGACCATAGCCATCCCTTGCAAACAGCCTTCATTCCCTTGCCCATTCTCTGCTCATCAGACTGCCCTGGTAACCCCACTTCCCCCCTGAAACCTGTTGGATTAGTCAGCCTTCTCCAGAGAAACAGAACCAATAGGATGTGTATACAGAGAGAATCATTTTAGGGAATTGACTCATGTGATTTTGGAAGCTGTCAAGTTCAAAAATCTTCAGGGTAGACCAGAAGGCTGAAGACCTAGGGAAGAGTGGCATTTTGAGTCCAAAGACAGTCTTCTGGCAAAATTCCATCTTCTTCCATGGAAGTCACTCTTTTTTCTCTAAAGGTCTTCAACTGATTGCACGAGGTCCACCCACATTACGGAGGGAAATCTGCTTTACTCAAAGTCTTCTGATTTAAATGTTAATCTTATCTAAAAATACTTTCACAGAAACATCAAGGATAATGTTTGATCCAATATCTGGGTACTGTGGTATAGCCAAGTTGACACATAAAATTATTCATCACACCTAGCTATACTGACTGTCTTCTCTCTCTGCATGTGCTGAGGAGCTGATTGTGGCTGAAGAATGTTGCAAAATGGGCTGAATGGATGCATTTCAGTAAGTGACCACACATCTGAAATAGATGTTCAATCCAACTAGACAGTACTACGTTTTCCAGGTAGATCTACCTTTCCAGCTCTGGAGATGCTGGTTTCACAGCCATCCTTCCTCTACTATCACCCCCACTGCCACCACATTCTACTGCTGACCTCACCTTACATCTCAAAGAAGAAGGATGCAATTAGACATAAATTCTCCATCTTTATTTCTCCAGGGAGACTGGCTGCCTGTGTCTGTCTTCACAATCTCTGGCTTCCCCCCATGTGATGGAATGAGCACCCATCTCATCCCTAAGACAACTCCTTTGCTTGTGCTCCCTGCCCCATGCCGCCTTCTTTCTCAAGGACTGTGTTACTCCAGGTTTTTTCGTTCTGTTCAGCATCATCAAGTTCTCCCTCTCTACTACATCATTCTCATTAGCCTCCAAATCTGCCATCAAATAACCATCCAAAATAAAATCTCCCATGCCTCCAAATGCCATGGCCTTTTTCTATAAGTGTTCACAGCAATGCCTCCCCCTAAGAGTTTTCTCTAGTGTGACGGCCATTGTATCCCTCTTCCTTCATTCACTCCTTACCACCTCATCAGGGCCCTCAGAGACCTTCCCAATACTTTCTATTGTTATTGTAGTTTCCTCTACATAGGACTTATTTTTATTACGTATTCTTGTATCTGTTGACTTACTCATGTGCGTGTTTATTACCTGTCTCAGCCCATTAGAATATAAGCGAATTGAAAGCAGGTCCTCAGGCTATATGTATGCGGCTCCTGTCTGCCTACCACCATCTGAATACTACATGGCTGAATGCCCCCCGCCCCCCTTTCTAGGCAAAATGCAACCAGCTTGAAACCTTATCTAGTAAAGAAACTGGGCTATATATAAAGGAGCGTACAAGTCTGCAGAAATGCAGTTCTGGGTAAAAACAGCTCTTAACAATTTACAGAAAGAGGCAGGGCACTTAACTTTTGAGTCTAACACACCTGCATTCTCAGATTTGCCTGGGGATACTGGGGATAGTATTGGCTTAATATTCTTCCCCATGTAAGGGGATTGCTTCCAAGCACTAGAGGGTCCTCCACCAAAGGCCAGCCCCAGGCTCCAGGTCTCTGGGAGAGAAAACTGCCTGTGGCTTTGAAAAGAGATAACTGTTTTTTGCTTTGTCTCTGTATTGCTCTTGTTGTTGGTTTGTTTTCTGTTGTTGGTTTTTTTTTTTTTTTTTTTTTGGTTTGTTTTTGTTTTCAGCTTTCCCTACCCATCAAGATTACCAAAATAAATAAATAAATAAATAAATAAAATAAAAATCCTGCATCCCAGTTCCAGGCATGGAACTCTAAAGCTAAAATATTCCACACATTTATGTTGTTTCCTTGGTATAATTTTTCCCATGTAGGTCTGCGGGGTCTAAGGGTATGCACAGTTTTAAAGGTTTTGAAAAGGAATGCCAAATTGCCCTCCAGAGAAACAGAAACACTTTATCCTCTCCCAAGCCGGGGATGAGAGGGTCAGCCCCCCCATGGCCTCGTCTGCACTACACATTATTCTTTCCTGACTTTGCAATTTGCACACCAGGGTGATCTTTCCTCTGCAGGGCAGGGGCAGGGTTGCCTGGTGCCGGCTCCCGCATTTCCACAGGTGCTAAAACCCTTCTTAACACCCTGATAACCTCACCCACATGCATTTGGTAGAAGGCAACCCAAATCCCGTCTTACCCTGCCTCACCAGGGCTTTGAGTACTTTGTAAAACCAACTCAGGCTCTCCTCGTGCAACCAACGAGGTCAGGAAGCAGGCTTCGCACCCCAGGGTCCGTGATCCACCACCCTCTACGCTTCTAATACTGTCTCCTCCCAGCAGCCCTCACAATAATGGACACATTTGCAGCTTTCTCGGGTCGGGCAACTTATCAAAGAGAACTCAGGGGTCTCACGCAGAGCTGCAAGTGAATCTTAGCGGCTTACCGCAAAGTACATCATGCAAGGACTTGTGTTCCATTTTCATGGATTATGGCCTCCACCAGACCCTGGGAAATGAAGTTACCATCCAGTACGTGCAGGGCTCTGCTGAGCTGCGGAAACTTTCTAAGGCAAACAGATTTTCTCCTTTTATTTCTTTCCCAGTGTCCTTATTATTTTGAGGAAGATGGTGGAATGCACAATGCATTGCAGTCAGAATTTACAGGGCTAAGTAAATCTGCAACATTGCCATTAGCTGTAGGATGAAGGAGGTGATGGAACCACATGCATCTCATTGACGTTACCTTGTTCCCTTCAGGTGGTTAATGTCTGCACTGGTTCCGTGAGCACATCATTCATAATAGTCGTAACCACGTCCACTGATGGAACACACTGCACGCCAGACTCTTGGCCGAGGCTTCTATAAGCGTTGTTTGGTATAATCCTCACTGCAATGTTAAACATGAGCATCTACATTTTGCAGATGAAGAAACTGAGATTCAAAGTCGAGTCCAAGGATCACCATCCTGAGCACAGGTACAAATTTGTGAGAAATGCAGAGTCTCAGGCACCCTCCCCTCTAGACCTAGAGAAAAAGAACCTGAATTTTAACAGGATCCCTGGGTGATTCATGAGCACATGATAGTTTGCAAAACAATGTTCCAGGTCACACAGCTAGTCAGGAGAGCACCTGAGATTTGAACCCTGGTCTCAAGAATTCTTTCTAGTATGCAGAGCTGTTTCTTTTATATTAGAAAAATGAGAAGGAAATTCTCTAGCTTCTAGCAGGGAGCTATTATTGTATGACTATACCACCATTATCTTGCTGGTCTGTGTGTGTGTGTGTGTTTGTGTGTGAATTATTTATTCTATCAGTGTAGGAATATAGCTACCAATGTAGCAATATCTCTGCTGTAATGGGGTACAATAAAGGTGTTTTCATAAATAGACAATGCCTGCTAGTTGCATGTTCATCGGTGACACTAAAGGATTATTTACCTATCATTAAGATATGAATGCTTACTGGGCCCGTGAGCCACAGCTGCTGAGCCTGCGCGTCTGGAGCCTGTGCTCCGCAACAAGAGAGGCCGCGATAGTGAGAGGCCAGCGCACCGCGATGAAGAGTGGCCCCCGCTTGCCGCAATTGGAGAGAGCCCTCGCACAGAAACGAAGACCCAACACAGCCATAAATAAATAAATAAACCCAAAAGTTAAAAAAAAAAAAAAAAGTTTAAAAAAAAAAAAAACAACCACCTATTGAACGAGGCAAAAACCAGTTTAAGCTGGTCAATGTCTTAAAAAAAAAAAAAAAAAAAGATATGAATGCTTTATCTATTTTGCCTGTAGCAGACATCGTATTAAACATGCAGACTATTATGCTGTCCTTCCATTGAGTTGCGTTCCAATCCTATGTAATATAATATAAATGATGAAAAATAAATCCAAGGCAATTTGTCAAGAAAACTCCCCATCCTCACTCCCCTGTCCTAACTCGATTTTGATGGAAGGCACTAAATCCAGGAAGCCGTGTACCACTTTGATCTTCTTCAATGTTTGTGCCCAGCTCATGTGGATTCTGTAGCACTAAGTCAGAGAGAGTACTTGGAAAATCTTTACTGTGTATAAAACTAGTTTCTCTGTAATGGCACACTTGCATAGATGCCCTGGGAGGTGTCCTGCATACTCTGACTCATCTTGCATTTCCTAGTGTAATTGATTCCCCACCTCCCAAACAGTTCCCTGCTCCTTACTTCCCTCATGGCCACCCTCCAGTTGTGCAAGGTTTAATAGAGCTATGTCCACTAAGAATTCTGCTTTGTCTTTTTGTCTGCCTGTTTTATTTATTTCGACATTTAATGCATTAACGTTCACTTACAGAAACACCGGAAAACAATCTCTCTTCTTTAATAATGAATGCATCCAGCAAGGCAATGTGGGTGCCTTTGTCTCCATAGACTCTAATAACTAAAAAAGAAGGAGAAAATAAATTCGCTTTTATTGAACACTTACTAGGTGCCTTAGTACTATGCACACATCACACACACAGACACACATATAGACAAGCATGACACACACACAGAACGCACACACATACCCATATATGCACACATATGCAAACACACATAGGAAACACATCACACACACAAACACACACACATAATGTTACTGAGCCCACAAACAGGACTCTGATAATGGTATAAAACTTAGTCTGCAGTTAAGAAAACTGATGCCTACATTTTGCAAATAAAACACAAGTTAAAATCCTCTGGTATAATTTTTTGTTTGCATTTATATCAACAGCTCTGAGGACACTTTTCTTCCTCTCCCCATGTCTAGAGGGAATGTTCTTTATTGAAAGCAATCCATGTGTGCATTTATTTATTTATTTATTTAGGCCAATCTCACTCCTTTGGCTGTTGATTCTTTTCATCTCACACCAAGATGTAACTAAACCATGGATTTCTGAGCATTTTTGTTCATTATGAATACAAATGGTCTCTTCCCATCTTTTGAGATGTGTTTGCCCGAACAGAAAAATACGGGGTGGGGGGATTACATCCAGAGCATATAATTTTGAGTTTGACTTATTGTTATTGTCTTCTTGCCAGTACAATTTCTTATTGATTACAAAATTATCGAGTGTTGTTGGGCTACTAGAGAATTTTGAGCTTGCCGTGATGACAAGAAGCGGTTGGGCAGAGAAACTCTACCAGCAAGCAGGTGGAGACAGGTGTTTACTTGATGAACTCTTGGGATGTGAAGCCGCAGGGGTTTTATCAGGAGAAAAGTCAATGGGAGATTAGTAACAGGAGGACAGGCTGTGGCTGTGTGTGTGGTTACCCCCTGGAAGCAGGGAAATATCATCTGTGGTCCAGAATGTCTAAGAATCCTAGCTGCTGTGACATTGGGGACAGTCATGTGCTAGGAAACCTTGAACAACAGGGGCTCCTGGAGGAAAAAATAATAGTCTTGATCTGCAGCATTTGCTGATTTCTGTAGTGTAAACATTTCCACCATGGTCAGTTTCAAGCTGTCAATGGGGTGTCACTGAACATAGATTTGGTAAGAGTTGCACTCAAGTGTTGCCATTTGAGGTGTGTGTTGCCTCCGGCCCACCACTGGTTTGGGGCTTCTTTCTTGCACTTTCCTGGGAGAACCGTGTGGTAGTCGGAGAGTCCTCCAGGAAGTGGACAGCAAAATGAAATCTAAACTGTGAGAGACGAATCAGGGGGAAATGCCCGTCAATGATGAAGGGGAGAAGGAGCCAGAGCTGGAGTGGGAGGGGGGGAGCTTTCCAGCTGAGATGAGGGTCAGACTTCTGCAAAAGGAGAGTGGGGAGGGAGGAGGGTGGGCTGAGAAAACTCCTCAGAATGCAGTACAGCGCTGAGAAAGTCTTGCCCAGGCTGATGAGGAGCCCCGAGCAAAGATTCCTCATTAGTGGTGATCTGTTAGAAGCTGAAATGCCCCAGTTCTAAAGTCCTCAGTGGAACTTCTCGTCTTTGGCTGAAAGCGACTGAGAGAGAGAGATTGCTTTGGCGTGAGCACCACACAGGATCCTGGACCCAGAAGGTGTGGCAACTGGAGTATGTCAGCTAATTACAACCCTTGAGGAAGGTTCTATCTGGCAAGGAGATTTGAGAAACTCCTTCCATGGCTACCACACATCTGAAAGCAGAGGAACATAAGGAGAGGGCAGCCGGGTGAAGGAGGCCCACAGAGCTTCTGTATCAGAATCCCTGGGTTATGTATTTTAAAATACAGATTCTTAGGACTTTGGGGCTGTGGAATCAGAATCTTTGGGAGTCAGATCTTGCCATATCAACTTGAGAGAAAAAAAAAGTTACTTTAATTTCTTAACTGCAATTTTTTCATCTATAAAGTAGATGTAATAATAAAGTGATGAACTGGATTTTCGTTTTTATTCTTATCTTTTTCTTTCTGATTATAACTAGATTATAGATATAGTTGTCTGTTAGTCAATCACTGGCTGTGATGACAAAACCATGTCATAATCTTCCATATCTCTCTGAATGCATTCAGTCCTACCAGATTGTAAAGGTCATTAAGATACAGATCCCTTACCCATGTGTTTCTTCCGGAGGCTATTGGCCTGAGAAGCCCAGAGTTGCACCAGGAATAAAACAGATATAAAATTTTAGAAGGATTGTCTAGTAAGTCAACACAGAGATGATGGAAAGGGCAGGTTCTTTGGAGCTGGATAGAGCCAATGACTTAAACTTTCTGAGGCTTTGTTTGTCCATTTGTTAAATGGTTATACCCCCTACTAATTGTGTGGTTCCTTGTGAGGAATGAGAAGGAATAGCGATATATGAAGACAGGTGCATTTTGGGTGCACTAATCCCATTGCTCAGATGCAATGCTGAGGAAATAGTGCAGAATGCTGACACCTTAACACCAAGATGTTCATTACAGGATTATTTACCATTAAAAAAAAAAAAAAAAAAAAACCTTGGGAAAATTCAATTGTCAAGTAAAGAAAAAACAGTTTATTCATGGTTTCTTAGCACTGGTTGCACATCAGTCTCAAAAGAACTAAAAAATACTGAGACTTGTATTCCATCCAAGAGACTCTGAATAAACTGGTTGGGCTGGGGGGTTGTACCCAGGCACTTGAGTTTTGCCAATGTCCCTCCCCCTCATCTCAATATGCAACATCCCAAGTATGAGAGAATGTTTTAAAACCATAAAAATAATGTTACTGAGCCACTAATATAACACATACAAGGCTTATATTAAGCCCAAATAACAAGAAACACCAACAAATATATGTATAAATAAGAGATCAGAAAGAAATACAAGATGGTCTATTGTTTCTGAGTGTTAAGGGTGTTTCTGTTTTTCTTTTCACTTTTCTGAACTTTGAAAACTTGCTTTCATAAGCTTGTATGACCCTAATAATAATTATAAGGAGAAAGTGTGCATAGAACTTCTGACAAGCTGATTATCCCACTCCAAACTAAAACTATCAAATCAGGGACCCCTTTTGTCTGTTCTTCTGCCATCCTGGTCACTCCTCGTTCTCCCACATTCTACAGCTCCTCCAGAATGGGGACCATGCCTTTTACATCATTATATATCCACCCCCTAGTACAGAGCTTGGCACATAAGTGGCACTTAATAATTATTTGTCAAATGAATAAATAAATGTCTACCTGGCATTTACATAGTATTTAAATTGACTTGACATACCATCACTCCATAAATGAGAGAGAGAGAGCAAACACTCCAGATCTTATTTTCCAGGGATATGTGTTCATAGCTGTGGGATTGTGATACAGTGAGGCTGCTTATTCATTCTATTGGTTTGAGCATGATTGTTAATGTGTCTATAAAGAGAGGTTTTCAAGTTTAATTGCAGCATCACCTTCTTCACGCTCACCCTTATCTCTGACCGCACTTTACTCCTGGTGGCTCAGCCTGGATTTTACGACCCTTCCACACATAATAAACCATCCAAACAACTTTTTCACGTCATCTTCAATGAATTCAGAGAATGCAACAGTTTGCACCCTCCTCTCTGCACAGTTTATGGCTCCTGCTTTCATTCTACAAGGCTGCAGTGTATCAGTTGATAAATATCTGTCCTATGACACTGAGTGTGACAAACTATTTCCTTCCAAGATCCACTCGTCCCTCATAACTTATGAAGCCAAAGAAAAAGCATTCAAAGGTGTCTTGGGGTTTTTTTTTTTCTCCTTAATTCTACCAAATTTCTCAACATTGCGATTTCTGCCTATCACCCCACCTCAACTCCTATGTGATTAAATTCAAATTAGAACGCACACACATCTCTTACTGTAGAGTGATTGTTGAATACGGCCATATATCCATATATCATGATTGATATTTGTTTGAAGGAAGGCAAGTGAATTCAAACTGAATATAGAATTAATGCAAAAGGAAAGGCATCCTTAAAGAAGACAGGAGACTTGGTTTCTAAAGCTAACAGTGCCACTTAAAATGGGGCGTGTGGCAGTTAGCAAATCCCAGAGCATCTCCAAACTTCAGTTTTCTTAACTCCAGAATAAGCATAGAGACACTTACAGATGTTTTCACCTTTAGTTTTTAAGTCATTCTTAAAACCATGAAGACCACCTGGTGATCCACTTTATCCCTTCATTTATTTAGCCAAAGTTTATTGGGTGCATCTCAGGCAGGGACCATAGTAGACACCAGGATAGGGTCACCCCCAGATAGTGTCAGGCCCCAGCTTTGGACCTTGTGCTTTAGAGGGTCCTTCTGAGCCCTCCTCCAGCCTCAACCATTCCTTCAAGGTAAGGATTTCCTGGGGTCAATGGGATCAGCCCATCCAGAGCCCATCTATCTAATTCCCAGGATTCCTTGCCTAAAGCCCCAAGCCTGCTTCTTGTCTGTGCAGGTCTCTCCTGCATGTTACTGGGAGGATGGTGCCTCCAGTGGGCAAGGATCAGCTGTCTCCTATGGGTTGTGTGGTCTACAGACATGCCATCTAGTGATAAATATTAAAGACTTAATTTGGGTAAAATAAAGTAGTTGGAAGGATTGTGCCATCACTAAATTTTCCTTTATACACACATGTACATACATGCACAGGCACACACACACAAAGACATGCACACTTAATGTGCACAGACACATGTGCACAATGCACACATTCATGCATGCATATACACATATTCACACATACACACAGAGAGACACAGAGACATGCACACATAATACACACATACACACACGTACACCTGCACACAAACTTACACACTTCTCGTCTTAAGGCATTTGTTCCTGGGGAGAGAAGAGCATGTTCACTGGGACCAAACGACCTGTAAAGAATAAACTTAAAATGAGACATAATCCCATGACTCAGATACATCCACTGTTGGTATATAATGTTGATTATGCTGCCTTCTCAGTTTTACCATTTACAAAGTCTTTTAACATACAGGCTACATTGGATACAACATCCCTGTTAGACAGGATTGTTTAGATTCATTCTTCAGATGAGGTGACTGAGGCCAAGGGAGAGTTCCTATGTTACCTGAGGTCAGTCAGCCGGCCCGTGGCAGAGCTGGCACTCAAATCCGCATCTTCTGAATCCAGTTCATGGGGCTCATGATTTTATCCACCAGGCTCATTTTCAGGATTTACCTGATTGTCACATTATATAGATAGACATGGGTGGACGTACAGGTATAGGTAGGAATATGGTTCGGATATAGATACAAATGGTTTCTCAAAACACCAAGAAATTAGAGGAAAATATTAAAAAAAACAGATCATATGATATTTCTTCAAATCCAGATTTATCCAGAACATGTTGTGTTATAGTCGTATCCAGATGGATGTAAATCCAGGTGAATCCATACATACTGGTATAGACAGGGAAAAAGAGCTTCCCACACCCGTCCTTTCCTCCTGGGAGTGGGCTTCCTACGGACAGGGAGGGGTCTTTAATTCACACTCAAGAGCATTAGGACAGCATGGGGTAGGAAAGTGTTGTTCAGACAGAGACCTTGTCAGCATTATGGCATGCAGAGCTCTTGAGGCTGGATGGGCCTCCCAGGCCTGCCTCCGCTCCGGACATCTCCTCTGGTGGACTTTATCTCCGTCCTTTGCTGACATTCATCATTTAGAATTCTGTCTCTCACGCTTTTCTAAAGGGGCTATGATCGAAACTCATAGAAGAATATCTTATTCTTGGTATCGAAAGGAGGAAAGAGTTTAATTCAACTTGCAAACAAGAAGAATGCAGAGTGTAAAAAGGCAGGAGCTGCAAAGCAGGAGAAGACAAGGTTGTGTGTTGCCTGCTGTGTTGTTACTGGGATGGACAAGAACACAACGTTTCAGTTGTGTTGGGGGAATGAGGAAACCGTTTCCAAGTATGAACACGAAGGGGATCATTTCTACCAGGGCTTTGCCTTCCCAGCTCTGGCAGCCTCCTTACAAGTAACCGGCCTGTTAACCTGCTATGTTATTAACATGCTCCATTAGCCCTCATCCACAATCTAGCATTCACCCCACGGATTACTTCCCCGAGAGAGAATAGCACCTTTCCACGTGCCTTCAGTATTTCAACGGAATAAAATGAAGTCATTAAGTACTAGCTGCATTTACACTTCTGAACACTGAATAGCCACCTGCCTGGAAGGTGGCTCAAAGGGGGAAAGACAATTGAATAAAATATTGATCAATGTGTATTTATATCTCTACTTATATAACACTTTAGTAGATCAGAAATCAACTGGAGTTTTTCAAAAAGCACTCAAATTAAAGTTTTATTTTGCATATACTGTTAAAGACGGGAGGAAAAAAAAGAGCTCTCTGCAACCCTCCTTTCCTCACAGGGGTGGGCACCCTGTGGATGGGGACGGGTCTTTAATTCACATTCTGGAGTTCAAGAACAAGGCAGGCACTCCTTTTAAAAGTATGTAGCCATATGGAAAAAGGAAACAGTATCCTATTTCAAGAAGCCGAGTTTCTCCTCTGTCCCATGAGGCTTGATTTTGGAAAACATGTATCCACACACAGGTGGATCAGACCGCTGAGGTCTGAAGGTCTCTTTCTTGACCAAATTTATAGTCCACACTAGCGTGCTTTTCCTCTTCCATGGGCTTGGTTAGCATGATTTTGCTATTCCAGCAGAGTCTTCTCCAGGAAAATGGCTTGATTCTTTGATTGTTCACTGCAGCGGCTTCTTGGAAGAACCACCAACTCTTCTTCAAGGTAAAACAGCAGCAGATAATTTACCCTCTAACATCATTTTAATCTCTTGCTTCAAAAATCCTTACTTTGCTTTTTCCATCTATTCTGGACAGTTGTATCAGATCCTTACCAAATACCATTCAAGCCTCCGCATTGGAAGACCTGCTTAACCAAGATTTATAACCCTAAATCAATTCCAACCTTGCCTTCCCACCTTACCAGCACTGCCTAAGCTCTTTACAGGTTCTCCATTACTTCAGTAAGCAGTAGACTTAGAATTTTCTTGTAAAGGTTGTGTAACAGGTTGTGGAGCCAACATGCAACAGGATAAAGGTCCCCAACCGTAGGACTGATGTGAGCATTGCATGTGACAGTGGATGCACAGGCTTTTCCAGCCTTAAGCACAGAAAAATCTTGTCATTCTTCTGCAACATAGTCTAAAAAGGGGTAATGGGGGGTGGAGGGGTAGTCCTCTATTTGTAGCTTCTTTATGTAAATATTGGTCTAAAATATATACACTTTAATATGGATATAAAATACCAATAAATTACACTAATGGTTCACATTTTTCCTATTTTAATTAATTTACTTTGTTGCAAAATCAAAATGAATGTGACTTCATTCCCAAGAAATACTTCAATTTAGGAAATTTGCTTCATCGAGCCCTAGGTCCTTGAACCATTGTCTGTAATAAATTCTTAATTTTAGAATTTGATTTTGCAAATTATATGTGCTATAGAGCTTTATGCTTTACAGTTTAACATGAATTTTTTGAAAAAATAAAAAAGTCATGAAGTAAACCACAGGAGAATTAAACTCTTTAGTGGCAACCATCATTTATAAATAGAAAAATTGTAGAATCATAGCTTTAAAAATTAATCATTTATTTACTCATGTTCATTCAAATAATATTTTTGAGCATCTACTGTGTGTTAAGTACTTTTCTCAGAGCCTGGGAACATGGTTTTAAACTAGACATAAATCCTGCTCTCAAATAGTGGATAAGAAATGTGAACAAAAATGTACACAAGCAGGCACGGACAAGGCAACAGATGAGAAGTTTCCCGAGAGTCGCAGAGTTTAAAAAGCAAGAAAATTCAAAGCTGAAGTAGGTCGTTTCTAATTTATTTTTGGGGGAAGAAGGTGAGGAGACATGAGGGAGGCATTAGGTTTGGAAATCTTCCTGGAGAAGACTTGAAGTCTGGGTCAGATTGAATCACGCAGGCATGGATATAGGAGGAAGTCCCAGGGGGGCTGAGACCCTACATGAGCAAAGACAAAGAAGAGAGAAGCAAGACCTGGCTAGATCCATGTGGCCAGAGCAGGAGTGTCAACAGAGTATCAGTGGGAGAAGGATACAGCTGAAGAGATGGTAGGTGGTGCCCTTGAAGAGCTATGACAATCTAACGGATTCATACCACCAAATGGAAGATCAGTGAATACAAAGACTTGAAAGTCAAGTCAGTGGGATATAGTCGCTCAACCTTCTAGGCATTCATTTCAATAATATGTTTTCAGTGCCTCCTGCATGCCAGTCCTGTTCTAAGTGTCGGGGTTGAAGTGGTGAAAGAAGTAAACATAATCCTTACTCCTAAGGAGTTACCAGTCTATTTGGGGGGGGACCACCATTAAACAAATAAGTGTACAAATAATTGGTTAGGTTTTTTAAAGGGAATGGACAGAGGGAAAGGGAATAACAGAGGTTCGAGGGGGACAGAAGATCTTGAGAACTGTTGCCCAGTGGAATATTCTGATATTCTGCGAAGATAGACACGTGTTGTCTGTACCTTGTGGTACAGTAACCAATAGCCATATGTGGCCATCAGGCACTTAAAATGTGACCAGTGAGGCTGAGCATCTGTAGTTTTAATCTTATTTCACTTTGACTAATTTGAATTTAAGTAGCCACAGGTAGCTAGTGACTATTATATTTTGCTTCTAATTACACATGCAGAGAATAAATTTCAAGCCCATTGACAGCAGAAATTCTTTTCTGTCTGGCAATGTTTCTTTCCCAGGCCCCCACTATATACTAGCCATGTAGAATTGAATGCTTCAAGAAAACGTCCTTGTAAGGTTGGGTGACAAGTCTATGAGAAGGTCGAAAGGCAAACCACCGTCCTGTCTGGGGACTCGATAGACTGCCAGTGAGGAGACAGTGAACAGGAAATGTTTGTCAGATGAATGAGCAGAGGGCAAGGGTCACTGGAGACAAGCCTTGCTGGATCCATAGGGTTTCAATGGGTGGAGACTGCTGGTTGGGCTTTCAGTTGGGGGGCATTGTGGGTGGCCGAGGATGCTGAAGTGTGAGAGTGGTGAGGGTGTGTGGAGAGCTGCCCACAGGCTTACATGCTGCAGCTGCTTGCCCCTCCCGGAATCTTGCAGCAGAAAATACCTTCAGCAGACACCCACCCTACCTTCCCAGGACCTGCACGTTTAGCCTGGGCAATCCAGGAAATGGACAAGAGGAGGAGTCTTGATTTTTGAGTGTCAAATCAAGGCTGTGGGCTTCCCTGGTGGCGCAGTGGTTGAGAATCTGCCTGCTGATGCAGGGGACACGGGTTCGAGCCCTGGTCTGGGAGGATCCCACATGCCGCAGAGTAGCTGGGCCCGTGAGCCACAATTACTGAGCCTGCGCGTCTGGAGCCTGTGCTCCGCAACGAGAGGCCGCGATAGTGAGAGGCCCGCGCACCACGATGAAGAGTGGCCCCCGCTGGTCACAACTAGAGAAAGCCCTCGCACAGAAACGAAGACCCAACACAGCCATAAATAAATAAATTAATTAAAAAAAAAAAAATCAAGGCTGTGTGGTCATTTCCCTGCCATCCCCAGTGTAAATTGTCCTAGTTCCAGAAGGAGATCAGGACCACTCATAAACAAATCCCCATGTACTGGGGATCAACCAAGAGTCAAGTGCTTCTCAAGCTTTGTCACAGTCAGCCTTCCAATAACACCAAGAGGCAGGGGTGAATATCCTCTTTATACAGATTAGGAAAGTCTCAAACAGTTTATGAGACTTGCCTGAGGGTTCCCAACTGCTGAATTGGAACCTGAAACTCACATGCAACAGCGTCTGACCCCAGACCCTCTTGCACACCCCTAAGACATGCTCACATCTGTTTTGATGCTTGTTATGTCCCAGGTGTATGCCGGCTGTGGAAGCGTGAGTCATCACTGCATTTACTGAGCTATTTGAAGGATCACCACATATAGATGAGGAAACTGAGGCTTTAGGAGGGGCCTGGCCCAGAGCTAAGTGACAGAGCTGAGATTCCAATTCGGATTTGCATGACCCCAGAGCTTACAGCATCTTGGACGTTTTGCTCCTACCTCATACAGCTGCAGATATGGATGTACGTCTTGTTTTAAGCCCCTTTATTCACAGAAGCTGGGATTGCTTGGGATCGGTGCTCACATATTCTGGAGTTGGAGAAACATGAATGGAAAAGCCAGTTCTAAGACAAACTCACTACATAGCAATCATAGTATTAATAAGGATGATAACAATAATAATATAATACAATAACATATACTATAGATCACATATGTCATTATATAGATTACATTAACTATATAATTATTCAATACTATATTATAATACATCATTATCACATATATCATGTACAATGCAGGTATTCATGTTTAAAATACATAATGTATATGATATAGTATAATTATATTATATTAATATATTTATAATTTACCATAACATAACAAAATATATATGTATATTATATTCATTTGAGATATTATGGTATAAGATGATATAGTTATGTTTATTATATAAAAGTATTATATATTATTATATTAACAGATAAGATGTGTACATATGGCACACATGTGATATATGTTGCATCACATTGTACTAATGATATACTATATTTCTATATTAACATGATGACATATAATGTAATGTGATATAATAAATAATATAATATAATACAATACAATATAATATACAAATTACCAACATTGGTAAATGAGCCCCCTGAAGGCCAGGTACATTGTCTAGCATCACAGAGCTCACGAGGGTCAGAGTTTGTACCAGAACCAGACTCTTGGCCCTCAGTTTGAGCCCCTCCACCTGGCACTGGCGTTGTGAGCACTGCCCCTCCCCATCCACTGGGCTCCCATGTAATTATGTGAGAATCTCTGTCCAGTTCACAAGGCTGCCTGTGCCCCACATGTTTTCGGCACTCACCAGTGTTCCCAGGGTCTGTCACCCCTGAGGGTTCTGGCTGTGGGTGGCCCCTCAGGCTCAAGCTCTATATGAAGACAAGGGGCTTTTACCTGCGGGGAGACCTCCCATTCCCCTTCCAAGGCTGGGCAGGCCTGGAAGTCACCTGTAAAACTGATGGGATTTCAAAAAATAAAAATAGATTCAATCACAGTGAAGGGACCTAAGGGTTTGGATCAGGTTTCTACACAAAGGGTGATTAACCAAATGCCTTTGCTGGAATGTGGGTGGGCTTGGCAGGAGGTGAGAGGGACATGAATGAATCTGTCTGCATACTTGGGAAGTGTTTTTAACTCTCATTTCACTTAAAAAATATTTCTAATCAATTCCACTTACCTGTTTCTCCTCCCCCTATTCTTCCTGGTTGACAGGGAAATATGGTGAAAGGAAAGAGGCTTTGGAGTAAGACCATCCCTTAATGCTCTGTGTGCTTAGGTGACTTACTTTCACTACCTGGGGTTTGGTTTCTGATTCAGTAGGTCTGGGTGGGGCATGAGAGTCTGCATGTCTAACAGATTCCAAGGTAAGACTGATGCTGTTGATCTGGGACTGAGCTTTGATCGCCACTGCACTGGGAGAGAGAAATGATTTCCTCAAAGTTTCACAGCAGGTTAGGACCAAGGGCTGAGATCAAACCCAGGAGAAGTCGAGAAAACGATTATTTGCAGTTCTTCATGATCTTCCTGTATTTAAATTATATATTCATGCCTTTGGTCATGTGACTTTTCAAAACCACCTACCAAAGTGGTATTTCCCTGCCCCACTGATATCCCGCTCAACCATGTGACTTGTTTGGGCCAATGGAATATGGCAGGAGGAGAGTGAGCCTGTTCCAAACCAAGACCTCAAGAGACAGTGCCTGCTTTTGTTGACACTCTGGGATTCCTGCCATTCGCCATGAGCAGAGCATGCTTCAAACAGCTCCAGTCCAAAGAGAAGAAGGAAACCCACAGTGCAGACTTGACTCTGACAGTCAGTCTGGGTGCAAGTCCAGCTGACCAGCATCTAGAATCAGAGCTGCTCAGCTGAGGCCAGCCTAGTTCAGCCAAACTGTAGATGACCTGTGGACCCATGAGTGAGAGAGTATAGTTGTAAGCTACTGAATTTGGGGGTAGTTTGTTATACAGCATGAATGCAGCAATTTCTGACTAATATACACTTGTGTCTTAGCATTACATGAAGATCATCTTTCAGTTCAGAAAGGCAAAAAAATGTATCATGTATCAAACTGCAGATGACCTGTGGACCCATAAGTGAGAGAGTGTAGTTGTAACCTACTGAATTTGGGGGTAGTTTGTTATACAGCATGAACGCAACAATTGCTGACTAATACACACTTGTGTCTTAGCATTACATGAAGATCATCTTTCAGTTCAGAAAGGCAAAGAAATGTATCACATATTAAACAGCTACCATGAGCCAGGACTGTGCTTGTAAAACTGTATCTAGGAATTTCTTGTTTCAATTATTTTACTAGGTGTCTCTCTAAACTCAGTACCTTAAAAAAGTGGTTCCAGTAGTTGCAGCTTTTATTTGTAGAAGCCCCACTCTTTACCAATATCCCTCAAACTTCATCTTGATCTGTCTTGGATAGCTCCCTCAAGTCTGCCTGGTACGTGTCTGTGCTGTTTCTTTTTAATTATTCTGGCCTCAGAGGTCACCCAAAGCTCTGCCTACAGTCTCTCTAACTACTTGGTATCCACCGTGGCATGGCTTCATCCCAACACACACTTGAAAAAAAAAGAGAACAAAAATAAAACATAAAGTTTCAACTTTAAGATGTAGGAGGGGCTTCCCCGGTGGCGCAGCGGTTGAGAATCTGCCTGCCAATGCAGGGGACACGGGTTCGAGCCCTGGTCTGGGAAGATCCCACATGCCGCGGAGCAACTAGGCCCGTGAGCCACAACTACTGAGCCTGCGCGTCTGGAGCCTGTGCTCCGCAACAAGAGAGGCCGCGACAGTGAGAGGCCCGCGCAGCACGATGAAGAGTGGCCCCCGCTCGCCGCAACTAGAGAAAGCCCTCGCACAGAAACGAAGACCCAACACAGCCAAAAATCAATTACTTAATTAAAAAAAAAATGTAGGAGATAGGCCACTTGTTTTGTGGCAGCTCATTTTAAGGGGGAGGAAAGATGAGTGTCTTTTCTTCTTATGAATAGACAGGATTGACATTAAAAAAAAAAAGTACTTCAAGAGCTGAACTCTTCCACTGGACACAAATGCAGAGAAATTCTGTATATCTTTAAATGTTTTATATGTCCCTGTCATATATAATTTATTATGTTGTGAAACCGAGTCCTTCTTTGAATGAAAATTTTACTATCAGAGCCTGGGGTACTTTAGTTTGATGATTTAAAACTCTCAATGCACTCGTAGCAAATAGCACGTTTTTATGACAGTGTGTTTGTCCAAGAGGTCAGCTTTCAGCACAGTAGGAAATTTCCCCCAGTTAAATTATTTCAAAGAGAAATATGTCTCCCAGCCTAATTCTTCTTGCAGAAAATGCAGGTGCAATTCCAGATAGCATTGGGTGTCCATCTTTCAAGAAGACACTAGGCAGCAGGGCTGCTCATTCATCTTGTGGTTTTGAACTGATGCTACAGAGATGCACTTTGAATCTTGTCTTTGCCCTCATTTGGCTGAACCTCTCAGTTTTCAGCCATAACATGATGTTAATGATATCAACTTTCAGGAATTTATTTGTGAGGATTAAATGAGATGGTAGTCTGTCAAAATGTCTGGTCCATAATTATTATTACACCACATTATTCTGCAGACTCTGCTTTGAAATGAAATCAGCTCCCCAATGGGATGTGACAAAGTACAATATAAAGAAAGAGTCCAGTCAACTCGTAGGCAAAGATTTAGGAAAATCCATCCAATACTGCAGAGATTCAGCAGCCAGTGGAATGAACAGTGAGGGAACAAGTAAGGGAATTTTAGATACGAAGGTTTGGTGAAAAGAGTGGCGTGCATTGAGAAACTACATGCTGGTGTCCCAACCTCAACCTTTACCTTGTCCTCTGCACGGCGGGGAGCTCCTGATTAGGAAAGGTAATAAACTGTCATCTGTGTAGCCAATCAGAGAGCCAGCCACTCAGTCACCCATCCTTCCATCCATGCATCCATCGGTCCATTGATCCGCCCATCTGTCCATCTAGTTGTTTATCTATCCATTTCCTCTTTCTGTCCATCAATCTACTCTGCAAACACTGAAGAGATCCTAGACAGATACTGAGATAAGCTCTGCAAACACCAAGATGTAAGTCCAAGCCGATGGTCTCCAGGTATTTAGAGATTAGTTGTGGGGAAAATCAGGTAAAGTCATATTTTCAAGGCTGTGTGCTCAACGTTACAAGAGAAAGGGCATGGGATGTTAAGTAAGCATAGAACAGGGACAGACTTTCCAATCTAGGAAAATCCAGGAGGACCTGCCAGGTACTTGGGCTGAGGACCATTTAATCATCAAGTGGGTGATATGAGAAAGGCATTCCAGAGAGAGAGAACAGACACCGGGCTCAAAGCACAGGATCTTTCAGAGAATAGTGTATTAGTCAGCTGGAGCTATTGT